>NC_137469.1:145052425-146252425 GCF_964235325.1 Thermobia domestica
GGGGGGTAATTATTGCCTAGGCAATTTATACCCCCTCCCATATTTCATTAAATACTAGTTGTCGGTACATCAAAGGTAGCTTATTGTTAACATACTACATAATACTCAACAGGGGGTAATTATTGCCTAGGCAATTTATACCTCCCTACCATATTTCATCAAATACACATTGTCGGCACATAAAAGGTAGCTTATTGTCAACATACTACATAATACTCAACAGGGGGGTAATTATTGCCTAGGCAATTTATACCCCCCTCCCATATTTCATTAAATACTAGTTGTCGTTACATCAAAGGTAGCTTATTGTTAACATACTACATAATACTCAACAGGGGGGTAACTATTGCCTAGGCAATTTATACCCCCCTCCCATATTTCATTAAATACATATTGTCGGTACATCGAAGGTAGCTTATTGTTAACACACTACATAATACTCAACACGGGGGTAATTATTGCCTAGGCAATTTATACCCCCCTCCCATATTTCATTAAATACACATTGTCGGCACATCGAAGGTAGCTTATTGTTAACATACTACATAATATTCAACAGGGGGTAATTATTGCCTAGGCAATTTATACCCCCTCCCATATTTGATTAAATACTAGTTGTCGGTACATCAAAGGTGGCTTATTGTTAACACAGTACATAATACTCAACAGGGGGGTAATTATTGCCTAGGCAATTTACACAACCCTCCCATATTTCATTAAATACACATTGTCGGCACATCAAAGGTAGCTTATTGTTTACATACTATATAATACTCAACAGGGGGTAATTATTGCCTAGGCAATTTATACCCCCTCCCATATTTCATTAAATACTAGTTGTCGGTACATCAAAGGTGGCTTATTGTTAACACACTACATAATACTCAACAAGGGGTAATTATTGCCTAGGCAATTTATACCCCCCTCCAATATTTTATTAAATACTAGTTGTCGGTACATCAACGGTAGCTTATTGTCAACATACTACATAATACTCAACAGGGGGGTAATTATTGCCTAGGCAATTTATACCCCCCTCCGATATTTCATTAAATACTAGTTGTCGTTATATCAAAGGTAGCTTATTGTTAACATACTACTAAATACTCAACAGGGGGGTAAGTATTGCCTAGGCAATTTATACCTCCCTCCCATATTTCATTAAATACATATTGTCGGTACATCGAAGGTAGCTTATTGTTAACACACTACATAATACTCCACAGGGGGGTAATTATTGCGTAGGCAATTTATACCCCTCCCATATTTCATTAAATACACATTGTCGGCACATCAAAGGTAGCTTATTGTTAATATACTACATAATACTCAACAGGGGGGTAATTATTGCCTAGGCAATTTATAACCCGATCCCATATATCATTAAATACACATTGTCGGCACATCAAAGGTAGCTTATTGTTAACATACTACATAATACTCAACAGGGGGGTAATTATTGCCTAGGCAATTTGTACCCCCTCCCATATTTGATTAAATACTAGTTGTCGGTACATCAAAGGTGGCTTATTGTTAACACAGTACATAATACTCAACAGGGGGGTAATTATTGTCTAAGCAATTTATACAACCCTCCCATATTTCATTAAATACACATTGTCGGTACATCAAAGGTAGCTTATTGTTAACATACTACATAATACTCAACAGGGGGGTAATTATTGCCTAGGCAATTTGTACCCCCTCCCATATTTCATTAAATACTAGTTGTCGGTACATCAAAGGTAGCTTATTGTTAACATACTACATAATACTCAACAGGGTGGTAATTATTGCCTAGGCAATTTATACCCCCCTCCCATATTTCATTAAATACACATTGTCGGCACATCAAAGGTAGCTTATTGTTAACATACTACATAATACTCAACAGGGGGGTAATTATTGCCTAGGCAATTTATACCCCCCCTCCCATATTTCATTAAATACACATTGTCGGTACATCAAAGGTAGCTTATTGTTAACATACTACATAATACTCAACAGGGGGGTAATTAATGCCAAGGCAATTTATACCCCTTCTCCCATATTTCATTAAATACTAGTTGTCGGCACATCAAATTTAGCTTATTGTTAACATACTACATAATACTCAACAGGGGGGTAATTATTGCCTAGGCAATTTATACCCCCTCCCATATTTCATTAAATACACATTGTCGGTTCATCAAGGGTAGCTTATTGTTAACATACTACATAATACTCAACAGGGGGTAATTATTGCCTAGGCAATTTATACCCCCCTTCCATATTTCATAAAATACACATTGTCGGCACATCAAAGGTAGCTTATTGTTAACATACTACATAAGACTCAACAGGGGAGTAATTATTGCCTAGGCAATTTATACCCCAATCCCATATTTCATGAAGTACTAGTTGCCGGTACATCAAAGGTAGCTTATTGTTAACATACTACATAATACTCAACAGGGGGGTAATTATTGATTAGGCAATTTATACCTCCCTACCATATTTCATTAAATACACATTGTCGGCACATCAAAGGTAGCTTATTGTCAACATACTACATAATACTCAACAGGGGGGTAATTATTGCATACGGAATTTATACCCCCTCCCATATTTCATTAAATACTAGTTGTCGGTACATCAAATGTAGCTTATTGTTAACATACTACATAATACTCAACAGGAGGGTAATTATTGCCTAGGCAATTTATACCCCCTCCCATATATCATTAAATACTAGTTGTCGTTACATCCAAGGTAGCTTATTGTTAACATATTACTAAATACTCAAAAGGGGGGTAACTATTGCCTAGGCAATTTATACCCCCTCCCATATTTCATTAAATACATATTGTCGGTACATCGAAGGTAGCTTATTGTTAACACACTACATAATACTCAACAGGGGGGTAATTATTGCCTAGGCAATTTACACCCCCCTCCCATATTTCATTAAATACACATTGTCGGCACATCGAAGGTAGCTTATTGTTAACATAAAACATAATACTCAACAGGGGGGTAATTATTGCCTAGGCAATTTATACCCCCCTCCCATATTTTATTAAATACTAGTTGTCGGTACATCAAAGGTAGCTTATTGTTAACATACTACATAATACTCGACAGGGGGTAATTATTGCCTAGGCAATTTATACCTCCCTACCATATTTCATTAATTACATATTGTCGGTACATCGAAGGTAGCTTATTGTTAACACACTACATAATACTCCACAGGGGGGTAATTATTGCCTAGGCAATTTATACCCCCTCCCATATTTCATTAAATACACATTGTCGGCACATCAAAGGTAGCTTATTGTTAACATACTACATAATACAAAACAGGGGGTAATTATTGCCTAGGCAATTTATACCCCCCTCCCATATATCATTAAATACACATTGTCGGCAAATCAAAGGTAGCTTATTGTAAACATACTACATAATACTCAACAGGAGGGTAATTATTGCCTAGGCAATTTATACCCCTCTCCCATATTTCATTAAATACACATTGTCGGCACATCGAAGGTAGCTTATTGTTAACATACTACATAATATTCAACAGGGGGTAATTATTGCCTAGGCAATTTATACTCCCTCCCATATTTCATTAAATACTAGTTGTCGGTACATCAAAGGTGGCTTATTGTTAACACACTACATAATACTCCACAGGGGGGTAATTATTGCCTAGGCAATTTATACCCCCTCCCATATTTCATTAAATACACATTGTCGGCACATCAAAGGTAGCTTATTGTTAACATACTACATAATACTCAACAGGGGGGTAATTATTGCCTAGGCAATTTATAACCCGATCCCATATATCATTAAATGCACATTGTCGGCACATCAAAGGTAGCTTATTGTTAACATACTACATAATACTCAACAGGGGGTAATTATTGCCTAGGCAATTTGTACCCCCTCCCATATTTGATTAAATACTAGTTGTCGGTTCATCAAAGGTGGCTTATTGTTAACACAGTACATAATACTCAACAGGGGGGTAATTATTGCCTAGGCAATTTATACAACCCTCCCATATTTCATTAAATACACATTGTCGGTACATCAAAGGTAGCTTATTGTTAACATACTACATAATACTCAACAGGGGGGTAATTATTGCCTAGGCAATTTGTACCCCCTCCCATATTTCATTAAATACTAGTTGTCGGTACATCAAAGGTAGCTTATTGTTAACATACTACATAATACTCAACAGGGTGGTAATTATTGCCTAGGCAATTTATACCCCCCTCCCATATTTCATTAAATACACATTGTCGGCACATCAAAGGTAGCTTATTGTTAACATACTACATAATACTCAAGAGGGGGGTAATTATTGCCTAGGCAATTTATACCCCTCCCATATTTCATTAATACACATTGTCGGTACATCAAAGGTAGCTTATTGTTAACATACTACATAATACTCAACAGGGGGGTAATTAATGCCAAGGCAATTTATACCCCTTCTCCCATATTTCATTAAATACTAGTTGTCGGCACATCAAATTTAGCTTATTGTTAACATACTACATAATACTCAACAGGGGGGTAATTATTGCCTAGGCAATTTATACCCCCCTCCCATATTTCATTAAATACACATTGTCGGTTCATCAAGGGTAGCTTATTGTTAACATACTACATAATACTCAACAGGGGGTAATTATTGCCTAGACAATTTATACCCCCCTTCCATATTTCATAAAATACACATTGTCGGCACATCAAAGGTAGCTTATTGTTAACATACTACATAAGACTCAACAGGGGAGTAATTATTGCCTAGGCAATTTATACCCCAATCCCATATTTCATGAAGTACTAGTTGCCGGTACATCAAAGGTAGCTTATTGTTAACATACTACATAATACTCAACAGGGGGGTAATTATTGATTAGGCAATTTATACCTCCCTACCATATTTCATTAAATACACATTGTCGGCACATCAAAGGTAGCTTATTGTCAACATACTACATAATACTCAACAGGGGGGTAATTATTGCCTACGGAATTTATACCCCCTCCCATATTTCATTAAATACTAGTTGTCGGTACATCAAATGTAGCTTATTGTTAACATACTACATAATACTCAACAGAAGGGTAATTATTGCCTAGGCAATTTATACCCCCCTCCCATATATCATTAAATACTAGTTGTCGTTACATAAAAGTTAGCTTATTGTTAACATATTACTAAATACTCAAAAGGGGGGTAACTATTGCCTAGGCAATTTATACCCCCCTCCCATATTTCATTAAATACATATTGTCGGTACATCGAAGGTAGCTTATTGTTAACACTACACAATACTCAACACGGGGGTAATTATTGCCTAGGCAATTTATACCCCCCTCCCATATTTCATTAAATACACATTGTCGGCACATCGAAGGTAGCTTATTGTTAACATACTACATAATATTCAACAGGGGGTAATTATTGCCTAGGCAATTTATACCCCCTCCCATATTTGATTAAATACTAGTTGTCGGTACATCAAAGGTGGCTTATTGTTAACACAGTACATAATACTCAACAGGGGGGTAATTATTGCCTAGGCAATTTACACAACCCTCCCATATTTCATTAAATACACATTGTCGGCACATCAAAGGTAGCTTATTGTTTACATACTATATAATACTCAACAGGGGGTAATTATTGCCTAGGCAATTTATACCCCCTCCCATATTTCATTAAATACTAGTTGTCGGTACATCAAAGGTGGCTTATTGTTAACACACTACATAATACTCAACAAGGGGTAATTATTGCCTAGGCAATTTATACCCCCCTCCAATATTTTATTAAATACTAGTTGTCGGTACATCAAAGGTAGCTTATTGTCAACATACTACATAATACTCAACAGGGGGGTAATTATTGCCTTGGCAATTTATACCCCCCTCCGATATTTCATTAAATACTAGTTGTCGTTATATCAAAGGTAGCTTATTGTTAACATACTACTAAATACTCAACAGGGGGGTAACTATTGCCTAGGCAATTTATACCTCCCTCCCATATTTCATTAAATACATATTGTCGGTACATCGAAGGTAGCTTATTGTTAACACACAACATAATACTCCACAGGGGGGTAATTATTGCCTAGGCAATTTATACCCCCTCCCATATTTCATTAAATACACATTGTCGGCACATCAAAGGTAGCTTATTGTTAACATACTACATAATACTCAACAGGGGGGTAATTATTGCCTAGGCAATTTATACCCCGATCCCATATTTCATTAAATACACATTGTCGGCACATCAAAGGTAGCTTATTGTTAACATACTACACAATACTCAACAGGGGGGTAATTATTGCCTAGGCAATTTGTACCCCCTCCCATATTTGATTAAATACTAGTTGTCGGTACATCAAAGGTGGCTTATTGTTAACACAGTACATAATACTCAACAGGGGGTAATTATTGCCTAGGCAATTTATACAACCCTCCCATATTTCATTAAATACACATTGTCGGCACATCAAAGGTAGTTTATTGTTAAAATACTACATAATACTCAACAGGGGGTAATTATTGCCTAGGCAATTTATACCCCCATCCCATATTTCATTAAATACTAGTTGTCGGTACAACAATGGTAGCTTATTGTTAACATACTACATAATACAAAACAGGGGGTAATTATTGCCTAGGCAATTTATACCCCCCTCCCATATATCATTAAATACACATTGTCGGCAAATCAAAGGTAGCTTATTGTTAACATACTACATAATACTCAACAGGAGGGTAATTATTGCCTAGGCAATTTATACCCCTCTCCCATATTTCATTAAATACACATTGTCGGCACATCGAAGGTAGCTTATTGTTAACATACTACATAATATTCAACAGGGGGTAATTATTGCCTAGGCAATTTATACTCCCTCCCATATTTCATTAAATACTAGTTGTCGGTACATCAAAGGTGGCTTATTGTTAACACACTACATAATACTCCACAGGGGGCGTAATTATTGCCTAGGCAATTTATACCCCCTCCCATATTTCATTAAATACACATTGTCGGCACATCAAAGGTAGCTTATTGTTAACATACTACATAATACTCAACAGGGGGGTAATTATTGCCTAGGCAATTTATAACCCGATCCCATATATCATTAAATACACATTGTCGGCACATCAAAGGTAGCTTATTGTTAACATGCTACATAATACTCAACAGGGGGGTAATTATTGCCTAGGCAATTTGTACCCTCTCCCATATTTGATTAAATACTAGTTGTCGGTACATCAAAGGTGGCTTATTGTTAACACAGTACATAATACTCAACAGGGGGGTAATTATTGCCTAGGCAATTTATACAACCCTCCCATATTTCATTAAATACACATTGTCGGTACATCAAAGGTAGCTTATTGTTAACATACTACATAATACTCAACAGGGGGGTAATTATTGCCTAGGCAATTTGTACCCCCTCCCATATTTCATTAAATACTAGTTGTCGGTACATCAAAGGTAGCTTATTGTTAACATACTACATAATACTCAACAGGGTGGTAATTATTGCCTAGGCAATTTATACCCCCCTCCCATATTTCATTAAATACACATTGTCGGCACATCAAAGGTAGCTTATTGTTAACATACTACATAATACTCAACAGGGGGGTAATTATTGCCTAGGCAATTTATACCCCCCTCCCATATTTCATTAAATACACATTGTCGGTACATCAAAGGTAGCTTATTGTTAACATACTACATAATACTCAACAGGGGGGTAATTAATGCCAAGGCAATTTATACCCCTTCTCCCATATTACATTAAATACTAGTTGTCGGCACATCAAATTTAGCTTATAGTTAACATACTACATAATACTCAACAGGGGGTAATTATTGCCTAGGCAATTTTTACCCCCTCCCATATTTCATTAAATACACATTGTCGGTTCATCAAGGGTAGCTTATTGTTAACATACTACATAATACTCAACAGGGGGTAATTATTGCCTAGGCAATTTATACCCCCCTTCCATATTTCATAAAATACACATTGTCGGCACATCAAAGGTAGCTTATTGTTAACATACTACATAAGACTCAACAGGGGAGTAACTATTGCCTAGGCAATTTATACCCCAATCCCATATTTCATGAAGTACTAATTGCCGGTACATCAAAGGTAGCTTATTGTTAACATACTACATAATACTCAACAGGGGGGTAATTATTGATTAGGCAATTTATACCTCCCTACCATATTTCATTAAATACACATTGTCGGCACATCAAAGGTAGCTTATTGTCAACATACTACATAATACTCAACAGGGGGGTAATTATTGCCTACGGAATTTATACCCCCTCCCATATTTCATTAAATACTAGTTGTCGGTACATCAAATGTAGCTTATTGTTAACATACTACATAATACTCAACAGGAGGGTAATTATTGCCTAGGCAATTTATACCCCCCTCCCATATATCATTAAATACTAGTTGTCGTTACATCAAAGGTAGCTTATTGTTAACATATTACTAAATACTCAAAAGGGGGGTAACTATTGCCTAGGCAATTTATACCCCCTCCCATATTTCATTAAATACATATTGTCGGTACATCGAAGGTAGCTTATTGTTAACACACTACATAATACTCAACAGGGGGGTAATTATTGCCTAGGCAATTTACACCCCCCTCCCATATTTCATTAAATACACATTGTCGGCACATCGAAGGTAGCTTATTGTTAACATAAAACATAATACTCAACAGGGGGGTAATTATTGCCTAGGCAATTTATACCCCCCTCCCATATTTTATTAAATACTAGTTGTCGGTACATCAAAGGTAGCTTATTGGTAACATACTACATAATACTCGACAGGGGGTAATTATTGCCTAGGCAATTTATACCTCCCTACCATATTTCATTAAATACATATTGTCGGTACATCGAAGGTAGCTTATTGTTAACACACTACATAATACTCCACAGGGGGGTAATTATTGCCTAGGCAATTTATACCCCCTCCCATATTTCATTAAATACACATTGTCGGCACATCAAAGGTAGCTTATTGTTAACATACTACATAATACAAAACAGGGGGTAATTATTGCCTAGGCAATTTATACCCCCCTCCCATATATCATTAAATACACATTGTCGGCAAATCAAAGGTAGCTTATTGTTAACATACTACATAATACTCAACAGGAGGGTAATTATTGCCTAGGCAATTTATACCCCTCTCCCATATTTCATTAAATACACATTGTCGGCACATCGAAGGTAGCTTATTGTTAACATATTACATAATATTCAACAGGGGGTAATTATTGCCTAGGCAATTTATACTCCCTCCCATATTTCATTAAATACTAGTTGTCGGTACATCAAAGGTGGCTTATTGTTAACACACTACATAATACTCCACAGGGGGGTAATTATTGCCTAGGCAATTTATACCCCCTCCCATATTTCATTAAATACACATTGTTGGCACATCAAAGGTAGCTTATTGTTAACATACTACATAATACTCAACAGGGGGGTAATTATTGCCTAGGCAATTTATAACCCGATCCCATATATCATTAAATGCACATTGTCGGCACATCAAAGGTAGCTTATTGTTAACATACTACATAATACTCAACAGGGGGGTAATTATTGCCTAGGCAATTTGTACCCCCTCCCATATTTGATTAAATACTATTTGTCGGTTCATCAAAGGTGGCTTATTGTTAACACAGTACATAATACTCAACAGGGGGTAATTATTGCCTAGGCAATTTATACAACCCTCCCATATTTCATTAAATACACATTGTCGGTACATCAAAGGTAGCTTATTGTTAACATACTACATAATACTCAACAGGGGGTAATTATTGCCTAGGCAATTTGTACCCCCTCCCATATTTCATTAAATACTAGATGTCGGTACATCAAAGGTAGCTTATTGTTAACATACTACATAATACTCAACAGGGTGGTAATTATTGCCTAGGCAATTTATACCCCCCTCCCATATTTCATTAAATACACATTGTCGGCACATCAAAGGTAGCTTATTGTTAACATACTACATAATACTCAACAGGGGGGTAATTATTGCCTAGGCAATATATACCCCCCTCCCATATTTCATTAAATACACATTGTCGGTACATCAAAGGTAGCTTATTGTTAACATACTACATAATACTCAACAGGGGGGTAATTAATGCCAAGGCAATTTATACCCCTTCTCCCATATTTCATTAAATACTAGTTGTCGGCACATCAAATTTAGCTTATTGTTAACATACTACATAATACTCAACAGGGGGGTAATTATTGCCTAGGCAATTTATACCCCCCTTCCATATTTCATAAAATACACATTGTCAGCACATCAAAGGTAGCTTATTGTTAACATACTACATAAGACTCAACAGGGGAGTAATTATTGCCTAGGCAATTTATACCCCAATCCCATATTTCATGAAGTACTAGTTGCCGGTACATCAAAGGTAGCTTATTGTTAACATACTACATAATACTCAACAGGGGGGTAATTATTGATTAGGTAATTTATACCTCCCTACCATATTTCATTAAATACACATTGTCGGCACATCAAAGGTAGCTTATTGTCAACATACTACATAATACTCAACAGGGGGGTAATTATTGCCTACGGAATTTATACCCCCTCCCATATTTCATTAAATACACATTGTCGGTACATCAAATGTAGCTTATTGTTAACATACTACATAATACTCAACAGGAGGGTAATTATTGCCTAGGCAATTTATACCCCCCTCCCATATATCATTAAATACTAGTTGTCGTTACATCAAAAGTAGCTTATTGTTAACATATTACTAAATACTCAAAAGGGGGGTAACTATTGCCTAGGCAATTTATACCCCCTCCCATATTTCATTAAATACATATTGTCGGTACATCGAAGGTAGCTTATTGTTAACACACTACATAATACTCAACAGGGGGTAATTATTGCCTAGGCAATTTACACCCCCCTCCCATATTTCATTAAATACACATTGTCGGCACATCGAAGGTAGCTTATTGTTAACATAAAACATAATACTCAACAGGGGGTAATTATTGCCTAGGCAATTTATACCCCCCTCCCATATTTCATTAAATACACATTGTCGGCACATCAAAGGTAGCTTATTGTTAACACACTACATAATACTCAACAGGGGGGTAATTATTGCCTAGGCAATTTTGTACCTCCCTACCATATTTCATTAAATACACATTGTCGGCACATCAAAGGTAGCTTATTGTTAACATACTACATAATACTCAACAGGGGGGTAATTATTGCCTAGGCAATTTATACCCCCCTCCCATATTTTATTAAATACTAGTTGTCGGTACATCAAAGGTAGCTTATTGTTAACATACTACATAATACTCGACAGGGGGTAATTATTGCCTAGGCAATTTATACCTCCCTACCATATTTCATTAAATACAAATTGTCGGCAAATCAAAGTTGGCTTATTGTTAACACCCTATATAATACTCCACAGGGGGGTAATTATTTCCTAAGCAATTTATACCCCCTCCCATATTTCATTAAATACACATTGTCGGCACATCAAAGGTAGCTTATTGTTAACATACTACATAATACTCAACAGGGGGGTAATTATTGCCTAGGCAATTTTGTACCTCCCTACCATATTTCATTAAATACTAGTTGTCGGTACATCAAAGGTAGCTTATTGTTAACATACTACATAATACTCAACAGGGGGTAATTATTGCCTAGGCAATTTATACCCCCCTCCCATATTTCATTAAATACACATTGTCGGTAAATCAAAGGTAGCTTATTGTTAACATACTACATAATACTCAACAGAGGTGTAGTTATTGCCTAGGCAATTTATACCCCCCTCCCATATTTCATTAAATACTAGTTATCGGTACATCAAAGGTAGCTTATTGTTAACATACTACCTAATACTCAACAGGGGGTAATTATTGCCTAGGCAATTTATACTCCCCTCCCATATTTCATTAAATACACATTGTCGGTACATCAAAGGTAGCTTAATAATAACACACTGCATAATACTCAACAGGGGGGTAATTATTGCCTAGGCAAGTTATACCTTCCTACCATATTTCATTAAATACACATTGTTGGTACATCAAAGGTAGCTTAATAATAACACACTGCATAATACTCAACAGGGGGGTAATTATGGCCTAGGCAATTTATACCCCCTCCCATATTTCATTAAATACTAGTTGTCGGTACATCAAAGGTAGCTTATTGTTAACATACTACATAATACTCAACAGGGTGGTAATTATTGCCTAGGCAATTTATACCCCTCTACCATATTTCATTAAATACACATTGTCGGCACATCAAAGGTAGCTTATTGTTAACATACTACATAATACTCAACAGGGGGGTAATTATTGCCTAGGCAATTTATACCCCCCTCCCATATTTCATTAAATACACATTGTCAGTACATCAAAGGTAGCTTATTGTTAACATACTACATAATACTCAACAGGGGGGTAATTAATGCCAAGGCAATTTATACCCCTTCTCCCATATTTCATTAAATACTAGTTGTCGGCACATCAAATTTAGCTTATTTTTAACATACTACATAATACTCAACAGGGGGGTAATTATTGCCTAGGCAATTTATACCCCCTCCCATATTTCATTAAATACACATTGTCGGTTCATCAAGGGTAGCTTATTTTTAACATACTACATAATACTCAACAGGGGGTAATTATTGCCTAGGCAATTTATACCCCCCTTCCATATTTCATAAAATACACATTGTCGGCACATCAAAGGTAGCTTATTGTTAACATACTACATAAGACTCAACAGGGGGGTAATTATTGCCTAGGCAATTTATACCCCAATCCCATATTTCATGAAGTACTAGTTGCCGGTACATCAAAGGTAGCTTATTGTTAACATACTACATAATACTCAACAGGGGGGTAATTATTGATTAGGCAATTTATACCTCCCTACCATATTTCATTAAATACACATTGTCGGCACATCAAAGGTAGCTTATTGTCAACATACTACATAATACTCAACAGGGGGGTAATTATTGCCTACGGAATTTATACCCCCTCCTATATTTCATTAAATACTAGTTGTCGGTACATCAAATGTAGCTTATTGTTAACATACTACATAATACTCAACAGGAGGGTAATTATTGCCTAGGCAATTTATACCCCCCTCCCATATATCATTAAATACTAGTTGTCGTTACATCAAAGGTAGCTTATTGTTAACATATTACTAAATACTCAAAAGGGGGGTAACTATTGCCTAGGCAATTTATACCCCCTCCCATATTTCATTAAATACATATTGTCGGTACATCGAAGGTAGCTTATTGTTAACACACTACATAATACTCAACAGGGGGGTAATTATTGCCTAGGCAATTTACACCCCCCTCCCATATTTCATTAAATACACATTGTCGGCACATCGAAGGTAGCTTATTGTTAACATAAAACATAATACTCAACAGGGGGGTAATTATTGCCTAGGCAATTTATACCCCCCTCCCATATTTCATTAAATACACATTGTCGGCACATCAAAGGTAGCTTATTGTTAACACACTACATAATACTCAACAGGGGGGTAATTATTGCCTAGGCAATTTTGTACCTCCCTACCATATTTCATTAAATACTAGTTGTCGGTACATCAAAGGTAGCTTATTGTTAACATACTACATAATACTCGACAGGGGGTAATTATTGCCTAGGCAATTTATACCTCCCTACCATATTTCATTAAATACAAATTGTCGGCAAATCAAAGTTGGCTTATTGTTAACACACTATATAATACTCCACAGGGGGGTAATTATTTCCTAAGCAATTTATACCCCCTCCCATATTTCATTAAATACACATTGTCGGCACATCAAAGGTAGCTTATTGTTAACATACTACATAATACTCAACAGGGGGGTAATTATTGCCTAGGCAATTTTGTACCTCCCTACCATATTTCATTAAATACTAGTTGTCGGTACATCAAAGGTAGCTTATTGTTAACATACTACATAATACTCAACAGGGGGTAATTATTGCATAGGCAATTTATACTCCCCTCCCATATTTCATTAAATACACATTGTCGGTACATCAAAGGTAGCTTAATAATAACGCACTGCATAATACTCAACAGGGGGGTAATTATTGCCTAGGCAATTTATACCTCCCTACCATATTTCATTAAATACTAGTTGTCGGTACATCAAAAGTGGATTATTGTTAATATACTACATAATACTCCACAGGGGGGTAATTATTGCCTAGGCAATTTATACCTCCCTACCATATTTCAATAATACACATTGTCGGTACATCAAAGGTAGCTTAATAATAACACACTGCATAATACTCAACAGGGGGGTAATTCTTGCCTAGGCAATTTATACCTCCCTCCGATATTTCATTAAATACACATTGTCGATACATCAAAGGTGGCTTATTTTTAACACACTATATAATACCCTACAGGGGGTAATTATTGCCTAGGATATTTATACCTTCTCCCCATATTTCATTAAATACCAGCTGTCGGTACATCAAAGGTAGTTAGATAATTATACAATGCATAATACTCAACAGGGAGGTAATTATTGCCTAGGCAATTTATACCTCCCTACCATATTTCATTAAATATTGGTTGTCGGTACATCAAAGGGAGGTTAATAATAACACACTGCATAATACGCAACAGGGTGGTAATTATTGCCTAGGCAATTTATACCTCGCTCCCATGTTTCATTAAATACTAGTTGTCGGTACATCAAAGGTGGCTGATTGCTAAGAGGCGGGAATAACGAACGCGTTGCTCTTCGTTAGCGGCAAGTTTATTCATTAGCTCCTGGGAGGAACTCGGTTCTTACTACTTCATTTCGATGCAAATACGTATTCCAATGGAAAAACGAAGCTCGAATATACGTGAAATTATTTTTAACTTACTTCGGCGCAACGCCGGACATTTCTGCTAATATATATAGATAGATAGATATAGATAGATATAGATATAGATATATGTATATATAATTTAATTGCGTGTCTTAGAACCAACAACATATTTCTGCAATCACTAATTTATGAAAAGCTTTCCGACTTCCGAATTACAGTAAAGTCGGAATACTGGTGTGCATATGAGAACGATTTGGTATCTATCCGTATGGCCATCTCAAACGGAAGTACAGTATAGGTTCTTCATCGAGTGCCGTGTCGTGGAACATCAGCGCCTGAGGGAGAGTATATGACGGAGCCTCCGTACATATGAGTGAGGTCGAAATTATTACCCCCATACCACATCTTCGGATTTAAAGCCATCTTGCCCAAAGTGACTCTGTCTCTTAAGAGATACTACACAGTGACAACCCAGCTCACTACGTGCCTAATTTGGGGATGCAAATTGAGTGATGCTGAGCGCCTTCCACTCACCATCTAGAATGAGTGGACAAGTTCTCATATACGTATGCGAGAGGTTTACTAATACGACACATACCAATTGGGGATTGAATTCTAGTAAGGAAACATTGACTTCAATAATTCAATAACAATTATATTTCTCTTTGATAAAAGGTGATGAATGTAAGTGATGTGATATGATTACGGATATTCGGAAACTTTGCCAGTCGAGTATCGCCTATCGAGCATTTAGCCTTTGAGTCCTGAATAGGAGTAACACATACCTTATCTCTTCCAGTTGACGCTCTCTGATGACCTAGGTGTTGAATCCAGTATCGCCAAGTTGATACTTCTTATGGACGGGTGCTGTTGTTAAGCATTGAGTCTGGCTTACTCCCAAATGCTATAGACGAATCGACAATCTCCGTAGATAGAATATTAGAACTTCTCAATAACCTGAAGCTTCCATTCAAATTACTTAAAGTGTTCTCACACGATCGAATACTAGGGTGACTGTCGGTTGGCTGTCTCGCTCTCTCTGTAGCTCTAACTGATCACTTTGACTGATCTGTCCCACTGATCCTCCGACTGATCCTGAAGACCTCCCGTCTCTTGGTTTTGTTCAACTTGGTCCTTCTAGAATTCTCTTCTGTCGTCTGCTGGTCGGCACGTGTGACCTCCTCTCACTTGGAAAAACAAATTCTTTCCTTGTGTCAAGACTCAAAAACTGCAACTCTCGACACACTCCGATTTCCCGATTCTAAGCAATTTCTTCATATCCGTGAATGTGTGAAATGTTCACAAAAGCTTACAATTTCTTTTCATAATTTATAGAATTTAGTCAATGTAGGAATTGACGCATTACATGCATTGTCTTCCTGCATTCGCAGACTCTCAATAGAACATTTTATTTACATAATTTTGCTGACCATTAAATAATACGTTTGCCTCAGCTTGCATTTATCTCAACTCTTGACTGTTATTTACCTTCACCTCATTATTTTATAAAAACGCGATATTCGCAAAATGAATAAACATTGATCGATAAAATAAAATTATTATACATGATATTTTAATTTAAAAACGGATACTGCCACAAGAGTGGTATCAATTGATAATGTAACATTTCAGTTTGTCTTTGAAGTAACTAGAAACCGACAGGGGGTAATAATTTCCTAGGAAATTTTTACTCCCCTACCAAATCTTCGGATTTTAAGCGATCTGGCAAACTGACTGTGTCTGTTAAGATATACTATGGAGTGATATCAATTGATAATATAACATTTGAGTTTGTCTCTGAAGTAACTAATATCCGACAGGGACGAACTAATGTTGTAGGAAATTTTTACCCACTTCCAAATCTTCGGATTTAAAGCCATCTTGCCCAAAGTGACTGTGTCTGTTAAGAGATTCTACAGAGTGATATCAATTTATAATGTAAAATTTGAGCTTGTCTTTGAAGTAACCAATAGCCGACAGGGAGGTAATAATTTTCTAGGAAATTTTTACCCCCTACCAAATATTCGGATTTAAAGCCATCTTGACCAAAGTGAGTGCATACACTGGGAGATCACTTTGAACGATATGAATTTTTAATGTAACTTTTGACTTTTCCTTTGAAATTATCAGAAACCGACAAGGGGGTAAAGATTTCCAGGGGGAAAAACTTTCCAGGGGGTAAACGTTTCCAGGGTTAAAAAAATCCTGTGACACCGGCCCGAGCTTTAGATGCCTAAAGGCAATAAATACCAATTTATAAGCATGTTTCCAAACCAACGAAATACTACAAGAAAACCAATAATAGTATTAAAAGTAGCTGAAGTTAGAAACTTCGGAACCACATATACCAGCATTATTCCAAAGACAGTAGATACTTACTGTGACGTATTTTCAAAACTTCTTTCTAGACCACATTCATTCATATTGTTTAACATTTCATTCATTTGTTACATTTATATTCCAGTCAAGTACACTTCACACCCATTCTTCAAAATATTGCGTTTATCCTCGATATCATTCATTCTCATACACTAAACATGGCAACTAATAAATTAATGGAGTTATCAATTCATTGTTCATACGTTTTACTTCACTTAGCTACTATTGGCAATGTTGTAACTTTGCAAAAAAAATGTGAGATACACGACACGTATAATGTGTTATTATTAAGCAACCTTTGATGTACCGACAACTAGTATTTATTGAAATATGGGAGGGAGTATAAATTGCCTAGGCAATAACTACCCCCCTGTTGAGTATTATGAACTATGTTGTTATTAAGCTACCTTTGATGTACCGATAACAAGTATATAAGGAAATATCGGAGGGAGGTATAAATTGCTTAGGCAATAATTACCCCCCTGTTGAGTATTATGTAGTGTGTTAACAATAAGACACCTTTGATGTACCGACAACTAGTATTTAATGAAATATGGTAGGGAGGTATAAATTGCCTAGGCAATAGTTACCCCCTGTTGAGTATTATGCAGTGTGTTATTATTAAGCTACCTTTGATGTACCGACAATGTGTATTTAATGAAATATGGTAATGAGGTACAAAATTGCCTAGGCAATAATTACCCCCTGCTGAGTATTATGTAGTATGTTAACAATAAGCTACCTTTGATGTGCCGACAATGTGTATTTAATGAAATATGGGAGGGGGGTATAAATTGCCTAGGCAATAATTACCCCCCTGTTGAGTATTATGTAGTATGTTAACAATAAGCTACCTTTGATGTACCGACAACTAGTATTTAATGAAATATGGTAGGGAGGTATAAATTGCCTAGGCAATAACTACACCCTTCTTGAGTATTATGTAGTATACTAGTATTTAATGAAATATGGGAGGGGGGTATAAATTCCGTAGGCAATAATTACCCCAATGTTGAGTATTATCTAGTATGTTAACAATAAGCTACCTTTGATGTACCGACAACTAGTATTTAATGAAATATGGTAGGAAGGTACAAAATTGCCTAGGCAATAATTACCCCCTGTTGAGTATTATGTAGTATGTTAACAATAAGCTACCTTTGATGTGCCGACAATGTGTATTTAATGAAATATGGGAGGGGGGTATAAATTGCCTAGGCAATAATTACCCCCCTGTTGAGTATTATGTAGTATGTTAACAATAAGCTACCTTTGATGTACGGACAACTAGTATTTAATGAAATATGGTAGGGAAGTATAAATTGCCTAGGCAATAATTACCCCCTGTTGAGTATTATGTAGTATGTTAGCAATAAGCTACCTTTGATGTACCGACAACTAGTATTTAATGAAATATGGTAGGGAGGTATAAATTGGCTAGGCAATAATTACCCCCCTGTTGAGTATTATGTAGTATGTTAACAATAAACTACCTTTGATGTACCGACAACTAGTATTTAATGAAATATGGTAAGGAGGTATAAATTGCCTAGGCAATAATTACCCCCCTGTTGAGTATTATGTAGTATGTTAACAATAAGCTACCTTTGATGTGCCGACAATGTGTATTTAATGAAATATGGTAGGGAGGTATAAATTGCCTAGGCAACAATTACCCCCCTTGTTGAGTATTATGTAGTATGTTAACAATAAGCTACCTTTGATGTACCGACAACTAGTATTTAATGAAATATGGGAGGGGGTATAAATTGTCTAGGCAATAATTACCCCTCCTGTTGAGTATTATGTAGTATGTTAACAATAAGCTACCTTTGATGTGCCGACAATGTGTGTTTAATGAAATATTGAAGGGGGTATAAATTGCCTAAGCAATAATTACCCCCCTGTTGAGTATTATGTAGTATGTTAACAATAAGCGACCTTTGATGTACAGGCAATGTGTATTTAATGAAATATGGGAGGGGGTATAAATTGCCTAGGCAATAATACCCCGCTGTTGAGTATTATGTAGTATGTTAACAACAAGCTACCTTTGATGTGCCGACAATGTGTATTTAATGAAATATGGGAGGGGGGGATAAATTGCCTAGGCAATAATTACCCCCTGTTGAGTATTATGTAGTATGTTAACAATAAGCTACCTTTGATGTACCGATAACAAGTATATAAGGAAATATCGGAGGGAGGTATAAATTGCCTAGGCAATAATTACCCCCCTGTTGAGTATTATGTAGTGTGTTAACAATAAGACACCTTTGATGTACCGACAATGTGTATTTAATGAAATATGGTACGGAGTTATAAATTGCCTAAGAAAAAATTACCCCCTGTTGAGTATTATGCATTTCATTATTATTAAGCTACCTTTGATGTACCGACAATGTGTATTTAATGAAATATGGTAGGGAGGTATAAATTGCCTAGGCAATAATTACCCCTCTGTTGAGTATTATGCAGTGTGTTATTATTAAGCTACCTTTGATGTGCCGACAATGTGTATTTAATGAAATATGGGAGGGGGTTATAAATTGCCTAGGCAATAATAACCCCCCTGTTGAGTATTATGCAGTGTGTTAACAATAAGCCACCTTTGATGTACCGACAATGTGTATTTAATGAAATATGGTACGGAGTTATAAATTGCCTAGGAAAAAATTACCCCCTGTTGAGTCATTATTATTAAGCTACCTTTGATGTACCGACAATGTGTATTTAATGAAATATGGTAGGGAGGTATAAATTGCCTAGGCAATAATTACCCCTCTGTTGAGTATTATGCAGTTTGTTATTATTAAGCTACCTTTGATGTACCGACAATGTGTATTTAATGGAATATGGTAATGAGGTACAAAATTGCCTAGGCAATAATTACCCCCTGCTGAGTATTATGTAGTATGTTGACAATAAGCTACCTTTGATGTGCCCACAATGTGTATTTAATGAAATATGGGAGGGGGGTATAAATTGCCTATGCAATAATTACCCCCCTGTTGAGTATTATGTCGTATGTTAACAATAAGCTACCTTTGATGTACCGACAACTAGTATTTAATGAAATATGGTAGGGAGGTATAAATTGCCTAGGCAATAACTACACCCTTCTTGAGTATTATGTAGTATACTAGTATTTAATGAAATATGGGAGGGGGTATAAATTGCCTAGGCAATAATTACCTCAATGTTGAGTATTATCTAGTATGTTAACAATAAGCTACCTTTGATGTACCGACAACTAGTATTTAATGAAATATGGTAGGAAGGTACAAAATTGCCTAGGCAATAATTACCCCCTGTTGAGTATTATGTAGTATGTTAACAATAAGCTACCTTTGATGTGCCGACAATGTGTATTTAATGAAATATGGGAGGGGGGTATAAATTGCCTAGGCAATAATTACCCCCCTGTTGAGTATTATGTAGTATGTTAACAATAAGCTACCTTTGATGTACCGACAACTAGTATTTAATGAAATATGGTAGGGAAGTATAAATTGCCTAGGCAATAATTACCCCCTTTTGAGTATTATGTAGTATGTTAGTAATAAGCTACCTTTGATGTACCGACAACTAGTATTTAATGAAATATGGTAGGGAGGTATAAATTGGCTAGGCAATAATTACCTTCCCTGTTGAGTAATATGTAGTATGTTAACAATAAACTACCTTTGATGTACCGACAACTAGTATTTAATGAAATATGGTAGGGAGGTATAAATTGCCTAGGCAATAATTACCCCCCTGTTGAGTATTATGTAGTATGTTAACAATAAGCTACCTTTGATGTGCCGACAATGTGTATTTAATGAAATATGATAGGGAGGTATAAATTGCCTAGGCAATAATTACCCCCCTTGTTGAGTATTATGTAGTATGTTAACAATAAGCTACCTTTGATGTACCGACAACTAGTATTTAATGAAATATGGGAGGGGGTATAAATTGTCTAGGCAATAATTACCCCCCTGTTGAGTATTATGTAGTATGTTAACAATAAGCTACCTTTGATGTGCCGACAATGTGTGTTTAATGAAATATTGAAGGGCGTATAAATTGCCTAAGCAATAATTACCCCCCTGTTGAGTATTATGTAGTATGTTAACAATAAGCGACCTTTGATGTACAGGCAATGTGTATTTAATGAAATATGGGAGGGGGTATAAATTGCCTAGGCAATAATACCCCGCTGTTGAGTATTATGTAGTATTTTAACAACAAGCTACCTTTGATGTGCCGACAATGTGTATTTAATGAAATATGGGAGGGGGGGATAAATTGCCTAGGCAATAATTACCCCCTGTTGAGTATTATGTAGTATGTTAACAATAAGCTACCTTTGATGTACCGATAACAAGTATATAAGGAAATATCGGAGGGAGGTATAAATTGCCTAGGCAATAATTACCCCCCTGTTGAGTATTATGTAGTGTGTTAACAATAAGACACCTTTGATGTACCGACAATGTGTATTTAATGAAATATGGTACGGAGTTATAAATTGCCTAGGAAAAAATTACCCCCTGTTGAGTATTATGCATTTCATTATTATTAAGCTACCTTTGATGTACCGACAATGTGTATTTAATGAAATATGGTAGGGAGGTATAAATTGCCTAGGCAATAATTACCCCTCTGTTGAGTATTATGCAGTGTGTTATTATTAAGCTAACTTTGATGTACCGACAACTAGTATTTAATGAAATATGGGAGGGGGTTATAAATTGCCTAGGCAATAATAACCCCCCTGTTGAGTATTATGCAGTGTGTTAACAATAAGCCACCTTTGATGTACCGACAACTAGCATTTAATGAAATATAGTAGGGAGGTATAAATTGCCTAGGCAATAATTACCCCCCTGTTGAGTATTATGCAGTGTGTTATTATTAAGCTACCTTTGATGTACCGACAATGTGTATTTAATGAAATATGGGAGGGGGGTATAAGTTGCATAGGCAATAATTACCCCCCTGTTGAGTACTATGTAGTATGTTAACAATAAGCTACCTTTGATGTACCGACAACTAGTATTTAATGAAATATGGTAGGGAGGTATAAATTGCCTAGGCAATAACTACACCCTTCTTGAGTATTATGTAGTATACTAGTATTTAATGAAATATGGGAGGGGGGTATAAATTGCCTAGGCAATAATTACCCCAATGTTGAGTATTATCTAGTATGTTAACAATAAGCTACCTTTGATGTACCGACAACTAGTATTTAATGAAATATGGTAGGAAGGTACAAAATTGCCTAGGCAATAATTACCCCCTGTTGAGTATTATGTAGTATGTTAACAATAAGCTACCTTTGATGTGCCGACAATGTGTATTTAATGAAATATGGGAGGGGGGTATAAATTGCCTAGGCAATAATTACCCCCCTGTTGAGTATTATGTAGTATGTTAACAATAAGCTACCTTTGATGTACCGACAACTAGTATTTAATGAAATATGGTAGGGAAGTATAAATTGCCTAGGCAATAATTACCCCCTGTTGAGTATTATGTAGTATGTTAGCAATAAGCTACCTTTGATGTACCGACAACTAGTATTTAATGAAATATGGTAGGGAGGTATAAATTGGCTAGGCAATAATTACCCCCCTGTTGAGTATTATGTAGTATGTTAACAATAAACTACCTTTGATGTACCGACAACTAGTATTTAATGAAATATGGTAAGGAGGTATAAATTGCCTAGGCAATAATTACCCCCCTGTTGAGTATTATGTAGTATGTTAACAATAAGCTACCCTTGATGTGCCGACAATGTGTATTTAATGAAATATGGTAGGGAGGTATAAATTGCCTAGGCAATAATTACCCCCCTTGTTGAGTATTATGTAGTATGTTAACAATAAGCTACCTTTGATGTACCGACAACTAGTATTTAATGAAATATGGGAGGGGGTATAAATTGTCTAGGCAATAATTACCCCTCCTGTTGAGTATTATGTAGTATGTTAACAATAAGCTACCTTTGATGTGCCGACAATGTGTGTTTAATGAAATATTGAAGGGGGTATAAATTGCCTAAGCAATAATTACCCCCCTGTTGAGTATTATGTAGTATGTTAACAATAAGCGACCTTTGATGTACAGGCAATGTGTATTTAATGAAATATGGGAGGGGGTATAAATTGCCTAGGCAATAATACCCCGCTGTTGAGTATTATGTAGTATTTTAACAACAAGCTACCTTTGATGTGCCGACAATGTGTATTTAATGAAATATGGGAGGGGGGGATAAATTGCCTAGGCAATAATTACCCCCTGTTGAGTATTATGTAGTATGTTAACAATAAGCTACCTTTGATGTACCGATAACAAGTATATAAGGAAATATCGGAGGGAGGTATAAATTGCCTAGGCAATAATTACCCCCCTGTTGAGTATTATGTAGTGTGTTAACAATAAGACACCTTTGATGTACCGACAATGTGTATTTAATGAAATATGGTACGGAGTTATAAATTGCCTAGGAAAAAATTACCCCCTGTTGAGTATTATGCATTTCATTATTATTAAGCCACCTTTGATGTACCGACAATGTGTATTTAATGAAATATGGTAGGGAGGTATAAATTGCCTAGGCAATAATTACCCCTCTGTTGAGTATTATGCAGTGTGTTATTATTAAGCTAACTTTGATGTACCGACAACTAGTATTTAATGAAATATGGGAGGGGGTTATAAATTGCCTAGGCAATAATAACCCCCCTGTTGAGTATTATGCAGTGTGTTAACAATAAGCCACCTTTGATGTACCGACAATGTGTATTTAATGAAATATGGTACGGAGTTATAAATTGCCTAGGCAATAACTACACCCTTCTTGAGTATTATGTAGTATACTAGTATTTAATGAAATATGGGAGGGGGTATAAATTGCCTAGGCAATAATTACCTCAATGTTGAGTATTATCTAGTATGTTAACAATAAGCTACCTTTGATGTACCGACAACTAGTATTTAATGAAATATGGTAGGAAGGTACAAAATTGCCTAGGCAATAATTACCCCCTGTTGAGTATTATGTAGTATGTTAACAATAAGCTACCTTTGATGTGCCGACAATGTGTATTTAATGAAATATGGGAGGGGGGTATAAATTGCCTAGGCAATAATTACCCCCCTGTTGAGTATTATGTAGTATGTTAACAATAAGCTACCTTTGATGTACCGACAACTAGTATTTAATGAAATATGGTAGGGAAGTATAAATTGCCTAGGCAATAATTACCCCCTGTTGAGTATTATGTAGTATGTTAGTAATAAGCTACCTTTGATGTACCGACAACTAGTATTTAATGAAATATGGTAGGGAGGTATAAATTGGCTAGGCAATAATTACCTTCCCTGTTGAGTAATATGTAGTATGTTAACAATAAACTACCTTTGATGTACCGACAACTAGTATTTAATGAAATATGGTAGGGAGGTATAAATTGCCTAGGCAATAATTACCCCCCTGTTGAGTATTATGTAGTATGTTAACAATAAGCTACCTTTGATGTGCCGACAATGTGTATTTAATGAAATATGATAGGGAGGTATAAATTGCCTAGGCAATAATTACCCCCCTTGTTGAGTATTATGTAGTATGTTAACAATAAGCTACCTTTGATGTACCGACAACTAGTATTTAATGAAATATGGGAGGGGGTATAAATTGTCTAGGCAATAATTACCCCCCTGTTGAGTATTATGTAGTATGTTAACAATAAGCTACCTTTGATGTGCCGACAATGTGTGTTTAATGAAATATTGAAGGGGGTATAAATTGCCTAAGCAATAATTACCCCCCTGTTGAGTATTATGTAGTATGTTAACAATAAGCGACCTTTGATGTACAGGCAATGTGTATTTAATGAAATATGGGAGGGGGTATAAATTGCCTAGGCAATAATACCCCGCTGTTGAGTATTATGTAGTATTTTAACAACAAGCTACCTTTGATGTGCCGACAATGTGTATTTAATGAAATATGGGAGGGGGGGATAAATTGCCTAGGCAATAGTTACCCCCTGTTGAGTATTATGTAGTATGTTAACAATAAGCTACCTTTGATGTACCGATAACAAGTATATAAGGAAATATCGGAGGGAGGTATAAATTGCCTAGGCAATAATTACCCCCCTGTTGAGTATTATGTAGTGTGTTAACAATAAGACACCTTTGATGTACCGACAATGTGTATTTAATGAAATATGGTACGGAGTTATAAATTGCCTAGGAAAAAATTACCCCCTGTTGAGTATTATGCATTTCATTATTATTAAGCTACCTTTGATGTACCGACAATGTGTATTTAATGAAATATGGTAGGGAGGTATAAATTGCCTAGGCAATAATTACCCCTCTGTTGAGTATTATGCAGTGTGTTATTATTAAGCTAACTTTGATGTACCGACAACTAGTATTTAATGAAATATGGGAGGGGGTTATAAATTGCCTAGGCAATAATAACCCCCCTGTTGAGTATTATGCAGTGTGTTAACAATAAGCCACCTTTGATGTACCGACAACTAGCATTTAATGAAATATAGTAGGGAGGTATAAATTGCCTAGGCAATAATTACCCCCCTGTTGAGTATTATGCAGTGTGTTATTATTAAGCTACCTTTGATGTACCGACAATGTATATTTAATGAAATATGGGAGGGGGGTATAAGTTGCATAGGCAATAATTACCCCCCTGTTGAGTATTATGTAGTATGTTAACAATAAGCTACCTTTGATGTGCCGACAATGTGTATTTAATGAAATATGGGAGGGGGGTATAAATTGCCTAGGAAATAATTACCGCCCTGTTGAGTGTTATGTAGTATGTTAACAATAAGCTACCTTTGATGTACCGACAGCTAGTATTTAATGAAATGTGGTAGGGAGGTATAAATTGTCTAGGCAATTATTACGCCCCTGTTGAGTATTATGTAGTATGTTAACAATAAGTACGTTTGATGTACCGACAACTAATATTTAATGATAAATGGGAGTGGGGTATAAATTGCCTAGGCAATAATTACCCCCTTGTTGAGTATTATGTAGTATGTTAACAATAAGCTACCTTTGATGTAACGACAACTAGTATTTAATGAAACATGGGAGGGGGGTATAAGTTGCATAGGCAATAATTACCCCCCTGTTGAGTATTATGTAGTATGTTAACAATAAGCTACCTTTGATGTACCGACAACTAGTATTTAATGAAATATGGAAGGGAGGTAAAAAGTGCTTAGGCAATAATTACCCCCTGTTGAGTATTATGTAGTATGTTTACAATAAGCTACCTTTGATGTACCGACAACTAGTATTTAATGAAATATGGGAGGGGGGTATAAATTCCTAGGCAATAATTACCCCCTGTTGAGTATCTTGTATTATGTTAACAATAAGCTACCTTTGATGTGCCGACAATGTGTATTTAATGGAATATGGGAGGGGGTATAAATTGCCTAGGCAATAATTACCCCCCTGTTGAATATTATGTAGTATGTTAACAATAAGCTACCTTTGATGTACCGACAACTAGTATTTAATGAAATATGGGAGGGGGTATAAATTGCCTAGGCAATAATTACCCCCCTGTTGAGTATTATGTAGTATGTTAACAATAAGCTACCTTTGATGTGCCGACAATGTGTATTTAATGAAATATGGGAGGGGGGTATAAATTGCCTAGGCAATAATTACCCCCCTGTTGAGTATTATGTAGTATGTTAACAATAAGCTACCTTTGATGTACCGACAACTAGTATTTAATGAAACATGGGAGGGAGTATAAATTGCCTAGGCAATAATTACCCCCCTGTTGAGTATTATGTAATATGTTAACAATAAGCTACCTTTGATGTACCGACAACTAGTATTTAATGAAATATGGTAGGGAGGTATAAATTGCCTAGGCAATAATTACCCCCTGTTGAGTATTATGTAGTATGTTAACAATAAGCTATCTTTGATGTACCGACAACTAGTATTTAATGAAATATGGAAGGGAGGTATAAATTGCCTAGGCAATAATTACCCCCCTGTTTAATGTTATGTAGTATGTTAACAATAAGCTACCTTTGATGTACCGATAATGTGTATTTAATAAAATATGGGAGGGGGGTATAAATTGCCTAGGCAATAATTACCCCCCTGTAGAGTATTATGTAGTATGTTAACAATAAGCTACTTTTGATGTGCCGACAATGTGTATTTAATGAAATATGGGAGGGGGGTATAAATTGCCTAGGCAATAATTACCCCTCTGTTGAGTATTATGTAGTATGTTAATAATAAGCTACCTTTGATGTGCCGACAATGTGTATTTAATGAAATATGGTAGGGAGGTATAAATTGCCTAGGCAATAATTACCCTCCTGTTGAGTATTATGTAGTATGTTAACAATAAGCTACCTTTGATGTACCGACAACTAGTACTTAATGAAATATGGGTGGGGGGTATAAATTGCCTAGGCAATAATTACCCCCTTGTTGAGTATTATATAGTATGTTAACAATAAGCTACCTTTGATGTGCCGACAATGTGTATTTAATGAAATATGGGAGGGTGGTATAAATTGCCTAGGCAATAATTACCCCCCTGTTGAGTATTATGTAGTATGTTAACAATAAGCTACGTTTGATGTACCGACAATGTGTATTTAATAAAATATGGAAGGGGGGTATAAATTGCCTAGGCAATAATTACCCGCCTGTTGAGTATTATGTACTATGTTAACAATAAGCTACCTTTGATGTGCCGACAATGTGTATTTAATGAAATATGGGAGGGGGTATAAATTGCCTAGGCAATAATTACCCCCCTGTTAAGTATTATGTAGTATTTTAACAATAAGCTATTTTTGATGTACCGACAATGTGTATTTAATGAAATATGGGAGGGGGTATAAATTGCCTAGGCAATAATTACCCCCCTGTTGAGTATTATGTAGTATGTTAACAATAAGCCACCTTTGATGTACCGACAACTAGTATTTAATGAAATATAGTAGGGAGGTATAAATTGCCTAGGCAATAATTCCCCCTCTGTTGAGTATTATGTAGTATTTTAACAATAAGCTACCTTTGATGTACCGACAACTAGTATTTAATGAAATATGGTAGGGAGGTATAAATTGCCTAGGCAATAATTACCCCCTGTTGAGTATTATGTAGTATTTTAACAATAAACTACCTTTGATGTGCCGACAATGTGTATTTAATGAAATATGGGAGGGGGGTATAAATTGCCTTAGCATTAATTACCCCCCTGTTGAGTATTATGTAGTATGTTAACAATAAGCTACCTTTGATGTACCGACAATGTGTATTTAATGAAATATGGGAGGGGGGTATAAATTGCTTATCCAATAATTACCCCCCTGTTGAGTATTTTGTAGTATGTTAACAATAAGCTACCTTTGATGTGCCGACAATGTGTATTTAATGAAATATGGGAGGGGGTATAAATTGCCTAGGCAATAATTACCCCCCTGTTGAGTATTATGTAGTATGTTAATAAGCTACCTTTGATGTGCCGACAATGTGTATTTAGTGAAATATGGGAGGGGGTATAAATTGCCTAGGCAATAATTACCCCCCTGTGGAGTATTATGTAGTGTGTTAACAATAAGCCACCTTTGATGTGCCGACAATATGTTTTTAATGAAATATGGGAGGGGGGTATAAATTGCCTAGGCAATAATTACCCCCCTGTAGAGTATTATGTAGTGTGTTTACAATAAGCCACCTTTGATGTACCGACAATGTGTATTTGTTTTGGTATGGATTGGAGATATGAATTCCTTGGATGAGTATTATATTGTTTATCAAAAGAGACCGTCTTTTATTGGGAGGTACATTTTGCCTAGGCATATTATACCGGGGGTATTTATTTGCGGAGGTACGTTTTGCCGGTTAGACCGGCTGCTCGGCAATCGCCGAGCGCCCGAGAGCTTTTGGGAGGGCCCGGACCAATAGGAAAATAAATATTTAAAACAAAAAATAACTTAGTTATCAGATGTTTAGAATAGAAAAAGAGAATTAACTACTGATAATTTTAAAACACAACAACATAGTTTATAGTAATGCTTGAAAACCAGTTAAAAAAGAATCAGTACCAGATTTACACATAACAAGCTATAGCTTAAGGCGCCTCTCTTGTAGGGGCCCTCAAAATATTAAAAAAGTAAGTTGGATATAATGACATTTTTTCCTATATAACTTTAATTTTCAGTTCACAGTTCATACGGTATCTTCTCTAATAACATTACCTAAGATACAGTACCGAAAACTATTTACCTGTTATGCTATTTCCCATCGGACTTTATAGTTGCTGCACTTTCCTTTGTGACAGTTTTCATAGATTTATTGTTCCTTTCTTTTCGCATTTTTCACAGGTTTTCCTAAAATTCTCTAACATTAACATTGTATTAGTTCCCGACAAAAACGGGTGAAATAGTTTACTAAACATTTTTTTTAATTCCAAGACATTTTCCTATGTGAGTTCTCTGCATGTATAACTTCCTTAAAACAGTCATTTAATCACTAGAAAAAAGATTGAAGCGGTAGCTTAGTCTATTATTGGGTGTTTATGGTGGGGTGAGGTCAGCGTAAGCTTGTCGCCCTCCTTTCAATGTTAAGCCTCATCCTTTTTTGCTTCTTATTTTGGCAACAGTGCACAATGAATCATCTCAAGCCAAGTGCATGTGGATGCAAACCAGCGAACAGGGATTGTTTGTAGGTGAAGCGAAGTCAGAGGTCACGCGATAGTATTTCGGAAGCACAATTCAGAAGTGATGTATAGCAAAATATATTCGTGTACGTTCAGGCTTGTTTTGTAAGCGAAACTGTTAATGAAAAATGAAATGAAATCTTTGAGTTTTCCGTCTTACGGTTATGCCGGTTAGGCTAAAGGAGACGGTGATTATGAGAAATGAATGAAATGGTGGAATGAAGAAAGTGGGAGGAAACGGGAGAACCCAGAAAAAACCACGCACACGGTGTTTGTCCACTACAAAGTTTACCTGGCGGGGGCTGGGGTCGAACCCGGGACCCCAAGCACCAGAGGTGAACGCTCTACCACTGAGCCACCGTGGCCCCTAAAACTGTTAGTGATATGTATTTGGTAATTTCTACGTCCTGCAAGTTGAAAAGTCCTTTGTAATGACTATGAGTTGATTTTGAGAATGTACACTCATGTGCAAAATTATTGTCGCATGTCTATAAATATGTTGTCGTAGGAATATAATTTAATAACGAACTCGTCCGGTATTTCTTATAATGTTAGTATGTGTGTAATCGGCAAAGACATGTGTGTGGAAAATTTCATGTCAAAAGAGCAGTAAATTAGAACAATAAAACGAAAATAAAACTTGCTTGTTCATTTAGCAACATATTTTTTTTTTTTTTTACTCATTCTAATTCTTGTATTTATAATTTTTTTCCTATGAAATGTACCACAAATATACATTTCCCAATTATACACATAGTATCAGTATTAAAACTACCCTACAAAATAATTATGGAATTATATTCTTACAAGAAGACATTTATAGATATGCGACAATCATTGTGGACATGAGCGTCATGTAACAAGCTGTAGAAAATGAGTTCAACAAGTGGTGCTGCAAAACGGAAGAGGAGAAAAGAAAGAGAAGAACATTTGAAAAAAGCAAATACTTTAATTCATTCATATTTTCGTCGTTCTGCTGAGAGTGAACAACAGAATAGTTCTGACTGTTGTTCAAGTACAGGTGAGCAAAAGTAACAATAATTGTAATAGCAGACAGTGTTCGAATTAAACTTCCGTATCAGGGAAAATTGCTTACATTACTGTGTGTGAGATAGAGACAAGTGTGTGTTTGTGTGTGTGCGTTTTTGTATGTATGTGTGAAAGGGGGAAATACTTATTTAAGCAGATATATTACGTAGTTTCTGTGATATACAATGAGGATATTTTTACAAGGGGGATTTTCCCGTCATGTGCCAGTCAATTCGAACACTGCATAAGGGTGAGGTGACATTAAGAGCGAGCGAGAGACAAAAATAATTAGATTTAATGTTAATCAAATGAGTTATGCCACATTGCAAGAGAGTGAGGGACAGACATCGGCGTAAATCGGTCTTCAACATTGAGGGGATTTTTTTTTTTTTTTTTTTTTTGCGATGTTCAAAATATTTATGCAGTTGAGAAACAATGCTGTGGAGGATCAAGAGAGCAGAGTTGCCTTCAACATTGGGAGATGAGCAGACTTGAGGCTTATTCTGAGGGGGTGGGTGGGAGGCAAACAGATTTGTGGTTTATTCTGAGGGGAGAGGAGAGAGATTAATCTGATTTCTGAGGTGAACCTGTTGTATATTATATATCAGGCGATGTACCAGTGGCGTAGCAAGGATTTAACTTAATTTGGGTGGTCAGGTAGAAGTTAATTTCGGGGGCGTCCGGGAGTCCTGCACCGGAAATTTTTTGGCTGAAAACTCGATTTTAGGCTTACTTTTTTTACTTTTCCAAATTTCGGGGATCAGACCCCCTGGACCCACACTCTGGCTACGCTACTGCGATGTACAGGAAGTAGTGGTACTATTAGTATTACAAATCATTGTCGTGAACACATTCTGAAATCTGAATATCTGAATAAATTCACATTATTAGAACAAGTGTCCTAAAATTTTAATGTGGATCTTTGTGGATGCCTAAGTGGAAATATTTATAATTGGTATGTTTCTACTTAGGCATCCACAAAGATCCACATTAAAATTTTAGGACACTTGTTCTAATAATTTCCCAGAAAACACATTTCAAATCGGATTATTAGGGGGGACAGTCCCACCCAGTTCAAAGATTGCTGTGGGGACATGTCCCTCTCAACCCCCGGGATTTGCGCCAGTGGTTGCAAAATAGGTTTCATTTCTCGAGAGACAAATTTGGTTACTGAAGAGAACGAATGTTGCTTATGAGTTTATTTTAAGTAGATTTCTTTAGAAAGCTATCTATTGCAGAGATCCTCATGTCAGAAATTCCTCTATGCAGTATATGCAATATATAGGCTACCACCTTTCATCTGGAGAAATCCCGGACACATTGAGAATTGAAGTCATGTTGATGAATGTTGAGAGAGACTTGTTTATAAATTTGGACAAAAATAAAGTTATTGATGAAATTGCGGTGACAAGCGAAGTTTTGAAAAGAAAATTAATGTATTTATATGTTCCTGATACTTTGTAGTTCCTGTGTGTGTCTGAGTCACTTTCAATCTTACAATTATGTGCTTTATGATATTGTAATTATTTATTAGTAATAATCAATAATTTGCCTGTTTTTATTAATATAAATCTAGAATAAGCTTCACTTTGTTAGTGCATAGCAATATTTTCATCTTTTTACAGTTGTGTGGTCATATAAATGTTGTATTACACGTTAAATATTTGCCATTAATTCTCATAGAATAGAAAAATGTTTATCACTATACGGGTTTTGCATAATTTTGCCATATCAACACATTTCTCTTTATTTCACTCATAGCCTCATTATATCATATAGTCCAATGCTGAACTGACGCCGAAACCTATATCATGATTTATATCTACGTTATATTGCTTAAGTATGTTTTACCTTGTTCTTTATCGTAATACACATAGATTTAAAATACTTCAGAAACTTTTTTTTGTTTCGTAAACAAACCTTTAATCATTGTTGTAAGTACCGAAGATACGCTGTGAAAAGTTTCTTGATCAGGGGGCCCACAACCAACTTTAGCCGAGGGCCCGTGATTGCTCCAGACCGGTACTAAGCCATACGTTTGCCTACTCCTGTCCTGCTCTTGTGCACTTCATCACTTTGGTTTTCTTCTTATTTATCTTCATTTAACATGTTGTTTCCAGTTGGTCGTTCAAGTTTTAAAGCAGGGGCGTCATTAGGGAGGGCAGGAGAGGGCAATTGCCCCTCCCAATAGTTTGAAGAATACATATACTTTAATAAATTGTCTATTAACATACTAGTACAAAACGTGAAAGTCTTAGGTCGGTGGTGCTCTTGCCCCCTCCCAAGCGAAATCTGAAATGACGCCACTGTTTTAAAGTGCTTCCTGCAAGTCCTTTTCGTTCTCCGCTATCAATGCTATGTCATTGGCAAACCTTATTCAGCTGAAAACCTGACCATATACTTTTAAGCCTTTCTCGTTTTTATCAAAGAATTCTTTCATAGCCTCTTTTATATATAGACGTTGAACAGGAGAGGTGGTAGTCCACATCCTTGCCTCACTCCTTTACTTATTCTTGCTTCCTTCTGATCTCTTCGTATAACAGCTGTCTGGTTCCTATAAAGCTGGCATATTATTCTTCTGGCTCTGTAATCCACTTTCAGATTCTTCAATGCTCTGAACATGATACTCCAATCTACGTTGTCAAAAGCTTCCTCTATATCTACAAATGCTATCACAATTGGTTTGTTTATTCTGATGTGCTGTTTCATGATCAACCTTAGACTCAGTATTGCTTCCCTTGTTGCCCTTTTTCTCTTGAATCCAAACTGGTCCTCCGATAGCCGTTCTTCGATATTCCCTTCTATTCCTTGTGCAGCTGACGATAATTTTGATATAGAAGTAGGTCTATTGTGCTTTACTTTTTTGTTGTCTTTCTAATATCTTGTGATAATAGATAAGCGGAATTTGTTCATTTATTTATTAGAAGTAAAATATTATAAAGCAAGAGATAAAATCAATGGAGAATGTAAATACAACAATTTCTTCAAAAAATTGAAGGAAAAAAATATACCAGATTATACACTAAACTTGATGAGTACAAGCCTCGGCTGACCCTTCTACCTAGCGGCCATTTTTTTGCTTTTGTCATACGCTACAAAACGTTCTTTCGACAGGCAGTTTAGAACGAGGAAAGCGGGTGACTCCAGCGGGCGGTGGTTTATTGCAACAGAAAGTGTTTCAGACCGTTCATTTATCGATGAAATTTTTCCCAACCGATGGTTGGGGAGAGATCGCCAATACCATGGCCCCCACGATCCCCAGACAAACCCACCTTGACTTCTTCTTGTGGGGTTACGTTAAAAACAGGGTTTACGCAACACCTGTCCATGATATGCCAATACTCAATAAGAGGATAAGGGACACACTAGACACAGTGAATCCTGAAATGTTGAATAACACATGGATGGAAATTGAAAATAGCTTGGACGTCTTGAGAACAATTAACGGAGCACATGTGGAAATTCTCTAAATCAGGTTAAAAAATATGAGTTTTCCTATTATTTGAAGTAAATTGCATGCTTCTACTATTCTTACCAGTAGTTTTCTTGTTATTAATGTGTGTTATCAGGGAGAGGCTTTATGTCTACCCTGTATAACATTAAATTATTCTTTAGATTTCTGGTTAGTCTGAAATGTTTTTTACTGTTTGTTCTTTTCAAAGAATTTTGTCGGGTAAATTCGTAACTTGAGAATTGTTTCACTCAACATGTTTATTACACTCAAAATCGCAAATGTTTACTGGCACTTCACAGAATATTAATCTATGAGCAAAGTACGCTTAATCTATGTAAATAAACAAGTATAAAAATAAATTACCATCATATTCCTTTTCTCCCATAATTGCAAAACCGAGTGTCATTGCCATATTTGGTAGCAAAGCAAACAGAAATTTATGGATTATAGTCATTTTGGACACGGATAATAAAGGAACAAAATACTGTATAAGCCAGAGCGTCACTCCAACTATCGCAGCCAAAGTTGCTGAAAAAAGTAAAAGTATTAAAATTCAAAAATATGCAGACAGAAAATGTAAGATGTTCTGAGGTTCCAAAATACACTAAGAATTTAATATTTTACATTTCTGAATATTATCAGACTATGTAATACCCGTTTAGTGGTTTTAAGTTCCTGGAATCCGAGTCTCTTTCTCTAGATAACAAGTGTGAGAGAGTTAACAGCTTTTGAATATGAAGATCTCATGATGTCACAACATGGCTGAAACAATCTTCTTGTTTCTTTTCTAATAGTATGTTTATAAGGCAAGCGAGATACATTCTCGGAGTTTGAACTCGCATTTACCAGCTCATAAATATTATGTTTTCCATATTTCTTAGGAACCTGTCGTCACAGACCACAATTGAGGAGTGTATTTCCAAAATATGCAAAATCCGTTTGGTACAATTCTTCAGAAAGGGCAAAAAATTGTCTTTTTACATTGAAACACTATGGAAAGTGATATTTCAAACAGAAATAACCATAAAAAATAATGTGTTTTGAAGAAAAATAATTACAAAATCTAACGTAAGCGTTTCCATAGTATACTCTTCCATATTCAATTCAAAATCGGATTTTTTTTGGATTTAGCATGTTTTGGAATTACACTCCTTAATTTTGCTGGAGAAAGTATATAGTACGAAGACAGTTTAGTATGGCAACTAAATGACTAACAATATCACATCAGTTGAGTTCGTATCATCATTGCCAAGATGTCTTCTGAATCAACACAGAAAGTTGAGTTGAATGTAACTGATTGTTTTCAATCTCTTATTCTATCGGCAGAGTAGACTGATTCTTGCAAAGCTGCGCAATTACTTATAAAGATTGACAGGCATCACTTCGTGCTTATGTCCACCAGCGCAAAGAACCTCTCCAGAAAGGATGTACCGTACGTCTGTGAAGTTGTCCCGCCCACTTAACGAACTTTTCTTTTTCTTATCCACATCGTTAGTTTATCGTTAGTTTACTTTAGTTTTGCTAAAATTATCGTTAGTTTCGAAAAAATAAAATTTTTATTCAAAAAGTAAATGGGCAGCCCAACTTCACGGTTCCCCACCCACAAACGAATTTCAAAAGTTTCTCATATCACATCGTTAGCTTATCGTTACTTTACGTTAGTTTTGCTAAAACTATCCGTAGCTTCGCAAAAATAACGATTTTATTTTAGTAAAACTAACGTAAACTAGCGATTTGAGATGAAAATCTATGATAATTCTTTATGGGCGAGCTAACTTTACATTTGGCGGGAACCTTTATTTCTCGAATAAAATCGTTATTTTTGCAAAACAAACGTTAATTTTAGTAAAACTAACGCAAACTAACTAACGATATGAGTTGGAATTTTATGAGAATTCAACATGGCCGAGCTAATTAACAGTTGGCGAGAAACTTTATTTCTAGAATAAAATCGTTATTTTTGCGAAACTAACGATAGTTCTAGCAAAACTAACGTAAACTAACGTTAAACTAACGATGTGATATGAAAAATTTTGAAATTCCTTTGTGGGTGGGGAACCGTGAAGTTGGGCTGCCCATTTATTTTTTGAATAAAAATTTTATTTTTTCGAAACTAACGATAATTTTAGCAAACCTAACGTAAACTAGCGATAAACTAACGATGTAAGTAAGAAAAAGGAAAATTCGTTAGGTGGGCGGGACAACTTCACAGACGTAAACGGTGTCTAGTCATAGCTGCCTACTGTTATAACTGTAAGCTAAAAACCAGAACGATGATAAAGAAGTTCAAAGTTAACTTAAGGTTACTACCAACAAATATTCTCAAGCCAATCTACATAGTAAAGTTACCACGCCTCTACAAGAAGAATATCAATCTAACATGCGAATACTAGCGCAAAGTCCAAATTCACATCTCAAAATCTACATGTCACTTCTTCCAAGTATAGAGTGCGTCAAAATGTATACACTGTTTAATTGAGAATTAACTTTCAATCGGATTGCCAGAAGCGATTCATTTTTTGTACTGTTACAGTTTAATGTTCTGTTATTATATCGCAATGCGTGGCGAAGAACTCATATTCGTTTATGTGTTCGAAATATTGGCCGTCAGCATCAATCCACCGGTAGGGAAGACGATTGCCGAATGCCCTTGGCCCTAAAGGCTCAACGGAGGGCACTCCCGGACTGAGAGACGAAATAATAATAATAATAACTAACTCACTCTATGTCCTATGGAACTCGGAGGTTCAATGACCCGTTCACAAAAGCTCTCCATTGAATTCTATCGTTAGCTAACTGGAACCAGTTCCCACTCTGTATTCCTATTTCTGCGAGATCCATCATAATATTGTCCTCCCATCTGTACCTAGGTCTTCCAAATGGTCGTTTCCCAATTGGGCTTCCAGTTAAAACTTTGAAAGTGTTCCTACTTCCTTCCATTCTCGATACATGACCTTCCCACCTAAGCCTCCTAGATTTGATGACCCTAACAATGATAAACAATATAAATTATGTGGTTCCTCGTTATGTAGTTTCCACCATTCATCATCCCCGTTTCTCTTGGGTCCGAATATTCGTCTTAGGATCTTGTTCTCAAACACTTCCAGTCTGTGTTTTCCCCTCAGAGTAAGCGACCATGTTTCGCAACTATACAGCATAACAGGAACGATTATCGTTTAAAATATTTTGGGCTTCAAATTCCTCGACAGAATTCGCGACGACAAAAGATTTTGAACTGAATAATAACACGAATTCCCTGCTTTTAGTCTGACGTCTATCGGTACTTGTGTACCATTTACGAACCGACAGTAATAAGTGAAGGGAAGATCAGGCAATGGCGCAGAGAGATTGAAGAAGGGCATTCAAGGGTTCATGATAACCGTAGCACAAGCCGAAGTATTCAATTGCACGATCCGGTGTACCGCGTTAACGAGAAGGTGCGATCCAATCGCCGATTCCTAGTAACTGAACTTTCAAAGAGTTTACAAAAATGTCTGTCAAAACACTGTATCAAATTGTGACCGACAAACTGGTTTATCTCAAACTGTGTGCGAGTTCGGAAGCTAAAATGCTGACAGACTCTCACAAATCTATGTTAAATCTAGGAAAAAGTTTTAAATAATTATTAGGCGCGTTTTTGATGTATATATCCTTGAATCTAGTGAGAGAACAGGCGCTTTTTCCCTTAGTTAAAATGCGAGAGAGATACATTAACTATTTTGGCAGTTCCTCTCTCGTATTAAATAACAGTAAAGAATGACAGCTACTATAATTTTTTGTCTGCTGGAGAAGAATGGGAATTACCTTTTTTCACACATAATGACGTGAAATATAACCTGGATATCGTACGCCATTGAGAAGTCTAAGTAACAGTCAATGCAATGGCGGCACTCTAGTTCTACTAAAGTGAATAAATTCAAACAAACACTATCAGTTCATAAAATTACAGCAACTATGTTTTAGGACCGAAAGGTTGTGATTCTTGTAAAATCCTTGGAACCTTTCTACTACTACCTGGAATCCTTCTGATCTATAACAACGTCCTCCACACACACTTACTCTTGCTCGCACTGTTGAGACAACTAAAACATTTCAATGGGAACTATTCAACCAAAACCCTTATAGACTAGACATTAACCCCACTGATTTCTGTCTTTTTCTTCACCTGAAAAAGTGGCTTGCATCGAAGCGTTTCAATGACGTTGAAGTGCTTATGACATAAGTTCGGGACTGCCTGCATTCTCATATGGCAGATTTTTACACAGAAGATCTAGAGATCCTAGTGCCTCGCTACCAGAAATGTGTGGAGGTTCATAATAACTATGTCGAAAAATACCTAAGGTATGTCTTGTATATCAATCACAATAAATTTCTTCTGTTATCAGTTTCTTGTTTTGTTTAAAAATTATCGCCCCGCTTTTTCCTTGACACGTGGCTCGTATATGTTGTTCCGATAGTGTGATATTACTTTCTCATGAATTAGAAAAGTACATCCTACTGAATTAATTAAAATTAACCTTCCTCGATGGTTTAATGGCTGGTGCACTTTGTACCAAGGTCAAATACTGGTCAGAGATCACTTTCAGAGTTTCTTGTATGTTAAATCTAGGAAAAAGTTTTAAATAATTATTAAGCGCGTTTTTGATGTATATATCCTTGAATCTAGTGAGAGAACAGACGCTTTTTCCCTTAGTTAAAATGCGAGAGAGATACATTAACTATTTTGGCAGTTCCTCTCTCGTACTAAATAACAGATTTAAATTACAGTTTGTACATCATGATTTATTTTATATATGTCTAATTTATTAACATTAACTGTCCAAATTTTTTGGATCATAGTTTCAATTGAAAGGGGTAAATATCGTAAATTTTGCAAGTTTGCTCTTGTACCTAATAATAGGTTGAAATTACAATTACTAGTATTAACATTAATTAGGTATGTTTCTAATTTAATTTGCACATTCATGCTCACTGAAAATTATGTTTGAAAATCTCTAGAATGAAAAGAAATGAAATCACAACAATTTGGAACTTTTTAGTTTTGGAAGTTGTCTTTTAAAAGAAAAGAAAATGGTTTAATGTTTAAAAATTTTGTTTGAAAATTCTGATTTAAAAAATTATTTTAAATTCTTAGACTTTACTTGACTCAAATCATCTTAAGCGTTAATAATCATCTTACAAGGAACCCTAGGTATCTATCAGAGCCCGATCTTAATGAAACTTTGTATATAGAGAGAGTGCCTCGGGAAACTCACATAGCCAAAATTGTAGCTGCAGAGTCCAAGAGGTTGGGACACTATGGCTCGAGAAAGATCAAAAGTGGAACATCAGTACATTAAAGACAACGTGAGAAAATGCACGTTTTTCTTTAAAACTTGTAATTGTAACGACACTAAATGAGCATACATGGATACGAGGTGGTAGATAAGATCTGTTAAAAGTGATAAAAAGAACATCCGCCATCTTGAAAGAGGCCATGTTGAAGCTGATTCGATTGGTGTAAATGGGAAGAGGGTCTTGCGAAGCATCAATTTGAAAGTAAATAGACGCAAAAACCTGTTGGTGAAATCTGTTGTGGGATTACATTATACTTGTGCCCCTGGTAGAGTGATTTAGGTACAAGATTAGCAAAGCGTATCTCATGCCACTGAAGCAGATGGAGGGTATGGAGCGCTATGAGTAGGATCAATGTAACTAGAAAAACAGAGCGAAATAAGATTTTAGCACTACGTGATTTGTGTCAGAGACAACATATAGTTGGTATGGATGGAGTGATATGACGTGTTCAATCTTCATAATAATGCCATAGTTGGCATACACTTGTAACTATTTATTATATTTCCATTAATTCGAACAAAAATCAGAAACAGAATTGTTCTGCAAGAAAAGACGACAAGAGAATGTTCATTACAAAATATATTTGCTGATGACAAATTATACTACAAATGTGTACATTATAGTAGAACAGTATATTGGAACGGAAAGGCGATATGTCTAATTTATGAAGAATTTACAATTGTTCTCATATTGGTTACCCAAAGATATTCCCCTTCTAGGGTGCACTCATCACTGAAGAAGGTTCAGTGGTTGAATATCGCATCACAAAATGTTTATGATGCAGTTGAAGTGCCTGCAAGTTGTTCGTCCTGTTCTTTTTTGTGATAATGGTATGCAACGAAAAAATGTTCAAAACATAAGTCAGCTGAACAATAACTGCACCTGATAAAAGCATATGTGTCACATCCCACTACTGCATTGCACAATTCCATCTTCTGTCCAAAACAGAATGTAGTAATGCCCATGAACTTGTCTGTCGACTCCACGAGACCAGCTTTATACCAAGCATAACGATGCGATCCCTGAAATCGAGGTGACGTGAACTGGTTATGAATTAGGGATTGGAGACGCAAGATATTATTTCGCTGTTGAAGATTGAATTGTTGATTGTAGTAAAGGGCTGCCGATGAGATCTGTCTTGCCATGTGTTTTGCCATTCTGAAAAAATGCACATCCAGTGGTTGGCATCTGCTAGTAGTTTTCTCTGGTATTATGTGCGTCTGAATTCTATTTTCATTCAATGATAGGTCACGAAGTACTTCTGCAACCAACGTATTGTCCTTATGTGGACCATATGAATCTACTATAAGCAGGTTCTTGTCACCAGACATTTGCATGACTGCCTCTGCTAGAAAGTCCTTATACAGCGCTTTGGTCATCTTTCCGGAAGAATGCCACTTTATGATGAGATTGTCTGGTTTGAACATTGTCTGTTGTACTCTTGCACTGATATCTGTCTCTGGTAGAATAATAAAGAATTTCTCTGCTACCTTTCCTGATTTCGAAATCATTGGAACAATTGTGTATGAATGCGTCATTGCAGCTACAGATTGGACACGTCCATACACTTGCGAAGCACCACGCTCATTTAGTGTTCTTCCTGTCGTCATCTCCTTCTGAAAACCAGACTCGTCTGCATTCCAAATATTATCATCTTCGTAAGAAAGAAGCAGTTCCTTGGTTAACATTCGCCATTCTTCAGCACGATTGTTGATTTGTTGTTCGTCATCAAACGTAGTGGTGGTGTCAAACCTAGTAATTTTACGACTGACAATATTGTAATGAGACTTAAAATTAGTTAGCCACCATTCGCTCGCTTTGAACGTCCGAGTTCCCAGTTCTCTTGCTTTTGTTTTAGCCCACTTTTGAAGATCGCTGTCATGGACTATGCGGTGCTGTTGTCTCGCTTCTCTGAACCTTTGTACAGTAAACTCTGCAATCTGTTTTAATGCTTCTTTTGTTGTAACCAATTGCCCTTTCTTCAACATTGCTTCCCAGTAATAGAGCTGACGTTCGGATGTTAGGAATCGAAACTGTGTTCTCATCGAAGAGAAAGTACGATGCTTGCCAGTTGTTGTGTTACGCCAGTATCTGACAGCTGCAATTTTTTTGTCTGTCGAAATGTAGCAATGCGCCTTTTTTTGGCGAAGGTACGTAATCACTGTCTGAAGATGACATTGATGATCTTTCCGCATCTTCGTTCATAACGTCACCATCAAATGCTTCTTCTGGTTCCGGCTCATACTCATCGAACTCAAGAGAGTTTTCTTCGCTCACTTCCATGTTAGTGTGCCAGTTGTTAAGTAGATCCCAAATGTACTGCACACATTTGTTGTCCTCTTCACTAAACACTTTTTCTTTACCGAGTCCCTTTTCTTTTACCATAGACATCAATTTTTCCACCACATTGTGTAGATTCATGATGTAGGTACACATTTGACGTTTAGAACGCTACAGTTGTGTTCGTCGTACACAGTCCAATAAGTTGTGAGCGAGAAATAGACATGACCCAGTGGCTCTGTGTTTGAGCGCCACCTATCTATTTTCACTCGCATCAACGGGCGTGTGCCTCCCCCTTGCAGTTCATCTTCTTGTCCACAGTACGAAATGCAACTTCTTATCGGTTTTAGGAGTTTTTCGTTTTTTTACATTGTTTTTCCTCTATCTCGCTACAACATACTCACTCAGGACAGACACTTGAAGATTAACCACGTTATGTTGACAATCATTTATTTCAGAAGCAAAGTTCATAGATACATTCATATGTCCACGAATAAATGCGAAAATTAGAATGAGTAAAACAAAATGTTGCTTAATAGACCAGAAAGTTTGATTTTCGTTTTATTGTTCTTATTTACTGCACTTTGACATGAAATTTGCAACATACATGTCCTTGCCGATTATACACACACTAACATTATTACAAATACCAGGTGAATTCGTTATCAAATTATATTCCTACAACAACATATTTACAGACATGTGACAATAATTCTGGACATTAGTATACCTAAACACTCTACCAGAAGCACAGGAATAATGTAATCCACAACATACTTCATCAACAGGTTTCTGCGTCTATTTACTTTCAAAGTGATGCTTCGCAAGACCCTCTTCCCATTTACACCAATCGAATCAGCTTCAACATGGCCTCTTTCAAGATGGCGGATGTTCTTTTTATCACTTTTAACAGATCTTATCTACCACCTCGTATCCATGTATGCTCATTTCGTGTCGTTACAATAACAAGTTTTAAAGAAAAACGTGCATTTTCTCACGTTGTCTTTAATGTACTGATGTTCCACTTTTGATCTTTCTCGAGCCCTAGTGTCCCAACCTCTTGGACTCTGCAGCTACAATTTTGGCTATGTGAGTTTCCCGAGTCACTCTCTCTATATACAAAGTTTCATTAAGATCGGGCTCTGATAGATACCTAGGGTTCCGTAAATAATTCTATTCATCTTACAAGTAAAAGTCACTTTTGGGTGAATCGAGTTGCTGCCCAAGACATATGTGATAGTGTTACAACATATATTTTTAGCTACTAACCAGGCAGGTAAACCTTTCTAAAAATATCAATACTACTATATACATATCTTATTTTTGTCCTGAGTTCTCTGCGACGAAGAAATTCGTCAGAGAAATGAATTCAGAGTGGTTTAGACTTCAGAACATCTTAAACTTACACTACAATCTGTACATGTTTAAAGCAAATACTTTAATAGCTAATACAAAAAATATTGTATTTGGCCTACGTTAAGCTAGCACTGCATTTAAAATGACATTGTCTTATTAATTCGTACTTACGATGAGTGAAGAAGGTAGTAACAGAGAAACAAAACACTGTACCAGCTATAAGATATGTATAAAGGAATAACCAAATTACAAACGGATTACTGCAACTGAAAAGAGGTTTGGTATTTGGATTGACAGAAATGAATAGAAGTGTTACAATTATTATGGTGGATAGGAAATTGATCATGAACACACTGGCTAACCATCCTAGCCATAACATCCATTTTTTCAGACCCATTACTTTCACGTATGCCTGTGAACACAAGAAGAATATTTATATCCTTATCATTTCACCACTGGAAGTCGTGCGTATCTGAAAGTATACGTAGCTTAGTTCATAACTTTAAAAGAATTGAAACTCTAAAAGTTCGTGTTGTATTGTGAACAATATAGAGATATGTACATTAAATAGTATAATTTAATTAAACATACAAAAGTAACAAAGTATTGTTAAAATTAGACTTGGCACATTTTGCGTGAAATCTTTATTATTGAAAGAGAAACTCAAAGGGGTGTCAGCATTAGTGTTCCTATTAACTGTCGCAAATAATGTCCAAAACAATTAGTAATTTAGATTGGACATTTTGGATCACCTCTTACTATCCTGATCTCGCATTCAATAATTTCCAAATCCTTCAAGGAAGTACTTTGGACAACTATTAAAAAAAAAATAGAAACTGAAAACGACACCGTCAGACAAAACTCCTGGGAGCATAGATATGATATGAACCTTATTATTGCCATTAAAATGTCCTTGGAAGCAGTCACGATTTAGTATGTAAGCTGAGGTTTTGAATCAGAAATTCTATTTTATACAGTACTTTGTCCGCATGTAAATATAACATGAACCAGCAGACCGTCATTGCATTGTTAGATTGCACAAGCAATTGCTGGAAACTGGCTTCATGTTGAGAAAGGAAGGCAGTGGGGAAAAAGCCGTGAATGAAGAAGTGGAAACGGTTTGGGAAGCCTTTTAGCGAAGTCCACGCAAATCGATAAGGCGTGTGAGTATATAATTACGAATCTTGCGTCTGACTGTGCATAAAAGGTTACGGTTAAGAGCCTACAAAGTACATCTTATTTAAAAACTTCTGTTTAATGACAAGCCTTGCCGATATGAATTCGTTGTTATAGTGCTAACGTACCCTGATGAGAACAATGATTTCCTTAGAAAGGCTAGCTTTTTCTGACCAAACCATTTTCCATACGTCAGGTAAGGTGAATACTGATAACTGTAGGATATGGGATGAGGAAAATTCCCATCAGTTTGCAGAATATGAGCGCAACAGCTCAAAATTAAATGTGTATTGTGCGTTGACTGAAAATTCTGTCATAGGCCTATTGTTCTTTGAAGACATTACAATTACAGAACCAATGTTGGAAAATTATGCTGTACCTCGCATACCACAAGGATATATGTTCCAACAATACGAGGCACCTCTCTATTATGCTTTTGGGTAAGAAAATTTCTAGATACCCACTTCCAGAACAATTGGATTGCAAGGGAAAATCACAGTCAGTGGCTCCTGAGATTGCCTGACTTGATCCTTGGACTTTTCTGTTTAGGGTTACGTGAAGACTTTAGTGTACCAGACTCAAATTCAAGATTTGGATGATCTAAGACAAAGAATTATCGGTTTGTGGATCCATGACACCTCAACGTTACGCAACAACGGGAGAGAGGTTGAGTACTATCTTGAAGTTTGCCGAGCAACAGAAGAGGCACACGTGGGGGTGCATTCATGTATTAAATATGAAATTATATTCTTTCATCTCTTCGAAAACCAAACCGGATAATTCATTACTAATTGGTTCTCGAGTTATTCATATTTTCTATTGGTACATTTTCATCCTGACAAACTTGCCCTTACTCCGTACTTCAGTGTTATTAAATATTGATTCAAGAATATGACAATGACTTTAGCAACCGATTGTCTATAATGATCTCATAAATGAACTGTTCCGTAACAGTATGATACTAATATGATACACAACGTTACTCTCTTTTTAACTTGCGAACAACAGCACCTCATCAGTTCATACGTAAGTGGTAAATGAGCAATATTCCTATCAGCTGCAATTAACTATCTCCAACGTTTCAGCAGACTATTCAACCCGCAATGGAATGTGAACCAAAGAAGCCGTCCAATGCATGAGTCATCTCGTTCAGATTTCAGAACCATTGTCTCCGCATGTGGTTGTCATTTTTGGGACAAATAGTATGCGACGATGAGATATCATGGAAATGTGGGATATATATATTATTAGCATTTCCCAACGATGTTGATAATGGTATAAGTTGTCTTACCAAGAAACGACTTAGCATTGTCCTCAAGCAGAATTACAAGCAATTATGGCTCATCGGTTTTCAATTTTTCGTGCGGTCGTTCCAGCCGCTGCGAGTATACAGTTATATATGGGTTGTCTGGCCCCTTAACATCAGTTTGTGGTGCACGAAGACCCGAGTGATCCACCAAATACAGAGTATGACCTCCTGCTCATGCATTGGTAGTTGTGGTTGCTTGGAAGTGAGTTAATGTGATATCATTCAATGATAAACGAGAAGTCTAGTAGTGTAAAGAACCCATTGGAATGTTAATAATGAAGAAATACAGAGGAACATTTGCTCATGTACGAAATACTGGTATCGTTCCAATTTTTTTTATCTATTCTAAGCTAGTGGAGATGATGTCAAATGGTGCTACATTCTAATGCTTCCTCAAATGTCTCACGAGTTTCGCCATTGTCGATGTTAATAGTCGTCCTGAGTGCCTCGTCGTCTTTAGTTTCTGGGTGTCCCGCACGTGATGCGTCTCGTAAGAACTCTTAACTTGTTAAATTCGTAAATCACCCCTGTACTGTCTGCCTATTCATCACATCCTTACCGAGCGAGTGTTTGGAATATATTTATTCCCATTTCAGTGTTCCTTTTCGGTTTAAGTTTTTAATTCGTACAGACCCCTCATATTTGAGATTCTCTTGTTTGGTCTGCTCAGCGACATTCTCGTTCTACAGTTAGCACAACATACAGAGCTTCGGAAGGTAATTCTTTATATACAACGTAATAAAGAAAGTTATAATTAACACTCCTTTTAAAATATTTTATTTAGAAGCTAGACTGAACTAAAGCTAAACTCCACGACTCAACAGCCCTGCCGATCTTAATGTTCGTGCTTTGTGTGTGATGTTTTGGTAAACGCATCGGACTCTTCTCATACTAAAGTAAAGTTTTTTTTTTCATCTCTTCTTTCCAGGTAGTTTTTAATTATCCTCACGACGCTAGACTAATGTCTCACTGCCAATTCACTTGGTTTTCCCTAATGATTACTCATCCAGTACGATTTAATTTGGCTGATCAAATAGGAACGATTGATTAGCGCGAGGTTCTACTTAGAAAGACATATCAAAATGACAGCATTTATACGTCAGAAAAGGGTAATATATTCCCTCAACAACAAGGGGAATATATTCACTCAACATATTCCAAATTGTTTGATAGAATCATAGTTAATTTGTGGAAGCGTATGTAATTTCTTCCTGTAAATATTGATGTTTAGAAATCGTTTACGTAATTCTATAAACAATTAGTTGAACGCCCACCATGGAAAATATTTAAAAGATGTGTATAGAATCCCATTCTCCAACCCATTAGGATGTATATTTCGACCGAAATGAAATGGTGAGAATCCAGTAGGATCCAAAGGACACACATATTTACTCGTTTCCCTAATTGTCGAACCGCTTTCGTGAGATATCCTCTTCTTATGCTGTTCTAACTCTGTCGCAGTGTTGCCAACAAATTGACACAAAAAGTCGCTAAATGGGGGATGAAATGTGTGTGTGTGTGTGTGTTAAATTTGTCGTCAATTCAAATTGAAAGATCATATGTAACTGTGAATAATTTCATTTTTAGAACGATATATATATATTTTAAATTTATGATCAATTTCAGTTCAGCAAAATCAAAAATGAGTTTAGAAAAACGAACAAAGAATTGAATCTTACAACCACTTCACTTTTACTTACGTTTCTACAAATTATCAATTTACTATTGCTAACGTATTATTTTTGCCTTTAAACGGAAGCTCTGCAACCTAAAGGACATTATAAATTGGAGTTGATCTTCGTTAGAGGGCAAGAGATAACAGCAATCATAACGGAAATATGGAGGTACATGCTACATACTTTCCCAGCTCATGAATGCTTGCGCTAATTCAAATAAACAAAAGGAAAACAAACATTTATCTAAACTGATTCTACTAATAGTACTTCATTATAGAAGGAGAAGTTGTTGGTAGCACAAAAGTCGCTAAATTTGTACGTAAGTCGCCAAATTCTCATTCAAAAAGCGCCAAAAAAGTCGCTAATCGGAAAAGATATTTTTTTCGCTATCCTGGAAAGTCGAAACCCCTAGATTTAGCGACTTTTCCCCCAAATTGGCATCACTGCGCTGTCGTTGTACATAGAATGTCTGACTATCCTTCTTCGTTCGTCTCCTTGCTGAAACTGTGTGGTTAATGTTGGAAGACTACGCTAAAACAATGAAGAAAAAGATGAAGTATAACAATGAAAACTGTATTTAAGTGTTATTATTAATATACATTGTTGCGGGCTTGCGGCTTGATTGATTCTGCATTAGGAGTAAATTCTAAACTCCTGCTAGCCCTTTTAATATATAGATTTTAATTGTAGTTCTTATTAGAATAGATTTGGCATTGATTCTGCAGATAATTTTTCTTTAATGAACTATTGTAACGCCAAAACAATATTTGTAAATTCTCAGCAATGTAAAGTCGATTATCATTATAAAACTGAAATATGTCTCGCTTAGAATTTAGGATACTTACTTTTCCTATTTAGTAGCCTAGATAAAATTTAGTAAACACTAGAAACGATCACCTACTAGAAATTTGAATTTAGTGCAATGAACGTTAGCTACTGGAGAATATTTGCTGGTGTCTAACGGTGAGATGTGTAACTCCTACTAGTTTCATTTCAATAGTAAAAGATGGAAAATAGTCTGAGGTTAAGTCGCATTTACTTGTAAAAATGTTAGCATAACATGTTACCTAATATAGTAAATATACGAGGAAAATGTTTTGAAACTTAATAAAGTAATCAATACATATATTCTGGAAAATTATCTTACACTGTTTTTAAAATTTCGTAATTTTGGCTCTACTCGCATGTAATTATTATGTACGTAAATTGACAAATCCAGTATTATGTTTATGATATACGAATGCAGTAAAAGTGAACAAAAATTAGTCGTAATGAAATAATTTTACGTAATGAAAACTCTTTTAAAAGGTTTTAGTTCCACTGGGAAGTTATACACGTGTTAAAAGTATGCAATTTCTTGTAACTTTTCAATGTCCTTGTAGGAAAGGGAAAAGAACAATCAAAAAGTTAATTTATACTGTTCAAACCTTCCAAATATTGTATGCCATTGTTTTATGTTACAGAAGAAGGGTCCAAGATAGGGTGCTGTACACATATCATATTACATGAGAAACCGAAACAAGTACAAATCTTCAGAAGTGGCGAGATTGTTTCTTCTCTTAGGCTGCTACACACAACCATGTGACCAAGTACACAACAGAATGCTGACCATGTGGCAGATGTCGAACTCAAATACAAGGTGTTACAAAACAACATCGAGAATGTTTGGAAGGTGATTCCTGGCACCAAGATAAAGCAAAAAGTATATACCAACCTGGGTGCACAAATGCTTCCTTTCGGAGTTATATTCTGCCGAAAACATGAAAAAAAAATTAATTTTAAAGGTTCATAGCTCCACAACTATGTGATCTACTGTAGTCGGGTCAAGACTTCACCCAGGAACTAATATGTGTTCTATCCAAATATCCATGTTTCAAAATTCTGAGGTACTTCCGCAATCATTTTTTACAGAAGGAATTGTTGAGTACTTCAAATTATAAGCCCGTAGTCAAACTCCCTCTATAAAAATTGTTGTCTGAGTATCTTAGCATTCTGAAACATGTACTTTTGGATAGCACACATATTAGTTCCTAAGTAAAGTCTTCACCCGACTACGTTAGGTCCCATAATTTTGGAGCTATGAACCTTGAAAGTTATTTTTTTTTTCATGCTTTCGGCAGCCTATAACTCCGAAAAGAAACATTTGTGCACCCAGGTTGGTCTACACTTTTTGCCTCATCTTGCTGTCAGGAATTACCTCATATCTCAGAAGGCACTAACCTTTATGTATAAACTTTGTCAAAATACAACACTAATCTACTTCTTCAAAAATGTTTAAACCATCGGCGCAAATCTGCTTTTAACATTGGGGGAGGGAGGACGATTAAGACGGATATGTATCTTTCTTACCATTTCTAAGAATGGCATTGACTTTCCATTTTCTTATGCTCTTTGTTCAGAAATAATACTGTATTTTTCAAAATTCATTCCATTTAACAACTACGTCCTTTTGTTCTTTCTTTCGTCCTTTCTACTTTTCTACTTCTTTTTCTTGATGTTTCTTTCGTTTCGCCTATCATACTCTTTCGACCGTTGTTAATTGTGATTCAAGTCGGCAGTCATCAGTAACACCAAAACTAAGAGGAATTGATAAGCGAAACTGGTGTTCCACACCAACTTGCTCGGATATCAATATGACGGGACTTTAGTTATCATAACCAAAGAAAAATTATATCGTTTAGTTATTTTTAAAAGAAGGAAATGTTTGAATTAAAGAATATCACAACGGGGTAGTAATCAGCCCGGGAAATTAGGTAGGCAAAGAGGATGCTTCCTTTTTCTTGTATGATAGAATAAAATATTAGATTCACTCCTAATATTTTGTATCATACCATATAGGATTTATCGGTCTCCAATTCTTGCAATTATAACTTTAATTTATTCATGAATTAAAACACATTTAATTCTCAAACTCATGTGGGCAACTGTCCAATTCCTTCCCTGTGTCGGTCATAGCTCCTAGAAACAAAATCCTAAATACGACATTGATTGTCTGGAACATTGGGAGGTGGGCAGATTTGAGGCTTATTCTAGGGAACTGAGGTGAAACTCATATTACGGTAGATAAACCTGATTTCTGGGGTGAACCTGTTGTAGAGTATATTATATATTAGGCGATGTAGATGAAGTAATAGTACATATCAGTATTACATATCACTGCAGTGAACACATTCTGAAATCTGAATACATGCATATTTATAATTGGTATGTTTCTAATTAGGCATCCACAAAGATCCACGTCAAAATTATTTTTTAATAATATAATAATATAAATAATGACTTCCCCAAAACTATGAAGAAAGAATATCAACTATGACGCAACAATACTCTTATTTGAGCAAAATGATGATAATCTCAATAGCATTACATGAATCGTTACAGAAATCTGACGCATGTCATATATTGTAGTTAACAGATGTAACCTTAAAATTATGGAGAAAAAATTCCAGCAATTAAATTCTTTTCTTTGCTTACGAAGCATCCCCTCTCAAAAGAAAAATTGGGACACGCGGAAATACGTAGGAACAAACTACGCTTCGACTAGGAATGCACTAAACTAGCAGAGAAGAGAAAACTGGTAAAATTACGTTGGCTACAAAATCCGAATCAAATAACTACACAAAATTTCGTAGACATCATGCGGGAAACTTCCAAAACTTTTAGAACAAAGAAACGCTATTTTTGAAAGCTAAAATTAAGGAACTTGAAGATAATACTAAAAATAGAAACATTCGGGACATGTATAAAGGGATTAACGAATTTAAGAAAGGCTATCAACCTCGTGCTTATATCAAAGATAGCTGACGGAACAGTTCTCACTGATATAGACAGCATCTTAAATAAATGGAAAGATTTCTTTGACGATTTGCTTAACACGCAGCCAAAAACTAATGTGCAGGGAGAAAGGGAGATACACACCGCAGAACTGTATATTCCAGAACCCAACCAAATAGAAGTACAAGTCGCTATAAAAAATTAAAGAAACACAAATCTCCGGGTGTAGACGAAATTCCGGCTGAGTAAATTTTAGCTGAAGGCGAAAAATTATGGAACAAGATAAACCCATCCTCCTTATCTAGAACAAGGAAGAATTGCCACAAGAGTAGAAAGAATCAATCATTGTTCCAATCCACAAGAAAAGCGAAAAAACTGACTGTAATAATTATCGAGGCATTTCTTTTCTGTCAATATCCTATAAAATAATTTCAATCATTCTATTAGCAAGATTGACCCGATACGCACATCAAATTATTGGGGATTATCAGTGCGGATTTAGATGAAATCGATCAACTATCGACCAAATATTTACCATTCGCCAAATACTCGAAAAGAAGTCGGAATACAATACCCTGATACATCAACTATTTATTGATTTTAGAAAGGCTTACGACTCGGTTAGGAGAGAAACTACAATGTTCTTACAGATTTTGAAATACCGAAAAAGCTAATGAGATTAATTGAGGCATGATTAAATTAATTCCAAAGTAAAGTCCGAGCAGGAAAATTTTTGTCAAAGAGCTTTCAAATCGAGAATGGCCTGAAACAAGGAGATGCGTTGTCGCCATTATTATTCAGCTTTGTCCTGGAATACGCTATAAGGAAAATCAAAGACAACAACCATGGCTTAGAGTTGAACGGTGTTCACTAGGTTATTTCGTACGCTGATGATGTAAATTTAACATGGGATGATAGGAGAACAGAGTTCTTATTAAACGCTTGCAGAGAAATGGGTTTAGAACTAAATGCAAAGAAAACTAAATGCATGGAAGCGCATCGGGACCGCAAAGTAGATACTTTCAAATATCTAGGATCAATATTAACAAACGAAAATCATATTCAAGAAGAAATTAAATGCCGACTAAAAACAGGAAATTCGGTTTATTATCCAGTTCAAAATCCCTTGTCGTCGCTAATTCTGTCGAGGAATTTAACGCTTAAAATATATAAAACGATAATCACCCCTGTTGTTCTGTATTGTTTCGAAACATGGTCGCTTACTCTGAGGGAAGAACATAGACTGTAAGTATTTGAGAACAAGATCCTGAGACAAATATTGGGACCCAAGAGAAATGGGAATGGGGAATGGCGAAAACTTCATAACGAGGAACTACATAATTTAAACGGATTACCAGACATTGTTATGGTCATCAAGTCTAGGAGGTTTAGGTGGGCAGGTCATGCAGCTAGGATGGAAGAAAGTAGAAACGCTCTCAAAATCTTGAGTGGAAGACCAATCGGAAAACGACCATTAGGAAGACCAAGGCGCAGATGAGAGGACAATATTTAGATCGATCTCGCAGAAATAGGAATCCAAAGTAGAGACTGAATCAAGTTGGCTAAGGATAGGAGTTAGTGGAGAGCTTTAGTGAACGCGGCATTGAACCACCGGGTTCCATAGGCCATAGAGTTAGTTAGCTTACGAAGCATGAGTAGATGCCTAGGTTGATACTACTAATAGATGAAATGTGCATTTACTTAAAAGATGGGTTCTACTGATATTAGGTAGCCTACATACTCTTCGTGTGCTAGGGCCTAGGCGAGAGAAGGAGAAAAGATTTCACATCAGGTTACGTCACGCAGAGTAGCACACCTTCATTTTCATTAAAAATGGAAAAGCCAAGAGAAACCAATTTCATCTAGCTTTCCTTTGTGGCAGGCGGCCACAAATCATCACACTTATCTGCAAAAACCACTTTTCATATCGGATTGTTGGGTGAGCCTCCGGTTCCAATGTTGGGGAAACATGTCCTCCATTTCCCCGGAACTTGTGCCCGTATCTACAGATGAGAAGGGCATATCCTCCTCTGCAATTTGTGCCCAAGTAGCGGAAGTAGAATTAATACATATTGATGAGACTACTAAACGTACTACAGCACGAAGTTCAGTTTGAAATACTACAGAATACGATTCTTTTTAAAAGATGAAAAAGCCAACAGTAATCAATTTCATCTTACATTCCTTTGAGGCAGTCGGACACAAATCATTACACTTATCCCAAAAAGCACTTTTCACGTCAGATTATTGGGGGGACAGTCCCCCCAGGTCCAAGGTTGGGGGCATGTCCCCTTCGTCCCTCTCGGGATTTGCGCCAGTGGTTTAAATGGAAATGTAGTACTAATGAACCGGCAGCCATTAATTTTGAACTGCCTTCAGAGAAAACTTTTCATCTTGAAATGTCAACAAATTGACTAATTAATGCATTATTTTACTAATCTATTAAGTGATAGAAGAAAACGCACATGTGACATATTACAATCAATCTTTTTATATTAGTAGTACAGTATTGTGAACAAAAATCAAAAATAAAAAAATATTTAACTCTTCTTAAATAATTAATATGTTCATAGGACATATTATACTGCAATTGATACTATTTATCTTTTCTGACAGCTCGACGCTCGCACGTGGTGCTCAATGCTGTGTCGTGTATTGAAACACGAAATTATTCACTGCAAGTAAATCTCAGTTTTGTAAAATTAAGTGACACAAAAGAGAACTAAAAAGAATGCTCTCAATAACCAGCAACTTCACTACTCAAGTTGACGTTCGACTAACACAGTGTGTATTTGTCTATATTCAAATTGGCAACGTGCGTTGGAGAGCGAGAGAAATGAGCAACTATAATGAACGTGCTGTTGGCAGAACGTGCTATTGCCATAGAAACAGCTCTTCTTGTCTGATTATTATGGCCACGTACAGGAAGAAAATAAGAGAGGAAAGCAACTGTCAGAAAGGACAAGTTGTATCAAATGGACTGTAACAACTAAATGCTTAAGCTGTTTCTATTTAATTAGCATTAGCCATATATCTTACCGTAATTCCATTGACCTTTTCTTCAACAACCTTCTGTATAATGGAAGGCGATAACATTACAAAACTCAACATTGTAATCATTGGAACATAAAAACCATATAAGAAATACAAGTTATCGGTTATTTTGAACGGATAATATGGTAATTTTTGAATGGTTAACTGAAATACCAAAACGTTCATTAAGATATAGTGTTACAAGAACCACATTTCTTTGTTAATGCTTGGAATCGAATTATGATTCTTATTGCAAATATCAAATGGTATTAGAGGAAAGTGGTCGAATTCTGCGCACTTAAGGAAAAATCGTAATTTCTCCGCTGTTTTTGTAAGCATAACAACATAACTTTGCACAGCCATTCTTTGCGGTGTAGTAGACAAGGTCAACACGTAGTTTCAATAAAAGCTTACACCAGTACTCGATAATAGACAAGAAACCTGAACTATACATCTGCGCACAATTACCCAACTAGGTGGGTAATTCTGCGCGTAGTATAGCATAATTCTGCGCGAAGCAAATGTACGTATATGTTTAAAGCAAGGATACATTTTCATAACAAATACCATGCTACTTAGATATATAGATGGAGTGGATTCAGAAAAAGAATAAGGTGGGCTACAAGTATTACTATATACTTTATGCTCTACTTGCTTTATAACTGAAAAATACATATTTTGAGCGTATTGAAAACATAAGCCTGAGTAGACCAGTAGCTATAAATGGTAGACAATAGAACAGCAGGGTATATTTCAGCTGATACTTAACCACTTTCTTGTCTGTGGGGCCACCCTGGGGAGGAAAATTTATTACGTGGGCAATAGAAGAAGGGTGAGGTGGTTCCTGGAAAGTGGAATGATCCCTTTTGCTGTTGAAACATGATCCTACACGATTCTTTAATCGAAACTTTAAAAATTATATTCAAATCGAAATTAAAAATATGTTCCAGATTATTACAATTTCAGTATATCCCTTGAAACGCGATCCCTAGCTCCCACAAACTTTTCGCCCTTAATTATGATCTTACTTAAATATTTAATTCGATCCATCAAAATGGTCATTCAGTTTAATTTAATTCGTTTTCATTAAAATTATTTCTCTCCGTTTTACGAGTCGCTTGTACAAGCTTTGCTTCTGCATTCTTTCGTGTTATTTATTTTAAATTGGATCATTTGCTTTTTGCAACTTGTATCTTGACGGACCGATTTCAATGAAATCTCATAAAGAGAAACTTCCTTCGAAAAATACTAAAAAATGTGTGAACGTTTTAAAAAATAGTTGTAAAATGTTCCGAAAATGTTTAAAAGAGTATAATTTTTAATGCTGGTTTGTTTTACTACGTAAAGTCCTAAGACAAGCGACGCTAACTTAGAAAATATTAACAGAACAGAACAGAACAAAAAAAAAACAAAATAGAAATAAAGTTATGTAGGAACGGGAAGAAAAGGAATGAATATTTATTTATTTACTTTTCATTTCTCGGTGCGAAATGAATTTTGTTATTCTTCTACCTTGCTTCTGAAATGAGAGACTCCAGTACAGGAAAGATGATACATCCATGCGTGCTCTTCACTTGCTAGCTCCCGACTGATGGCAGGATTCTAAGTCCTCCACTTCCTCTGCCACACAAACATCCTTGCGATCTGATTGGCAAGCCAAGTCCGGTTTAACTCCACCTCTCACTGTTTGAATTAGGGGAGATAGTTTGCTGTCAATCATTTCCTTTAGTTCTGAGTGAATGGAAGATTTGATTTTCTTTTCCTCCCTTTCGCCCCATTAATGCTCATCGTTTCTTGTTTGTACCCGTAAATTCCTGCCTTTCCCCGCGATGATTCACGCCCTACATCGATCCCTTTCTTTTGATACCAATGAATGAGCACACATTTCTTGTCGCGAATGGAGGAATCCTTTTTTTCTCACTCTGACGAGTTCTGTCTGCGAAAGTGTATTCTGCAACTTGAAGGGGTTGCGCTTCTTCCTCTCTTCTCACGCTGGGTGACGGACGGCCTCTATAGGTTACTTAACCCCGCCTACAGCCAACTGAATGGGTTTGTCTTTCTCATGTCAATAACATGATGGATAAACGCACCTGCCTCTGGACGTCTAATTGGCACCCATTAGCACTGTTTCAGACAACATTATCCCTTCTTGAATGGTTCTTTTGTGTAGTTAGAAACAAAAGAGGATGGTCTGTTCTTTGTGAGAAGAATACAACACTTATTGAGATATATGTCGAAATGAAGCCCATAAATTTTAACAGTATAAAGTTGACAATGGTTTTCATTCCTTCGTTCAAAACCTATAACTCATTAAAATCAAATTTCTATGAAAATTACTGGTTGACCCCGCTTAACGAATTTTGTAGTTCCTTGTAGGTATTAGTTCGGCTGTCTGGTGACGCGCCATATGCTATTAAAATACGACAATCTGGCTCCTCTTAACAGAGTTGGGTGAGACGATTTCAGACACGCTGGCGATCTACAAACCTTAGGTTCAGTGTGGAACCGTCTGATAAGCGCTAATACTTTGAAGCAATCGATATTTAATGACCTCCATAGGAAAGAAAAAAAATTTCTTTGATCCGACAAGATGTTTCCTTTTTATAGGCTGAACCCAAGCGGTATTACAAAGGAAAAAAATGAGCTTGCTATATCACACTCCTCTTACGTTAATTAATAAATATATTATATAAACCCACTGCACCAATTGCAAACTAAGTTTGGTCTTGCCACACGTTTAAGTTGCGGTTATTTCTCATAGTCTACAAATCTTGTGATTTTTGCTTTTTTGTTTGTTCATCAAGAGCAGATATCACATTCAAGTAACTTTTATATTATTAATATTGTTATTGTTTTCATATATATTTGTATTGAGAGTGGAGGGAACCCCCAGGATTTTTTACATAGGGTAAACCATACAGTGATTGGCACCCAGACCGTAATTGGCACTTTTCCAGTTAATATTTAAATAATAAAAGAACAAATCAGTTTTTTGAATGTATTCACTAACGAATGGTAGTACTAGACTTTGCTTCCATATTCTGTAAAGTTTCTTTCCTACTATTTTGGTATTAGAGTGAAGTGATTTATGGAATCGGTGGATATATTTTCCTAAAAGTAAACGTGGTCTTATTTCTTATGAATTTGTTAAGGATGTTTAAAGAATATTTACCATCCTTCCGACTTACTAAATGTTACTTACGGTTTGGTTTATTGGCATTGCAGATCAGGACGTATCAAAATGTGTTTTCCTTTCAAGCAACCTTGTAACCAATCTCTCCATTGTTAAAAAAAGTGGGGGTGCCAATCACTGTATGAAGAAGTATGTGCCTATATAGTAATTGGCATACCCCTGCCAATAACTATCAAATTAATATTTTGTATATGATTATGATATAAGGCTTTTAAAAGCTTCCAATCAGGGAAAATACAAATGTACTAAATTCTCAGGTTTCTACGTTAACACCTTCTAGTTAATGGCACCCCTGCCAATTACTGTATATTGTGGTGCCAATCACTGTAATTCAAAAATAATCAAATTTTAAAAAAGTTGATTACTTTCGATCGCGTGAATCAGAAGTCATGGCGTATTAGTATAGTGTCATACTAATACCAGAGTGTAACGCTATACCAGAATCTCATTATGAAATAATTAAGTCTAAAGTTTTTAAAATGAATCACATACAGTATAAGTAAACTGGTGCTTAGTCTTCAAAATTATTTGTAGGCAAACGCTGCTAAGAATTGGTAGTGATTTTTACTTGCATGTCTTTCCAAATAGAGTATGCCATAAAACAGAAATTCTAAGAAGTGGCGCTTTGCCTATTGTTGCAAAACACAGTCCATTTTTGTTGTTTTTCAATTGAATCATTGAGTTTAAAGACCTGTCATCCCCATCAAAACAAGTCTTTCTAGGGCATGGCATGTTTTCAAATTAAATAAAAATTTCAATGCTCAACATTTTCTACATCTTCAAGATGAAATTGTGCATCAGTTTCAGAAGATGCATGACGGTACTTTATGAAACAGTTCATAATGATACATTTCTTAAACAACTGATAAAAATATTCTTACAAAAATATTTTAAGTTAAGAACATTGTTTGTGAATAGAATAACTTTAAATTGTATTCATTATTGAAAGAAACTGTGACAATTACTAGAACACAATTAATTAGTCATGTATTTAGATCAGAAATAAATATTTAAATTGAATTAATCTTGAAACTCAGGAAACTCAAGAAACATATTTTATTTTGTTTCATTTCTTCTGCAAAGCGAATCCTTTACTTTTCGCAGGTAAAGGATTTTCTTTGTAGTTCAAAAGAAAAAAGAAAGATATTAAGACGGCAGCCGCTCTCAAAGACCACCCACCATAGTACCTCTCGACTCAACGTTAATGGACTGCCATTGTTATTGGAGACATAATTTCTGAGGACATAAGTTCAGAAATCTTGAAAACCTCACGCTGCAGACAATCACGAACCAAAATTGCACCTTCGCAAGTGCATATGAAGTTCACCAAAATCACATACTAGCAACAAAACGACGCTGGAAAACTAAGCCACGCCAGTAACCGATTTTTCTGGAAAATGGTGTCATGGACCCAAGGCAGCGAATCAGAAGCATAAATTCAAAATTGACAAAGAGAAGAAAGAAGCGTCTATTTTTTTAGAAAACTTCGGAAAACGCCTCAGCGGAAGAGAAGAACACTACAAGATCGTCTATCGTACCGAGCACATCTACATTACGGTACGTCATACTCGGGCAAACATATATTTTTTAAGTGCTTAATAATATAAGCACGGCAGGCTAATACTACAGTAGCTGCCGGCTCGGTGCCCACACTTTATCCATAACTAGTTACGTCTGAAACCGATTTTTCTCTTGTATATATTTCACACGTTATGACCGTTACTTTATTATTAGGATTTAATTGTGACGCTTCATTTTATTTGGTAAACTAAAGTACTTTGGTGACTGTGAGATGTGTGCATCGGAAAAGTTCAGTACTGTGCTATAAGTGAAAGAGGAATCGGAAAAGTTTGTGGTGCTGTCGTGCTTAATAAAAAACTGTGCTAATTTAAGTGAAGGTGTACGTGCCTATGGATAAACACTTACAAGTAGACATATCGACGCATCCCAACACCATGAGAATAGAAAGGGACATAGACACGAGCTCGAAGCCCGTCAACCGAGACAGATGCCCTACCATGATGAGAGATAGACGCCACAGGCCGATGAGGACTTCCAACCAGAGGAGGACTTCTTTTCCGGGATGTGAACCCAGGGAGCTGAGTGGGATACCCTACCGCAAGACTTGGAAATGGACACTAGGAACCACTATGGACACTAAGAAGTTAAAATTTTGTCAACATAGAAATATATCATGGAAAGAGTAAGAAAGGACAATAGGCTTCATTTATTTATTTATTTATTATTTCAGAACGATAGAATATGTATTTATACAAATAACGTGTAAGAACTAAGGCTCTGTAATATGAAACAGTATATCTAAAACTTTGACTAACAGATTGCCAGTATTCTTCTTACGTACGCGATTGTAGCGCCACAAGAGATTTTTAGGACTTCTGCACTTTAGGACTACTTCAGTTTAGGACTTCTGCCTTTTAGGACTTCTGCCGTTTAGGACTTCTGCCGCGATATGATTTTTAGGACTTGTGCCTTTTAGGACTTCTGCCTTTTAGGATTTCTGCCATTTAGGACTTGTGCCGCGAAATAATTTTTAGGACTTGTGCATTTTAGGTCTAATGCCGTTTAGGACTTCTCCTTTTAGGACTTCTGCCGTTTAGGACTTCTGCCGCGTCCCCCACACAGTATTCGTATAACCATTCTATCACCTCTTACTTAATATATCTCCTACATAAGTCTTGAAAGCAACCAGAATTATTATCTCTTGCATTCATCAGTCCGATTATTGAAATCATCTCCTTTTCTTTTCTTCTTGAAAAAGGTGTTAATTACAAGTGACTTACCTAATAGCCGTTCATGTTTAGGATGTAAACAAACAATCGCATAACAATTAGGTTGCTAATTAGTATTCAGTATAATAGAAATTTTCTTCTGTAAAAACTAGGTTAATAGTAGTGACAGAGTTTAGAATATTGTCAATTCAATAAGCAGTATTACATTGTTGCTATTTGTCTGTAAACATTGGATAAATTAAACATTGCGTTCTTCAGCTAAGAATGCGCTTAGAGTAATCAGAACACTTGTAACAACACTCGACAATATGATTCACTCTCAGCAACTTCGATTTATTAATTTCATCGCTTTCACATGTAATTTGAATTGGCTTTCTTGTTTATTTTTATAGAAAATGATCTTATTTCTCGTTAATTTTATTAAAAGTCTATTTAATGTTAGCACAAGAAAAGCATTTCTGTGATTATCATTTCTGAAACATACCTGTTTCTTTAACCTGTACTTCCATACTTAAAAGAAGTCATTGCAGCCAGCTTGAGGAAAAATTCCGTAAGCGGAAAACCTTTCTTTCAGCATTGCAGCTTGTGAGATTCAACCTTGTATATTATATGCATATTCTTGAAAATTTAGCTACGCACCTCTTTTCCTAGCGCTCTGGAGACAGCATTATGAGGAAAACAGGATCGATTAAGTTTAAGTCGTCATTCTTTTCAGATACCAGTACTAATTTTTAACTCAGAATTATCCAGAAACCGTACTTTAAACTTGGAGAGCTGAAGTGCGAGCCCCGTGGAGTCAACTTCGCTTCTCCAAAACCGACATCCTTTTTCTTTCGGTTATTTTTGGGATAGGCAGATCAGTCATCACTCATCGACACCTTTACACTTTAAGTGGTTTGTCAGAAATCCATTTTTCTTATGCAGTAGTAGAGTAATCCGCGATTGCATTTGCTATTCTTTTTATTTGATATGAAATAAGCAAATCAAATTTCAGGAATCGAGTTCCAAAATCAGTAAGTTTCAAATTTATCTTTGGAAATTTCACGCCCGAACACTAATATTTTGTTTATTTGTAATGTCATTTTGTAACACTATTTGACGATCCGTACCAGAGACGTTTCTAAATTCTATTTACATATGCAAAACTTAGCACAACCGGACTCGAACCCAAGCACCCCCTGCAAGTTACAAAACTTGGCGGCACAAACAGGAAACCATATCATTTTTAAAATTTTTAATTGTTAAAAATTTGGTGTCCCTAACAGGAACCCACATCTTTTTTTAAAATTTTTAATTGTTACAAAATTTGGCGGCCTGAACAGGAACCTACATCTTTTTTTAAAATTTTTAATTCTTACAAAATTTGGCAGCCCGTACAGGAATCCATATTTTTTAAAATTTTTAATTTTTACTAATCCAGCAATTGATAGAACTGTTTCACTGAATGGTCTTGTCATTATTCTGTAACTGTATTACACATACAAAGTGTAAAAAGAGGAATGGTATGACGATTTTTCTGTGAGCTTAGAAACTGTTAACAAATGAATTCTGCTGTTGTAATTGTTTACGAAAGTTGAAAATAGTTTCTGTAGTGCAGTGCAGTGCAATAACTTTAAACATATCTTTTGAAAATGTTGCGAACGAAGTGGTAAATGTTACAAAAAGAACTGATTAACGCCATTACAAAATGAAAACTACGTAGAAACCAATATAAAATATTGAAATATAATACTTTGCTACAATTATTATTATAATGGCAAATAAGTATTTATAAGTCTTCAGGAGATTTTGGTGACTCTCAAAAGTTTCATAATGTAAGAATGAATGAAAACTTTTACTAAATAAATGATAGTAAGATGTTCACTAATAATAAATTTAAGATTCTACAAACAATGATGACAAGAAACCATCGGTTCCCAAACGTTCACCTATGTTAGTTATCAATTGGCAATCCTTGACCTGATGGTTCTTCTCATAAGAGACCATCTGCTATTCAGGGATTAGTATGTTTTGGAATTTTTTCGCATTAGCAATGATACAATCATTTTGATGTTCAATGGTAACATTATCATCACCACACAAATTTTTGGCCTGCTTCAAAAATCGCTCCGAATTCTTTTTAATTCATACACGTAGTTACGAGGATGATCAACCCTAGCTTTACTGAACAGGATAGCCTTGGGAAGACAATAGATATTTCTTTCCATCGGAATGGTACACTTTTCCAAAAGAGAAAGATAATCCTCATATTTGGCAGATCCACAGGATGGACCCCTCCCTTACGCGGATTAGCAAATGAATCTTAAAATCCACCTTCTTCCCAAAACGAAAAATGTCCATTAGTATTTAAGATATTTTCGATGGTGTGGAACAATATATTGGGGTTCAATTCGTTTTTACCCTTCCATGAAACATTTATAGATGGTTGTTAATGAGCTGTCAATTGTTAATCCTACAACAGTATTCTTATCATTCTCTTTGAACGAATATCGTATTACAAAAATCAAATAGTGCCTGCATATAGGATTCAGGATTTTTTATTTCATTTTCACCTGTACACTTAATACTTATTTCTTTTCCCTGTACGAATAATTACAAAATGTTGTCTTTACTATTTCAAATTGTGGTACCATACATTTTATTCGATGTGTCCTGATATTGTTAAGTACATAGGCTTTACCTACCAATTTCAATGGAATGAACTTTTTCTTTTTACAAGTTTACCAAGTTCACGATAAAGATCAGTGATATCAAATACTAATTTACATTCTTTCTTGTTTAATATAATTTATTGAGAATAATGTATATATGAAACACAATAGTAGTACAACAGCAGTACATAGCATTAATATCACAATTTTTTTGAAGTTCCACATAATATTTTTAATTTGTGAGTGACTTTTTGACCTTGTTCCCAGATGTAGGAGACGGCACTTTGAATTGCGCAGTCGAGATACTCAACAATATTCTTGATTGTATTAATTAAAAAAAAAACATTAATTTTAAAATTGTAACAATAACTGGTAATCGATTTCGATATCATTGATAAGTGAATCTTCATTTTTATGACAAAATCACTATAGAATGTCACAAAAATGTTAATTTCATTACTAATCGTTGTCTACTATGTTTTTCGAACTCGTAAATCGAACATTTCTTTTTTTAATATTTTATATCGAAATATTATAGGATTTATTTTAGATAAAAAATCTACATTCTGCTAAAATAATATCCTGTCCACCTTAACGACAAATGTTGATATTTTTCGTGCGCAATTGTTTCGCGCATCCCCCATCGTTGCACTATAAATCCTGCGCATGCGTGTACTTGTACTAGTACAAATAAGGTGAGTGATACGGTGTTAAGATGTACAATCAAAAATAGCTGTTTCAGCGGTTGGAAAGATATGCATAAATAGACATGCATAATGTTAAACAAGTAATAAAGCTTCTTTTCATAATAAGAGAAGGAAAGGTGAAATTGAAACCAATCTTTCCTTACCGCAAAGTAAACACTTAAAATCTAAATATATTTCACCAGGTGAAAAACGTTTTGAACTTGAAAACCAAAAAAATATTCTTCTACATCCAAATGATCCTGACATTCCTGAAAAAGAACCTGAAGCATATTAGATTATTTTTCCCGCAGAAGATATTATACGTGATGCTGTGTATAGACGAGATTTTAGATAGCCAAATGAAATATCCTTTGGAGAGGAAGTAGTAGTAGATCAAAATACAATTTCTAATGGCATTCTAATATTGGACGATGTGAACTGTGGTTGTACTCCTAGTGCAGTAAGTGCAGTTTGTTTAAAACAGTTACTAGAAAAATATAAACTTTCTGAACAATTACTTTGTGAAAGTTGTGCAATTCGTAGTGAGAAAGAAACTGGTCATAAATTTGTAAGTGAGAGTGATGAAGAATTAAAATACTATTGTGTGGAATTTCCTAATTAAGAAATCAACACGTGAATAAATGTTAGAACAGTATCTAAAAAATCATGTGAAATATATAGATGCAAATATTATTCCACATCTTATAAACAAATTTAACTATATATATCAGGATTTAATGATTATATACATTTAATGATTATCATATTTCTGATTTAAGAGAAGCATATCCTGAACATGATAAAAATGTGTATCAATAATCCACACCATGGGTAGCAGTGTCTTTCCCTAAATGCGTACAACCGTTGCGAATATGAGTGTTCTTCTTTTTCTGTGAATGAACAATGTGTGTTACTATGTATTGCACTAAGGAAACCACAGCGTTAGCTTTTGTGTTACGACTTTTTGAAAATCGCAGTATTTTAGATGAACATGAATGCATTACTTTAGACTATGATATATGCTATAATGCATAGCATGCTATGGTTAATGTCCAAACTTTTGTTGACTTATATGAAGACTTTGCAAGAGTGCATATGATATTGAAATTGATGATTGGATATTTACATATGTATTATATAACAAATGTTTATAGAAAGACTATATTCAATTAATTGGAGTTATTCATACGAAAAGATTTAAAATATAATATGCAATTTTAAACTTGTAAAATAGTAATAATGGTAAATGGAAACTCTTCTGTTAATCAATTACAAAATAATAAAAACAAAGTGTATAAATTAAAAAAAACTGAAAAAACTTTCCGCATTCAACTGGTCAACATATAATTGTACATATACTAATATAAATATTCATCGTATTAAACAATATTTCAAGAAATGTTAACATTTTAAATCACAAATATTTTTGAAGGTAAAGTATCTTATTGAAATATGTAAATAAAATTTTATCACATTATATTAATTGTTTTTGTTATTTCATTACATGTACGTTTTAAAATTTTCTTCTGTGTAAATTCGTTTTACATCATCATACTTAAAATATTCTATGAAAAAAAATTCTTGCAATTAAAAAGTTTAATAGGTGCATATTGAAAACTTTCTGCATGTCAGGATTCGCGTACGTAAAATCGGTTTGTGCATTTTTCTAACGTAAAAATTATGCATTTTATGATTCTCGTTTGTAAAACCAGTTTCAGCATTTTGTTTTAAAAATTGAATTTTTGTTTTAATCTGAAAATTACATTTTCATTTTGGCAAGTTGCATTTTTTTAATTTTGAAAATTACATTTTCATTTGGCAAGTTGCATTTTGTAATTTTGAAAATTACATTTTCATTTTACAGCTTATATATTTAGTGTAAATTTCTGCATTTTGTTTTTAATTTTGAAATTTAATTTCATTTCATTCTCATTTTCATTTTTGTTTATATTTCTGGATTTTGTTTTTGAAAACACTTTTCTGGGTTTTATATTACATGTATGTGCAAAACTTTCTGCATATTATGATGCGTGTATGTAAAAACAGTTTCTGCATTTTATATAAAAGAACAGCATTTATATTGCGTGCATGTCAAAACATTCTGAATGTTATGATTTGAATATGTAAAACAGTATGTGCATTTTATATGAAAAACTTTCAGCATTTATATTGCGTGTATGTGAAAAACTTTCTGAATGTTAGGATTAGCGTTTGTAAAAACACTTTTCTGCATTTTATATTTCATGCATGTGAAAACTTTTTGCATTGTGAGGTAAGTATATAAAATCACACTATAATATTACACAGTTTTTAAAATTAATTATTAGGTCAGTTTCTGCCTTTCTATAATCTCCTTTGCCATTGCAAAGTCGGTGTTAAATGTTTGATTGTGAATATTTTATTCTCTCGTAGAAATTTACTCGACGAACAATCTTAGATTGTGAACCTAAAAATAATTTGCATCTTACTTTATTATTTCGTATTATTTACAGTAATTCTCTTACAGCAACATAGTTGTGCATTGTCAAATAATTACTACGTAAATTTTTAAGAGCAAATTTCATATGCGAACTTTAAACTTTCGTTTCGTATTTTATTATTTCCTATCTTTTAATATCTCGTAATTTTTTGGATCGCTTCTTATGGAAGCTCTAAGCAATGTGCGATTGTGAATATATTAAAAATTCTTGCAGAAACTGCTTGATTTTCTTAACAGTATACTCATAGAGTATGATCAATCAAATAAATATTGCACAAACTCGTTCTTATTTATTTATATGGTTCGTTCGTTACATGAACTCTTCTTATTCAGTGGTACGTTTGTTACACAAACTCTGAGGAACTATGTTCCGAAAATACTAAAAATGTGTAGTGTTAAATAATTCAATTCTAACTTGTAATATTCATTTTAGTTTATGAAACTTGTATTTTAACGCATCGTTTTCAATTTTCTTCCTTGGTTCGCTTCCATAGCAAGGTCTGAGCAAATTTATTTGTGATGCTATGCAGAATGTTTCGAAAATATTAAAATTGCGAACTTGTAAATAATTCAATATAAAATTTTCAGGAAAGTAAAAGTAACCATCAAAATTTTAAATACTTCAAAGTAATAGTAAGAAATTCAAGAAAATAAAAAAAATCAAATATCAATTTTAAATCAGTTTCCGATAAGAAACGATAGAATACATAAATAAGTTTCACCTTCTAAAATAACAATGATATATTTTATTTAGGAAAGTTTTTTATTAAAGAAAAATGACGAAATTATATTTGTATATATATTTATTTGAATATAAAGATATATGCAAGCCTACAAACATAATAATACACATAACTGTCACATAAGTATAGAAAATAATATATTCATATATATAGAAACACAATAACACACACAACTGTAGCAAATAATATATACAAATAATATTATATACATATATACAAATAGAAATCACTTTGTAGCGTTTCTGTCCTTTTCTAATAAAATGTCCACTAATATTTCAAAATATTTTGGATTTCTTGAAAGTTGTTATATTTTCATCAAACAGGTGTTCATTTCTTTTGCTATTAAAATGTGATTTCACATAATATGCATACACCTCGTCTCTCACATTTTTGCCCGCCATAATTTTCCACGCTTCTGCTTCAACTGTTAATATATTCACAAAGAGACACCTATGGCCAAACTGATAAAAAAATTTAGGCTACACCCCTCACAAAGGAAAACTGTCTTCGGTTCCCACTTTAAAATAATCTCTTTAACACAAATTTCACTCACAAAGTCACTACTGCACTGCCACTGTTTTGTTTGTACATGCAAATCCAATGCAGTCTTTTGGGGTGAAGTTGAAGAATCCAACGGTGAAAAATTGGTCATGGTGTGTCTGGTTTACATTCATCTATCTCATCGAATAATTTACAAATTTCTTCCTCCTTTTATTCATTAAATAAATCAGGAGATATTGGTCTTTCTTCTTCTTCGACAAGGGTCCACTTTATCGTTGGAGCATGGAACTTTTTTTCCGATGTTAATGCTGCTGGTACTGGTGAAGATGTTCCTGATCCAGCAGGCGAAATTGGAATTAGTATTCGGTCCTCTCTCAAATCAATAATTTCTTCCTCTATAATAACATCTGGAGAAGCCGGGGCAAAGTAGCAAGTTTCCTCCTCAATAAACAAGTCCTGAGATTCTCTATTGGATTTAAACTATTTCTTTGGAGATTCAACATACTCAAACGAAGAATTCCAGTCTACTACGTTGCAAAGCTCGATTTCTCGCTGTACTACATTGCCAACTCGCTATACTAGTGCTCTGATGATACTATGCCAGTCTTCTCATCATACCCCATATATAAGGAAAACTTTACCTATTACCTCATATCACGTGGTACTTTAAAACACTTCCGCTACATCATTTGAAATATTTTCCCATGTACTTTCACAATTCTCTATACATTTTTCATAGGTATAGGGACAGAGAAAACGTACTTATATTTCATTTATGTTCTTATATATCATACATTTCATCAAAACATTCTTTTGAAACAGCATCATCAATGTTATTTATATTGTGCAACCATCATTCATATCTTACAACGTTATTCCTTTAATAATGTTATTCATATCCTGTATTAATCAATCACTTGTCATCTACCCACAAAGAAAAGGTGAACACACTTCATACTACTAATCATCTTTTATATTCGCATTCAGTACCGCTTCATGTTTCAGCAGCATCAACAGTTCTTTTGTATTCGCGTTCAGTGTCGCCTTATGCTCCACCATTGGTGGCGCCAAAATTCTTTTGTATTCTTCGGCGACAATGTCTTATTTTCACCTATCATGCGATTAAACTTGTTTGTATTACTCTGTTGGCATTCTGTGATGTTTATCTACCGCGACCTTAATTTTCATTGTTTTCTCCGCCGACAATGTCTTGTATTCACCTACCGCGGAGCCATACTTCTTTTCTATTGCCAATTAGCATAGGGGAGTGATTCAACAGTTCACTTACCCCGACCTTGTATTCTCCGCCGACAATGTCTTGTGTTTAGCTACCGCGGCGCCAAACTTGTTTTTATTACTCTGTCGGCGCTCTGTTATGTTTACCCGACACAGCGTTGCTTTTCTTTTGTATTTGTCTTCATGCTTAAACACGTACCTGTAAAGTCATTGCCCGACAACGCCATTTTTCCCTCTCGCTCAACTGGTTTTCAAAAAGCGCGCGAAAAGTTCAGTTCATGTCTCGATGTCACCAGCGAAAGACGTACGAGAACCACGCTTTGTATATGTACCAGCATAGCCTTTCGTGCCGGAGTATACCTATTCCGTACACGACATCTTTCAGACGGAGAATCCAGAATGTGTCCCGCATGAATAAAGTTTGTTCCCTCCCCATTTTTAATACGATCACAATCAAAGATTATTCGACGACATTTAAATACTTCGTAATATAATTCCTCTGAGTTTTCTTTAATGAAAACGAAAGAATAAAACATAATTAATATAATCACAGCAAAGCTGTTCCACAAAGTTGCTTTAGCATACGAACCAATTAAATTAATTAATATGATCACAATCAAATTTAACAAACTTTCTAGTATGCTCACACAGTGTTCGAGTAATCATTACAAGGGATTAAAAATACGATAATATATATATATATATATATATATATATATATATATATATATATATATATATCGAGTTTTATTAATGAACACGAAAGAATAAAAAAAGATACGATCCAACAGATATGTTGAGTTTCCTATAAAAACAACCTCTATCAAAAATCACGTGATACAGCTCATTTAACTTTTTCTAGAAACTACTTCATACCTCCTAACACTCAGCCTTTTTCCAGGAACCAGTCTGACCACCTAACGGTCAGGGTAATAAATCTTTCCCCTGCGAATCATCTGTCGGACGACACCTCACCCCCAGAGACAAGGAAGTGGTTAAGTAACAGCTGAAATAGACCCCTTGCTGTTCTATTGTCTACCACTTATAGCTACTGGTCTACTAGCAAGATATCAGAAGGGAAAGCAATGACGCAAAGAATGTTTTAGATTCACGATAATGGAACTTATAATGCAAAGTTTTGCATCTCGGAATTTTGCACCAACTTGTTCTCATCATGTCCGGCAGTAATGACTGTATTAGGGGCCTCCGCACTGACATTGTGAAAATCTGATTCTGAAAGTTTTTCAGGCTTAATGGCACTACTCCATCTATGGCTTTGTCCATCATTGCAACCTTGATGTATGCTTCATTGAAAATACTAGCGCGATCGTATTGTACACTTTAATCGTTCTCATGGTCTTTGCTAGTCGTTGATGACTTATTTCTCATTGTTTCCTTTGATTTCAAAAACTGAGAGCATTATTTGTAAAACGCTGTTTTCCGTGGCGCGTAGAAAGCAGTCTACCGGCTGAAGCCTATGAGATGGATAGGAGATATTGATAAAAGCATGTCGTTATTTTCTCTACAATATATGCGAATTCGGAATCAAATATGGCTAGCATGGTCGTTAAATATGAGAAGTAATAGATCGATCGGAGATGGGCGCACAAAGTTTCTGAAATGATAAATTCATTGCATAAACAAATCTTCATTAATCCATCCATTCTTACTGCAGGCATAGACTGCGTCTATTGGATCTCCTTTTTGTAATAGTTGTGAAATTCAACACCGTGGGAATATAAACATGGGCGGGACGAAGGTTCCAGATGCACTACAAGCACACACAGAAGTAACTGTCTATCTACGCTCGCACAAAATAGCAGTTGCTACCTGTTTCTAACCTTTATGTGCTAAAATTCGGATATGATTTTTTACGTTGCAAATACCAATTTTATCTACGTTGAAAATTTTATTTGAGGGAAACTGCTGCATTTCTATTACTGTTTGCAAGCTATTGAAGAATATTGTCACGGCTTCTTCATTGAACCCCTTTATAATATTCAAATTTACTCCCTTAGGTTTTCTTAGGCTTATTCGTAGATTTCTTTTAAGACACAGCCTCAAGCAGTCCTTACCAGTAAATTTGGTAGTTCCATCAAAATTATGGGCAATTTGATTTGCTTCAGGATATTCGCAAGCCAAACACCGAAGGTGTATAGGTGTGACACCCAAAAATAAATTTGCAACTTTATTTACATAGTCCGCCAATTCGCGTTCTCGTTCTCGGGAGAACACTGGTTTTCTTCCGAGAGTAATACGTTCCTTATTTCCAGTTTTCATCCTTAGACGAATAGTAGATTCTGCTATTCTGTACAGTTTTCCAACTTCTTGAATCGCACACCCACTTTTAGCAACACTGATAGATTCTCTTAGTTGTTCCTCTGTAAAACTACCTCTTGTAGTTGTTCATTCTCTTCTTTTCGGTATATGTAATAAGAGAGGAACGATATTTTGCGAATCTACTACGTACGTTTGTCATTAACATAAAACTTCTTGAAATGCAATTCTGCGCACTGCGCAGAATTATCCCATCGATTTTGCGCAGAATAAACCCACTCCGCCATTTAACAAAAAACACAAAAATAGGATATATTAAATATTGATTAGCATTATGAAGCCGTGATTATAATATTCATTTTATAATATATATATGGAACATAAAAGTAACTACCTAGGAATATATAAAGTATAGAAGTATCTCTTAATTTGTTTGATGAAAATTTAAAATCAACAGGGAAAAAATAATTTAACGCCCACTTAGAGCCTAAACATTTAACATAATGACTTCCCTGCTTTAATGTTAGTTACTAGTAACGGCCGCACCGTTGAAGCAGCAAGCAATGTGTCGTAAAAGATCTCCAAGTTCAAGAAACACGTGCGCGCAGAATTCGACTACCTTCCCCTATATCAAAACTCTCAACATGAAAAAAAATGAATCACTTAAAAACAAAGAGATAATAAAAGACTAAATGCGCAACATAAACTCAAGAGAATTTTGTATGAAAATATTATTAGGTCTAAGTGAAATTAAGAACTTAATATATATATATATATATATATATATATATATATATATATATATATATATATATATAACGAAGACTAAATTTTGATACATTTGTCGGTAAGTGGTATGTGAAAGCAAGTGTGGAAATTGTGTAAGCAGAGAATTATTTGAGCCAAACTCCTCTTTACTGGACTTAAGCGTTCGTTTGTCCGGATTGCTCCTCAGAGATGCCTTAACCGTTTCTAACCAAATTTTACATGGTGATTGGAGAGCAAGCGTTGAGAATATCGTAAGGAGTCTGTTGTTCCAATCGGACATACTATTGAGGAATAATTACCGAAAAACAGGATCTCTGAGATGGCTGAACAGTTCTTCACCAAATTTGACATGGTGATTGAGAGCGCACCTTCAGTGTCCTAAGGGATCGCATGTCCCGATTAGAAATTTCATTGGGGAATAATAACGGGAAAACGGATGCCCATAGAATTAACCTTGGAAAAGCGTTTGACTAAGGAATTCTCATTGTAAACAATGGAAAAATACAATTTTTAGCATTAGAAATAGAGCGAAATCCTTTTCGTTTTGTTTTGTGAAAGTTTTTTCAAAACGAAGCACCTATTCACTTTACTTAGGTATGTGTTTGTCCAGATATTACTCTGAGATGCCTGAACCATTCTTAACCAAATTTGACACGGTGATTCGAGAGTGCACCTTCAGTGTCGTAAAGGGTCGCATGTCGAAATTGGACATACCATTGAGAAATAATCGCCGAAAAATGGGATGCCAGTAGATTTAACCTTGAAAAAGCATTTGGTGCACGAATTCTGATTGTAAACAATGGAAAATAGAATTTTCAGCATTAGAAATAGGGCAAAGAGCTTATTGTTTTGCTCTGCGAACACAATTTTTCAAAGCCATTGTGCTTCTCACTGATATATCAAATTCAACTATGTCGATATCGTTTTTGATCATGAAAATAACTGATGCACTAAAAAGTGTATGAATAATCAATAAAAGTTATGAATAATATATGAATAATCAATCGCTCAAAATTTGCAATTATTGTACACTTAGTCGGCTATGTTTTTCAGCGCACAAACAACTGGTACAGGTTATTCAAAATGTTTCGTTGAAATCCGTGAAACACGTCTCAAGGACGGAATACCATGGTATCGCCTAATCTTAGCATCCAGTTTGGATCAAATATCGTATTCCAAAAAACTGAGATCTAGGCTCCAGTTGGAGCTCGTTCACCGTCGTGAAGTTTAGAATATGTTGCTGAAACTATGGGTCGACTTTGACTTACGAACCGAACTGAATCCTGTTGGAAGAACCAATGAATATTGGCAAAGAGACTTTAACTGTATGCGTCGGGCCGCAGACTGGTAGTTCACAGCATGCCTCACTCCAGTTTCCCAGAAGTGAGATCTCATGACTCCATTATATAAATTCAACCATCACACCATCACTGTGGTGGCGAACATTCTGGGAATAATCGCAGAAGCTTTCTTGGCAGATGTCGCACATACCCGTTATTTTGGGCGTTCAAGGACTCATTAAAGGCAGATATCCTTTCGTCAGGAACCAAGAGTTGCGGTGTGAATCATCTGTGAGCCTCCGAAGGAGTTGTTCTCTTATGACACGATTCCAACGTAGGTACTTAATTAAGATATAATGTTTGCGGTGCTTGTAACCCGAAATCCTAAGTGCTGACGCTCAATCATAGACATGCCCTGTCAATGCAGTTTCATTTCTTTTACAGTGACACTACTTCCTCATCGAAATCGCTGCAGTCGGGAGCCAACATATATTTTGGTCTAAAATGAAGTCCTTACAACATGTAAAGGACTCAAAAATGGACAATATATGTATGTAGATTCTTGCTAATATCTCTCTACGACCCTGTAGATGCACAAATAGCTGCAGGGGGTTGAATACCTCACCTGCTCTTTTACTTGTATTTTGCTTTTTTGTTGTTTATGGAGGGCTTTATGGAGGGCAGATCAGAAAGTAACGTACAATATTTTTTCTCCCAGGTATTGCACCTCGAATGGTGAAACTGTACGACGAGAGTTTGAACTTTACGCTACAGAGTGTGTTTTGTTCTCCTGTGCAGCTCAAGTGAGAGAAGCCTGAACCACGAAACAAACATGGCGCGCATGTTACTGTCGTTCACATATGAAGAGCAGCGAGATGTGGTTAAATTTTCGTGGGCCAAAGGGTATACACCGTGTGAAATTCACAAGGAAATGCATGGCGTGTATGGGGACGATTGTATGGACCGTAGCAATGTCTCCAGGTGGTGTGCATTCTTTGAAGAGGGCCGGGAGATCCTTAACAATGCGCCACGCTCCGAGCGGCCGGTAACAGCTTCAACGCCGCAGAAATCCGCGCCATCAAAACAGCAATTTTAAATGACTGACGTGTGCACCTAAAGTTCAACATTTTCTATGGTGTGGTATACGACATTGTTCATGACACGTTAACTACAGTTAGTGCTTGCTGGTGCTTAAGAACCTGACACACAACCACAACGGCCAGCGAATGATGACCAGCTCTGATCACCTAACACGCTACGAAACAGAAAGGCACGACTTTCTGAAACGAATCTTCAATGATATGGGCGTACCATTACACGCCCGAAATCAAGCAGGCCTCTATGTAGTGGAGACATGCTGGTTCCCAGTACGAAGAAAATTAAGGTGGCTCAATCTGCGAGGAATATGATTGTGACAGTGTTCTAGGACATGTTTGATATGTTTTTGTTGGACTTTCTTGAACAAGGCACTACTGTAAACGCTGATGCCTACATTGAAAATTTGGTTAAGTTGCGTCGTGCCCTTCGTGACAAACGCCGCATCATTAATGCTAACGGTGTCAAATTTCTTCATGACAATTCCCGTCCACACGTTGCTGCTCTTGTCCGTGAGAAACTCAACAAATTTGGGTGATGGTGCTCGAGCATCCTTCGTACAGTCCGTCGGACTTTAATCTCTTTGGTCACATGAAGAAATTCCTGGCTGGCCGACACTTTTCGACAGATGCGGAAATGAAATCAGCAGTTCGTAAATGGCTATACTCTAACCAAATAGACTTCTACGAACAGGACATCTTGAAACTGGTACTACGCTGGAAAAAATGTTTTGAGAAACTGGGTGACTATGTAGAAAAGTAGGTCAAAGATGTAAGTTCATTTGTACTTTGTTTAATTTTGGTACATATTAAACTTTTTTGAAAAAAAAAGTTGTGTGTTACTTTCCGATCTGCCCTCGTATAGTGACGAACTCAGCTTAACTGAAAACTTGAACTATTAAGAAATGGAACTAAATTGCAATGTTGCTGATACTTTTGTGGGAATTTAGTTCAGAAAAGTTTTCGGTTTCTTCAAATGTTGATATGTGGTTCTAATTATATGTTTATTTTCCAGTATTTGACAAGAGCGTAAAATGGAAACAAAAGTTTGGTCTGGATTAACTTTCAACTGAATTTAGCTGAGTTTTTACCCGATAAAATTATGTTGATACAAACTGAATTTAACACACATAATAATTTAAATTTCAAAACCAGTTTTAAGATGGTAGATAATTTATTTATATAAAGTTTTATTTATTATCATGTTGAGAATAAGTAACAATATATTTGTATTTGCTTCCAGAAATGAAGAAAAGCGGCCAGTGAAAAAAGAATGACCTGGATTTTTAAAATGAAATTTGCCCTTTCTAATGTAATAACTAACTAATTCTATGGCCTATGGAACCCGGAGCTTCAATGCTGCCTTCAAAAAGCTCTCCATCCACTGCGATTCTTAACCAACTGGATTCACTTTCCACTTTGTATTCCTATCTTTGCGAGATCTATCTCAATATTGTCCTCCCATCTGCAACTAGGTTTTGTCTTCCTTATGGTCTTTTCTTTTGGTTGGATTTCCAGTTAAAACTTTGAAAGGGTTCCTACTTACTTCCATTCTAGCTACATGTCCTGCTCATCTGATGACCTCATCTGAGCCTCCTAGACCTGATGACCTTTGGTAAACGTTACATATTATGCAGTTCCTCGTTGTGGAGCTTCCGCCATTCCCCATTCCCGTTTCTCTTGGATAGGAATATTTATCTCAGGATTTTATTGTCCAATACTTTCAGTCTGCGTTCTTCTTCAAAGTAAGCGACCATGTTTCGCAACTATACAGCCCAACAGGCATGATTATCGTTTTATATATTTTAAGCTTCACATTACTCGACAGAATGCGGGACGATAAAAGATTTTGAACTGAATAATAACACGAATTTCCTGCTTTCAGTCGACATTTAATTTCCTCTCGGATGTGGTTTTGGTTCTGTTAATATTGATCCTAGATATTTGAAAGTATCCATTTTCTCGAAAGTATAATTTGCAGTATTACGATCCTGGCGAACTTCCATGCATTTAGTTTTTTCTGCATGTCCTTACCAGTGTTAAATAAGACCTTTGCATTTCTTTTCATTGTTCTCTTATCATCCCCTATTATATTTACATCATCAGCATACATCATAACTCTCTGAATATCATTTAGCTCTAGGCTCTAGTTGCTATCTTTGATTTTCCTTACAACGTACTCAAGAACAAGTTGAATAATAATGGCAACAGTGCATCTTCCTTTTTTAGGCCATTCTCGATGTGAAAGCTCGTGGACAGGAATTTTCCTACTCATGCTCTCCTTTGGGATTCATTTAAACACTCCTTAGTTAATCTAACTAGCTTTTTAAGTATTCCAAATTCTGTATATGAAATAAGAACCAACTATCTTCAATTTCTAATTCTACTGATTCTAATTAGTCGCTCTTCCTTTACCTTTTTCTTTCTTTCTTTTATGAAGTTCTCAGCACCAGATGTGTTTACATTTAAAGTTCAGGACCGTTTAAAAAAACCGCAAAAAACGCCATTTTTAAATGCGTTTTTTAACGGACTCTTGTATTTTAATATCAGCATCACACAATAGCTTAAATAAGAACAACGAAACTGCATATTTCCCGTTGAAAAAGGCTCCTCAATATAACAAATTTTCACAAAACTCGACATTCCCATTCTTCAAGATCCTGGAATTATCTTAATTTTTCAAGACTATTTCCCAATATGTGGACTTAGTTTTTTGCCTCCTGAGGGTTTTAGCCTTATTGAAAAAGAACTAAGAAAACACGAAACAATTACCCTGCCCTCAGAATAAAGTGACATTTTGGAAAAGATTGGGAAACGTTTGAGGTTAAAGTTTGCAGTAAAGACTGATATAGTTACGATATGAAATCAATCTCCAAACGCTCAATGAAAGCCAAATTGCCTTTTAAGACATCAGAGCAGGAGTACTGCATTATGTAAGAAGGCTTGAGACCAGGGCACAATATATTTTTCAAAATACTTACTTTGCTTCACCGATAGACGTTGAGGTGCTTAAACCTGGAAAGACAAATGCTTCAATGATGTTTGAAGCACCTCAACTTCTATCAGTGAATCTATCAGTGAGCATGAAGAAGTTCATGTCTTATTTTGACATATAGAGGAAAGTAAAGAGCTTTGTTCAAAAGTTGTATACACGACTCCAAAAGTGCATTACCACTTGCTCTCCTCCTTTTCCTGCAATAGCAGGCAACCCAGAAAGCTCGGCGGTCAGGTTGGTTGCGAATTCGAAAGGCGTTGGACCAAACCTGAATTTTGTAACAAATATATTAGTGTGACAAACTCCAAATAAGAGAATAAAACAAATTGTTAAGAATGACAATTTTATTATCGTGACGGAGTTGGATGACATCAAAAGATACAAAATGATCTTGCTTAAGCAGTTCAAACAAAATGAATGACAACAAACAGATACCAGAGGAAAGCATTTCTCTTTCCCCCAAAAAATAATCTCATAAAAACGAAAAAGTTACATAATGTAAAGTTTTAATATAAAACCCACACAAAAATTTAAAAAGTTCACACCCGAAAGGCAAGAACAACTGAACCGCAGTGAATGAAATTGTGCACAGATATTTAAAACATAAAATGAAGGACACAGGTTTCGTATTTTCTTAAAAAAAACGGTTGGAGGGGCACGGACCCCTCCAAACACATGATCACGAAATATCAATAGTGCTAGTAACAGTACGTCAGATGTGTGTAAAGGACAGGAAGAATTGCAACGAAATTTTACGTGTGGGCAACACGCAAAAAATAAACCAATACGGGCACTTTCATTTTCCAGGAGAACACGGTTTTACGGGGCAAAAGTCCCACCTAAAGTTTTAAAGTTGAAGCCCGATAGGCAAAAAGAAGTGAACCGAAGTGAATGAAATTGTTCACAGATATTGCAGACGCAAAATAAGGATACGGGTTCCGTATTTTCCTGGATAAAACGCTTGGGTGGGGCACTGACCCCTCCAAACCTTTGATCACGAAATATCAAAAGTGCTAGTAACACTATGTGAGATGTGTGTAAAGGACATGAAGGATTGCAAGGAAACATTGTGTATGGATAATAGCGCAGAAAAAAGGAATACGGTTTGTTTTCTATTCTGCGGAAAATGGGTTTCAGGGGCAAAAGAATGCGCTCCAAAATTTCAAAATTTGACGCCCGAAAAATAAGAAGAAGTAAACCAAAGTGAATGAAATTATGTACAGGTATTGTAGTCACAAAATGAGAGACTACGGGTTTCGTATTTTCCTGGAAAAGACGGTTAGGTCGGGCACGGACCCCTCCAAACCTTAGATCACGAAATATCAAAAGTGCTAGTAACAGTATGTCAGATGTGTGTAAAAGACATGACGAATTCCAATGAAACGATGCGCATGGACAATGTGCAAAAAATGAAGGTATCCTTTTTATTTATTTTCTGCGTAAAAACGGTTTAACGGGGCAAAAGCCCCACTTAAAGTTTTGAAATTTGAGGCCCGAAAGGCGAAAAGAAGTGAGCCGAAGTGAATGAAATTTTGCACACACATTGTAGACATAAAATTAGGGATTACGGGTTTCGTGTTTTCCTTTAAATGGGGTTGGGTGGTGCAGGGTACCCACCAAACATTTGATCACGAAATATCAAAAGTACTGGTAACTATGTCAGATGTGTATAAAGGACATGAATTGCAACGAAGCTATGCGCATGGACGATTTGCAGAAAAGGAAGGTATACGTTTTATTTTCTGCGGAAAAACAGTTTAAGGGGGCAAAAGCCCCCACCGAAAGTTTTGAAAATTGAGGCCCGAAAGGCAAAAAGAAGTGAGCCGAAGTGAATTAAATTGTACAGAGATATTGTATGTATAAAATTAGGGAATACGGGTTTCGTATTTTCCTTGAAAAAAGGATTAGGTGGGGCAGGGTACCCTCCGAACACTTGATCACGAAATATGAATAGTGCTAGTAACAGTACGTCAGATGTGTGTAAAGGACAGGGAGAATTCCAACGAAACTTTACGTGTGGGCAACACGCAAAATGAAACCAATACGGCCATTTTTATTTTCTAGGAGAAAACGGTTTTACGGGGCAAAAGCCCCCACCGAAAGTTTAGAAATTTGTGGTCCGAAAGGCGAAAAGAAGTTAGACAAATGAATGAAATTGTACACAGATATTGTAGACATAAAATTAGGGAATACGGGTTTCCTATTTTCCTTGAAAAGGGGGTTGGGTGGGGCAGGGTACCCACCAAACATTTGATCACGAAATATCAAAAGTGCTAATAACAGTATGTCAGATGTGTGTAAAGGACATGACGAACTGCAACGAAACTATGCGCATGGACGATGTGCAAAAAAAGGAAGGTAAACGTTTTATTTTTCTTCGGAAAAACAGTTTAAGGGAGCATAAGAACCCACCCGAAAATTTTGAAAGTTGACGCCCGAAAGGTAAGAAGAAGTGAACCGAAATGAATAAAATTTGGCACAGATATTGTAAACATAATATGAGGTTATACGGGTATCGTATTGTCTGGAAAAGACGGCTAGGTGGAGCACGGACCCCTCCAAACCTTGGATCACGGAATATCAAAAGTGCCAGTGACAGTATGTCAGATGTGCTTAAAGGACAGGAAGAATTGGAACGAAACTTTGTGCATGGACAATACGCTTTTATTTTCTCCGGAAAAACGGTTTTCGGGGGCAAAAGCCCCCATCCAAAATTTCTGATATTGACGCACGAAAATCAAAATAGGTGTACCGAAGTGAATGAAATTGTGCACAGATATTGTACACATGAAATAAGGGAATACGGGTATCATATTTTCATGGAAAAAATGGTTGAATGGGGAACGGACACCTACAAATCTTTAATCACCGAATGTCAAAAGAGATAATAACAGTATGTCAGATGTGTATAAAGGATACGAAGAATTGAAACTAAGCCTTGTGTATGGACAATACGCAAAAAGATAAACGAATAATGTTTTTCATTTTCTGTGAAGAAACGGTTTTAGGGGGCAAAAGCCCCCACCTAAATTTTGAAAGTTGACGATCGAAAGGCATAAGGAAGTGAGCCGAAGTGAATGAAATTGTAGGCAGACATTGTAGACATAAAATGAGGGAATACGGGTTTCGTATTTTCCTTGAAAAAAGGGTTAGGTGGGGCACCGACCCCTCCGAACATTTTATCACGAAATATCAAAAGTGGTAATAACAGTATTTCAGAAGTGTGTAAGGCATGAAGAATTGCAAAGAAACTGTGTATGGACAATACGAAAAAATAAAGGAATAAGGTTTGTTTTATTTTCTGCAGAAAATGGATTTCAGAGGCAAAAAATAGACCCCAAAATTTTGAAAGTTGACGCCCGAAAGGTAAGAAGTGAACCAAAATGAATGAAATTTTGTGCAGACATTGTAGACACAGAATGAGGGAATACGAGTTTTATATTTGCTTGGAAAAGACGGTTAGGTGGGGCACGCACCCCTCAAAACCTTTGATCACACAATATCAAAAGTGCCAGTAACAGTATGTCAGATGTGTGTAAAAGAGATGAAGAATTCCAACGCAACTTTGTGTATGAACAATAGGCAAAAAATAAACGAATACGTTTTTTATTTTCGAGGGGAAAACGGGTTTTGGGGGGCAAGAGCCCCCGTCAAACTTTTTGGAATTTGACCCAAAAGGCAAGAAGAAGTAAACCGAAGTGAATGAAATGTGCACAAATATTGTAGAGGTAAGATGAGGGAATACGTGTTTCGTATTTTCCTGAAAGAAAAAAAAACTGTTGAGTGGAACGATTCGTTGAGTTTCGGGAGGAGTGAACCGAAGCGAATGAAATTGTATATAGATATTGGATATGTAAAATAAGGCCTTTCGTGTTTTACAAGTGTCGTGTATTCATCCGATTTTTTCAAATTTGGCATATCAACTACAAGCACAAACAGTATAACGTATTTTATAGTATTTCAGGAGGAATGTTTAACCCTTACAATGTTTTTGCGCATAAAAAACGTGTCAATTTATTTCCAGTTAGCTGTTGATATGCCAAATTTAAAGCAAAACGAATTGGGACACTTGAGAAAGACGAAAGGCCTTATTTTACATTGTGTCTATATAATGTCTACACACAATTTTATTTGCTTCAGTCCACTCCTTCCTGTGCTATTACGCTAATATTTACTTTTTTGTCGGAGGGGCCTAGGCCAAAGCACTGTTTTTCCTCAAATATTAAAACACGTTTCATTTATTGTTTTGCAAATTGTCCCTATACGAAGTTTCGTTGCAATTTTCCAGTCTTTACGAGGTTCTGACGTATGCTTATTTGCACTGTCGAAATTTCGCAATCAACGGGTTACAAGGTCCGTTCCTCACTCAACCTTTTTTTCTTTCAGGAAAATACGGAACCAAATTATCTCATTTTATATCTACATTATCTCTCCCACAATATCATTCAATTCGGTGCATTCCTTCTTGCCTTTTGGACCTCAAATTACAAAATTTTGGGTGGGTATTTTACCCCCTAAAACCGTTTCTCCACAGAAAATAAAAAACCGTATTTCGTTTATTTTTTGCGTATTGTCCCTACACAATGTGCCATTTCAATTCTTCATGTCCTTCAAGCACTTCTGGCATACTATTATTAGCACTTTTGATATTTCACGATCATAATTTTGGAGCGGTCTGGGTCCCACCTAAACGTTTTTTTTTTCAGGATAATAAGAAACCCGTATTCCCACCGATGGTGACAAAAAAAATTCGCCTGTAGAGGGATAATTTGCTGAGGTTTTTTTTAATTTGGCCAATCAGGGCACCTTTAATTGTGTATATTCGAAGATAACAGCTTTGAATCAGATAAAATGCACTCGTCATGTAATTTTATTACAAAATGACGCGTGTCTGTTTGTTTTATTTCATAGTTCTCCCATATTAACTTTCTATTGATCGGCGACAATTTCCATTTAAGAGGACTCAATACCGCCGGAATTTTTAAAATGATCCCCATTGATTCATACGGGAAGCTATTCCACTTTTTGAGCCGAAACGAGACTGAATTTCAAGGTTATGATTGTATTGATTCAAATCATTAATTGTTCCTTTCTCGTAACTGCATCTTATATTGCCATCTAGTGGCAAGCAACAGAACTCAGTGATGAGTGGATATTGGTCTCGCGGAGGAATATCAAGCTCGTATGTTTCTGCTACTCTCAAGCGCTAAATTCAAAGTTTAATACTTTTGTGGAAAAAAAATCATGCCACGAATAAGTAAAAAGGTCATTAGGTTTTATCAACGAAGAGAAAGAAGCGGATTGAACTTAAAACCTTGGAAAGAAGAACAAACTTTTGTAAACGAAGTTCAACAAAAATTTACAATATAATTTTTGACATTATAAACAAACCTCACATTATAAAGAAACCTACATTCACCTAATAGTGAATGTAGGTTGGAAGAATCATTCAGAAATTTCAGCTCGAATTTGTTTCAGGCGGGCTCGCGTGTGGTCTTGTCAATTCTCCTGTACGTGTTCTGAGTGCGGCACAGTCACTATTAGGATCAGCTGAGGAAAAAAAAAAAGAGAAAAACAGCTCGCACAATCAGCGAGTTGTTATTATTCTCACTATATTTACGTTTTAGTTTCTTACTGTATTATTGTTTATAACTAAGCCATGACCTGTGCAAATCACATTCATCTCCAATAATCAGTGCCAGATCTGGGGAAAAGGGACAAACGCTCCGAGCGGCAATTTAGGGGACGACAAGCTGCAAAAGTAAAAAGTAAAAGCTTCTACAAAGGAAACACAATCACCTATTGAATTCAATTTGGCCTAAACGTCTTTCAATTTCAATACCAGTATGCTCATATATTTGTAATGTTAATGCATACAACGTACCTTCCTCTGCAATTCAAAATACGTAGCCAGGTCTCCATTGAAAATTTAAAAAAAATGGACTACATGATGCGAGGCCATGGTGGCCGTCACGTCGGCTAGTCGTGTTGTGTAGCTAATAAAAGATGACTCTTCTCCACTGCCCTGATCCGGCCCTTCAAACTTTTTTTTCTTCTATCGAAGCCAGGACTGCCTATTTGGGTAAAGTCTCAATGTTGACGATTGCTAGTTATAAAAGCGATGCATCCGCCGTTCTGTTGGAATGGGTAGCGGGGTGAGGAAAGTCCCGCAAAATTCTACGTTGCCCAATGGGAAAATATCTAGATTCTACACTACCAATCTACATATATAAAATTGAAAATAACTGTTTGTGAGTAAATCTCCTGAACCGCCCAACCGATATCGATCAAGTTCTTAACATGGATTAGCTTCAAGGCTGGGCTGGTTTTAGGCTATTAACTTTGATGGTAGAACTGAGGGGCGGAGGAGGGGTGTAAAAAATAAATAAAACTTAATAACTCCTGAACCACTCGACCGATCTTGATCAAATTTTCAACATAGATGAGGTTCAAGCCTGGGATCACTTTTATGATTTAAATTTGAAGCAGCACCGTGAGGGAGGAGAAGGAGTGGGAGACATTTAAAAATCAATTTATATAAGACTGAAAGCGACTATTTTGTAACTTAATACCTATTGAACTATCTGACCGATCTCAATCAAATTTTCAAGATTTATGAGGTTTTGATCTGGAAACATATTTCTAATTTCACTTTAACGGTAGATCCTAGGGGAGGGGGAGGGGGACGAATAAGTAAAAACTAATAAAACCTAATATCTTTTGAACCAATCAATCAATCTCGATCAAATTTTCAACATATATGAGGGTCGGGCCTTGGGTGTTTTTATCGTTTCATTTTGACGAGCCAACGTAGGAGAGGTGGAGGGAAAAATATATATGTAAAAAATAAAAATAAAAATGACTACCTTTGTGACTTCATCACTCTTGAACCACGTTACCGATCTCAATCAAATTTCCAACATGCATGAGTTTAGAGACAGGGATTGCTTTAGGTTATTCACTTTGACGACGCAAAGTAGGGAGGGGGAGGGGGATAAAAATTTGAAAATGATCAAATATGACCGATATTAGAGTTGAATCCATTGTTTTCGGGGTCGATGAGAGAAACAGTGACACTTCTGCTGTTGTTTCAATCCAAGTTCAGCCCTAATAGTTGGGGAGGGGGAGGGTGCAATGGAGAAGAGAGGATAAACATTTAAAAATGACCCAAAATGACTAATATTAGTGTCGAATCAATAGTTTTAAGAGTAGCAGAGATTAACAGTGACAATTCTGATGCCGTGTACCGCAGCACGGAGGAAAGGTAGGGGAGCTATATAATAATAATAATAATAATAATAATAATAATAATAATAATAATAATAATAATAATAATAATAATAATAATCGAAAATGACCAATATTAATGTCTAATCTACAATTTTCGGGATCATTCTGATGAACTGTGACATTTTCGATCCGGTTTAAATGCAAGATCAGCTCCGCCACTTGCGGGAAGAGGAGAAAGAGATATATTAAATGGTCGATAATGGCCGCTATCAGTGTCGAATTTATAGTTTTCTGAGTCGCTTAGATGAACAGTGGTACTTTCGATACCGTTTAATTTCAAATTCAATCACACAACTTGGGGGAGGTGGAGAAAGAGATATTGAAAAATGATGGAAAATGACCGAGTGCTGAATCCACATTTTTGGAGGTCGCTGAGATGAACAGTGTCACTTTTGATGCTATGGCCCGCAACATGGGGGAGGAGGAAATATACATATAAATGACCGAAAATGACCATTATTGGTGTCGAATCCATGACTTTTGGGGTCGCCGAGATGATCAATGATCTTTCCGATGCTGTTTAAATCGATGCCATTAAAAACGAAAACAGCATATTTCACGGGTACTAAACACATGAAATACGGAGTTGTGCATTTAAATTTTCATTTCAACTCAGCAAAGCGGGTAATATATGCTAGTAATATTAATAAAGCTCAGGCACTGTCCTTTCTCTATTTCAAAACCAGCTACAAATCTCTTTCCTAGAATATCTATTACTGGAACTATCGTTATATTTTAATTTGTCGTCCTTATACAACACCAAGGTTATAAAGGAAGGTCTTTTGATGTGGGTTCGCAGCTTGAATCTGATCGACCGTTCCCAACCATACTATCTCGCCTCCAGAAAAACTGGATTACAGGGCAGAGTCTAAAGCAAGAAATGTATATCTCTTTTGCTAAAAAAAAAAAACTTTAGTTCGCATACTAGTCACAGCACGTGTTTAGAGGTTTTTCCACGAATCTGTATGAGACGAGACCTGCAAATGACACAGGACTGAAAGTTGAGCTTACACCAGAAGTCAAATCTGGTATCATTCTAAGAAAAAAAAATCCTAATGGCTGACTACTTTAATGCTCATATTTCATTCTCATGTAAAAATTTAGGGTGAGCCCGGCCCCCTAGACTCCCCGTGGATTCGGGCCTGTGTGACCCCCCCACCCTCGAACACAATTTTCTGGAAGAAAGCCTCTATTCTTCCTTTTGTCTATCTAGTTTATTGAAAACATGAAAAGCAAACTAGGTCACAGAGCATAGAGTTGGAAATGATTGACATGTTGCATTGCAGACATATTTCGTACCATTGATGATTTTGGGAGGTTTCCCAGGGACAAAATTCCCCTCGGAGTTATATCTCCTATGGTGCTCAATATGCGTTAAGTTCCATACAACATATCCAGATTTATATTTATCATGAAAATATATTTATCATTCAGGTCATTTATTATTATTATTATTATTATTATTATTATTATTATTATTATTATTATTATTATTACCGCATAATATTTTTCGTTAGTCCTCACAGCAATTAATATTTAGCAGCAGGGGTAAAAGTCCGTGGGAGCGCGGGGGAACCCGGCCCCCCACCTCCAAAAAATGTGTACGGCGTCCCCCGAGTTCCTAAGCAATTACAGTGGGCAAACATAAGCATGGGGGACGGCGTGACGTCGTGCCACTACCTACCGTCGAGATGATTCCATCCCATCTCGCCTAATCCCACCTCGTCTAACGATTTATCAGCCACTTATATCTCCAAGAGAAGAATGTCCACCATTTTAAGCGAAATGGGAATTCCCATCTTGCCTAATCCCATCTTGGCTAATATCGTGGTAGGATGCAAGGAGGAAATTTCTGTACTAAAGAGGGAATCTTCTACTAGCATTATAACCAGATATTTCAATCAATATTGGCAATCTCTGTAAACTACAATAGAAATATACAATAATTACTATACAAAAAGAAAGCATAGGGGAAGGCGATTTAGTTAATTTAGTTCACTTTTGATTTGTTTTGGGAATACTGGAAATTGATTGGCAAACAGGAGCTAATCAGAAACAGGATAGAAATATACAGAGTGTTTCAAAGCAACACCGAGAACCTTTGGGAGCTGATTCCTGATACCAAGATAAGAACCTGGATGCACAAATACTTCCTTTTGGCGCTATGACCAGCCAAAAACCTGTCGGGAAAATGCCCAAAATGTAACTCGAGAACAGAATGTCGGATTGAAGTCGGGGTAAAGGAAATGTATATTATTTTTAGCCATAGCTTCCATTAATGCGCAACTCGATATGGTACAGGGGCAGCACAAAGATCACCCCAAACAAATTGAAGAATTATTGGGATATTTTATGAAATGTTGACTGAGGCAAGTTAACTACAATTAAATACGATATTTCAAATAACAGGAATCGTAGAACATGGTCGAAGTTACAAGAACATCGTTAAAATTATAAAAAGGGAAGATGCACATATTTGATTGATCTACTTTGTCTCAGTATAGAATTGACTATCGAGAAAGAACTGGAGTTATTTGAAGTCCATAAAGTTTACATGTTATGCCTTCTAGGCTAAGGAAGACAGAGAGATCACGCATGGCTATGGGGTAGCGTGTGCGACTTTCGCATAGGAGACCCGGCTCCAATTATCAGCGGGAGCACAAGCAGTTCGGATCTCACGTTAATCCGTAGCTCCATGTCTCATGTAATTTTGCAACCGAAGGGATGTTAAACTGAAATCCGATCCAATAATAGAGAAATATAATAGATGGAAGCTATTTTTTTAGGAAATAATTCGTGAAAGGAGAATGTAGGAGAAAACAGGATAATTCCGAGAAATCTCACGGGTACGATGGTATCCACTACAAACTTTTATAGTCTGGGATCCATCCCGCCATCCGGCATCCAAAACGCTTTTAGTGGGCAAAAGAACCCAACCCAAACTTTTGAAAGTTGACGCCCGAAAGATAAGAAGAAGCGAACCGAAGTGAATGGAATTTTGCACAGATATTGTAGACATAAAATGTTGGTATACGGGTTTCGTATTTACCTGGAAAAGACGGCTAGGTGGGGCACGAACCCCTCCAAACATTTGATCACGAAATATGAAAAGTTGCTGTAACACTATGTCAAATGTGTGTATAGGACATGAAGAGTTGCAACGAAACTTTACGTATATACAATACACAAAAAACAAAGGAATACGTTTTTTTTATTTTCTGCGGAAAAATGGTTTTAGGGGCAAAACCTCCCACCCCAAACTTTTGAAAGTTTACACCCGAAAAATAAGAATTGAACCGAAGTGAATGAAATTTTGCACACATATTGTAGACATAAAATGTGGGCATACGGGTTTCGTATTTACCTGGAAAAGACGGTTAGGTGGGGCACGGACCCCTCCGAACATTTGATCACGAAATATCAAAAGTGCTAGTAACAGTATGTCAGATGTGTGTAAACGACATGACAAATTGCAACGAAACTATGCGCATGGACGATGTGCAAAAAAGGAAGGTATACGTTTTATTTATTTTCTGCGGAAAAACAGTTCAAGGGGCAAAAGCCCCCACCGAAAGTTTTGAAATTTGACGCCCGAAAGGCAAAAAGAATTGAGCCGAAGTGAATGAAATTGTACACAGACATTGTAGATACAAAATTAGGGAATACGGGTTTCGTATTTCCCTGGAAAAAACGGTTGGGTGGGGCACGGACCCCTCTAAATATTTGATCACAAAAACATTGAAATGTTAAAGGTGCCTCCTGAAATACTATAAAATGATATATATACTGTTTGAGCTCACTGTTGATCTTCCAAATTTGAAAAAACAGATGGATACACTTGTGAAACACGAAAGGTCTAATTTTACATATCCAATATCTACACAAAATTTCATCGCTTCTGTCCACTCCTTCCGCCACCGGACGCCTCGATCCACGCTAAAGTTTTTTTTTCTTTTAAGGAAATTACGAAACACGTATTCATCCATCTTACCTCTACAATATTTGTGCACAATTTCATTCACTACGGTCCACTTGTTTTTGCCTTTTGGGCGTCAATTTTCAAAATTTTCGGTGGGGGCCTTTGCCTCTTTACCGTTTTTTCGCAGAAAATAAAACGTATTTTTTTTATATTGCCACTACGCAAAATTTCGTCGCAATTCTTCATGTTCTTTAGGACTTCTGGCATACTGTTATTAGAACTTTTGATATTTCGTGATCAAAGATTTGGAGGGGTCCGTGCCCCACCTAACCGTTTTGTCCACTAAAATTCGAAACCCGTATTCCCTCATTTTATGTCTACAATATCTGTGCACAATTTCGTTCACTTCGGTCCACTTGTTTTTGCCTTTCGGGCGTCAACTTTCAAAATTTTGGGTCTGGGTTTTTGACCCCTGAAACAGCTTTAACGGAAAAAATAAAAATACACGTACCGGTATTCGTTTATTTTACGTGTAGTATCTACCTACCAAATTTTATCAAAATCGGAGTGTTACACTGGGGAAGTGTTACTTGTCAGTCATTGTAGAATTATTTTCCCTGTTTCTCCACCAAGAAGTAATTGTCTGACAAGTAAAGGGTCCAAATAGATGAATCGAGTTGCGGAATGAGACGTAGTGTGACTGATAGAGGATGTGGAAATATGTAAATGTGCAAAGTTATAAGGGCTAAACGTCATAAGAAACGGAGGGGTCAAAACTGATGGGAGAAGGGCTATGCTACGTTATTGAAATACATCAAATAAACTGTTGAATCGTGAAAATAGTGAAAGATAGACAATGCAAACGGTGGTAGTTTCACATATTGACAAATTGTGATCTCCAATGGGCAGAGTAAATCACGAACTTCTAGCTGCGCCTTGAAATCCGCCATTTTGAAATCTGTGATAATTTTGAAAATGGAAAAGTAGTGATGTGATATATCAGTTAGGGTCAGCATGTTCTCAAAAGTCAATTATGAACTTTATTGATCGTTATCTGTACTTATTTGTTAGATTTAGGATAATCTTCATAGTTATTTACGAAAATTTAGGAGACTGATACTCGTACGTTGAAAGTTTGGACTATCACGAAAACACATGTAAGTTGAACATGTTCAGAGCCAAGAAGACTAACCTCGATATTTGATATCCAAGTTGTATATTATTATATTTCACTGTCGAATAACAAATTTCAGTGTTAGTTTTCTTGGTTTGTAGATATGTGAATTATTTCTAGTCCATAATACGACTAATAATGCTAAAAGACTCACAAATCAAATTTAGTTCGTACCTTTAGCATTTCTTACAATCAACGTACAATTGTAGTTATAAGCCTTTCGATAATTATGAGCCTCATAGACTCCTTCTTTCTTACAAATATTAGTATCAAGTATTAGTATCTTAACGGTAACCCACTGATAAACTGTAAGCAACCCCTGTAAAATGAAATGAAGTATTTCATTTTAACGAACACGATTATGATCTTTAGACTAAGGGAGACAACGATTAAGGCAAGTAAATGTTGATGGAAGATATGATGGAATGAGAATGTGGAAGGAAATTGGAGTATCCCGAGAAAACCGACACACGATATGATGGTGTCCACCACAAAGTTTCTTGGCTTAGGATCGAACCACAGGCCCTACGTAGCAGAGACAAGCTGTTTACCACTGAGTCACCGTGTCCTCCCCAATCCCTAAGAGACGCGGGCATCCAGTTAAGAATTAGTGACAGAAAAACGTGCTTACCATTTTCGCACGAAGGAAACTCCACGAATCCCACATTCTGATCGTTTGTACTTCTTGTAGGTTGGTTTACCATACGCAATATTTAGTATATCGATACATCTGTCAGAATCATACTGTTTCCTCCAAAGTAGGGGCAGGGTGACTTAGTGATAGAGCGCTTACTTCTGGTGCGGGATGGACCTCGTTCGATTCCAGACTATAAAAGTTTGTAGTGGATACCATCGTACCCGTGAGATTTCTCAGGATTATCCTGTTTTCTCCTACATTCTCCTTTCACGAATTATTTCCCAAAAATTAGCTTCCATCTATTATTTCTCTTTATTATTGGATCGGATTTCAGTTTAGCATCTATTCGGTAGCAAAATTACATGAGATATGGAGCTACGGATTAACGTGAGATCCGAAAATGGTGGACATTCTTATCTTGGAGATGTAAGTGGCTGATAAATCGTTAGGCAAAGTGGGATTAGGCTAGATGGGATGGAATCATCTGAAAAGGTAGGGGGACGGTAGGTAGCGGCATGAGTCACGATGTCTCCCATTCCTATCTTCCCCATTGTAATTGCTTAGGAACTGGGGGGACGCCATACACAGTTTTTTGTAGGTGAGGATGGGGTCCCCCGCGTTCCCACGCACTTTTACCCCTGCTGCTAAGTATTAATTGCTGTGAGGAATAACGAAAAATATTCACGATAATAATAATAATAATAATAATAATAATAATAATAATAATAATAATAATAATAATAATAATAATAAAGAATCTGAATGATAAAGGTATTTTTTTAAAATTTCTTTACAATTTCTGTGGGTTTCCGTCAATCTGGTCATATTGCTTTTATAAGGAATAAAGAGGCTTCAAATAACAAATATGATTTGTATAAAAGTAAAAAGCCTTATCAGTTGTTTCACAACTGACCTTCTGTCCGTTTTTTTTAAAACATAATGTTACAAGACATAGAAGCCACGAGTGCGAGCAGCTTGCTTTTTTCCCTGAGGGCAGATTCAGTACTAAAATTAAGATTTTCATTCTGTCAATTTATGTGTAGCTATCAGTCAATCACACAGGTTCTTTGCAACGCTGAATTTTACAAGAAAGGTTTTGTTCAGCGGATAGGAAGCGAAGTCCATCATACGTTGTAATCACTTCCCCTCTCTTGCACGCTGTGAAAAATTTAACTTGTATACTGTAGTAAGGTACAGAAAAGAGAATGCTATTTTTAAAAGAGAGAATGACATTATCGAATAAGATTGACCATTATCACAATATATTCAAGACGAAAAATATTCATTTAACAGTCGTCATACTTAGTTGTCTGCACTGAAATTCCCATAATGTGCTTTCTTCTTTTCTAATATGAGCACCGAGCTTCTTCGTGGCTAAGTAATTAGCGCACGCGCCTTTGGCGTGAGAAACCCGGGTTCGATTCCGACGAGAGCTCATGTAGTTCGGAATTCACGATTAATCAGTAGGTCCCGTCTCATATAGCCTCGCTGCTGAAAGGGACGATAAAATCAACTCAATGCATATTGAGCACCATAGGAGATATAACTCCGAGGGGAATTTTGTCCCTGGGAAACCTCCCAAAATCATCAATGGTACGAAATATGTCTGCAATGCAACATTTCAATCATTTCCAACTCTATGCTCTGTGACCTAGTTTGCTTTTCATGTTTTCAGTAAACTAGACAGACAAAAGGAAGAATAGAGGCTTTCTTCCAGAAAATTGTGTTCGGGGGTGTGAGGTCACACAGGCCCGAACCCACGGGCAGTCTAGGGGGCCGGGCTCACCCTAAATTTTTACATGAGAATGAAATATGAGCATTAAAGTAGTCAGCCTTAGGATTTTTTTGTCTTAGAATGATACCAGATTCGACTTCTGGTGTAAGCTCAACTTTCAGTCCTGTGTCATTTGCAGGTCTCGTCTCATACAGATTCGTTGAAAAACCTCTAAACATGTGCTGTGACTAGTATGCGAACTAAAGTTTTTTTTAGCAAAAGAGATATACATTTCTTGCTTTAGACTCTGCCCTGTAATCCAGTTTTTCTGGAGGCGAGATAGTATGGTTGGGAACGGTCGATCAGATTCAAGCTGCGAACCCACATCAAAAGACCTTCCTTTATAACCTTGGTGTTGTATAAGGACGACAAACTAAAATATAACGATAGTTCCAGTAATAGATATTCTAGGAAAGAGATTTGTAGCTGGTTTTGAAATAGAGAAAGGACAGTGCCTGAGCTTTATTAATATTACTAGCATATATTACCCGCTTTGCTGAGTTGAAATGAAAATTTAAATGCACAACTCCGTATTTCATGTGTTTAGTACCCGTGAAATATGCTGTTTTCGTTTTTAATGGCATCGATTTAAACAGCATCGGAAAGATCATTGATCATCTCGGCGACCCCAAAAATCATGGATTCGACACCAATAATGGCCATTTTCGGTCATTTATATGTATATTTTCTCCTCCCCCATGTTGCGGGCCATGGCATCAAAAGTGTCACTGTTTATCTCAGCGACCTCCAAAAATGTGGATTCAGCACTCGGTCATTTTCCATCATTTTTCAATATCTGTTTCTCCCTCTCCCCCAAATTGTGGGGTTGAATTTGAATTTAAACGAGATAGAAAGTACCACTGCTCATCTAAGCGACTCAGAAAACTATAAATTCGACACTGATAGCGGCCATTATCGATCATTTTATATATATAACTTCTCGCCTTCCCGCAAGTGGCGGAGCTGATCTTGCATTTAAACCGGATCGAAAATGTCACAGTTCATCAGAATGATCCCGAAAACTATGAATTAGACACTAATATTGGTCATTTTCGATTATTATTATATATAGCTCCCCTACCCCCGTGCTGAGGCGCACGGCATCAGAATATTCACTGTTAATCTCTGCTACTCCTAAAACTATTGATTCGACACTAATATTAGTCATTTTCGATCATTTTTAAATGTTTATCCTCTCTCCTCCATTGCATCCTCCCCCTCCCCAATTATTAGGGCTGAACGTAGATTGAAACAGCATCAGAAGTGTCACTGTTTGTCTCATTGACCCCGAAAACTATGGAGATTCAACAATAATATCGGGCATTTTTGATCATTTTTAAATTTCTCTCCGTCCTCCTCCCCTACGTTGCTTCGTCAAAGTGAATAGCCTAAAGTAATCCCTGCCCCTAAACTCATGTATGCTGAAAATTTGATTTAGATCAGTCAGGTGGTTCAAGATTGAAGTCACAAAGGCAGTCATTTATATTTTATTTTTTTTAAATATATTTCCCCCTCCTACGTTGGCTCGTCAAAGTGAAACGGTAAAAAAAACACTTAAGGCCCGACCTTCATGTATATAAAAAATTAGATCGAGATTGCTTGAGTGGTTCAAAAGTTATTAGGTTTTACTAGTTTTTTATTTATACGTCCACCTCCCCTCCTCCTATGATGTACCGTTAAAGTGAAATTAGAAGAACGTTTCCAGATCCAAACCTCATATATCTTGAAAATTTGATTGCGATCGGTCAGATAGTTCAATAGTTATTAAGTTACAAAAATAGTCACTTTCAGTCTTATATAAATTGGTATTTATATATCTCCCCTCCTTCTCCGCCCCCACGTTGCTCCTTCAAACTTAAATTACAAAAATGATCCCAGGTCTGAGGCTCATCTATGTGGAAAATTTGATCAAGATCGGTCGAGTGGTTCAGGAGTTATTAAGTTTTATTTATTTTTACATTCCTCCCTCTCAGTTCTACCATCGAAGTGAATAGCCTAACCAGCCCAGCCGTGAAACTCCTCCATGTTACAAATTTGATCAAGATCTGTTATGCGGTTCGGGAGATTTAGAGTCAAAAACATAGTGTTTTTCAATTTTATATATATTGAAATTAGTGTAAAATCCATAGTTTTCGATATTAGTGTAGAATCCATAGTTTACGCGGTCGCTGAAATATATATATATATATTAGTAGTGTCGAATCTAAATATTTTCCTAAGGGGGCAAGGTAATATTTTACGGCACTTTCCACCAGCCCTTCCCCCCTTTCCAACAGAACGGCGGATGCATCGCTTTTACCACTAGCAATCCTCTACATTGAAACTTTTCCCAAATAGGCAGTACTGGCTTCGATAGAAGGAAAAAAAAGAGTTTGAAGGGCCGGATCAGGGTAGGGGAAGAGAAGATTCACAGTGTTAGGCAAATTTCAATTGAATTAACAATTAACAATTAATCTGTAAATTTAATTGTTAATTGCAATTAACAACTGATGTAAGTAATGGTTAATTGTTAATTGCAGTTGGCCATTAATAAAGGAGAATCAATTGCAATTAATCAATCGATTGAAATTAATTGCAGTGGAAAGTAATTGCAATTGAATTCAGTCATTCAATTGCAATTGAAATTAATTGGCAATTAATTCAATTGCAATTGATTTCCACAGCAATTACTTTCAATTGATTGATCAATTGCAATTGATTTTCACTGATTAATTTTCAACACTGTAGTTCAGAGAGGGTGTGGGGCAATGAAAACTTTAGCCACGACCAGTTGACCTACCACCCATCGTGACCCACGACCCACCGTGACCCACTCTGACCCACCACCCACCATGAACCACTCTCACCCACTGTGACCTACAGACCCGTAGAAACCCATTATCATCAACTCTGACCCATAATTCATGCCCTCTTCTCTACTGACTAAAGAGTTTAAAATTGTAATAAAACAACGCTATGAAATTATCACTCATTGGAGTTTGAATTTCTACGATCAATCACTCAAGCACCGCTCTATTACAATAACGGTGGATCTGACCTTTCTAATATAAATAAAATAGAGTTTGTCTGAGTGTCTGTCTGTCTATCTGTGTGCGGCCTGTGAACCAGACGAGTGGACGAAAGTTTTATAAATTTGGTCACGGGTAGCTTGGTCTAGGCCCCATATCAAAACGAAGAGTGTTTTTTTTTTCAACCGAGACCGGCCTGGGGACCAGACAAGTTGGCCGAGAGTAACCAAATTTTGGCCACGAATACCTTGGTTCAGGACCCAGACCAAGGCGAAGCGTTTTTGACTAAATTCGAACCAGGAGGTCTCAGGGGGCGTTTACCGGGACAAGTAAAAGTAGTAGAAAATGACCGAAATGAGTGTCGATTTGATAGTTTTCGCGATCGCTGAGATCAATTGTGAAACTCCGATGACATTAACTTCCAAATTCACCCTATTCGGCTGCGGGCCGGGGGTCAACTGAGGGCAAGGGATACAGAAACGTAAAAGTAATCTAAAATGACCGATATTAGTGTAAAATCCATAGTTTTCGCGGTCGCTGAGATAAATGGGATTCGACACAAATATTGTCGACACAGGCGTTGACTTCCAAATACAGCCGCCATCGGATGCGAGCCAGAGGCGTTGTTTTTTCAAAATTGGAACCAGAGGATCATAGGGGCTTTTACCGGGATATGTAAAAGTAGTAGAAAATGGCAGATGTTAGTGTCACATTCATAGTTTTCGCGGTCGCTGAGATAAATGGCGATACTGTCATTAGCGATTATTTTCTAATTCAGCCACCATTGTATGCGGGCCGGGAGTCACCGGGGGTGAATTGCGAGACATGCAAAATTATGGAAAATGACCGATATTAGTGTCAAATCCATAGTTTTCACTGTCGCTGAGATGAATGGTGATACTTCCACAGGCGTTGACTTTCAAATACAGCCGTCATCGGCTGCGGGCCAGAGGCGTTGTTTTTTCAAAATTGGAACAAGAGGATCATAGGGGCTTTTACCGGGATATGTAAAAGTAGTAGAAAATGGCAGATGTTAGTGTTACATTCATAGTTTTCGCAATATCGGCTGGAGGCCAGAGGGGATTTTTTCACAATTGGAACCAAGGGGTCTCAGGGGGCGTTTACCGGGACATGTAAAAGTAGTAGAAAATGATCAATATTTGTGTGGAATCCATATTTATCGGGATTTCTCAGATGTATAGTGACTTCCCCGATAGTGTTTACGTTCAAATTCACCCCCATCGGCCTTCCCAATGAAAACACATGTACGTTGTTGGGTATATATGCACACAAAATATATCCAATTTTAGAAATGTTTCTTAATTGTTCTTCCGTTGTTCAGTTTGTTTACATTGATACTTTATCTGATCAGTGCGAAGAACGGGCATAACAGCTAGTACGAAATGGTAAAGTGTTTCTCATGGACCAAATTACAATGAATTCAATTACATAGATAATTATTATAATTATCATTGATAATTATTACCTTCTTGAATTATAGATACTTTTCAGTGGAAAAAGGATTAAAATTTGAAATCCAAAATCAAGGTAAAGGAGACCAACGTAAATGAAAAAAGTATAAAATTTTTCATATAATTAAGAGTACCGAAACTTAAAATTTCCATGTAATTAAGTTTACTGTACAAATTGTATATCTCTTTTTCCCACAATTTAATTTCCTTGTGCTCTGAACGCTAAACACAAGCTTCAGCAATTATTATAATAGAAAGCCGTGGATATATAATGCGAAGCACTGTATTTTGTTTCTCAATTTGTTTCTCAGCTAACATCGATCGTTTTCGATTATTTTTTACAAATCAACCCACCACCAATTTCCCATATGTAGAAAGTCCTTCCTTCCATAAAAGAGATTTAAAAAAATGCAAGGACCCGTTCTGTTTATTTTTAGCTCCATAAACTGATGTCGAGTTTCGTGTCGAGCCGAGTTTGACAAATAGCTCCCTCGTTCAGCTCGTTTTAACTCCTTTTGAAATCATGATCTGATTATACTGGAAAGAGCAACCATGAAAAATGTAAAAAGTAATGTGGAATACTTTTAGTGGTGCTCATGACAGGGTTGCATTTTGTCTCGTACTTTTAGTGCATCTCGAGGGGTACTTTTAATGCATCTCGTCTCGTCTCGATAGCGAAACGACTATAGATTTTTATAAGGAGACAGCGTCAAATGCCGTGAGGTATGGCGTCATTAACTTGTTCCGCAACCAACGAATTTCGGGATGGTTTTTTGCATAGTTTTGTGCCATTTTGTACGCCTATTCTCACTTTTTGTACGCCACCGCAAGTGGATCAAAGTGAGCCTACAAATATGGCGAAACAAGTTTTTTTAATTTTCTGCGGAAATACGGTTTTAGGGGGCAAACGCAACCACCCTAAATTTTGGAAGTTGAGGCCCGAAAAGCCAGAGGAAGTAATCCGAAGTGAATGAAATTGTGCACAGATATTGTAGACTTAAAATGAGGGAATATGAGTTTCTTATTTTCCTGAAGAAGAAAAAACGCATAGGTGGGACCCAGACCCCTCCAAAACTTAGATCGTGAAATATCAAAAGTGTTAATAACAGTATGTCAGAGTACTTGAAGGACGAAGAATTTGAACGATATATTTTGTAGGGACAATACGCAAAAAATTAACGAATATGTTTTTTATTTTGTGCGGAAAAGCGGTTTTATGGGGCAAAAGCCCCCTCCAAAAATTTTTGAAATTTGGGGACCAAAAGGCAAGAAGTGAACAGAAGTGAATGAAATTGTGCACAGATATTGTAGACGTAAAATGAGACAATTAGGTTTCGTATTTTCCTATTAAAAACCGTTGAGTGAGTCACGAACCTTTTGAACCGTTGATTACGAAATATCAAAAGTGCAAATAAGCATACGGCAGAAGTTCGTAAAGAATATGGAGAATAGCAACTAAGCTTCGTATAGGGACAATTTGCAAACCAATAAGTTAAACGTGTTTTTATATTTGCGGAGAAACAATGTTGAAGCCTATTCCCCATCCGAAAAAAGTAAATATTACCGTAATAGCGCAGGAAGGAGTGGACTGAAGCAAGTGAAATTGTGTGTAGATATTATATAGTCCCTATGTAAAATAGGGCATTTCGTGTTTCTCAAGTGTCTCTATCCGTTTTGCTTCAAATTTGGCTGATCAACAGCAAACTGAACATAAATCAATACGTGTTCTTGTTTATGCGCAAAAACTTTGTAAGCGTTAAAGCTGCTTCCTGAAATACTATAAAATACGCTATAGTGTTTTTGCTTGTACTTGATCTGCCAAATTGAAAAAATCGGATGGAGACAAGACACTTGTGAAACATGAAAGCCATATATTACATATCCAATATCTACATAAAATTTTGTTCGCTTCGGTCCACTCCTCTCGCTACTCAACGCCATGGTCCATTCAACAGTTTTTTATTCTTTCAAGAAAATACGAAACACGTATTCTCTCGTTTTACCTTTTAATATTTGTGCTCAGTTCATTCACTTCGGTCCACTTCTTCTTGCCTTTTGGGTCAAATTCCAAAATTTTGGACGGGGGCTCTTGCACCAAAAACATTTTCCCCCGAAAATTAAAAACCGTATTCGTTTATTTTTATACTATTATTTATAGACAAAGTTTCGTTGCAATTTTTCATGTCCTCTAGACACATCTGACATACTCTTACTAGCATTTTTGATATTTCGTGATCAAAGGTTTGGAGAGGTCCGTGCCCCACCCAACCCTTTTTTTCATGGAAATACGATCCCTGTATTCCGTCATTTTATGTTTACAATATCTGTGCAAAATTTCATTCACTTCGGTTCACTTCTTCTTACCTTTCGGGCGCGAAGTTTGAAAATTTTGTGTGGGTTCTATTGCTCCCTAAAACCGTTTTTCCGCAGAAAATAGAAAAAAGTATTCCTTTATTTTTTTGCGTATTGTCCGTACACCAAGATATGTCGCAATTCTTCGTGTTCTTTACACACATCTGACACATTGTTACTAGCACTTTTGATGTTTCATGATGAAAAGTTTGGAAGGGTCCGTGCCCCACCCAGCCGTTTTTTTTTCAGGAAAATACGAAACCCGTATTCCCTCATTTTACATCTACAATATCTGTGCACAATTCCATTCACTTCGGTTCACTTCTTCTTGCCTTTCGACCAACAACATTCAAAATTTTGGGTGGGGGCTTTTGCCCCCCTAAAACCCTTTTTCTGCAGAATATAAAAAACCCGTATTCGTTTATTTTTTTCGTATTGTCCATACACAAAGTTATATTGCAATTCTTGATGTCATTTACATACATCTGACATACTGTTACTAGCACTTTTAATGTTTCATGATCAAAAGTTTGGAGGGGTCCGTGCCTCACCCAGCCGTTTTTTTCCAGGATTTTACGAAACTGGTATTCCCTCATTTTACGTCTAAAACATCTGTGCAAAATTTCATACCCATCGGTTCATTTCTTTTTGCCTCTCGGGCGTTAAGTTTCAAAATTTTGGGTGGGATGTTTTGCCCCCTAAAACCGTTTTTCCGCAGAAAATTTTTAAAAAAAACGTATTTGTTAATTTTTGTGTATTGTCCATACGTAAAGTTATGTTGCAATTCTTCATGTCCTTTACATACACCTGACATACTGTTACTAGCAATTTTGATATTTCGTGATCAAATGTTTGGAGGGGTCCGTGCCCCTCGAACCGCTTTTTTTTTTTAGGAAAATACGATACCGTATTTCCTCATTTTACGTCTGCAATATCTGTGCAGAATTTCATTTACTTCGGTTCAGTTGTTCTGGCCTATCGGGTGTCAACTTTATAAATTTTGGGTGGGGCTTTTATATTGAACGTTTACATTATGTAACTTTTTCTTTTTTATGAGGTTCTTGTTTGGGGGGAGTAGAGAAATGCTTTCCTCTGGTATCTCTTTCTTGCCATTCATCTTGTTTGAACTGCTTAAGTAAGATAATTTTGTAACTTTTGATGTCATTTAATTCCGTCACGATAATAAAATTGTCATTCTTAACAATTTGTTTTATTCTTGTATTTGCAGTTTGTTACACTGATATATTTGTTACAAAATTGAGGTTTGGTCCAACGCCTTTCGAATTCACAACCAACCCAACCGCCGAGCTTTTTGGGTTGCCTGCTATTGCAGGGAAAGGAGAATAGTAGGTGGTAATGCACTTTTGGAGTCGTGTATACAAAGAAATGCTAGTGATACTGAAGTCAAAATTCTGTATTATAAAGAACCTTTACATTAAAGAGGACTGTTTTCCTTTATTGTTTTCACACAGTATTAAAAATTCTAACATTCTATTATGTATTATTGCTTAAGCTGTCATGTCAATATATGGTTATGAGTTTCATAATAGGTTTAAGATGTGAGAAACAGATTTTGTTTCTGTGGAAACTTCTGTTGATGTGTTAACAGAAAAATATAAATTTACTAATACATTGTTCACTTCTTATTCTGACATTATCTAAAAACAATGCAATTTACATAAAAGCCTATTGATTTTAAATGCCTTAGAAAGTACATTTATAGCACTTAGCTTAATACAATAAACAAGAAAAGTGCTTGAAAAAGTGGATATGTTGAGTTTTGTAAAACTTTGTAATTTCTGTTTTTCAACAATAAAGGCCGCTAGTGATGAACTTCAATTATTTCTTCATCAATCCCTATATATATGAATGACCAGTATTAAATTTTTGAATTTTTTTTGGATCAACGATATTGAGTACAACTTAAAAGGCTTTCCTGCAAAATTTTGTAAATGCGGTTGTTGAGTTTTGTCATAACGGTCCTCAATTTTATCTAGAACTCCAGCATCGTAAATAATAAATCTCTTTGTTCACGAGGCTTTGCCCTTGCTTTCTGTTCGTAATATAATAAAATGTGGAGTACACATTTCAAAATTTACATCTTAAGATAGCGCATAGATTCATTACAAATCATAATCGATGGCTGTCACTTGCCTATTTCATAATAAATAGTTAATGACTTGAGGTGAATATCTTATCTTTTTCAATTCAAAGACTAAAATTAGGTAGGTATGGAGACTAAGTAAAGTGACCAAGGTATTTACTATTTTGAATATAAAAGGGTTAAAATATTTAATCAAGTGTAACTTAAGTTACTAGTTTACGAGATATGTAAGCAACAAAAGCTGATTCTATATTTATAACTCAAACTATCATTTATTTGTAGTCGAATTACTGTTGTAGTCTTCAAAATACTTATTTGAATTGTAACATATAGTTCACAGCTTTTCTGCTTCAGCAACTAATTGAACTAATATTTCGGCTTCAGCAACTGATTGAACGTTATTACATGTAATCTTTCTTGTACAATAATGCTAATTACTTACATTATATGATAATTTTGATTCATTTCTAATCATTTCTAGGTAAGTTTCATCCAATAACATCTGTATTGCCAGGAAACCACTTGTATAATATGGATCTAATAAACACAAAGTAGAACACAGAAACTTAATAGATAACATTTTACGATAAATGAAAGGATTGTTCTAAAGTTCTATTTATGTTAACCAAAAATAATAAGTGAAAAATAGATGGAAATTTTTTGTTCATTCTTCAGGCGCCAAAATAAATGACTCTTGTAGTTCAATTTTCAAGTTACAAAAAGTATTGTCTTTACCCTCTCTTTATATACAGATGGTGATCAGAAAAATGGAAACTCCTGAACGAAATTGCAACTTACCAGATTAATATGGTGTCGGGCCATCTTTCGCCTTCAGAACAGCCTTGATGCGACGGGATGGAGGCATAAAGGTCGTGAGTGGTAGCAAGTGGAATTTTACACCGTTCCTCATGCAGAACATCGTCCAGTTCTGTGAGAGAGGATGGAGGTGGAAATCGTCGCGGGAGTCGTGTTTCCAAGACGGACCACAGATGTTCAATTATGTTGAGATTTGGGGATTGGGCGGGCCAGGGGAGGTGTTGAACTTCATCCCGATGTTCTTCAAATCACGCTGCAATAACGCCAGCTGTGTGGATGGGTGCATTATCATCCTGGAAGATGGCGTCATTGACCGGGAACAACATCCGGACCATAGGATGCAAGTGGTCTCCTAAAATGGTGACATAATCGTTGGCAGTGATTCGTCCGCTCAGTGTGATCACAGGACCCAATGAAAACCATGATATGGCGGCCCACAGCATCACCGAGTTTCATAGTTGGGCGGAGACACTGCAGATCATAAGCTTCTTTGGGCGCTCTCCACACATAAACACGGCCCGTGGTTGGGAATAGGATGAAGGATGACTCATCCGACCATATCACACGTTTCCAGTCCTCAACGGTCCAAGTTGCATGGTCGCGGCACCATTTGCGGCGTGCGAAAGCGTTATGGTCCCTGATGAGCGGTTTGGCCCGTGCAACACGACTCCGTAAGTTCATGTCATGTAATTCGAGGGGGACTGTGATTGTCGAAACAGGGTGGGGAGGTGCTGATTGAGTTCCTCCGTCCCTTGCTCCGCAGTGGCACGACGGTTCTGCGTGACAATGCGCTTTAATACCCGGCGTGACCTGTCGCTCATGATTTTCTTCCGCCCACTGTTCCGCTTATCCGATGTGGTTTTCCCGTGTGTTGTGTAGGCCGCCATCACCTTCGACACTGTCCCACGCGACACACCTAACAAAGTAGCCACTGCCGTCACACTCACTCCACATAACCGCGCACCAACAATTTGATCTCTTTGAAAATCTGAGAGGTCTCCCATTTTACACTACCTCCGTCTGCTGCAGCCACTGGACACTGCTGTTCCACTGCGCCTGACGTAGTAATGAGACCGACCTAACACACCACCACCAGCGGTCCTGCGCTGCGGGCGCCACGACACCACTGCCAACCCATACATCTGACGTGTTGCCAACTACAGGTATTTCCATTTTTCTTATCACCATCTGTATATATTTCATATGTTTTTGTTAACAGTAATATTCACTAATTTAATACATCTCTTTATATATATTTCACATGTTGCTTTTTCTTAACACTAATATTGACTAACTTCATACATCATTAACACATAAATACGAAACCGACCATAAAGATAAAATCCGCAGTAAACAATATTGTACAACGTTAGACGAAGAGAATCAAATGTTCATAGGCTCTACCTTACATAATAATAGCAGAACAAACAAGAATATTGAAGCTAAGGAAATAGTATCTATTGAAACATTGTTTTTATTAAGTGAACGAATTTCTAGGTACATAAATGAGTATAATTACGGATATACTCATTTATTACATTGCAATTATGTATTTTTCAATGTTTCTTTTTAAATCCTTGACTTAGTTTATTATTATAAAAAATACAATAGGCATCTATGTCTAAGTGTGCTAGAACTATAAATTTTTAAGTATTCTTACCATATGACGAGTCTTATTCATACAGAGGAATTTGTGCAACGTGTATGATTACAAGGACCAAATAAAATTGAATTGAATTCTTTCAAGTCACGTATTCTAATGTGCAACTAATAATAATCTGATATTCTAAATTATGTTATTTACACACAACGGAACCACGTTGGAACGTTAGAATAATCTGACGGGTAAGTGAGAAAGTAACAAAAGCTTTCGACATTCCTCTATTTTATTTAAAGTGGTTTGTTTACCTTGTTTTTTAGATCAAAGATCCAATATATTTCAGTCAATAAGTTTCTTGTAGGCCGTATATCTGGAGAATTATATACAGTATAGCCAGACCCAAACTATCACTTAACTCACCATGATGCGCTTATTTTGTGAAAAAAAAACGACATTCAATTTAGGGGCCTTTAAAAAATTTTGTGGCCCCTGGTTCCAAAATGCATTAAGAGATCCAATATATTACAATCAAAAATTTTCTTGTAGGAGTTATATCTGGAGAATTCATACAGTGAAGCCAAAGCCATACTATCATTTAACTCAGTATGATGTGCTGATTCAGTAAAGAAAAGAAAGAAAAAAAAAACGAAAACTCGATTTAGGGACCGTTCAAAAATTTTAATCAAAAATTTTCTTGTAGGCCTTATATCTGAAGAACTACATATAGTGCAGTCAAACCAAAATTTTTCACTCAGTATAATGTGCTTATTCCGTAAAAAAAAAAAAAAACGAAAACTTAAATTAGGGGTCGTTCAAAACTTTTTGGTCCCTGATTCAAAAACTAGTAATGGTCAAGATGGCAATCTTTTGACTCATTTTTTTTATCATTTCTAAAATTATTGGCCAAGATCGCAATTTTTAGTCTATTTTTTGGATCATTCCTAAAATTCTTGTTTTAATATAAAATAATTTGGATTGTGTTCTATTATGTTACTAGAGCAAGTATCTGTTTTTTGGTACCTTGATTGGATGGACTGAATTAGAGATTATAGTTCCTTGCAGTACTGAGTCTATATGAGACGTGGATTTATAATGTAACGTGAATGCAAGCCAAATAGAAGGTAGAAGGATAAAAGAAAGCATTGAAAGCAGAATATTACAAGTGGTTTAACCTAGGTGGCTTGGCAGACAGAGTGGATGTATATATATATGCAGAGTGGATGGATATATATGCATTCGCATCTTTTTCTGAGGATATGGCAGGAGTAAAAGGAATTGTTGCTGTGTATGAATGAAGAGTTCATGTTTCTTCAATGTAGAATGCAAGATAATGAGAACATTTTAGGGGGGATAGATGATAAGAATTAAGATCAAGAATTAGATTTCTGGGCTTTCGGCATCTATGACCATGTTAGCACGTCACGTATGAGGGCAATCACACTATCAAAGGAAAGGGAAGGAAGGAGGCAGCCTGGGAAAGGGAAGCAAGTATATGAGGAAAAGCCAGGAAAACATCTCTCAGGACGGTTGGCCTAGAAACCTCACTCAGGATGGCTGGACGCACTCTTTAGACGAACTATCACACCAGGAATCGAACCCGGGACCGCTCGAACCAAAGACGAGAGCGACAGCGACTATGTTACAAGGGGTCACTTAGTATGGATGAGATTAGAGGAATTTCAACTTCTACAGGGACGGAATAGGAATATTTTGTGGTTTTATGGGTGTTCGGAGATTGAACTTGTATCTCCGATTTCATTAATCCACTATCAATAAGTAGGTTATTTTGATTGTCACGTTTTCAATACATGATTTTGGAACAGGTATGTCTGATAGTGAACCAAGGTTCCTCCAAAAAAATCTATGAGGAATTTGGGAATGGCATTTTTTCAGAAGTTGCGCCTGAGTAAAATTTTTAGTACCAACTGATTGTTTACAGATAAGATTCAGAAGATATCCACGGTTGATGGGTCCTGACGATAGATTTTAATATACACAAAGATAAAAGTATGAAAGATTAGACCGAGAATAATTACATCCAGTCTGCAACCTGCCACACATTTCGATTGGTTATTAATTGAATAAAAGAAGGAAATACTTCCAAACTTTTTATTAGACTTCAAAACTATCCAGTACCTAAGTCTCAGAAGTCTTATAAAACAAGTATGTCACTATGTCTGTTCGTATGTCGACAGACATCAAAGCTAAATTGGCAAGAGATATCAAGAAACAGTTCCTAGGTTCCATCTTCTCCGTTAACTTTTTACTCAAACTGGAAGTGGTTCAAATTTATGATTCTCTTTTTCAGCCTTTATTGACAAAGAACGAAAACGGTAATCAATAGCGAATAACAGTTATTTGCAAACGATTCAGCGTCTTAACGCAACATGCAATGACCATCCGCAATAATGTAACGAAACTGGAGGTAGTTGAAGATTGCTGTTATTTCCAGTTTCAATATTGATTTTACAGAGCAAAAACACGTAAGAGATATCGAGATATGCTATTTTGTAATCGATTTATTGTCCCAATAATATCCGTTATCTCCGTTAACCTTCTATTGAAACCGGAAGTGATTCAAATGAATCACCTGGTTTGAACACTTACCGCCATAGAACAAAAATGGCAATAGATAACGATAAGTGGTTTTCTGCAATCGATTCAGATTTTCAAGACAGCATATCATCACAACCCGCAACAATCTACGGAAACAAGAAATAGTTGATTTACTACTACTACCGGTTTCAATACTGATTTCATTATAGAAAAAACGGTAAGAGATATCGAGATATTATAACGCTATCGTTATAACATTTGAAGGACCCTCATATACGGAAGAGGATTTCTTACAATTAGTAAGCACCAAGAGAAAATTCTTTGAATTGGAATGCTGCGAAGTTTCTCGCTCACAACTTTCTATCTGTCTGTGTGTGTGACCACCTGCCCACAGATCTCTTCGTATGACCTAATTTGGAAGAAGAATTCAACCCAGCTTGGTTTTCTACCCCTTTGCAAGCTAAAGTGCCAGACTAAAAGGCAGAACTATATTTTATAATGTGTATACTTTGTACTAAATATGGATTATTCATATTGCCTTGTGTTTAAATGTGGTTAATGTGTATTCAATAATGTACTAATTATCCAATTAACTCTTGTCAGTGAAGCAACTGCATAAAAACTAAACATTTTGCGTGAACTATCTCTCGACCCATCAGTGTATTCATACGCCTTCTTTTCTTCTAACAGAAGCTTGGTTTTGACAAAGAAAACGAACAGTGGGGAAATGGAAGCGAACTATCGAACAATAATTGCAGTAAGTGTCTTCAATAGTAGTAGAAAATGGATCGATCTGGATCATACTTGGCCATACTTGGCCAACTCAGGAACCCCTGGGAAATCGAGCATCGTGAACCGTCAACCCACCGTCTTTTACGACCTCCATTTTAGGGGCGTATTTGTTCCCTTTTATGAGCACTTTTTAGGGGGTGTATTCGTTTACTTTTATGAGCACTTTTTAGGGGGTGAACTCGTTCCCTTTTATGAGCATATTTTCTACCCCTATTTGAACATAGCAGAACATAAGACTATGTAACATAGCAGAAGTAGTAAAAGAGCATGGCTTATTTTAACATAGCAGAAATAGCAGAGACTACGTAACATATCAGGGGTGTATTCATAACAACCCTTATTTTAACATAGCATAGATTTAGACTCGTTCTCTTTTATGACCTCCATTTTAGGGGTGAACTCGTTTCCTTTTATGAGCATATTTTCCATCCCCTATTTTAACATAGCACAAATAATAAAAGAGTATGGCTCTTTACCATAACAGAAATCACACAGAGACTACGAACACATAACCGGGGTGTATTCAATCCCTATTTTAACATAATGAACATAGCAGAACTAGTAAAAGAGTATGGCATATTTCCATCCCTTATTTTAACATAGCAGAGACTACGATCACACACAGTACTCGTTTATTCAACCCCTATTTGAACATAGTTCATGAACTCGTTTCAACCCTTATTTTACCATAACAGAGACTACGAAACCTAGCGAAGATTAAACATAGTCCATTTTAGGGGTGTATTCGTTCTCTTTCATGAGCACATTTTTCATCCCCCTATTTTAACATAACGAACATAGCATCGTTTCCTACCCCTATTCGAACTTAGCAGAGAATACATAAGACGATTCACACACAGCAGAACATAAGACTACGTAACATCAACCCCTATGTTAACATAACGAACATAGAAGAACTAATAAAAGAGTATGACTTATTTTCCAACCCCTATTTTAACATAGCATAAGACTACGAACACATAGCAGAGGTGTATTCGTTTCAACCCCAGACAATGAATACCTATGTAACATAGCAAAGGGGGTGTGAACACACAACTGTATTCGTTCCCCCCTTATTTTAACATAACAGAAATAGCAGGGGTGTACTCGTTCCAATGTAACATAGTAGTTGGCCTATTTTTCCACCCCTATTTGAGCATAGTCCATTTTAAGAGTGAACTCGTTCTCTTTTATGAGCAACGAACATAGCACCTAACACATAGCAGACATAAGACTACGGGGGTGTATTTGTTCCACCTCTATTTGAACATAGCAGAGATTAGTTTCTTTTATGGGGTAGCAACCCCCAACCCTCCTCCTTTCTCATCCAGGGCTTGGGACCGGCAATGGCGGAGTTTAAAAAAATAACATAATCATACTCTCGTAAATGAATAAAGCATAATATCATTAGCATCAATAGTAGTGAGTGAGAATTTGTTTAAGAAATCGTGCAGTGAATAACCAGATGCACGACATGCTAGATATAAAAAACAGTAATGTCCACAAAATTGAGATAAATCACCTTGAATATGTCTATTATTACATGTATAATACAGACAGTTTCGTTTTAAAAACCTTATATGATGTATATAGGGAGGTATACCATAGCTATCGAAATACTCTCCCACACACATATTAGATATATAAACAGCAACCCAATGTTCACCAGGCTTATCACTAGAATCAGTATTTATAATTATGGCGGCTGGAAATGTATGAATAAACAAAGGCAACTCATCTGCTGCAGATACACCAATAAAATGATCTTTACGTAAATTTTGTTGTAATGCTTCATAATGTTCAATTGTATTTAACATTTTTAAATTAATTAATATATATTTTTCTCTGGAAATCAATTTCTAATTCTGAAGAGAATTCACCATAAATAATTGCTGTTACAGGAGATGGCAGTGCTTCTTTAAAATGAACCTCTAAACGTACACTTCCTTGCCGTTGTGGACTAGTATGAAATGCAGCACTTGCGCTTGAATCGGGAGTTAAATCAAACACCAGTAGAGTATAACCATTAGGATATTCAGCAAGTGAAATATCATTACCTTGATTAGAATAATAAATACTTGAACCTGTAAATAACGTAGAATATGCTTGTATATATAGCTTATTATCAAAATCAGGTTGTAATGCTTTTGATGGGACAGGCAATCCATCAACATACAGTGTAAAAAACGACATACTAAAATGTTGAAAATTGAACAGATTTGTTTGATAAGTACCATTGAAAGCAGCATTAGTAACAAAACCAATAATAATACGTTTAGGCACTATGCCTGAAAACAGATCTGGAAGTGTATTATCCACAATTCCTTGTGGCAGATTTTCTGCCTTCACCTGCACTTTTGTAAGAGGATATTCTATTCTAAATTTAGGATTTTGTAACACTTTATTTTGTGCTATTTTAACTGCGGGTGATACATCAACCTTTTTCACAACCAATGTTGCATCTGTAATTACAACTTTTCCATCAGCATCTGCGTCACCCATTAGACAAAATGTAGGTTTAGCTGGAATTAGTTTAATACGCAGTTGTAGACCATTCAGTAAAAATTTCTCCTGATTGAAAATATCAGCATGAATATAACCCAATAATTCAAATGACTGACTTAAACTAGTGAGAAGAAAACGTTGTTTAAATCCTAAATTACCATCGGTCACACTGTCCATATGCCCTGCAGTATATTTAAGCCACATTGATGTTTGAAGATGCGTTGATTTAGCATTAGCATTATAATTTAGTAATTTTTCAATATACGATCGATATGGATATGTATATGAAAAGTAGGAAATAAGTTGATTATTCAAATATAATTGCACTTCACTGAACATTGCATTGAGAAAATCATTTACAGGCCCAATTTTCTTATCGGCAGAAGTTAAATTAGAACCATCTGATTTAGTAATTTTACCTTTAATATATAACATTGTGTGCGTTAAGTCCATATAGTCATCCCCATGACCGGGGACAACAAATTCTATTGGTGCATTAACAGATATTGAAGCCACAGGCTTATATGGAACTATTTTTTTGTTATCTATAAAACTAGTTTGAGTTGGTAAAACAGCAAATAAATCTAATTCTGATTTCATACACTCACACTGCATTTTTCTCTTTTTCTTACTATTAATATTCACACATGGTAAAATTTACAATACTGTATTAAGTCTACGAAAATGTAATTTTACACATACACTGCCATATTGGAAAGGAAGTGGATTACCTGTACTATCTCTTAAATCAATAATAATTTGATCAAATTGTTTACGTTGCACGGGCACATAATGAGGATTGTCAAAAATATGTACATTATTAATACCATGCTCTGTAATATTTGTATTTATAATACGTAACAATGGAGCTATGGCGTCACCTACCATTTGTGGTTCTACAATATCACTGTAAATATACATAAGTTTAGGTACCGCTTTTTGTAAATCAGGTGGATAACGAGCATGATGAACAACCTGCAATATCTTCCTGTTGAATATGATCAAAACCTAGTATTCTTGCTAGTTCAGGAGATAGCCGTACTTCTATATGCTTCTCTTGATCTTTTATTACTCTATTAACCTCAATTTGTTTTACAGATGCTTTGACTTTTAATTGTAAATTTAATATATCACTTTTATGATTAATTTGAGATAGAATATCATCAACATGATAATAGTGGCCTGGTAAGATTTGAGTTATGTTCCAGTTTTGTGTATTCATGGTACGGTAATAAATATTATTTGTATATTTGGAAACATTCTAAAATGAACTTGTATAATGTACTTCAACAACAGCTGTTTCCCACACTTCTTTCTCCAGTACAATAGGATGATATAATTTAGTAGTATAACAAGCAAGAGTACTTTGAGGAAAATATTCCATAGACCTATTGTTAGGAAGTGTAGGATGATATAATTTAGTAGTATAACAAGCAAGAGTACTTTGAGGAAAATATTCCATAGACCTATTGTTAGGAAGTGTAAGATAAAAACTATCACTTTGCTCCATAATCAATCAAAAATATCTTTGGATCTTTTATCCGCTTCACACCACTAAAATGAACTTTCTTTCTTTTTCTTCCAGATCCTTCCAACACCTGATTTAATTTATTTTGAGCTTTTTTTTTTTAAATTTGTTTTAGCTTCTTGCCATCGATCTTGCAAAGACTCTTCAATATGTCTATTATTATCTAGTACATCTCCTGCTACATTAATTCCTGTACGTATCAACTCTTTACCAACAGTTTTTGCACCTTGTTTTAATAAAGGAAATACAGTACGGAATAAACCTCCTAGAAAACTACCAATGCCATATCCTTCTTGATATGCTGTACCTTTATACACGTTATAACCACCTCCTGCTTGATTAGTGTAGAATTTAAAGTATGGATCATTCATCTTTCTTTCTATATACTCAAAAATATCAATAGATTACAATAGAATATTAGTATTATTGCTTATAAGTACACCATTTGCGTTTATGGGGTGGAGGACCATCCTCTTCGTCCTCTGTTAGTTTTCTAATATAATCTATTCGTTGAGGATTACCAATGTACTCTAAGGGTATATTAGCTTTAGCTAATAATGTAGCAAAAGGTTTCCAACCGGCAACTGAAATATTTTTCTTACGACATCTAACAAAATCGGATATCAAATCCACTATATTTGCACCTGGAATTAATTTATTATTAATATTCACATTTCCATTATCATCCCATTGAATATTTGGATTTTGTTTCAATTTACGTAATAAAGGTCTTGCTTTACGTTTACAAATTTCAGGGAGAGTAGATATTATTTCATCCTCCTCCTCCTCTTCTTCTTCCTCCTCCTCTTTATCAATAGTAGTAGTAGTAGTAGTTGCTGTTGTTGTAACTGCTGCCGGTTTTTGAATTATATTTAAATATTTTTGTAAGACTTCTCTATATCTTATCCATTTTCTTTCTGCATTTAAACTTTTATTATTTAAAATGTCTTTCATTTCATCATCAAGATTAGATATCGTTTGATGATGTAATTTTTCTGGTGAGATTAAAATAAGTTTTTTTCGGTTTTGCATAATTACTTAAACTAGATAAGTGCAAGCAATGCAGTAAGAAAACCACCTTTTTGTATAATTATTCGTTTTTTCTTTTGTTTTAATGACGGGCCTTTTTTCACCAAATATCTCAGTTTCTTTTTATATTTTTTTTTTATTTATCTCTGTTTTATTTAATGGAACATTTCCCTGTAATATGTTATAGGAACATTCGCAAATAGAGCGAATTAAGTCAGGTCTCCTTTTTGTAAAATTGCCTTACGTGCTTTCGGTTTTGATTTTGCTAAAAGTTTTGACAAATGTGCATTTTCCTTACTAATCATTTTTTACTGCTATTAAAGCACAAATAGTTGTTAGAATATAAACCATATTGCAATTATTTTTTTACAGGCACATAAACATAATTAAAAGAATCTGTTGGAAAGATATTTGTTCGAACTCGCTGCTTATCAGGAGTATTTTGTTTTAAATCAAAAAGTAAATAACCATGTGCAATTCGAGTTGCATCTTGATATGCTTCTTGAATAAATTTTGTATTACCTGGATACAATTGTCGTGCTAGATAATTAATTTGAGCTTGGTCTCTAGGATTTTTAAAACAAACAATATAATGACAATTTAACGAAATATCCCGCATTCCTTTTTGTTGATGAAAAATATTCTGTGTTATAAATATTATACTTATATTACTATGATGGCTACCCCTAGTAAAAATATCTACAATCCGATGGTCACACTCACGCATTAAATCATCAATAATTACAAAATGTGGACCCTCGTGTGCTTGAAACTCATTATTTTGAGGTAAACCTTCTTTAAACGTGCAGTCTGAAACAGTATCATACAACGGCTGCCATTCACCATAACACCATACAATATTTTTAAATAACTTACTATAATGGTCAAGAAATGTTTTAACAAAATATGATTTTCCACAGCCTGTAGGACCTGCTACCATACATGTAAAAGGAATTTTCCACTCCATATTACACATATATCACTTTTATTTTAAATAATGTTTTTAAATATTTTGCTTTCTTTTCTCCTTTACATAAAAACACAGCGTTTGTTGAAGAACGAATTTGATTTAATATACTTTTTACTTGTGATACTGATAGACCTCGTGATGATAATGATGATGACAATTTAACTAAGCAACGAAAATTGAGAGTGTTGCTAGAATTTAAAATAGTAAATTCACCTTTTGAAATTATAAAATATATAAGAAATACTTGTGACGACATGCTTCACCTATAAATTCTTGACTTTTCTTTTTTTTTACAATATAGTATGCTTTAAATCAATTCAATAATTTTCACTTTTTGGCAGACCTAACCATTTCACATAGGCCTTATTATTTTTCTTTCGCAAAACTTTTTCAATTAAATATGTTTTTGGAAATTTAGTTAATTGTAATTCGTGTCCGTAAAATCTTCCTTCAATAGGTTTATTATTTGAGTCTACTAAGTGATATGTTGGAGGATTAGTGAAAAAAACTTTAGCAATTCGAAAAATTTCTGTACTCCAATTGCGTGTAAAACCTCTATCAAAACCAGGACGCTTAAGTTTACTAATTCTTACCGGTACATATTCACCTACCCCAAATTTACTTTTTCTTTTTATCACAGAAAACTTTTTGCAATAGATGTTTGTCAATAGATGTTTTTCATTTTCTTTTTAATAGCGTCGATAGGTTTCATTTTAATAGTGGAATAAATAGTATTATTATATTTATTTAGTAATTCCGGCAGAATGCCAATCCATTTATAATTTCCCTGAAGGGAATTGTCTCCACATTAAATTACGTAATGTTCTATTAAATCCTTCAATAATACTTGCTTTCACATCACTGTACGTGGAATAATCTTTAATGTTATTTTGGTTCATCGCCTTCTGAAACTCTGAAATATAAAATTCTCGACCCCTGTCAGTTTGTAAAAATTTGAAGCTTTTGTTTGCTTTTCTCAGTACTGTTATAAATGCTTGTGTAATTTCTTTCCCAGTTTTATTTTTCACAGGAATAGCCCAAGCATATTTAGAGAATGTATCTATCACAGTTAATAAATATTTGAAATTTCGATTAATGTTTGCTAGACCTTTCAATTTTCCACTATTCATTTCAACTAAATCAGCTTGCCATAAATCATGAATTCCTTTCGTTATAACGGGTATTCGAGGATAGTTTCGTCTTGCATCTTTACGTAATTCTGCAACTATTTGTTCTCGAACTGATTGTGACATATTTTTGTTTATCAATACTATTACACTAATATATATACAAAAACTAAAATATCATATTTACAATATACAAATCTCACATGTTAAATCTTTATTATGATACCCAAGGAACAGTATGTATATTACAATTTAAAATTTTTCTTTTGTCATCATACGGATCTAACGCTACTTTTGTTACCTGATTTGTTGTTAAATTGTGATATTTACTTTTAATTTCAAATTGTGTTTTATGAATCGTTTCGTTTTGAAATAGACATGATTTATAATCGTCAAATGTAATTTGTTCTTTAACTACATTTTTCTTGATCCCTTTACATTTTTCAATTCTTTATTTTCATCAGTTTTTATTGCATAATTTTTTGCTCGTAAACCAACATATTCAATGATAGGAACTCCACTTAATTCATCTTTCATTTTACCAAAACGTGTTTATTTTTTGTGTTATATAAAGCACGATTTTCCGCATAATTAGAAGTATCAAAATACTCATTCATGTCTTTTATATCTTTAAAAATATCGTCGGTTTTAATGTAGTAAATGAAAGAGTCAGTATCCATGTAAGTAATACTAATCTTATCTCCATATCGAGGTTTCATTATATTCTAATGGAATTCGTACATTGCTAATTTTGATAATTCTAAAACTGTAGTAGTCCAGGAAATCTAGAGCAATTTTATCCTCAACTTGGGCAAAATAGCAACACAAGCTTTTTAATCAGTTTTCGATTCAGGAATTACTATTGAATAACATATTCAAAATCCGACAAAATTGGACCACGCAAACACCCCCCAAAACGGTTTCAAAATGGCGGACTATGGTTTTTCGAGAAAATCGTAGACCTTTACGTTGGCGGCTCTAGTAGCCCTCCTAATTGACACAGATACATGAATGATACCTCGTTGGAACGCCCATAGACCACCAATTTCAACGAAATGACCTTTTTACCCATCACGCCCAACCCGTAGAAGAAGAAGAAGAAGAAAAGAAGAAAGTCGATTTTTTGTTTTTCAGATTGATATTTTTTGAACGTTGGCAACACTGTACGTCCTCATACGCCAGCAGAAAAATTCCCACGCGTAGACCAGACATTGGTGACAGTAATATAAAAAAATAAAGTACGTAGATTCAACAGTAAGGGAGATAAAAATTCGGAACCGCGGACCAAGGAGGGTCACTCTGTATATTTTTACTGTGGTCTAACTTCTGTTTCTTAGATCTAGCATCGTCCCTAATTGTCACAGAGACATGAAGAATACCGCGTTTTAAAGCTTATGGAACACCCTTGACAACAACGTATCGTTTGTGCCCTGTGTCCAACCTGTAGAAAAATAAGAACAAGAAACCTTGAAAAAATTGGGAAAATCTACACTTTTACATTTCTTGGGCTCTGGCAACCTTGATAATCGTTGGGTACAGGGGGCACAAACGATACGTCGTTGGAAAGGGGGTTCCATAAGCTTTTCTACATATCATAGTCTTGCATGAACCTAGGCACTGAAGAACCATGCTTGATTCCCTTACACGTTTTTGTATCATCTGTAGAAGCTTAGATCCTGACGATAACCCATCACACTTCAAGAAAAGGGAGCTGAAGGAGGAACAATGCCAGTAAGGCTCGCGGTAGTAACATTCTCGCCGCTGCAGGTATGGTGGTTCATGTCTCTTGTCGCAAACGTTACATTGATAAAAAAATATATATATTGCGATTGCCCTAAAAAGGAAAACGTAATCGCCCATTCAAAAACCAGTTACTCGCTCGTCGGATGGGTCCTTCAACAGCAACAGTGACTGCCTGTTTTGCGGTACGCCTGTCTTATTTGATGACCGTCACGTGTTGAAATCAGAAAATGTGCTAGTGGAAACACAAGCATTACCACACAACATTTTAAAGTGTTGCAATGAACGAAACGATACCTGGTCACAAACTGTCCGAGGTCGAATTGAATACTTCTCATTTGATCTTCATGCAGCAGATTGTGTCTATCACAGATCATGTAGTATCAACTTTCGAACAGGTAAAGCAATTCCTCAACAATACTGAACCAATAATCAGTCAGTGTCAAAAAAATTCCGGGCTGGCCGACCTACAAATGATGAGAGAATCCGAGCATTTCAGCGCATCTGTAGTTATTTGGAAGAGCACGATGATGAGCAACTAACTGTGGGAGAACTTGTTACAAAAATGGGCACATTTTTTAAGGGACTGATCACATTGCATATGACAGACGCATGAAGTGTCAATGAATGGAGTACGTCGGCGAAAAATTATAATTTCTAGTGACAGTGGAAAAAACATCTTCATTACAGAAACTGCCGAGAAACTGCCAATCACATTCTACCGCCATATCGTGATTTACCACGAGAATATGATGAAGAAAAGGAAAAAATAGAAAAATAGAAACCGTAGCTCGACTGATCAAAAGCGACATAAAATCCAAACTACAAACTGGAAGTGATACACATCCTTCACCCAGTAACTTGACCATTCAGGAATCCTTTCAGTACATTCCACCTAGCCTTAAACTATTCTGTGCCACACTTTTTGCCGAAAAGAACACTGAAACCAAAATAGCATGGATTGGCAAGTGTTTGATGCAAGCAGCCAGACCAAGAGCTATATTAGCTCCTCTGCAGTTAGGTGTTGCTGTGCAGCTGCACCACCACTATCGATTGAAACACCTGATTGACACGCTGCATCACCTGGGATTTTGCTCTTCATACGCGGAAGTGCAGTGGTTTGAACGCTGTGCTGCAAGTATATTTGGTAATCATGTGGTCGAAATGTCAGCAGACCAGACTCTCCTCTATGCAGCGACCATGAGCTCCAAACGCTGAGTGGTTAAGCACATTCCATGGTATGGGAATGTTGGCGGCCATTACTCCATCCACTACCACCTGTCTAACCATTCTTCGCAAGCCCGTCTCTGATGCTGATGTGAAGTCCCTTGCCAGTGTTTCCATTCATGCATACACTGAAGCCAGGGCTATTCTTGAAAAGCTCAACTGTGAACTGGTAACAGCACCATCACCGAACTAAAGCTCCCTGGTTATTTTGTTGAAACTTTTCTGGCATTTTCCGTCACGCACACCAAACTGGTCAGGAATGATGCGGGCCATTCACGCAGATCCATCTCTTCATCATCCAGGGAAATTCACTGTTCTCTGCTTACCGATTATTGACCTACATCCATCTGATATGTCATGCATCTATTCCACTTTAGTGTACCTGAATAATCTTGCGAGAAAATATAGTCACACCAATCATCACCTTAGACCAACCACTGTTTCGGAAAGCTTCACGTATCCTGCATGACAGAGCACATAACACCAGTATTAAGGACGTGGTTGTCCTGTTGGGCTCATTTCATACTCTGGTGAATCTTCTAGGAGCAATTGGTTCCCTGATGGATGGTTCAGGCTTACGTGAAATCTTGCATGAGGTTTATGGAGAAAATTCGGTTGTACATATATTAAGTGGCAAGTCCGTAGCAAGAGCCTTCCGTGCGCACATGATGGTTGACCTGGCATTAAGCATTGCTTGTGGAGAATGTTTTTCTGGAGACTGATAACGGAACACACAGAACTATCAACGATGCGTACTCTCTCTACCAGAGTCTGATGTCGGGTGAGATTACTGTAACTGGAGCTAGTGCTCCACCTCTTCTTCAAGAAGCCCGAGAAAAAATAGGAGAACGAAAGTCAGAACTTATTAAAACATCAAAAACAAGTCAGTTGTGGCTTGCATACAAGCGCATGTTGGCTACAGCAAGGAAACTTCTGGCAGCAGACCGAACAGGAAGCTGGGAGGATCACCTTGATGCTATAGCAGAGTACATTCCCATGTTCGCTGCAGCAGGACACTTCAATTATCTGAAGTCGACGTCTTGTACCTGCAAACAATGCTAACGCTGCCATCGGTTAATCCAACAGTTCACGAAAGCTTTCAAGATGGGTTCGGAGTTATTAGAAGAAGCAACCGTTATTGGGCTGGGTTGTCTTCTGATCTAGTCATAGAGAAGGTTCTGATGAGATCGCTAAAATCCACTGGAGGTCTAACCCATGGGAGTGGAATGTCGGAGATGCAACGATCTTTGTGGGTGCTCTCAATGCCAGCATGCTCCGAGTACAATCTGGCAATGCAAACTCTTACTCACACAGCATATGTCACTAGCGAACAACATAAAGAAGCCGAAACGTCAAGAATGTCACGTGATATCAGTGACACACGTCGCATTCTTGCACGACTGCAGCCCATCTCACCATTTGACGGAGACAAATTGTTGAGAAATATTGCCACTGACGTCACAGCGAATTCCTCGGTCAACGTCCATAATTTATTTTCAGTTGGGGAAGAGCTTGCGAAGAAACTATCTGGCAAAGACCTGTTCACTGTGAAGTGGAAACGTGCAGATAGTCAAAACTCTAGCATCCCCGAGTAGTGTTAAAATCAGCAGCGATATCTCCGTCGATTCGAATCTTTTGTTTCAAAGACTGTTAGTTGTCGCTAATGCAGGCAGCACATCTTTAGAGGAGACCTTAGCGCATGAATTATGTGCCTACCCACCAGCTTTATTTGAGTCACCCAGCATGATGCGTAAGTGAGACAAAGCCCCACTGGCCCATGCGATACTAGAGTTCAGCAAGCAGCAGACAGTTTGAGGAAACGGAGCCAGACAATATTCTGCATGTCTTAAACGGAGGGTCTCTGTTACATAGACTACCATGGTGTAAAGGCAGTTCGTACGACAATATCGCTGCATCATTTGCTGGGTATACGGTTCGTAAATATGGCACATCAACCATCGTGTTTGATGGGTATGGAATTTGCTCACCATTGTTCATTGCAACTGTGCTACCGGGTGTGAGAGAACGTATTGTACTTGCAGAAAGCATGGCCTTCCATGTGCTATTGCTTGTGGTGTGTGCAAAGAAACTGAATGTTTTAACTGTTTAAATGAATATGGTGAGGACAGTGTTAGCGTAGGCGATGACGATGTAGATTTGTTGTATGCCTCCCAAAGTTTTTCATCTTCCCATTCTTTTGCTTTAGAATATTTTTGCTTTACATATAGGTGTTATGATTCTATAAAACGAATTGTCTTGTACACTGTATTATGGTACGACCTTCTATTTGCTATTGCTTGTGGTGTGTGCCAGGAAACCGAATGTTTCAACTGTTTAAATGAATATGGTGAGAACAGTGTTAGCGTAGTCAATGACGATGTAGATGTGTAATTTGCCTCCCAAAGTCTTTCGTTATTCCCATTCTTTTGCCCAAGAAGATTTTTGTTTTAAGTATAGTACGTATATTAAAGCGACCTTTGATTTAAAGAAAGATACAAGATTTTTTCATGCGTAGAACGACTATCAGGGTTGCCAGAGCCCAAGAAAGGTAAAAGTGTAGATTTTCCCAATTTTTTCAAGGTTTCTTCTTCTTCTTTTTCTACAGGTTGGGCACAGAGGGCACAAACGATACGTCGTTGTCAAGGGGGTTCCATAAGCTTTAAAACGCGGTATTCTTCATGTCTCTGTGACAATTAGGGAGGATGCTAGATCTAAGAAACAGAAGTTAGACCACAGTAAAAATATACAGAGTGACCCTCCTTGGTCCGCGGTTCCGAATTTTTATCTCTCTTACTGTTGAACCTACGTACTTTATTTTTTTATATTATTGTTACCAATGTCTGGTCTACGAGTGGGAATTTTTCTGCCGGCGTATGAGGACGTACAGTGTTGCCAGCGTCCAAAAAATGTCAATTTTAAAAAAAACAAAAAATCGACTTTCTTCTTTTCTTCTTCTTCTTCTTCTTCTACGGGTTGGGCATGATGGGTAAAAAAGTCACTTCGTTGAAATTTGTGGTCTATGAGCGTTCCAACGAGGTATCATTCATGTATCTGTGTCAATTAGGAGGGCTATTAGAGCCGCCAACGTAAAGGTCTACGATTTTTTCGAAAAACCATAATCCGCCATTTTGAAACCGTTTTTTGGGGGTGTTTCCGTTGTCCGATTTTGTCGGATTTTGGATATTTTCATCAGGTGAAGTACCTAAACAAAATACATGTGTAAAAATAAAGGTTGCAATTTTGCCCAGGTGAAACCGTATTTTGACTCGGCTATAGCTCCTACATAGATCGGTTTATTTAAAGTTACAGATTTTTTTAACATATGGAATAATTCAAGATTATCTCCTAATTTACCCAATTTTGAAACTGATCTTGCGCTACTAATTTTTTACACTTTTTTCATTATTAATTAATTTTATATCAATGCGTTTTCGTACATTCTTCATTGTCTTTCCCTATACAGAATTATTTAATAACTTATAGAAATCTTTTTCAAATTCAACGAAAATTCTTAGCATTTGCACGACGCTGAGTATTTTCTTGTATATAAGATGCAAGCCATTTAGATTGACGAAACCATAATATTTTATGTACTTTTACCAATATTAAATCTTGTTTCAGATAAAATTGTAATACTCTATAATGCAAGATATAATTCGATTTCGGTGTAAGTGTTAATAGTAATTTTGAGTATTTACCATTCGGTGGAACTTTATTGGTGGGAGCACACGGAAAATCAGAATGGCATTCGTGTAAATAATTTGGATACTCTAAGTCCACTTCTGAAAAAAAACATTCACTATCAGTGGGCCAATTGATAATTTTATTCTTGTCTTGCCAATTGTCAATTTTTTCCTCCCACCGAAAACCACTATACGGTAAATAATCAATCATTGATAGTCCGTACAGATTGTTCATGTCAATATACAGTAAATGAGATTTTTCTTTTTCTGCTTCAAAATCATGTACGTAGGGATTATTAGCTTTTGCATACCTTAATACAGCTTGTGTGATGCCTCCACGAATCGATTTTTCTACAAACATACATATTGATATGTGATAAAAGTTCAACTTTTGTTTTATATAACATGGCTTGCCATGCCAAACCAGGTGCCGTAAAACAATTAGTTTGGTCAATACTAAAAGCATTTAAACACGTCTTTCGAAAATTTTCCAATACATCTGCTGTGAGAAGTACGTCATATTTTAAATATAGATCATCGTAGTCCCCTAAATTTTGACACTTAAACACACGCCAAATCAGTTTTACAACTTGATAGTTGGTCTCGGAAATTTGTGCTCCATTCAATTTGCTATTAAACAGCTCTCTTTCAGGTAATTCAGTTTCTTTAAATGTATCTAAATTTTTTATGTATTCATAAAAATAAATTCCCTTACGGAGAATTAAAGGGAACTTATCGTCGGAAAAATATTGCTTTGTATATAGAATTGCTCAGGTTTTAATTTTGACACCAAATTTTCGAGACTGTACGGAAGAAATTTATATAAGTCTACATAACGTAACTCAATAGGTCTACCATTAAAATTAAAATGTATGTACTTCTCAGTGCTTTCAGCAATTACAGATATATTGCCAAGTGTGCAACCTAGTTCTTTCACAAATAAAATTACTCTGACATTTGATTTGCAAATTACAATTATTGCACACCGTGGCAATATATGTTCCAGTTAAATGGTTATGATGTTTAACTTTTCTATTGTTAATCATATATTTACTATCGCAAACAGAGCATTCAGTGGATAGATTATACTCCCGTAACTGAGAACTATTTAATGGCATTATTTGTTTTTGTTGATCCAATATATTTATTATTTTTCTTAATTCATTCTCCATAGCAGACATAAACTTAATCGATACATTTTCTCCACGATAAATAACTAAATCTCATTTTATATATTTGTTACTCCAACACACAATATAACCAAAACTGCATGGTATATGTTCCTGAATTTGTATTGTATTAGATCCAATTTGTTTATTTATAGGTTTTAATAAACTTTCAAAATCTGCAATTATTATGACATCATTTTCTAATAACAATTTTAGTTTTCGAAATTTTAAAACATCTCCTTGTTTCGGCATGTTAATTTTGGTTGGAGTGTGTTCTTTACATAATTTCTCATGTTCATCTAATTTTGATGTTATAAAAAGATACTAAGCATCGTCTACAAATAAGTGTTTGATGAGTACCTAATTGATGTCTAACTAAACCTTTTAAATTTGTAATTAAACAATAATGAGAGTTTAAATATAATAAATCAATATGTTTACCTACAGCTGTGTTTTCGCTTATACGTAACATAAAAATTGTTTCATTATCATAATTAACGCCATATATATTAATAGAAATTTGTTCATTAGTAAACACGGAATTATACATATGTTCAAATTTGCATATGTGTGCTACTTCAACGGGGAATTTTATATTCGTTTTTTCAAATAACGGTAATAAAGTATTAATGTATTGTATGTAATAATTTACACGATGTGGATTACCTTTTATAGGATGCAATGCAGCTAGAATGCAATACATAAAACATATATTATCGTTATTTTGAATATTTAAAACACATCTTGTGGATAAAATCCATTGAGGCAACTTATATAAATTTTTTATTTATGACTTTTCAATAAGGCATTGAGATGTTTTATAAGACAATAATGAATATTGAAATTTTCTTCACAATATAATAAATCAATATGTTTACCTACATCTATGTTTTCGCTTATACGTAACGGAAAAATTGATTCATTATCATAATTAATGCCATATATATTAATAGAAATTTGTTCCTTAGTAAATACGGAATTATACATATGTTCAAATTTGCTTATGTGTGCCACTTCAACGGGGAATTTATATTCTTTTTTTTAATAACGGTAATAAAGTATCAATATATTGTATGTAATTATTTACACGATGTGGATGTTCTTTTACTGGATGTAATGCAGCTAGAATACAATACATAAAACATCTATTATCGTTAGTTTGAATATTTAAAACATTTTTTAGATAAAATCCATTAAGGCAATTTTATATACGATGATGCGGTCAGGGGATCACATTTACTGATTTTAATTTGTAAGAGATGGTTAGGTTGAGAGCATAGAGACCACCCTGATTTCTTAATTGCTCTGTTTTCTTGTTCAACTAAAATTTTATTAAATAGTTCCTCAATTATAGCATTCACATCTGTACTCGGTAAAATAATTTCGTTACCACTATTTACAAAGAATCTACATGTTTCTAATCTACTGGTTTTACAAAAGTTGTAGCCAAAGAAAATTTACTTTAAAAGATGTATTATGTTGTTCCTGTTTTAATATATCTAAACAGTCTTTTCTTTTATTATTAAAAAGCATCCACTATCCTCATTTAAAACACTATCACATTTTAAAATGAATTTTTTAAAATTATTATTAAATAGAGTATCAGTTGGTAAATTGATAGTATTTGGTTTAACCTTTTTCGTTGCCATTTTTTTAAAATAACGCAACGTTACTATAATAGTTCAGAAGTGAGTTTTTATAATATAATAATATTGTTATAAAATGTCTTACCTATAAACAACTAAAAAACAAAACCACACTGATATAGACACACACGAAAAAAATCAGAGCTTCAATGATAATAACTTTACACTTTAAACAGCAACAAGGAACTAATTAAAAAAAAGAACTTCTCTGTCAGTCTTTTATACCTTTGTAAGTGCATTGCGCAATATTACGCAATAGGGATGATGTCACCGAGTCACGGGCAGGTTTAAATGACAAGACAAATCGCGAGCGATCAACATATACCTTTTTGATTGAATTGCGTAATATTGCCCAATAGAGATGATATCATCGAGTCACGGTCGGGGTTTCCCCTTTTTTAATCCTATCGTTGAATGGCAAGTTATACCGCGAGCGATCAACACATACTATTAAATCAGTATTGTCTGTTAAAGAAAAGAACTAGCACAATGTTTTTAAAATCCGGATGAATGACGTAATGAGAATTATCCACATATGGCGGAAGTTATTATGTAACTGATAATAAAACACCGAAGTTTGCATTCCTTTGCAATCTTTAAATATTGTCTCTTTGTAAAAGAAAATATTCCCTGGTATGTTCAAATAGAAGTTAGAACAGGTTCACTCTTTAAAAGAATCTTTGCTATAAGGGGTTGGAACGAGTACACCCCTGCAATGCTAGTAGTCTTTGCTATTTCTGTTATGTTTAAATATGGTGGAAAAAATGAATACACCCCGTGTGCTATGTCCGCTATGTTTAGGGGTTGAAAAACTCCTGCTATGTTCGTTATGTTAAAATATGCTCATAAAAGAGAACGAGTTCACCCTTAAAATGGACTATGCTCAAATAGGAGTGGAAAAATAGGCCAACTGCTATGTTACATTGGAACGAGTACACCCCTGCTATTTCTGTTATGTTAAAATAAGGGGGAACGAATACAATTGTGTGTTCACACCCCCTTTGCTATGTTACATAGGTATTCATTGTCTGGGGTTGAAACGAATATACCTCTGCTATGTGTTCGTAGTCTTATGCTATGTCAAAATAGGGGTTGGAAAATAAGTCATACTATTTTATTAGTTCTTCTATGTTCGTTATGTTAACATAGGGGTTGATGTTACGTAGTCTTATGTTCTGCTGTGTGTAACGAGTCTTATGTATTCTCTGGTAAGTTGGAATAGGGGTAGGAAACGATGCTATGTTCATTATGCTAAAATAGGGGGATGGAAAATGTGCTCATGAAAGAGAACGAATACACCCCTAAAATGGACTATGTTTAATCTTCGCTATGTTTCGTAGTCTCTGTTATGGTAAAATAAGGATTGAAACGAGTTCATGAACTATGTTCAAATAGAGGTTGAAAAAACGAGTACTGTGTGTGGTCGTAGTCTCTTCTATGTTAAAATAGGGGATGGAAAATATGCCATGCTCTTTTACTAGTTCTGCTATGTTCATTATGTTAAAATAGAGGTTGAATACACCCCTGTTCTGTTACGTAGTCTTAGGTTGTGCAATGTGTTCGTAGTCTCTGTGTGATTTCTGTTATGGTAAAGAGCCATACTCTTTTATTAGCTGTGCTATGTTCAAATAGGGGTTGAAAACTATGCTCATAAAAGGGAACGAGTTCACCCCTGTTATGTTTCATATTCTTTGCTATGTTCGTTATATTAAAATAGGGGATGGAAAATATGCTCATAAAAGGAAACGAGTTCACCCCTAAAATCGAGGTCATAAAAGAGAACGAGCCTAAATCTATGTTATGTTCAATTAGGGGTGGAAACGAATACATCCCTGCTATGTTTTATCTGCTATGGTAAAAAGGGGTTGGAAAAGGGAACGAATCTTATGTAATTTCTGCTATGTTTAAATAGGGGTGGAAAAAGTGCTCTTAAAGGATTATCTGTTCTGCTATGTGTTCGTGTATTCTCTGCTAAGGTGTTGAAACAAATACACCCCTAAAATAGAGGTCGACGGTTCAAGGTGTTCGATTTATCTGTTCAAATAGGGGTTGAAACGAATCTTATGTGTTATCTGCTATGCCATGTGTTAGTAGTCTCCATGTATTCTCTGCTATGGTAAAATGTTAAAATAAGGGTTGAAAAAGTGATCATAAAAGAGAACGAGTCTACCCCTAAAATGGACTATGAATAAAGGTTTGGAAAAGTGAGCCATACTCTTTTATTAGCTGTGCTATGTTCATATAGGGGTGGAACGAGTCTTATGTTAAAATAGGGGTTGGAAAATAAACAATACTCTTGTATTAGCTCTATTATGTTACATAGTTTTATTATGCTATGCTGTGTATTCGTAATTTCTGCTATGTTAAAATAAGGGTTTTAATGAATACACCCCTGATATGTTACGTAGTCCCTGCTATTTCTGCTATGTTAAAATAAGGGTTGAAAAATAAGCCATGCTCTTTTACTAGTTCTGCTATGTTACATAGTCTTATTTTCTGCTATGTGTTACGTAGTCTTATGCTATGTTCAAATAGGGGTTGAAAAATATGCTCATAAAAGGGAACGAGTTCACCCTTTAATCTTCACTATGTTTCGTAGTCTCTATGTGATTAAAGAGCCATACTCTTTTATTAGCTGTGCTATGTATTCTCAGCTCTGCTATGTGTAACGAGTCTTTGCTCTGCTATGTGTTCATAGTTCGAATAGGGGTTGAAAAATATGCTCATAAAAGGGAACGAGTTCACCCCGAAAAAGTGCTCATAAAAGGGAACGAATACACCCCCTAAAAAGTGCTCATAAAAGGGAACAAATACACCCCTAAAATGGAGGTCGTAAAAGACCGTGGGTTGACGGTTCATGATGCTCGATTTCCCAGGGGCTCCTGAGTTGGCCAAGTATGGCCAAGTATGTTCCAGATCGATTCATTTTCTACTACTTTCAATGAATCCCACTAATAATCGCTCCAGTGCATCAGAAATACTACAACTTATATTATTAATTTATTAAAATGTATAATCAATTTAATATAGTTAACTTAGTTCTAAAAATGCATTTAATAGCTGTGAAAAATGAGTGATGTGATTTCTAAACCCGCATATGCCACATCCATGGAAGAATATTGATTTACAAGAGACCCATCTGAAGGAGAGTCCACCAGTGAGGAGTGTAGGATCCAAAGTTCTCACCAGGAAAAGACAACTGGACCGAGTCTAAATTTTTCGACCATCGACACACAATTTCGCTATTATTTGCGTGACGCGAATCCAAGCTACCGTCGTGTCGTATATTCGCGCGTGTTCGACAATTTTGGAAATGGGCCAATGAGTACCAATACCCACACAGTTTTGTAGTGAAAAATAATTAGTGTTTTATAAGTTAGAAGGTGCTTGAAATAAAAGTATCTACATCAATTACAAATTTCCGTTAGTTCTTTTAAAATCAAGGTTTCTAATAAAAATCAGTTACGTTAAATTCAATAACGTAATCAGTGCTGTCGTTGTGTTTAATATGTGATTTATCGTTTGTTTGTTACCGATATATGTTCGTGAAACTTTTGCGATAAAAGTATATTCCAGGTAAGACTTAAATATATTTGTGAGTTCTATATTAATTTTTTGCTACATACACAAGATAGTAGCATGACTTTATGCTTGCTCACTAGACAATTAGTGAGTCATCAAGTTATTTATGTTTTGATTTAGTATATACTACCCTGTGGCTATGGCAGATATAGTTATTATCCAAACCCAGGCTAATGGAGAGGAGTGGACAACGAAATTTAATCTTCAGCTGTAACCATATTTTGCTGCCTCGTCAGTGACGGTGGGTACACGTAGAAAAACTTCAATCTATGCAAAATAACTTGACACCGAACTCGTATTACCGTCGTAATATGTGTGTGTGTGTTTTTAATTGATTAAGCTTTCCACGAATAGATCCTATCTTCTTCGTTAATCCTCTATTTAAATTGGAAGTCGTTCAAATTAACGATTACCGGTTTCAACTGTTATCACCATAGAACAAAGGCAGCAAGACACAGAGAATAATGGCTTTCAGATATGGATTAAGCATCCGAGAAATAGGTTCCATCTTTCACCTTATTAGTGTGTGGTAACTAGTAATTACAGATATACTACGTCAAGTTTCAGTACTGAATTCTCATACTTTGGAAGTGTCCCGCAGTTTCACGCTCTCAAATGAAGCTCGCTTGTTTCATATGAAACGAAGTGGCATAAATTTTATCTCCGCTACAATCCTTCAGTATGCAGGCCTTGACAAAGCTGACAGCTGGGGACATCTAAATAAAATTGACAAATTTTTAGGTGATAGGTTGTTGCCAAAATTTATTTATTTATTTATTATTTTTTACCTAATATTGTACCACATTCAGGGAGTTGTAAACGGGAATTCATTTATTTTTTAGCCGCGCAGGTGTGTTTGCGGCGACCAGTTTGCACCTTTCAGAGTATTTCGTTAAACGCTGTAACTTTTTAGGTTTTAAAAACAATGAGTTCAAACCGAAACCATATGAAAGATAATGGAATGGACAAAATTTTGTGTTCTGTGGACGTTCAGAAGTACTTTACAACGTCGGGGAAAAAGCTCTGAACATTGATGTTGGATCGAAATAAATGAGACTCACCAATTTCTTGTCTATATACAAACTAGATAATAGACAACATCCCAAACAAGTTTCAGATCTGAGAACCGTATACTTGACTTTTGGAAACTTTTCAACATTGTGGCTTTTCGAAAATCGTGTATTTTTACCAGCAAATATCTCAGGAAAGACGCAAGCGAAAAATCCCAAATTTGCAGAAAACAGACTATAGTTGTGCAGTAACATGTGGGTAGAATTCCATTACTTATACTTGAGTAGTTTCTGAGTTATAAGTTGCTGCAATGATGTGAAAGTCGCAATTTTAGAAGCTGAAGAGATGTTTAAGTTTTGTGTTGATAGTGTCACAGGCATACAATTTATCTGTGTTTCATCAGAAGAAGTGCAGTCAAAGAGCAAAAAAATCGAGATTTGCTACTTGTAAAAGAATTATCAATACCAAATCATATCATAGATTTGTACCTCTGACACAAACATAAATAAGATGTTATGAATTGTTACAACCAGATGAATTTACTGATTTGAGTGCTCCAGTGCATGTTGCCATTTGCACATTGCATGTTGTCATTTCCACCTAATGATACCGTAGTCTGTATTTACGACGAGAAATGGCGGATTGGGAGAATTGAATACATCACCCAGGATGATCTTTTTGTTTACTTTTTCCATCTCCATGGCCCAAGCACCTCTTTCAAACTACCTACGAATGACAATGTGTGGGTGCCAATCACTAAGATTTTCCGGAAACTCACATCCACAGAGTTCACAATTCCTACGGGTTGTACTTTCAATATCAGTACCAAACCCTGTAAACAAATTAGTCAACTGATTACCTCATTGATGTCTCAACAAGAGCGTTATAGGCAGAGAAGAAATAACAAGCACGTTTCTTTTTTTGTGAAAGGTATGTTCTATAAATGGTGCACATTTTAAAAATTTAACATTACTTTCGTGTTACTTTGAGTTTTACTACAAAGTTTATATCCAAGAGTCGTGGCGCTTCATGATATTAAGTCCCACTAAAGAAAAAAATTGTAACTCAGAAACCGCTCAAGTCTCAGTGATGCAATTTCACCAACTTCTTACTGCACAACTATAGTCTATTTTGTGTAAATTTCAGATTTTTCACTGGCGTCCTTCCTGAGATATTTGATCGTGAAAATACACGATTTTCGAAAATTCAAGATGTTTAAAAATTCCAAAATATCAAGTATATGATTCTCAGATCTGAACTTCTTTGGGACGTTGTCTATTATCTAGTCTCTGCATAGACAAAAATTGAAGGCGAGTCCAACATATTTTCGTTTCAAAGTGTACATTCCGAAACGGGCATTTTTAGGTTTCCAACATCAATATTCAGAGCTTTTTCCCTGACATTCTAAAGTACGTCTGAATGTTCACAGAACACAGAATTTTGTCCATTCCATTATCTTTCATATGGTTTTGGTTTGAACTCATTTTCTTTAAACCTAAAAAGTTACAGCGTTAACGGAATCCTGTGAAAAGTTAAAAATACGCTCAGGCGCCTATTCAAAATGGCCGTTGGACAAAACCTGCGCGGCTAAAAAATAAATGAATACCCGTTTTCAACTCCCAGAATATGGTGCAAACTTAGGTAAAAAAAATAATCAAAAACTAAAATTTGTTAGCAAGCATCATTGGTCGATTTCATTTGGATAGACCCAGCTGTCAGTGGTGTTGATTTGAAGTTAAGCAATGCACGGTACAGAAGAACACTTTGAGTTTATTACAGAGTCCTTGGTTTCCTTAAAATTTGACCTCATCTAAGAAAAATGCTGTACGTATTCATGACTTGTAACATTAGTTTTCGCTTTCTCGAAATACGAAAAGAGGATAGTTATCCTGGTATCCGTAATTTTATTGTGTAATTTAGAATTTAATCACAAACTTTTATCCATGCATTCAAAATGTAAGTATAGAACATATATTGAAATATAGAAGTATGATTTCAATGTGGTAATATGAAAAACAAGCGATTATCTTCACTTGTTTTATAAAAACCTAGCTTAACATGCAGTATGTTGAAAATAAGTATTTTCATTGAATATTTTTAAAAATTAAGTTATTGAGCTACTACTATGTGTTGTACTCATTCGACATAATTATTATCAAACGCTATAATTATTAAGAACGATTTACAACGGATTTTAAGTAAATTTTCTGAAACTTTAATCTACTGAAACTCGTATATATAAACTCAAATTCTGCGAACCTTGTATTCTGTTTATTTTCAATGCAATTTCAATGTTTACGGACTTATAAAACTTACAGGAAAAAGAACCACAACTATTTTTCAGAGCAAACAATTTTTAGCACTGAACACCTTGCATCATATTTGCCTCGTACACTTTCATTAGCTCTGAATTCGATTCTGCCTACGATCCCTCGATAACACTTCCTTCCTCAGCCACAATAATTGAAGATATAAGACTGAAATAATTCTACACTCGACCTTTTTTTCTATTTCTTCCCTTCTAGAAGTCTAATAATAAAGAGAACACAGCTCTGAGATGGAAAGAACTTCCATCAGACGTAAAATTTAAACGTTTGAAGAGAACCCCTCCGACTCCTCTCCATCCGTTAAAAAATAGTTGCTTCAAGTTTAAAGTAGTAAGAATAACTAACAATTTTCTGACCAGTGTATATCGTCTTATTTATTAAAACTAAATATAGTGTTGCAGCGTCGGCAACTTGCGTTACCATCATCAGAAACTAACTGAAGGAAATATGTCCAGAACATTGAAATACATACTCAAAAGAGAAAAGTCCTAAAACTCATTGTGTCTTTGGGAAGCTATCTGTGTCTTTCTGTAGACCCGAAAAAGAAAGACATACACTTTCATGCAGGTCGTTTTCTCGACCTGCAATATGGTGAATGTGCAAGAGGGCGCGTGGGTTTTACAGATGCAACTCAGCTGGAGCCCGTTATGAATGACTGTTCACAATTGAAGGTGACAACTTGAATTACTGGCCCATCCCATGTTAGTACACGCAAAAAAGAAAGGTTACTAGTAAACATGAAAAAGGTGGACAGTAACCAAGTTAGTTTGTCAATATAGATACAACAAAGCCAAACCAAACCAAACCCAAAAGGTTAACGAAAGAAAGGTACTTGCAACCTTGCAGGTTAATATTGCTAGGTTACAGTGTAATAACTCACAGGGATACGCTGACCGATCACGTAGTTACCACGACCGATGATAGCCTGTAACCGGTTAACCTAGTTGTCATGTTATAAAACATATTAAACTAATTAGAAATTGGTATTATTTCTTCAATCACACCTTTGATGGTGGAAGAACACCCAAAATTGGAATACAAAAACAACTAACAACTACCTACGTTTATTGCTCATTCGTACTTATGGAATAATAAACAAAGTCTTTCATTCCCATCCGTAAATCTGCGGGCCGTAGAAGGTTACGCCTTCTCTCTGGCCAGAGGAGTAACAAGACTAGAGATATAAGAAAAGATAGATGAAAGTCAGGATGCAATTAATGTTGGATGAGTATAGTATTCAGCCTTTATGGCTAGCTGAGTTGAAAAGTATGATTGGGATAGCTATGATCGGAGAAATTTGTAGACGAATGAGCATCGAAGGAATGGAAGTTTAGGAAGGATAGATGGACGGATGGCTGTGCTATATGAGGCGAGCGGGTTATAGTCAGGTGTTTGAGCCTCTCATTCGTAGATTATCTGGAGATGATCCAAAGGTGGATATGCACGGCGAGGAAGGGTAGGAGATTGTTCCAGAAGTTCGGCAATGATTGGATGATTTTTTGTGATGTGGTGCATGATGTATCGGGTTCTGAGGCGGTAGAGGTAGTTGAGAAGAAACGGCAGTGAGGTTTGGTGATAAACGAGTGCAGTTGGTGTTCGTGCTGCAAGTGAGTAGGATATGCGAATGGCTTGGCGTTCGAAGACTTGCAGGCGGTCGTAAAATTGTTTATTGGCTGAGAGCCAGGTGAGATGGCCCTAGGTGATTGCGGGGCGAACGAACACCTTATAGGTGTAGAGTAAGAGCTCGGAATTTAAGCCCCAGGTGGTGCCCTTTAAAGGACTCAACAAATATAAGCGCATGCGTATGTTTTGCTCCAGAGTCTGTAACTGAGATTTCCAAGACAGATGACTGTCGAAAAGCGCGCCGACATATTTAAAACTATTGGAGAGAGGGATGGAGGATCCCAGAACAGTAATACGGAGACGGTCAGGATTTCGTGAAAGATAGTATTTATTTTTATTAGGACCGAAGAGCGTCATTTGTGTTTTAAGCGGGTTGATTTTAAGCTTCCATTTTAAGCACCAAGCAAGCAGAGTATGTATTGCTGATTGGAGGTGTATTGAGATGCGGTCCACTGATGATCCCAAGGCGAGATAGGTGGTATCGTCTGCATATTGTAAGGCATGTTCGGTGGAGGTTGTAGAGGCATGTCCGCGACGTACAAGATATATAGGAGAGGGGATAGAACTGACCCCTGGGGTACCCCAGCTCTTAATGGGAATTCTGGTGACTGTGCGCCATTGATGTAGATAAAAGCACGCCTGTGGGATAAAAGATTTTGCAATGAGACTGACGTAAGGGAGAGGTAGGATCCGTTTCAGTTTGTAAAGCAATCCTTCATGCCAGACAGTGTCAAAGGCACGTTCGATATCAAATGAAATCAGTACCGAGGGAAGATTCTTCTTATAATGATTTATGATCAGTGAGGAGAGTTTTAGTAACTGGTCAGACGTGGCAAAAAATGGTCGAAAGCCTGCTTGTGTTAGTGGAAGGGTGTTGTGTTGTTGAATATATACATGTAGCCGTTTAACTATGATTCGTTCAAAAGTTTTACTAAAAACTTTGCTGAGAAAGATGGAGCGGTAAGTAGTGACTTGGGTGGGATCTTTCCCTCGTTTTAGAAATACTATTATTTTGTCTAGTTTCCAGGCAGGAGGAAAAAAGCCCGTGGTGAGGATGGCGGTGTAGAGCAGAGCTAGCAATCTATGGAAGAGAGGCGGTGCCTGTGACAGCTGACGGTAGCTCATTGAGTCCACTCCCGGTGACGTGTAACGTCTTTTGGAAAGAACAGAATGGATATCTTCGGCGGTGATTGGTGTAAGGAGATCAGTGCGGACAGGAGGCTGATGGGCAAAATGCGGTTCGGAGAGCTGCTGATGCGGAGTACCTGCTTGAGTGATAAGTGGATGAGAAGGATGAGTAAATATCGGATCCATGTGCTGTGTAAAAATTGTTTCAAAGTGTTCGGCGAAAGCTTGTGCTGTAGCTGCGTCCGTCGTTGGTGCTGTGTTATTAACAAGAAGTGGATATTGCGGTCTACTGGTTTGAAAAGTGAGTCTTTTAAATAGGGTCCAGAATTTTGGTTGGATTTTGTTTGGTGCGGAGTTGATTACAGGACGTGTGCCATGTGGGTCGTTTCTTGTCCCTTATATATGATTTGACCATCGGTTGAAATTGCTTGTGCAAATGGAAAAAGTGTGGATCTCTGCAAGATAGTGCTAGTAGCTTACGAGCGTATGGAAGCATATGGAGGAGAGGAGGTCGGGAGGGATTTGTCGGTTTCTTAGAGACTGCGTAGTCTGTGCTATGAATGATAAGTTTCAGTTAGCGTTTCGGTTAGTTGGGTCACAGAATCTGATGTAGAGAGATCCGTAGGGGTACCTTCAAGCGTCTCCGTGATAGATGTTTTATATTTCTGCCAGTCAGCCCGATGCAAATTATATTTAGCAGGCAGTGGGATACGGACAGCATCACGACTATGTTGGGTGATGGTAAATAAGACAGGAAGATGGTCGCAGCCTATGGTTCCCTAAACATAAACAGTTGATGATGGTACAAGGTTGTGAGAGAGAAGTACAACATCGGGTGTAGTGCCACTTACGGACGACTTGCTTGCGGTATGGGAATGAAGGATGCTCGAGTCGTGAGTAGAAAATCTTCGAAACGCTGTTTTTGTTCTGCGGTGCGAGAAGAGTACTTGAGGTCAGCCAAAAGTACGTAGGTACTTAGGTACGTAGGTATCCAGATATGTGATAAAAAGTACGTAGGTATCCAGATATGTGATAAAAAGTTAGGGAGTGGTTGTGTGGAGCGAACGTAAATAGTGGCCACGGTGAGGATTCTATTAGAAAAATATACGGTGGTAATGACGCTCTCCGGGGATAAGTCAGCATGAAGAAGTGTAATGTCTGTATGGTAATGAGGATCTGACAGCCAGAGGAGCACCACCCCGAGCATCATTTTGCGAGAGATCGGAACGCAGCAGGTGATAATGAGGAAAATAGTACGGTTCAGTGCGTTTTAGAAAGGTTTCATTGAGAAGAATACAGTCCGCTTGATGAGCTGTTGCAAATTTTTAAAGGAGAAATCGATTCGTTGTCAGCGAGCGGATATTACAGAAGAGTAGGTGTATTGGTCGTCTGCCTGGCGGTGGTAGGTCGGAATGGAAATGGAAATACGTTGACAAACCGGAATAAGTAGCGGCCATATGGAGATGAAAGATATCCATCGCCGCTTTTGTAGCATGGGTGAGAATGGCTTCTTGTTGGTAAGGGGAAGTGTTCTGTAGCACCTGAGTGACGAATTGAAGCACATTCTCTACTGACGGTAGCGGCAAAAGAGAGGTTTGGGTACCAGTGGATACTTGAGTGGCCGGATGGGGGCGGAGAGGTAGAGCTGTTTCCGGTTTATCATGTATTGGTTGTGGCTTCTTCTTGCACCGATAGGAATAGGTAGTGTGGGGCCCATCACACGTATTGCAGGTAGCTGGCTGTTGGAGTTTGGGGCAGCTTTTGACCTAATGGGACCCCTTGCAGTGTCGGCAGACTGTAGGCACCGTGCACTTGTTCGTGGGATGTCTGTAGCAAGATAGGCAATTTGCACAACGCAACGGAACTGGTGGTGGAGTACGGGAGGGCTCCACTCGATAGTGGCAGCGATAGGTATAAACTTCGTTTCGGAGAATATTGTCGCTGAAGTTCTGGTCCTCCATGAGGACGCGTAACAAATAGGTGGGCCCGTCAGCATTTTGAATGCGAATACCACTTTTGGGGTGAAGGCCTTCCTCCTTTAGTTCATTCAAAATACCTTGTTTTGTCAGGGTGGGCTCAACACCACGTATCACAGCTGATAGAAGAGCAGTGCGTCTGGGTGGTGGTGGTATTTTGGAATTGTGGACGTCAAGAGTTGAATTTTGGAATCTGGGCCAAACATTGCCGGTCGAAATTTGTTGATTAGGTGTTGGCATAATTGTACGTTTGAAGATTTGAGGATGATGCCGTTCTGAGTTTTTATCAGTTGTTTTAAATCCAGCCTATTACAGTAGCGCATGAGTTGCTAATAGAATAATTTAATTGTGGAATACGCCGGGTTGTGATTGCTGAAAAGGATATTAAAGATGGTTGTATTATCGGCACGTACGTCCATGAGATTTTCTACGGAAGAGGCTGGTGTAACTTGGTCAGAAGCGCTGATGGATGCACCAGGAGTTGGTTTTGGAGGACGCTTAAGTGGTTTAGTGTACGATAGTTTCCGTGGAGAGCCAGAGCGGTCGCGATCTCGAGGGGGCGAGCCCTCACAGGATTGAGGTAAGCTAGGTAGTTTGGTACGTTTCTGAGAGCGTGGAGCGTCTGTGCGAGGTTCTCGTGGGGTCCCATCACCGTAGAAGGAAGGCCTTGATGTTTGCCTTTGGTGGAAGAAAAGTCCGTGGTTTTTGGCATTGAATCTCCTAAGAATAACGTCGCAAAGGCAAAGCCTTTCTTCGGTCAAGAGCTGCCGGACAAGATTATATAGACTACTACAGATGTAACTAAGATGTTTAGATAATTAGGCGTACCACAAACACCGAAGTATTGTGCGTCACCGTCAAGGTTAGTAAATAAGCCTGGCGTATCGCCAACACAGAAGTGCGGCGGCCCGCGCAGGATATGTGTGGACAAACAACCGGGGTTAGTAACAAACAAGGAAGCTACGCGCCGGTAATTTCGGTGCCCTAACTAGGTGAGAGAGAAACTGTGCGGCTCTGACCTTAGCACTTGAAGAGCACCCTCCGCACTGGTAAACAACTAATTATACCCACAATAAATAAGCTAGTTAGTATAGATCCGACTCATAGACCATCGTCTAAAGTCGAAAAGCATTATGTTATGGAATTCTTTTAGCTAGACGAGGCTAGCTACCGTCCCGAGGTTACGCCCTCCATGGGGAAAGAGAAGTTTGAGAATTGGGAGAAAAGGACTGGGAGATGGTCTAAGGGAATTTTCATTATTTCCTTATCACTTTATTTCATAAAATTTATTATTATTCAGCAGGTGGACATTGCTATCTTTGCGATACCAATCATGAGGTAGGGGAATGTCGGTATTGCATGATTGATTGTAACATTGGACAATACTTTCTATATGGGAGAAGAAAAGAATGAGATGACTATGAGATTAGGTGCACTAGACAACACAACATGAGGATGATTATTAGAGGATAGATGCGAGTTAATCTTCTCGCTTGGGGGTTGCTCCAAACATTGATGAGAGACAAGGCGAAGCCCTGTTAGTAGCAGAGGACTACTGTGCGGAATATGACGGTGTTATATGAGGTGGAGGATGGTCAATGAGAAAAGTACGAGTCAGTGGAAGATCAGGGTGGTCGGGTGGTAGAGAGTAATGGTACAGTGTGAAAAGAAGGGAAAGAGGAGAATGTGTGATGGGTTGTGGAAGATCAAAGTTGGTATGAGCGTTAATAGTATCCCGGAGGAGCGGGTGATGAAGATTGAGACGTGTCTGAAAGTACTTAAGGCAAAGCTGTCCGAGATGGAATAAGATGTGAGGAAACGGCAGTCGGTCGTACAAAATCTGAGTTGGACTGGGAAGTTTGATGCGGTATGCTATACGAAGGGCGTATCGTTCGAGAAGTTTAAGTTTGTGATAATAGGAAGGGAGAGCTGCAATCCAGGCAGGATGTCCGTAAGTCAGCACTGGGCGAAGAAATACTTTGTAAGTGTTTAAAAGAAGTTCTGAATGAAGACCCCAAGTGGTACCAGTTATGCGTTTAAGTAAGTTTAGGCGACGGTAAGCTTTTGCTGTAACATCCTACAGTTGTGCTTTCCAAGAAAGGTGTCTGTCCAATGTAAGTCCCAGGTATTTAACTGTTTTAGAAAGGTGAAGTCGAGTGTCGTTAACTGTGAGATTTAATAGAGATGGATTGCAGTGGACTTTGGAGCGTTTATTGGGTGGTAGGAATATTGTAGTTTGTGTTTTACTGGCATTGATCTTAAGCCTCCATTTATCACACCAGAAAATATATGTATCTATCGCCTCCTGTAGGGCTGTGTTAAGTTGGTGAACAGTGCGACCTGCGGCAAGAAAGGCTGTGCTGTCGGCGTATTTATACAAATGAACGTTGGTTGAAGTGGAGGCATATTTGCAACATATAGCAGGTAGAGTAGGGGAGAGAGCGAAGAGCCCTGTAGTACACCGGAATGTAGGAAGATAGGATGAGATGATTGCTGATTGATGAAAGCGTATGCGAGGCGTCCAGACAAGAAATTATAAATGAATCGTATGTATGCGAGGGAATTCGAAAATTGAATAACTTAGAAGTCCTTGATGCCAAACTTTATCAAATTCCTTTTCCAGATCAAAAAGAACCAGGCAGGATGGTTTTGCTGTATTGTATTGATTAGTAATGTAGCTTGGAATACGCATGAGCTAATTGTAAATACTGAACTCTTGGCGGAATCTTGCTTGGTGTACTGGCAAAAGATTGTACCGTGAAAGATGGAGATGAAGGCGTTGTACTATGATTTTTTCCGGGATTTTAGTGAAAACCGGAGTGAGCCGAATCGGACGGTAAGAGGATACTTGGTCGGGAGGTTTCTCTCATTTAAGAAACATAAGAACTATAGACGTTTTCCACGGAGTGGGTATATAGCCAGTACGAAGGATAAAAGTATAGATCAGGGCAAGAATATTTATCAGAACAAATGAGCTTTCTTTCACATGGCGATACGAGATGTTATCGATGCCTGGTGCGGTGTTGCGTTTGCAGGTAACTACATGCTTGATCCTGGCAGGAGTGATGGGAGCAGTGAGAGCTTTGTGAGAACAGACTGTGTGATTCACGTTGGGTTGAAGATGTGGGGACCAAAAGTTAAAGTGCTCTGTAGGATGATGACCAAAATAACGTGTAGCTGATAAATGCTTAAAGATATCCTGTAAAAAAGTAGCGAAGGCATTAGCTTTATCTTGGTCTGAGTGGAGTGCTTGATCATGATGGATGAGTGGATAAGATGTTCTGGTGGATTTTCCGGTGAGTGCGTTGAAACATTTCCAATATTTTGTAGGTTGGGATGTATCAGAAAGAGAATTGCAAGCCTTGATCCATTGTCTTAATTTATAAGCTTTAATATAGTTCGAGACTGTGCGGTGGAAGGCTCGATGATGTTGGAGAGCTTCACGATTTCCAGATCGCACATATTCTTTATAAAACTGACGGGAGAGCTGTATGAGAGAAAGATAGTGTGGGGGTAGTTTAGGTTTATGGGGTGAATATGTAGATTGAGGAATGAACTGTTCGGAGGCAACTTGTATATGATTAGTGATATGATCCAAAATAGAGTATAACTCATTTTTCGTAGTGGAAGGAACGCATGGCTCAAGAGAGTGACTTAAGTAAGTTCGACATTTCAACCAATCTGCTTTATCATAACGGGGAATGAATCTTGGAGGGGGTGGCGTGTTGGTGATAAAGGTAGTGGATACTCGGAGGCTGAGTTTAATTAGGACATTCACTTCCTATTGGATCTAAGATATCGATGTGAATACGGTGTGATAAAGAGAATGAAGTTACGGCAATGTCTGTAGTAGTATTAGATTCTGGGTGGGTGGGTTGAGGTAAAGGATGAATTATATCGGTCGTAATTGTGGCAATGAAATTCATGAAAGTTATCTTATCTCTATAAGAGCGGCTGTGAAGGTTAATGTCTGATAAAATGATGTAATGACGGAAGTTGTTAGAGATGTAGTGAGAGAATGATGGTGGAATTGTGTGACCGTAAGAACATTAATGGTCGCTACTGTTACACATAGTGACTTATAATAGAGAGTAGTAATGAGATGTTCTGGTAGATTTTGAATCGGAGCGGAATGAATACGATGAGGTGGAAAATCTATGGCAACGCCGCCATTGGCACAGCGGGCTAGTATGGTACTATCATGGCGAAGACTGTGATATCCGGACTTCGAATTACGATAGACTTTACTACGACAATTGGGCGGTAAAATAACTGAAGTTTGTGTCTTCTCTTCGTTAACAGTAGGTCTCCACTTATTGCACCAGCGAAGAAAGTCCGTAATTGTAGTCTGCAAATTGACGTTAATCTGCTGAATTGTTTTAGCGAGTGTAAGAAAAGCAGTATCATCCGCATATTGGAAGAGATATGTATGAGGTGCCGGAGATGGTAAATTGGAGGAATATAGGTTATACAGAAGAGGTGATAAACTTGACCCTTGTGGCAATCCCGTTTAGGGGAAAATCGGATGTGATAGAGAGCCGTTGATATTAACATAGGTAATACGGTTTAATATAAAAGAGTAGATAACTCGAAGATAATTTAGAGGAACACCCAGCTTAAGCAATTTATAGAATAACCCATAATGCCAGATACGATCAAATGCTTTCTCAAGGTCCATGAGTATGAGGCAGGACGGTAGCTTTCTTATAATGATTTGTGATAATTGTGGTAAGACGAACTAATTGATCATCGAGATTGTAATATGGACGAAATCCTGTTAGTCTGGTCTGTTAAGGATAGGATCGTGACAAGCCGGGCACAAGTATGAAACTTGGCAGACTGAAAGTACTTTGGTATTCAATTCGTTTTAGGGTCGGGTGCCAAAATTTTCTGGTCGCCATTTTGAAATATGCCGCCATATTGGATTTTATGTAACGTTCTCTTAAAAGATCATTATCTCGGTAACTAATGGTCCGATTTTGATGATTCTTTTTCTAAATTATAAGTTAAGTCAGAATGTAATCGATTATAACAGTAATGAAGTCAAGGAAATAGGATAAAAACGAGAAAATTAGATATATTTAAGATTTTATGAAACATATTTACATATGAATGAGTTTTTCTCCAAAATGGACCATTTTATGAAAGCATGTACCCCATAACGCTTAAAAGAGCATAAAGAGAGCTTTAATTTGATGTATAATACGTTAAAATGCGATGAAAAATAGTCGAAATATAAGTCTTGAAAACAAACCCAACTCAAATAGGAAGACTGCGTAAGCGGTCAACTTTGTGAAATTTAGCGGTGTCTGGCAGAAATCTTTTTTATCATTAAATTATCTAGTTATTATTCTTGTCATAATTACTTAATGATAACTACGTTTAATCATTCCTTAGTATTGATATGGGAGTTTTCATTGCAGCAATTCTATGTAATCATGAACAGCTAGTTTCTTTTCATAATATTGGTTATTATAATGTAACGTCAACACATTAAAAGTGTATTGTGCCTTTTAAGTTGAAAAATATCATTCCTTGCAGTATTTGAAATAATGTGTTTATTAAGTGCTTCCTAGGCGATTCGTGTTCAGAGTTCCTGAGGTTCTATAAAGATTTCGATAACTTAGTAGATATATGTGAAACTTGCCACTGGAAAAGAAGAACTACTAAACACACTAATTGACAATGCAGCGAAATGATATAAACAGTGCAGACTGAAGTTTGTTGCCTCAAAACTAAAAAGAGAAATCGATAATGAACCAAAGCGTAAGAGGAGAAATGAAACTAGCGGAATCGTAATTCCGCGGTTTATACTTTTTGTAATTCTGAAAAAGGGGTCAGAAGAAACTGCCACTTACATTTGACAAAAATCTTTAGGAAATGGCTTAATAATTACAGGATATATTTCTGCTTTCTAAAATTTCCGAAGGAGACTTGGTAGCAATGGAGGCTACATACCACATACAGTGCTTATGCACGTATAAAAATAGGTACAGAAGTTGGGAAAGGGAAAACAGATCTTAAAATGAAACAGAAAGACAAGATGATGATGTTTTAGAATTCCGTGTATATGCTGAACTCATAGATTACTTGGGATCTAAAATAGAAGATGGTTATTTCATTTTGAATTTGTCAGAGCTGCGCAGTCTCTATGAAAACAAGTTGAGAGCGGAAGGTTTATCAAAAGCAGTGAATAAACAAGACTAAAGAACAAAATCCTCGTTCATTTTATTTCTGATTGTACTAAACAGAGTGATGGCAAAATATGTTATTGGTATTTAAAGAAAGGACACTAGAAATTACTCAAGGATTTCATGTCTAAATGATCAAATGAAGAGGAGATTTTTGTCTTCTCAATGTATTCAAAGTCTTCAAGAAGAAATATGATAAACTGTGAGTGCCAAACATTTTCAGGATACTTTACAGAAAATTGTAAAGATTAAAGTGTTACAAAAAGTCTAAAGAGTTTCGTTCATTTGCTGCTGGTTGGATCTAACATAGGAGAAATTTCTATAACACACTTTCAAGGTGCCCTAACAATAAGTCAATTAACATATTTTAATTTTAAGAACAGAAGATTAGCACCATGAAAAAAAACACAATGTATCTCATGAACCGCCGCTCCCACTGTACGTAGGTTTACAGGTACACATTCATACTCGCTAGAAAAAGATTATCAGTAATTTACATAACTTAGACATTTTTGTAACATATAATCGTGTGATCCAAATTGAAGATCAGATAGCAGCAGTGACATGGAGACGTTACAAATTAGAGGGTCTTGTGTGCCCCTTTCCATTAATGACTAATGTGTACACCATCGGTGCATTGGACAATTTAGACCACAACACATCATCAACTACTTCGACAGGATCTTTCCATGGAACAAGTATTAGCGTATTCCAATTGCCTTCCGATTCCAACCCTGTTTACCCGATTCCATTACCAAACTTTAATGGAAATTGAAGTTTCTTCATCATACATTACTTATTACCAGATCTTATGCTATCGTGCCATCAGTATCATCATGTGATTTAGACAAACTCCAGGTTCCTATTACTATTCAAGAACAAATACGGTCAGGGCTCGAAGAAGTACTGTAGACAGAGAGACAGTGAATTGAAAGAAATACTCCGCTAGGTGAAAATAAATGCTTGTGGGCAGAGTATCATTTGACTCAATCAGAAAGTGTATGTTCTACTAAAGGTACCAACGTCATGTTGCCAATTTTTACTGAAAAGTGGCGTCTCTTTCAATGGTGAAGCATGGTATGTCTATCATAAAGAAAATTACTGATCGATGTTATCCTAATCAAATACAGGTTATTTTCCTTGACCAACCTCTCTTTGTAATACCAAAACAAATAAAGTGGAGATGGTCCTATTCATACTATGGAGAAGATCTATAGTTATATTTGGTGAACTACACATAGAAATGGCCCTTTGAAGAGTGTTAGGTTACATACTAAATGGTACTGGAGGACATCGTCCTTAGCCAAGGCCGGAGTAGCAGGTTCAGAGTCAGCTTATTCATTTCTGGACTGCTCACATCTAACCAGAATCAGAAGAGCACATCAAAACCAGCTGTACAGGCTTTCTTCAAATGGCAAGATTTCATACAGAATAAGAGTCCAGAAACTGTAAACAAGAATTCCAACAGTGGCGGGGAGGAATGATATAGAAAAGATCTATGTTTTCATATTGGGATTTTGTACTGGAATTGGAACTTCTAATTTTGATATTTGTTAGAGCTCACCGACAAAGTAACTTCCTATTATATGTAATTGTGTTGGAGTGCCTTCTGCCTCTATCTGTGCATCTCGGTGACATGAAGGAAGGGCAGAATTTAAGAAGAACTGAGTGTTTTCAAAGACTAACCAAAACTTTGTTTCATGCCGTTCGACCAAGTTCATGAAAAAAATAACAGAAGTGTTAGAGACTCCAGTGCAGCCATTAACTTAACAAAAAATCCACGTGCTTTTCAACGGTGGATGCTCATTGCTCCTTAAGTTATGCAGAACCACAAAAGAATTTGAAGATGCTGCACACATTGAGGAAATAACGAAAATTATGTTAGAAATGGTGTAAGTTTTACCAATCTTTGTCAAAACATTGCTTGACACAACTTCTACTGCAGGTAATCCTATTTTAGGTACCTAACAAGTAATGAATCTATCATCACATGCTATCCTTACAGGATGGTTTAAAATCTCTTGCAGAAATAAAAGTGATTGGTAAAAACCAATATGAAGATTTCGTTGACTCGGTGTTTGTAAAACGAAGCAAGTCAATTTAGTCTCCTATAAAAAGTAATAGTTCTTCGTTTTCTTAAGAAACGTTTAAAGAAGGGTAGAAGATCATCTGAACAGAAGATAGATGAATTAAGAAATGATTACAGTTTGTTCAGTGGGCTGTATATGTCATGCAAACCGCCTAAGGGTGATTTGCAAGACTTTTTTCTCATGAAAATCGTAGTTGGCTATCGTAGTTGATCACGAGCAACTTTTACTGTCGTCAAACAAATATGAACTACTGAATATTTTCCAGTCTAGGAAACTTCGGCTGGGTTAAAGAAGGTGGATCATGTAAGCCCTTATGGATGACCAAACCAGAAGTTTCTAAAAGTTTAAGGAAATTGCTAAAATATGGCCGCAAACCTCTTCCTTTTTGCTCAAAACAGTGCGTATGTTCAACAAACGGTGTTCAGATCTTTGCTGCTGCGGGAGCTTCTGAGATGAACAGTAATGTGACTAAGTAGTATTTTTCTTTCTTTCTTTCTTTTTTTTTTGGAATAGGCGATTGGATGTTATCAATTTTTGTCACTTTGTTAGCATTTTGATTTGGAATATTCAGTTTTTCAGTAGCTATTTATTATGTTTGTAATAGTTAAGTTTAAAAATTGACATATATGCAAAGAGGTATTTATGATGTGACTTTTTATTGTATTACATAATAAAATTTATATGAATAGTATAATGTTCATTTAATAACAATAGCAATAATGTAAATAAAATTGATTTGAATAACAATTCACAAAAGTGGAGAAAAAATATTAATTTGCCAGGTTCCGAGCATGCTTGTTATCACACAACACCAAATTTCGTCTAGTTGACTCTCTGCACACTCCTTGTATTCTACTGTACTGATTTCTTAATTTAACTATCTTTCGGTTATTTTTCATGGCTTTTAAACGTATTATACATCAAATTGAAGCTCCTTATATGCTCTTTCAAATGTTATAAGACACATGCTTTAATAAAACGAATTTTTCTTTGGAGAAAAATTCATTTACATGTAAATATGTTTCATAAAATCTTAAATATTTCTAATTTTCTCGTTTTTATCATATTTCCTTGTCTTCATTACTGTAATAATCGATTACATTCGGGCTTAACTTATAATTTAGAAAAAGAATAATGGAAATCGGACCATTAGTTACTGAAATAATGATCTTTAAAGAGAACATTACATAAAATCCAATATGGCGGCATATTTCAAAATGGCGACCAGAAAATTTTGGCACCCGACCCTAAAATAAATTGAATACCGAAGTACTTTCAGTCTGCCAAGTTTCATACTTGTGTCCGGTCTGTCACGATCCGAGCCTTTTTTGTTGTTAAGGGACCAGACTATGTCTGATGAGAAGGTAACAGGTGATGATCATTGAGATATGGATGGAGACGATGCACCAGTATTTTCTCAAATAATTTTCCCAAAGTAGATGTCAGTTGTATGGGCCGATATGACTTCGCGGAGTGAGGTGGTATGTTTGGTTTTCAGAACATGCAAACTTTAGACATCTTCCAGTCGTGTAGATAATATCCAGTTCTTAAAATAAACGTATAAATCGTTGCCAGGAAGAGAAAACATGTAGTGAGCACTCTTTCAGGATTCTATAAGATATATGATGAAAACCAGGCCCTGTATTACGTTTCCGCTTTAAAGCATCTCTTATTTCATCAGAGGTAATTTCGTGATTTAAAGGATGTGTGTAATCCAAGTCATGAATGATTGATGGTTGGAGCAGTTGGTTGATTCCTGGTTCAGATATGCAGGGATTTAAACGATGTGTGGATAGAGGCGGCGTAAAGACTGTAAGTGAGATGCGAAAGCATCCGCTTTCGCCTGATCGGTGTGCAAAGGCTGATCGTCTTGGACAAGAGGGTAAGAAGTACTGACTTTCTGCCCAGTTAACAGATGAAACTGTTTCTAGTATATTGTGGGGTGTGTTTCGGGGTTCAACTTGTTGCAAATATATATTTGTGAACTGTGCGTTGCCTTCGATGTGCTTGGGCTAAATATTCTGGGTTTCGTGTCTTCTCATATTCACGAAAATACTGCCTGGATTTTCGTACAAGGGTAAGATATTGCGGTGGTAATATTGACCGATATGTTTTCCGATAGTACGTAGGGATATTCTTTGCACTGTCGTTAAGAGCAGTTGTAATGCTATGAACGACATTGTTCAGATGAGCTTCAGAGGTATTGATGAGCTAGAGGTAACTGATCTATTGCGATATTGATATCAGTCCCATATTGTTCCCAGTTAGCCTTATCAGAAAAGAAAATAGTTCTTGTTAATTGTGGAGACGATGGTGGTAGTGCATGGTTAATTATAGCTTTTACTGGTAGATGATCGCTGCCGATACAGTCAAGAACCGTGATAGAAGTTTTAGCAACTATTGAAGCTGTACTAATGATAACGTCAGGAGTAGTCTGACTACTCGCCCTGGTATGTTTGGGTAGTTGATATATATGGCCATGCAGGCCTAGGGAAATATAATCAGAAAAAAGAGTTTTCTCCCTGGTGGATTGGCTGTGAATATTGATATCGGCTAGTATTAATAATTGACGATACTGCGGGAATAGGTACTGGAAGAAATCGAGCAGAATATCATGCCCTGGACGGACATAGATTGTAGCTACGGTTAGAGCCCTATTTGGTAGATATATAGTTGTCACCAAATGTTCAGGCAAGGGTACAATTGATGGAATAGAATGAGCTGTGTAAGTTAGTTTATGGTAGATTCCAATAGCAGAGCCGCCTTGTGCTCGACCATTAGTATCTGCGTAATCATGTTTTAGTAACTGATACCCAGGAAGGCGTATAGATGTGGGCTTAAGAGCTGTCTCATTCAAAGCAAATATATCAACATGTTCTAAGAGTAGCTGCTCAAATAGTATTTGGTGTTGAGATAATATTCATAAAAAGAATAGTAAGAGCCATACTGAGACAGAAACCTTTGAGTTTAAACATTAGTATCACGTGGTACAATATAGAAATGAACATACGGACCAGAATAGGTAGCATAGAGATTAAAGTGAAATATAACTGAGGCCGCCGCAATAACATGGTCAAGAATTAGTTGTTGAAATGGAAGGATATTTTGCAAGATAAGAGTAATATAGCGCAGGAAATTCTCAACGGTGAGAGGAGAAGCAATAGATTGGGAAAAAGTGACAGAACTTCTGTTGTACGGAGCGAAACAGTCATTTCCGGGTGATCCGGTTTGGCTGCTGCCTTAGATTTGAATTTATACTCTAAGTAGGATGTGCATTACTTGAACATGTTGAACAATGTGGTGGCTTCCCTGTATTTGAGCAGTCCTTTGCTTCATGTTGTCCTGCACAGTACCCACATTTGGGGACATTTGGACACTTGGGAGTAACATGGTTATTGTATATTTGACATTTCTCACATCTAACTGGAAGAGGTGAACAGATATGAGATGGCTCAACACGATGTTGTGTTTTAAAGATATAAGCACCATCTTGCAACAAAGTATCGATTGATATTTGAGACATGGTCGAAACACGAACCATATAAGTTCGACCATTGTTATTTTTGATTCGAAGACATTTTGCTACCTCTATTCCCTCAGCTTTAACCTCTTCTAAGACTCCTTCGTCAGTTATTTCTGGCAGAACGCCTTTAATGACAACAGACATCATCGGTGAACGAGAGGGTGGTGGTTTTTGTTTGATCTTAGTACTGAGATTGGTAAGCTTAGCATTCTTTCCAAATATTTCGTAGCTGGATTTGTTACGAAGCGTGATACCGAAGCTTTCATCATCAGATTTAATAATAATGCCATTCCTGGTAAACACAATCTCTTTGACACTAGCGCGAGGAAGGTATTTCATTATTTGATTAAATATATGACGGCTATTGCTGTACTTGCTGTCGTAATTTGTAAGCTAAAAGGAATGTATCTTTGGTCGTGTGAGAGATGCAACAAAGTTTGGTTGCATTCCAGAAGTACATGTCGATGTCTGCGACATATCTGTAGTGCATTGCTTTGGTTCTGCTTGTACAGACGGTTTCTGTATGTAAGCAGGTGTATGGGATCGAGAGCGTTTGTCTACAGTTTCGGCACTACTTTCCCATAATGGTCGAACGCGCCGGTTCCTGCGAGGATCTCTTTCTGTTTCTTCCGAGGGGTTACTGGTGGAAGGCACGACTATCCCCGGTAACCGATGCATGACTCAAAGGGATCAAGGCAATGAAAACAAGAAATACTCAGCAGTAGGTGGTATATAAGCGAAGAGCAACCCGTTCGAATACGTGCTACAAAAGACAGAAGAGTTGGTCAGAGTATGACTGTAAACAATGACCTTCAAAAAATTTAGAAAAAGCCCTCCAGAAGATGAGGATCTTCTGTCAGACTCCTAAGTAGCTATCTTTACCGTTCTCACAAGTACGTCTGCAATACTTGATCACTGCTTAGTACAGTAAATAACTACAAGAGGAGTGTGATATATCGCTCGCGAGTGAGCCGACTCTTTTGACCAACTCTTTTGGATGAATGAGTGAGTTGTTGTTCACTGGAAATAAGCCACGATTCTTCGAGAGTCGTTGTTCTTTGAGAGTCGCTATTCTTTCGGGAGTCGTTGTACTTTGGGAGTCATGGTTCTTCGGGAATCATGATTCGTCGAGAGTCGTGGTTCGTCATTGTTCTTCGGGAGTCGTGGTTCTTCAGGAGTCATGATTCTTTTTGAACCAGACGATTCTTTAGGAGTGACAATGTTTGGAGAACGTGAGTCTTGTACGTCGCTCACTTTCGAACCGCCCTCTTGCTTTTCAATCTTGGTAGGTTTCAGTTGCTGTTTTGGAGGGGAGGTTTCGCTGGTTCTCACTGAGGAGAGCGCCTCTTGAGTTCGGCAAATGTGCGTTGCCTTAGTATATGTGTACCTCTGGCATGAATAAATAAAAAAGAGCACCATCACCGTAAATATTTAGCACTTTGATGTGGCAGTTGGATACACAATGATATTTTACATATAAAGCGAAAATTTTAACTACCAATTAAAATCGAATTTGAAGAATGGGCGAGTAGGTCAAGTATCTTAAAGCCCGTAAAAGCCGGTTCTTTTCATTTGCCTAGATCTGCTATTGTAATCATAGTGCACGTAGACAATTGACTATTCATTTGAGAAATTAAACTATGAGAATGTTTTCACCAGGAGTAGCGGTAAGAACTGATAGTAATTCTGCGTTTCTTCATACATCAATTTGTGTAACGGTTAGTCTTGAACAAAGGTATGTGTTACATAATTTTTAAAGCGAAATGATATGTTAAAATTAGTATATGTAATTCAAATAAATTCTTAATAATTTCAGTAAATTTTAAATATATTTTATAATTGGAGAGAATGGATTCTATGTCTTAGTTCATTATTTTCATTGCAAAAGGTACTTTCAGTTTAAATGATGAAGGTCTACTTAAGAGTATTTTAAGATACTTTTACAATATATATGGAAATTCTTGAGGCTGTGATGTACAAAATTCAACACGTAATTCCTGAAAGTTGTTTCTACAACATAACTAAATTTTATGGAAGCACACAGGGTTGGAATGGTTGGGACCTATGCCCTCGTTAAGGCTTTTGTACTTAAAACATTCGAAAGCCGCAATACTACATTATACAGAGGGTTGATTAATTCGTGTGTCAATTTCATTTGTTCACTGTGCAAACGCGGTATGAGATAAAGCCTTGCAATTTGGTGTAACTTTAGACGAAGGACAAAAGTTTTGTTTCGCCATAGAAGCATGTCACTTGTACTAAAGATTGAAGAGATATAGGGTCAAATGTCAAATTTCGATTTTTTCCTTATTTGACTGCAATGGTAAATTCTGAAAGAGCTTGAAAAAATGTAAATCGAAGTGATAACAAACAAAAAGCTGTATAGTATGATTCTGTGTCGCAAGTCGACCAAATATGCGTCAATCAAGTGTCAAGGTCAGAGATCACTGTCAGATCACGGTCACAGGTCATCTTGAGAACCCATTTGAATACACTTAAAACAACGTAATATCCGTACCTCATCATGTCAAATGGGTTCTCAAGGTGACCTGTGACCTTGATCTGACAGTGACCTCTGACCATGACACTTGAACGACGCATGTTTGGTCGTCTTGCGACATAGAATCATACCACACAGCTTTTTCTTTGTTATCACTTCGATTTACGTTTCTTCAAGCTCTGTCAGAATTTACCATTGCAATCCCGTAAGGAAAAAAAAATCGAAATTTGACCTTTCACCCTATATCTCTTCAATCTTTAGTACAAGTGACATGCTTCTATGGCGAAACAAAACTTATGTCCTTCGTGTAAAGTTACACCAAATTGTACGGCTTTACCTCATACCACTTTTGCACAGTGAAGAAATGAAATTGACACACGAATTAATCAACTCTCTGTATATACAATAAATCTATTAGGCCTATATGAAAATGACAAGAATCTTGTGATCTCATCACGAAAAAACAATTTAACCCATTAAAAATTACTTTTTTGGATATAGTTAACACCTCCGTCGAACTCAGTTTTCATCATGTTACTTTGATTTGATTTGATTTTGAGTTGAGCGTCCTTTTCAGCATCGAGGCACGGTGTCTCGGTTGTAAAGTCTTACCTCTTGTGCCTGGGTCGCTGGTTCGATCGCCGCCAAGTAAGTTTGTGGTGGGCAATATCATGTCCATGTTTTTTTTCGGAGTACTCCGTTTCCTTCCACTTTCTCATTCCACCAATTCTCCCATCAATCACTTGCTTTAACCATTGTCTACCTTAGTCTAAGGGTATAATCCTCGGACGTTAATCCATTTCATTTCATTTCAGCAGCGAGGCTATATGAGACGTGGACCTACTGATTAACGTGGAAACCGAACCACGTGAGTTCCCATCGGGAATCGAACACCGGGACTCCAACGCCAAAGACGCGTACGTTAACCGCTTAGCCACGGGGGAACTCGTTACTTTGATTAAAATGATCATGCTAAGCGGAAAGTGGTGCCCAACACTTTTAGGAAAAATTTAGTTTCAGGATGTTGTCAAGTTAGGAGTATGAAACGTGGAATATAAACTCTTCACTGAAAATAAGCAGAGCGCTTCCAGCGTTTTGAGAATTCCCATTTTAAGTGGGGAAGAGAGCATTTTCTATGTTTTCTTTCTTCACCTTGAAAGCGATGTTGCCGGTTGTTTGTGATCGAATCGTAGGGGAAACGATTGAAAAGTTTTAAGAAATGAATTTTTGAACATAGAAGTTAGCATCTACCTTAAACTAGGTTTTTATCATATTACTTCGATTGGAAGGAACATCTTAAGGAGATATAAGGGGTTCAAAATTTATGTTAAAAAAACAGTGTCTTATGAGCCCATCCAACTAGGAAGATGAAACTCGGTATATCTACTCATTAACAATGTATGAACATATGTCGGAGCGTATCCGTTTCAAGGAGTGAAGGAGGGGGGGGGGCGTTTTCTATAATTCCTTTCATGTTGAAAGCAATATTGTCTGTTGTGACCGCATCTCAGTTCAACAGTTTGGAGTGAAATTTGGGACATAGTTTATACTTATCTTGACCTAATATTCTAATCATTTCTTTGATAAAAGAACATACCCTAAGGGTGTGGAGGGGTTCAAATTTTATGTGAAAAATACAGTATGTCACGAACCTGTCAAGTAGAAAGAGGAAACTCAGTATACAAGTCCTCGTTAAATATAAGGGAACAGATTTTTCATGGTTTCGATATCTTTTAAGGGAGCATTTTCTATATTTTTTCTTTGGAATGAAATAGACATTGTCTGTTGTTTCTGATAGCATTACGGAATTTTTTCTGTAACATATTACCTGACTCAGGCTGGAATTTTATCATGTCACTCTGATTAAAGAGCTTGTACTAAAGGGATTGGAATTCAAAATTTTTAAGCTTGGATCACATGCATAAAAAACACGACTAAGTCAACAGAGCGGAGTGGATTTCGCAGACGAGGAGAGAAACCTATTATTATATTCTGTATTGGTATAGACATAGAAACAACCTTTGGGGCACCAATGCGATGCGATTTTATAAAAAATTGAAAAAAAAAGGGTGTCGCAATAGAAATTGCATTATACATTATCGACCAGAAAATGCTTTATGCTTTATTCTATGTAATATTAGGCATGTAAAATACTAATTCGTTAGTCATTATTTTCATAAATGTGTATATACAGGCTGTCTCAAAAGTCCCCTGACATAGGGTAACTCTTATCATCAGAGTTACAACAAAAGTAAGAGGGGGAAACCGTCTCCAAATATGATGTTTTCAATCTAAAGTGAAGTTTTTTTAATCGGACGGGCCGTTTGGGCTGTACACTCTTTATGCGCCCAATGTTAGATGAAAATGCAACATTGCCATTAATAGAGGGGGATGGAGTGAGAGAGGGCGGGGCTGGAGGTGGATAGATTTTCTAAGAGTATGGTGAATGGGGGCATGTTTGAAATGGGGGCTGGACATCGACACGTTAGTATAAAAGACAGTAACTTCATTCCCTATCTTGTGGGTCCAGGTAAATGGCATTGAAGTTGAATTTGTTAATAGCTGTATGCTTGCAATCTAAAATTTGTTTTATATAATATATTTGATCTGATAATACTATTTTAGTTTTTAACTTCCCCTTCCCCCTTCTAAAATTATAAGTCGGTCACTGAGTCGTTCAAATGAACCGATTCATTTTAATGAGTGAACCATTGAGCGACGACGATCTAAGAAGTGAATCATTTTGCACATCACTAAAGAGGAGTTAGGTTCGAAGTGTGTTTTGGAATAACAACAACAACAACAAGGTCTTTCATTCCCATCCGTAGATGGGAGGGCCGTAGAAGGTTATGCCTTCTCTTTGACCAGAGGAGTAAAAGACTCTAGCTATGGTTAAAGATAGAGGGAAATAAGGATGGAGTTTATTCTAGATGTAAATTGTATTAAGCCTTTATAGTCAGTGTATTGTTGATGATGATAGGAATTGCGAAAGTCGAGGAAAAGTGGAGACGTATAAGCTGCCCAGCGAAAGAAGTTTAAGTAGGATATATGTGCGGATGTTGGTGATAGATGCGGCGAGTTGGATTATAGTCCGCTGTTTGGGCCTCTCTTTCATAGATTGCCAGGAGATGATCCAGAGGTGGACAGGTGCTACGAGGAATGGCAGGAGACTGTTCTAGAAGCTCGGTAATGATTGGATGAGTATTGGTAATGTGCTGCATGATCTATCGAGTTCAGAGACAATAAATATAATTAAGGAGAAACGGCATTGATGTTTGCTTATAGACGAGTGAGGTTGATGTTCGAGCTGGTAGTGTGTAAGCAATGCGGATGGCTCGGCGTTCCAACATCTGGAGGCGGTCATAGGAGTATTTATTGGGAGATAGCCAGGCGAGATGGCCGTATGTGATTGCAGGGCAAACTAACACTTTATAGGTATACAGTAAAAGGTTGGAATTTAGACCCCACATAGTGCCTTTCAGTCGGCTCAGCAAATATAGGCGCTTGCGGATGTTTTGCTTCAAAGTTTGTAACTGGAATTGCCAGGTCAGATGAGTATCGAAATGTAAGCAGGGGTACGAAGATTATTGCTCAGAGATATAGGGGAGTCCATGACGGTGATGTGGAGACGGTCCGGATTGCGTGAATGACAGTATTTATGTTTGTTAGGCCCTAAGAGCGTCATTTGTGTTTTAGTTGGGTTGATCTTAAGTTTCCATTTGAGGCACCAAGCAAGCAGAGTATCGACGGCAGTTTGTAGTTGTATTGTGATTAGTGCTCTCAAACGGGTCGGGTCAGGTCAACTCTGGTAGAGTTGTCGGGTCGGGTCAGTCGGGTCAGCTCCGGTGGGGTTGTCGGGTCAGACTACTCGGGTCGGGTTGTCGGGACGGTTCAGCTCATGTCGGGTTGTCGGATAGGGTTAATCGGGTCAGCTCGGGTCGGGTTGTCCGGTCGGGTTGTTGGGTGGGGTCAGTTGGGTTACTCGAGTCGGGTTGTCGGGTCGGGTCAGTCGGGTCAGTTCACTTTGGTGAACTGAGTTTAGATTGAGCTTAAACTCGGCTGGAATCGAAAGCAGCTGTTTTTCACTAGCTGCCTAATTGAAAATAGCAATTTTCAATTGATTTTGTAGAAAACATAAATCTATTTTGAACACTTGCAGCTAGTGCTTTTATGGTAAAAGCTTATTTTTGTAATTGTGTGTACTTTAATTTTTAAATGTGCAAGATTGATTTTAGCAATCGACTGTAATATTAATATCTACGCCAATATGGAGTCTGGATTTAGAACAAAACTAGAAGTTGTTTAAGTAAGGCCAAAAGAAAGATTGGATATGGACGAACAAGCCCAAGCAGGGTTGCAGTAGCTCAGCGGTAGAGAATTCATGTCTTGCGCATGGTGTCCATGGTTCGATCCCAGCTTGTGCTAAGTAGGCTTTGTAGTGGAGAAACGCTGTGTAGTGGGTTTTCTCGGGGTTATCCTCTTTCCTCCCACTTTCTTCATTCCACCATTTCATTCATTTCTCATGGGCACCATATCCCTTAGCCTCGGTGCAGAATCGAGGGACCTTAAACTGAATATTTCATTTTATTTCACCAAGCCCAAGGACACCGATACAAGAACAAGATAAAGATTGGATATGCAAGACGAAGTGCATAGTAATATTGCTCTTGGCCTTGTTTTGGTGATCACGAAGTAGCGATGAGCATATTCTCTTGCTTTCCGTATAGTATAAAAGACCATAATCAAAATCGCACTTTTTCTTCATTTGTACCGATGAGGCGAGCAATCTTGGTTCTTGTATAGCATGAAAGACCACTAAGACTACGAAATGCAGGACCAAGACTTGACTGCAAGACAAAGAATAAGACGCAGTATTGATGATCAAGACCCAGGGAGCGAATTATTTGAATTTCATTTGTTGGGCTGAAAGTGATGAAATAAAGTTAGTACTTTATAATTAAATACCATACTGTATTTTTAAATTTTAAATTACAAAATTCAAATTATGTATCTTCTTACGTGCAAAATATATACTGTGAAATACGTTTTAATTACCGAAAAAGAAAAATCAAAGTGGCACGGGTCCTGGAATCATAAGAATCTATTTTGGAATGAAAGTTGAAGGGTTGGAAAACATGACAGGTGTTCTCCTGTTTCCTCAACCCCTATCCTTGTAGTTAAACGATTTTCTTTTGTCTCCGCCAAGAGACTCTTGCTACTGCCTTCCGAGAAGACCTCCTGCCATCCGAGCAGGTGAGAACACTGACCTTGAAGAAAAATTTAATCACATAGAACAAAAGCAAGAAAAAAATTTCTCCCACGTCGGACATTAGTATCAGTTATAATAAGAAATAACCAAACCTCAAAAGTGCCAAGTATTCATTAAGATGTATATACAAATCCTCCGCTTGATCTAGCTACTGGTTAACGTGTAAGACTTCGGTTTACGTGGTCCGTTTTTAATTCCCAATGGGAGTGCATTATGGCGTTCACCCAGTGTCGTGACCATAGTACTCTCAAACGGGTCGGCTCAACTCGGGTCGGTTCAGTCGGATCGGGTTGTCAGGTCAGGCTACTCGGGCCGGGTCAGTCGGGTCAGCTCGGGTCGGGTTATGCGGGTCGGCTTGTCGGGTCGGGTCAACCAGGTCAGCTCTAGTCGGGTTGTCGGGTCAGGTCAATGAGGTCGGATCATGGTTTGGGTCAGTCGGGTCGGGTCGGGTCATCGGGTCGGGTCAATCACTTCGGGTCACGGGTCGGGTCGGATCGGTCTTCAACCCGACCCGACCCGTTCAGAGCACTAATTGTGATGCAATCCACGGATGATCCCAAGGCAAGATAGGCGGTGTCGTCTGCATATTGGAAGGCATGTACCGGCGGAGATGGCATGTACCGGCGGAGGCATGTCTGAAACATATGAGATATAAGAGGGGGGATAAAACTGACCCCTGGGGTACCCCAGCTCTTAATGGGAATGCAGTAGAATTTGCGCCATTGATGTTAATGAAGGCTCGCCTGTGGGATAGGAAGTTTGAAATGAGGCGGACGTACGTAAGAGGTAAGATCCGTTTAAGTTTATAAAGCAATCCTTTATGCCATACCGTGTGAAAATCTCGTTCAATTTCAAATGAGATCAGGACCGCTGGGAGATGTTTATTGTAATGGTTGATGGCCAGGGACGAGAGTTTTAGTAGCTGATCTGACGTGGAGAAAAGTGTTCTAAAGCCGGCCTGTGTTAGTGGAAGGATATTATGTTGTTCGATATAGACATGGAGCCGTTTCACTATGATTCGTTGAAATGTTTTACTGAGAGCTGAATTGAGACTGATAGGGCGGTTTGAGAAATAAGATTATTTTGGCTAATTTCCATGTAGGAAGAAAGAAGCCCGTGATGAGAATGGCGGTATACAAAGGAGCTAAATCTATGAAAGAGAGGCTGTGAGTGTGACAGCTGGCGGTAGCTTATTGAGTCGACTCCCAGTCATGTGTTGCGCCTGTTGGAGACAACTGAGTGGATATCTTCAGCGGTGATTGTCGGAAGAAGATCCGTGCGAGTAGGAGACTGGGGAGCGAAAGTCGGTTCGAAGTGTGGTTGATGTGGAGTACCTGCCGTAGTGATAAGTTGGTGAGAAGGATGTATGAATACCGGATCTATGTGTGGCGTAAAACTGTGGCAAAATGGTCTGCGAAGGCTTGTGAGATAGCTGCATCAGTCGCTGGAGCTGTATTATTAATAAGAGGATATTCCGGTCTATTGGATTGAAAGGTGAGTCTTTTAAGTAGCGCCCAGAATTTCGACGGGTTTTGTTCGCTGCGGAGTTGATTGGAGGAGATGCGTTACATGAGACGCTTCTAGGTTATTATATATGAGTGGACCATGCATTGCATTTGCTGGTGTGAATGGAAGAAATTGAGATCTTTTGTGTGCCTGTATTCTGTAAGGTAGGCCTGAGAACGGACCAAAGTGTACGGGCATATGGAGGTAGAGAGGGCCTGGACGGGTTTGTTGTTAATTTAGGGATGGCATGGTCTGTGTCACGAATGATAGCGTCTGTTAGTATTTCGGTTAGTTGGGTGATAGCGTCTGAGGTAGTGAGGTCAGTAGAGGTACCGGTAAGCGTCTCCGTGATGAAAGATTTATATTTTTGCCAGTCGGCCCGATGGAAATTGTATTTAGTAGACGGTGTGATATGAACGACATCACGGCCAGGGTGGCTAATGGTAAGTAGAACTGGAAGATGGTCGCTGCCTATGGTCCCCAAGACGTCAACAGTTGAGGATGTTACCAGATTGTGAGAAACAAGGACGACATCGGGTGTAGTGTTACTAATCGGACGTGTGGCATGCGGTATGGGCATGAAGAATCCTTTAGTCGTCAGTAGAAAATCTTCGAATCGTTGCCTTTGTTCTGCGGTGCGAGAGGACAAATTAAGGTCGGCCAGAAGTACGTATGTGGTAAAATGGGTATCCAGATGTTATAAAACGATATGGGAGTGGTTGAGTGGAGGGGATGTAAATAGTGGCAACAGCGAAGATTTTATTGGAAAAGTAGACAGTGGTAATGTCGCTCTGCGGGTATAAGGCAGTAGGAAGAGGTGTGATATGCTAGTATGGTAAAGAGGAGCGAACGGCCAGAGTAGCACCACCCCGAGCAAAAGGTTGCGGGAGATCTGAACGCAGCAGATGATAGTGTGGAAAGTAGTATGGTTCTGTGCGTTTCAGAAAAGTTTCATTTAGAAGAATACAGTCCGCTTGATGAGTTGTTGCCAGTGTTTCCAGGAGAACACGATTCGTTGGCAGCGAGAGGATGTTACAGAAGAGTAAGCGGATCGGTCGTCTGTCTGTCAGTCGTATACTCATGATGGTGGGTCGGAATGAAAGTGGAAGTATGTCGTTAACCCAGAATAAGTAGCAGCCATGTGGAGGTGAAATATGTCCATGGCCGCTTTAGTGGCATGAGTAATGATGGCTTCCCGTTGGTATGGGAAAGTGTTCTGTAGTACTAGAGTAATAAACTGCAGCACACACTCAATAGTTGGGAGAGGTAATAGAAAAGTTTAAGTGCCTGTAGAGACTTGCGTGGCCGTATGGAGTCGGAGAGGGACTACTGTTTGAGGTTTATCTGGTAGCGGTTGAGGTTTTCTTAGTGTACTTGTAAGAATATGTTGGGTGGGGACCATCAGGCATTACAGGAGGCCGGCTGTTGAAGGTTTGGGCAGCTTTTGATCTTGTGGGACCCCTTACCCCCTTAGAGTGCGGACAGACTGTAGGCAGAGTACACTTGTTTGTAGGGTGGGTATTGTAGGAGAGCCAATTTTCACACCGCAACGGAACTGGTGGGGGAGTACGGGATGGCTCTACTCGGTGGTGGCAGCGATAGAGATAAACTCCGTTGCGGAGAATATTGTCGATTAGAGTTTGGTCGTCCGTGAGGTTGCGTACCATGTACGTGGGTCCGTTAGCGTTTTTGATTGGGATTGCACGTTCGGGATGTAGACCTTCCTCCTTTAGTTCGTCCAATATGTCTTGTTCGGTGAGCGTGGGATCAACACCACCTATCACGGCTGACAGAAGGGCAGTGCGCCTGGGTGGTGGCGGTGTCTGTGACTTCGTAGAAGTTAGGAGTTGAATTCTCGCATCTGGGCCAAACATTGCCGGGTCGACTTTATTGATGAGACGATGGTACAATTTATCGTTAGTGGATTTTAAGATGACGCCGTTCTAAGTTTTGACGAGTTGTTTGAGATCAGGTCTATTACAGTATCGCATAAGTTGTTGGTAAAATGATTTAATTATGGAATAGGCTGGGCTGAGATTAGTAAATAGGATATTGAAGATGGTGAGATTGGTGGCATCTATGTATATAAGATTCTCTACAGAGGTGGCAGGCGTGACTGGAGTAGAGTAGCTATTGGATGCACCAGGTGATTTCGGAGGACTCTTGAGTGCTTCGGTGTAAGACAATCTTGGAGGAAAACGAGAACGGTCACGATCACGAGGGGGCGAGACCTCGGAAGATTGAGATGTGCTAGGAACTTTGGTACGTTGTTGCGAGCGTGGAGCATCTCGTCTAGGTTCGCATGGGGTTCCATAACAGTTGAAGGAAGGCTTTGATGCTTTCCTTTAGAGGAAGAAAAGTCCGGGGTCGTGGGCATTGCGTCGTCTTAACAGTGACGTCAGAAAGGCGAAGCGTTTCGTCAGTCAAGAGCCACCGGAAAAGATTAGACTAAGAGATGAAACTATTAGAGAGATAATTAAGATGTTCAGATAATTAATGAATTTGGCGTACCGCTTACACCGAAGTGTTGCCTCACCAACTAGGGGAGTTAGTAGAGAGCCTGGCGTATCGCAAACACAGAAGTGTTGCGCCCCGCTCAGGTTATGTGCGGACAGTACAACCAGAGTTAGGAACTAACAAGGAAACTACGCGCCAGATGTTGCAGTGCCCTAGCAATGTGCAAAGAAACTGTGCAGCTCGGACCACAGGCCGATGTAGAATCTTGAGAATCCTCTGCACGTAAAAATTAGAAGCGAAATGAATAATAGCAAGCCTAATTAATAACACACGACACACACTTTCGCCCTTAGTCGCAAGGTCAGTATGTTTGGGAATTTTTTAAAGCTGCAATTTCATTCCCAGTCGAAACTGGGCGGGCCAGAGAAGGTAACGCCTTCTCTGGGGCCAGTGGAAACGGAGTTGTTGGAATCTTTTGTTTATAGATGGTGTTCAGGAGGCTGTTAAAAGTGTAGTTGGATATTCATTATTATATCTAGAGATGCGGTAGAAGAAGTGCATGAGCGTGGATGAAAACCCAAATATGGAGAACAGAGGTTACGGATTATAGATATGTGGGTGGCAATGATATATTCGACGACGCGGTAAGAGCATGAGTATGGTGGTGCGGCGAGAGACCTCTTGAGTAGGAGTATGTGGCGGTAATGAGTATGCAATGCGCAGAGAATGACGTTCCAGGACTAGTACTTTGTCGTAGAAGTGCTGTGAAGCTGAAAACCATTCAATATGACCATGTGTAAGGGCAGGATGGACAGAAACCTTGTACGTATGGAGAATAAGCTTGGTGTTGAGATCCCAGTTGGTGCCGCAGAGACTTCGCCACTAATTTATACGACGTCTAATCTTAGCTTTTGAAAGGGACAGATGGACGGTCCGGGTGAGATGTTTGTCAAAAATTACGCCTAGATATTTGACACTGTTTCACAAGGTCAACGGTGAGTCTAGAAGAGTAAGATGTAGACGCTCGGGATTTCTTGTAAGACAAAATTTGTTGCGGTTGCGGGCGAATAATGACATTTGGGTCTTGGAGGGGTTTCATTTCAGTTTCCACTTCAGACACCAACTGACGAGCTTATCGATTGCTGGTTGGAGAGTGATGTTGATACGATCAACAGAGGAACACAAGGCGATATAGACGGTGTCGTCAACAAATGGGAATGCGTGGATGGGCGGCTGAGGTTGGGGCATATCTGCAACATATAAGATGTATAGTAAGGGGGAGGCACTGAGCCTTGTGGTACACCAGCGCGAAGAACAAAGTGGTGGGATTGAGCCTGGTTAATTTGGATATAAGGTAAAAATTGATGGAGAAAGTTCGCTACGAGACGAAATTACGGTAAAGGAAGAATACGTAGTAGTTTGAAAATAAGGCCTTGATGCCACACAGTATCGAATGCTCGTTCGACGTAAAATGAGATGAGGACAGAAGGCAGTAGTTTATTGAAGTGGTTAACCAGGAGGCTCGAGAGTTTGAGCAGTTGATCCGTAGTGCTGAATGATGGTCTGAAGCCAGCTTGCGTTGGGGGTAGATGATGATGAGTTTGTAGATAAGAATGAAGGCGTGTGACCACAATACGATCCATAGGTTTGCTGAAGACGATAGTTAGGCTAATTGGGCGGTAAGATGCGATGTTGGTTAGATTTTTGTGCCGTTTCAGAAAAAACTACAATTTTGGAGAGCTTCCAGAAAGTAGGAAAGTGGCCAGTTGTGAGAATAGTAGTGTACAACTGAGCGAGGACAATATGGAATGCTGTCGGGGCTTGCCGAACTTGGTTATATGTGATAGTGTCGGCCCCAGGTGCTGTATTCCGGCGTCTACGAAGCATAGCAACTATTTCAGGACTAGGACTAGTGATTGGAGCTTTCAAGAGATCAGTCGGATAAGGTTGATGGTCCAACAGGTGTAAATAATGTTCGCTCAGGATTACCCAAACTGGTAATATAACGTTGGGATGGAAGTGTAAACAATGGAGCACTGTGAAGTGTGAAGACAGCCTCAAAGTAATTAGCGAACGCGGCTGCTTTGTCAGAATCCGTCGTGGGGACGTTGTCATAAACAAGAATAGGATATTGGGAGCCCCGGTTTTTGTAAGTAAGACGTTTAAATAAGTGCCAGAATTTAGTGGCATTGGTTTCGTTGCGCAACTCGTTGCATGAGGTTCGCCAGTTGAGTCTTTTCCGGGCTATGAGGTACTGTTTGACCATGCGTTGGAAATGTCGATGCAGTATGAGAAAGTGTGGATCTTGAGTCCGCCTGTATTCAGTCAAAAGGGCATGTGACCGGTGACGAGAGTGACCGCATGAGGTGGTAAACTCGGGCGATGTGAGTGGATTGAACGTTTCGGTACTGCATGTTCGGTAGCGCCGGCAGTGATTGCAATAAGAGACATGGCCAATGTCGTCTAAAGATGAGACTTCGGTGCGAGTAAAAGCCAGTTGCTCAGAAATATAAGTTCGACATTTCTCCCAGTCGACTTTGGCGAAATTGTAGGTCGCAGAGGATGCTGGTGGTTCCTTGGGTTTGGTGCCAGAAGAAGTTATTGTAAACAGAACTGGGAGATGATCGCTGCCAATCGAGCTAATTACATCCACAGAAGAGTTGGGGAGCAGATTGTTACTGACTATAACTACATCAAGTGTTTTGGACACGGTCACGGTCACGGTAATTTTGAAGTTTTGAGTAGAGTATCGGGCCGAAGCCCCTGACTCCATGAGTTGATGGTATAAAATATATGCAACAAGTTCAGGCGGTTTGTTGGGTAGTACTATTGTTTTGTTAGGCGTGGTAGACTACATCCGCAACTGTCGCAGAGTAGCTGCTCATAAAATCAGTGCGAACGCTGGGAGGATATTAAATGCGTGGCGTGCGATAGACATTTCGTACAGCGAATTCGGTGACGATGTTAGCTATTGCTGGATTAATGTGTCTGGGTAAAGTAAGCCAGAACTTACTGTGAAGATGTCGCTCTAGTTCTCTAACAGTAGGGAGCTCTAAATCTTCCAAAAATGGTATGTTTCGTGTATATCTGTCGTGACCAGTGATTATACGACCGGCTCTAGTTTGCACACTTTCAAGTGTTCGAAGGTGACTGTATAAAGCGTGTTGCCAAGCAGGGCATGCATATGACAGGGTGGACAGGACTATCATCTTAAGTATGTGCACGCGGACCTCATGAGAAATTGAACTGGAGCAAAGATGGGATATAACGCAGAAATTTTTCGTAAAGCTCTTTGCTTGGTGTCGCTCATATGTGCGGCGAATGTTAGCCCACGGTCTAAAGTCACTTTCAAGTATTTGGTGTACCTGAAGTGAGGAATGTGTGCGTTTTCATAGATAAGATGTCGAGGGACGCGGATGCGTCTTCGACTGTGGATGACAGCACAACTTTTGTCTGTATTTACTTTAATCCTCCAACGTCTTTTCCATTCCTGAAAACTTGTTAGTTGACGTTGCATATACATGTAGCATTATGCAAGGGAGCTACTGGTCGCGAAAAACTCAGTATCATCGCAGTACGTTGCGAGAAAGCAATGTGGTAGGGTCGGAAGATCTGCTGTATATAAAGTATATAAAAGCGGTGAAAGTACAGCGCCCTGTGAAACACCTGCTTTGATAGTCCTAGACGAGGTTTTGACACCGTCAACAGACACATGAAATTTTCTGCCAAAGATGTAAGAACGAAGTAAATGCAGAAGACGATCCGGAAGACCTTGGGTGTATAGTTTATATAATAGCCCTGCTAACCAGACTTTTTCAAATGCATTTGAGACATCCAGATATACGCCAATGTGTGTTGTTTTTCTATTGAAAGCTGCAGTTAAAAGATCTACTACGTGTGCGAGTTGCGTAGTAGTGCTATGTTGTGCACGAAACACAAACTGATGGGGTGGTATGAGATAATTATTGATTACATGCTGTCTCAACCTCCAGAGTAAGACACGTTCAAATAATCTACTTAAGTGTGACAGAAGAGTAATCGGCCTATAGTTTTCCGGGAGCAACGGATTTTTTCCAGATTTGGGGGTGGCGACGATACGTGCTTCCTTCCAGGTCTTTGGGAAGGAGCATAGTTGAAGGACGGCATTAAATAAATAGGTTAAAAAGACCAGTAATTTCCTTGTGGGGTGTTTTAGTATCTCTGTTCTAATCCCATCAGGCCCAGATGCTGTCCTTGCCGGCAGACGTTTGAAATGTCTTTCTATTTCCCGAGGTGTTACTAAGATGATATCATCTGTAGGGCTTTGTTTACTTATGGTATATAATGTGGTTCGGATGTGCTGTTGGAAATAAGGATCAAGAATTGCGCTATTGGGCTGGAACTGTTCTTCCAAAGAGTCGGCGAAAATATCCGCTTGCGACTGAGGGTCTTGTGTCAGTCCCTGAAGTCCTTGAATGACTAGCTTTTGAAGCATTTGTAGTACCTTGAAATGACTTGGAGGACGTCCAGATTTTGGGGTCATTTACTGTGACATTACGAAAAGTGTCTTAACAGTATTGTTGGTTTTGTCTCATAGTTAGCATCTTGAGCTTTGCACGCAGTTTGTTCCATAGCGTGTTATATGCTCCATGTAATGTGTGCTGCCATCGACGCCTAGCCCAGCGTTTTAGATGGATATACTTTGTAGATGAAAACTATCGCATTGATCGGTTTGGGTTGGAGAGATTATGGTAGTGCAGCTCGCTGCCTCTGCAGTACGAAGTGCTAAATTGACGTGTGAAACTGCTTGTTCGATGTCCTCAGTGGTGGCGGGGCTATCTCGTAGATCGATCATATTGTTTAGTTCCTGTTTAAATACATCCCAATCAATTATTGTTGTTTTGAGGAGAGGGGTGGTATGTGCGAGGCTGTGGTGTGAAACGTGGAAAATGACCAGATCATGATCAGAGTCTAAATCCGAGATGACATAGGGATGTACAGTAAAGGATACATCTTTGCAAATAGCGACATCAAGAACATCGGGTTGACCACCTAATTTTGGATGGTGAGTTGGGGAGATGGAGCACTGATAATGAAATTAGACGTTAGGATATATTGGTGTAAGGCGTCCCCTGCGTTGTCAGATTTAATTGAGTGCCATTCGCCATGCTTAGCTTTAAGATCTCCAGCCAAGATGACTTTTGGTTCTAAGCTAGCTATGATGTCAAAGTCTGTGGGCTCTAGTTGTGTGGCTGGAGACCTGTACCCAGTGACCAATATTAATGGAACGCCTGGAGTTATTAGCTCAACAGCAAGGGAATCCAAAGTAAGTAGGGGTGGTATTGGAATCAACCTGACTGGGAATGCCTTTTTGATTATTAGTAGCAATCCTCCTTTCTGTCTACCCACTCTATCCTGTCTGTACACAATGTAGTTGGGTAAGCGCCAACTAGTGATTCGAGCAGTAAAATGCGTTTCTTGAATAATCATAATACCAACTTTATGTTGGGTGAGAAATCTAATAAGCAGGTGCTTCTGCCCTTCGAGACGATCTGCCCATTTCACGTAGCAAGAATAAGGGAATGATGGAGAACCTTGGAGTTAGAAGCAGCCATCATCAACCATTTCCGCTATAGTTTCTATGACAACTGCAGCCTTGGAAGCTGAATCGGCTGCTTGTCGGAAACGTGCAATCCCACGTTTGACATGCGTTATTATTTTACGGAATGGTAATTCCTTGAGGAATGAAAGAATGGACTTTAAGTCCAGATCTTCTGTAAAGTTCCCTTGTTTGAGGGTTAAAGCTGACTGGATGTGGAAAAAATTGGGAGTTTCAGAATCATCATCTGTAGTCACTAGTTGTTTATTAACAGAAGTGGGAATGGAGGTTTCCTCTGTCGTTGTTTCTTGTAAATTTTTCATGCGTGCTTCTGGATTTTTCTTCGGCTGCTGGGCTGGTAATTTTAGTGCTTCAGATTAAGATTTAAATACCGGACAACCACGGTAATTTGCCGCGTGATCTCCCTGACAATTTGCACAAGTGCCGGGTGTGGATGTGTATGGTTTAGTGCAAGACTGTGCGAAATGCAGTTGCCCACATTTGAGACAGCGTCGGTGTGCTTGGCAGGTGTCTTGCGAATGCCCCAAGCGTTGGCACCTGTAACATTGCAGCACTGATGGAGGCTTATAGGGTTCGATTTGGACCTTGTAATGTAGCAAGTTATAAAGTGCGTATATCTCTTTAACAGCTGCAGTTCTCGCCAAAGCAACCAAGAACAGTGGCATCATTATTTTCTTGTCATCCACCTTGCTTTTGCTAGACATTTGGTTGACACTTGTTGGTTTGAAGCCCAATCGTACAAGTTCCTCCCTCAGGTCATCTAATTCTGTGTCGATAGGCAGTTTGCGGACAACTACCTTAATAGGTCTTTCATTTTTTTGGCACTCCTGTGGCATATTCAATCTTCGTTTGCTCTGAATAAGCTTTGATAGAGTTATAGTCATGTTTGTTAGCCGCTTGAAGTCGAATGCGCTCCTTGTTGGGCTGTGCTAAGGATGGCTCCTTCAATGCTCGTGTCAAGGTCTTTGTAAAGGTATATGTGTTTTTAATTCCGTATATAAAAATCGGAGGAGGCTTGAAATTGGATGGCTTGTTAATAGAAACATTGTTGTTGTTGGCAGTAGCGTTATCTGTTTGCTCTGATGTCAACACATCGAACATGTTCCTGGTCGGAAGAGGTGAATAGTCTTGGACGCTAGTAGTTAGCTTTCCTGCCTTGTTGAGGTTTTCCAAAGAAGACCTACGTCGCTTTAGTGTCCCCACTACTGTAAAATCCATATCCTCCGATTTGTTCGACGTTGATGGTTGGGAGGTACTTGGTTGTTTCGTTAGTTTTGATTTCAGCTCCGCTGGAACGGCTGGTTGCTTCTTTTTGCCTAAAGGCAGAAGGAAGTCTTCTTGTTTGTAAGTTGCTCTGATTTTGCCCCTGATACCGGGAATCTTGGTTGATTGTGACTTTTCTCAGATCTGACTGGTGTCTTCTGAGAAGCCATCTTGATAGCTAGAGTGGGAGATGGCGCCAGCGTACCACAAAGTAGTGACGTTTACGATAAATGATATGTTCTTAGAGCAGTGCTCTAAGTTTATAGTTTTAGAAAGCTGTTCCTCCGGAGAGAAAGCACAAAATATAATCGTTCACCGGTAGAGATGCTAAAGTCGTCAACTAGTGTTAGGGACCTCTACCTCCGAAGAGGAGAGTATCAAAATAAATCGTTAGGCCTAGAGAATATCAAGGTTGTCAACAGTTAAGACCAAATCAGAGTGTCAACCTCCGTGGAGGTATGAAAAAACAATTCGACGGTTGTTTTCTAAACCTCAAGGAGGCAAGTAATCCAACCGTATATACGAAGATCGCGAATCAATTCAAGAGATGGGGATGGAATACCTAAATGACTCGTTTATTTTTCTCCGCCTGCTACGGATACCCTTTTTTAACCTGGTTAGTGCTCCAGGTGGCCAGTTCGTGTTTTGGATTTTTTAAACTGCAATTTCATTCCCAGTCGAAACTGGGCGGGCCACAGAAGGTAACGCCTTCTCCGGGGCCAGGGGAAAAACAGAATTGTTAGACGCGCCTGTTTATAGATGGGATACAGGAAGCTATTGATTGTGTTGATGTACGATCATTATTATATCGTTAGATGCGTTAGAAGAAGTGCAGAGTGGGAGTGATTATGGACGATAAATATGGAGTTGGCTTTGATAGATGTGACGACGTGTGTTATAGGTTGGTGTGGCCTGGTCAAGTTCATGCAGGGCAAGTAGATGATCAACTGGTGGATAGGCATGTCGTGGTCGTGCAGGAGTCTGATCGAGCAGAGCACCAAGAATTGGATGTGCCTCAGCTATACGGCTTTGTATATAGCGAGTGCGGAGACGATATAGATGTAAAAGCGTGGGTATGGTGGTGTGCCAATAGACCTCCCTAGTAGGAGTATTCGCCGGTAAGAAATAAGCGGTGCTCAGAGCATGACGTTCCAGGACTTGTAATTTGCTGTAGAAGTACTGAGGACCAGACAACTAAGCAATATGACCATGGGTAAGAGCTGGGCGGGCAAAGACCTTATACGTATGGAGAAAGAGCCTGGTGTTGAGACCCCAGTTGGTGCCGCAGAGGCTTCGCAACAAATTTATTCGGTGTCAAATTTTAGTTTGTAACTGAGAAAGTTGGGCTCTCCTGGTGAGATGTTTATCAAAAATGACGCCTAGATATTTCACACTCTTGGACAAGGTCAACGGTGAATCGAGAAGCGTAGGATGGAAACGCTCAGGATTTCGTGTCGGGCAAAATTTGTTGCGGTTACGGGCGAATAATGACATTTGGGTTTTGGCGGGGTTGAGTTTGAGTTTCCAGTTCAGACACCAGGTGACGAACTGATCGGTTGCTGGTTGGAGGGTAGTGTTGACACGATCAACAGAAGAGCACAAGGCGAGATAGGCTGTGTCGTCAGCAAATTGGAGTGCATGGATGGGCGGCCGAGGTTGTGGCATATCTGCAACATATAAGATATAGAGTAAAGGGGAGAGCACGGAACCCTGTGGCACCCCAGCACGAAGAACAAAATGGTGAGACTGAGCCTGGTTTATTTGTACAAAAGCGTTGATACAGGAAATTGGCTATTTGACGGACGTACAGTATAGAAAGAAGATGGAGGAGTTTAAAAACAAGGCCTTGATGCCACACCTTATCGAATGCTCGCTCAATATCAAATGAGAGGAGGACAGAAGGTAGTCGTTTATTGAGGTGGTTAGTCTGGAGGCTCGAGAGCTTAAGAAGTAGATCTGTGGTGCTGAATGAAGTTCGGAAGCCGGCTTGCGTTGGGGGCAGATGATGATGAGTTTCCAAATATGGATGAAGGCGTGTGACCACAATACGCTACATGGTCTTACTGAAGACGTTGGTGAGACTAATTGGGCGATAGGAGCCAATATTTGTAGGATCTTTTTGCGGTTTCAGAAAACAACAATTTTAGCGAACTTCCAGAGAAGAGGAAAATAGTCAGTTGCGAGAATAGTGGTATACAACTGTGCGAGAACAAGGTGGAATGCCTCTCCGGCTTGTCGAATTTGGTTGTATGTGATAGTGTCGGCACCAGGAGCTGTATTGCGGCGTCGACGAAGTACAGTGACGATTTCAGCACTAGTAATTGGAGCTGTCAAGTTTTAGTTTGATCAAGTTGATGGTCTAGTGCAGGTGTAAATAACGGTTGCGAAGGATTGTCCAATGTGGAAATTAGGCGGTGAGATGGAAGGTGAAATATTGGAGCATTATGTGGCGTGAAGACATCCGCAAAGTAATTAGCAAAGGCGGGCACTTTTTCGGAATCCGTGGTGGGAACGTTGCCATCGACCAGAATAGGGCATTGGGAACCCCGGCGTTGGTAAGTAAGCCGTTTAAAAGAGTGCCAGAATTTAGTGACATTGGTTTCATTGCGTGACTTGTTGCAAGAATTACGCCAGTCGAGGAGTTTCCGGGCTATGACGTAGTGTTGGACCATGCGTTGGAACTGTCGATGGAGTAAGAGAATGTGTGGATCGTGAGTTCACCTGTATTCGGTTAGAAAGGTATGAGACCGGTGAAGGGGAGTGACTGCATTATGTGGTAGGCTCGGGCGATGCGAGTGTAATGCACGTTTAGGAACTGCGTGTTCAGTAGCGACTGCAATGAGGGTACTAAGAGATGTAGAGACATGGTCAATGTCAGCTAGAGATGTGACTTCGGTGGGAGTAGAAGCCAGGTTCTCCGTGATGTACGTTCGATATTTCTCCCAGTCGGCTTTGGCGAAATTCTAGGTTGTAGGGGAGGCTGGTAGTTCCCTGGATTAGGCGTCAGTTGGAGTGATAGTAAGTAGTACCGGGAGATGATCACTGCCGACGGAGCTAAGTACCTCCACAGAAGATTTTGGCAGTAGGTTGTTACTGATTATAACCACGTCAGGGGTGGTGTGACTCGCAGGCCGAGTGTGGTGTGGCAGAGGAATACAAGAACTATGGGTAGTTTGAAGGAAGTCCTGCAAACGCTGTTTTTGCGACGCAGTGCGTGAGTGATAATTGAGATCCGGAAGAACTACGTATGTTTTAAAGTTGACATCCAAGTAAGTGAGAAAGCGATATGGCAAAGGTTGAGTAGATCGTACATAGATGATTGCTAGGGCACAGTAAGTGCAGGAAAATAGACGGTACTGATAACGTGTTCAAAGTGTTGCTCAGAATATGGTGGTATGACAAGACGACGAGGTAACGAGTGACGGATGGCAAGAGCAGCTCCACCACGAGCAATATTGTTAGGGAGATCACATCGTAAGATGTGATATTGTGGAAAGTAGTACCTGTCAGTAGTTTTCAAGAAAGTTTCGTTTAGTGCAAGACAGTCTATATTCAGTGAGGATGCCATGGTTTCAAGTAAAATTCGGTTAGTCTTGAGCGAGCGGATATTAGAAAATAGGAGCTTGACTACCTTCTCATTTTTGTGCCCCGCCCTCTGGAACAGGAGGAGTAGATTCAGAATGGAAATGAAAGTGAGAGTAGAGGCCAGAATAAGTGGCTGCCATATGGATATTTAAGATGTCGTAGGCAGCTTTTGTTGCATGGGACAAAATGGCTTCGCGTTGAAACGGGAAGGCATTTTGCAAGACTAACGTGATAAACTGTAAGATATGTTCAACAGTGGGAGGAGGAAGTAAGGAAGTTTGGGTGCCAGTTGAAGTATTTACAGGAGTGGAAGAAGCGTGGAGTCGGAGCGGCACGACTGTTTCAGGTTTATCTGGCAGCGGTTTCGGTTTAGTTTTGCATTTGTAAGAGTAGATGGGATGGTCGCCATCACAGGTTTGCATACCGGAGGTTGTTGGAGAAGGGTGCAGGTTTTAATCTTGTGCGGGCCATTGCAGTGTGCACATTTAGGTGGAAGAGTGCATTGAGTGGTCATATGGGAGTTATAAGTTAAGCAATTCTCGCAACGCCGTGAGAGAGGAGGTGAAGTGCGAGATGCCTCGACGCGATGGTGACAACGATAGATAAAGACACCATTTTGAAGATCGCCTATTTTTGGATTTTTTTGTTGCTAGCCGAAGGCTAGCTTCCTGTTAGAGGGCTACATCCTCTCTTAGGTGACAGAAGTGAAAGAAGGGTTATCTATATAGGAATAAGGCATAGGTGGGCTAAGGGTTCTTTATTAAATCATTTATTTTATTATTATTGCAGAAGAAGGACATTACGATGTTTTCGATCATAATCATATGTGAATGGTAGGGATATTTGAAAAACATAAGAATGAAAAGGGAAAGAAAAAGAAAGAAAGCTCCGTAACAAAAGAAGGGTGGGAAACCCTGTATCGTGCAAATGAGAGGCATGGAGCAAGTCGTGAGTGGGAACCCTTCACCCCTGGTGGGGGAATATTCATGAAGATATCAGCTTATGTCTTATATATATACAAGGTTCAAACAAAATGAAAAAAAAACTTTTATATCGGACTTCCGAAGAAAAATAAAATAGAATAAATGCATGACCGTGTTTATTATATATGGAATTCCCAGTCACGACCCCCTTTTCAGTTTTATTAAAATAGAAGAAGAAGTAAAGAAGAGAAGAGAAAGTTGGGATAGGAAGAGAGGAGAAAGAGGGAAAGTAAGAAGATGAGAAAGAGGGAAACTGTTACTGGATATTTTTTGAGAAATATGGTAAAGGAAAGTGAATAATTATCGAATCGGGATCATTTCCAATAGCTATTGGGTGAGTATTTGGTATTAAGGTGAACAAAGATAGACACATGTTAACCTATACCTCCCAGACCTAGATCCATTTAACCCCAACTACCGAATTATCCCAATCTAGCTCTGAGATAGATGAGAAAGTTTAACTTAACAGTTTATTCAATATTTCAGAAAGTTCTCGACTAGTATCCAATACTTGAAGGATAAATGATGAAGTTGATGGCATGTTAGAATCGACCACAGAAAAAAAACAGAGTAACACATATTTGTCGAAGATTTTGACTCTCGAAGTTCTCCCATGATGATCGTTCATTCAGGTTACTTCGGTCTTTTTTGCTTCCTTTATAGAGCCAACTTAAATTAAATTAGTATTGACTTTCAACGACTTTAATTGCTAACTACCGTTAATTATCACTAGTTAACAAATTTAAACTTTTTGTTTGTTACATGAGAAAAATCACCTGATCTTAAAGGAACTTTTTGCGCTGAATTCGAATATGCACTCGGTTTCTCTCCATCACGTACAGTTTTCCCGTAACAGAGGGATTTTCGGGAAATTCCATCAAAAATTTCCCTTTTTCAGATATTTTATTCCCCTAGCTCCTGTCCCCTTACATATAGTAACATAGAAATTAAACCTAAGTATACCTTGATTTATATTTAATAAACCCTAAAAGTTTCGTAAAAATCGCTTTGTTCTTTCTAGAGAAATAAATATATTTGTATGTATACTGTGTGCACTGTTTATTACACCTGATAGTAATGCTTTCAGATCTCCTGAGTTGGGGTAAAAACGATTTGCTTTATTACTACAAACACAGACTTATAAATGAATATTTACAATAGTCAACAACACACTTGTATTGCTCTCTGTAAATTAGAAACGTGTATAAAAATGAATGTACTTCCAACGTATATTTTTTTTAAACGTACAGTATATGTATATCTTAATACATATATATACAATTCTCCAAGTTTTTTCGTTTTGTCCTGACCTAGTCCGTGATTTGCACCTGACAAAACAAGAGGCGGAACTTCTGGGATCAAGGCTCCAGCAGTGGAACTTATTGGATGCAGAAACGAACATATCAGTGTACAGGAAAAGGCATGTTCAATTTTCAAGCTATTTCTCAAAGCAAGATAATGTGTGCGTATGTACGGATATAAATGGGTTGATGGCGGAGCTAGGAATTCCTTACGTTCCAGAAGAATGGAGGTTATTTATCGACGCGTCAAAGGTCAGCCTTAAAGCTGTCCTTTTACATAATGGAAATAAAAAACCTTCTATACCACTTGCGCACTCAGTGAAGATTAAGGAATCCTATGACACCATGTCAACTTTGCTAAATCTTATAAATTACAAGGACCATTGTTGGCAAATATGTTGTGGTCTTAAGGTAGTTGGTATTTTATTAGGACTGCAGTGCGGTTACACGAAGTACCAATGTTTTTTATGTTTATGGGATAGCCGAGATGATGACAAACATTATGAAGTGAAGGAATGGGAACCTAGAGTGAATTACGTACCTGGAGAATGCAACGTCAAATACGCTCCTTTGGTAGATCCTAATAAGATATTACTACCGCCACTTCATATCAAGTTAGGACTTATGAAAAACTTTGTCAAAGCCATGGACACATCTGGTGAAGGTTTCAAGTATTTGCGAGATAAGTTCCCTAACCTGAGTGATGCTAAGATTTCAGCGGGAGTGTTTATTGGTCCCCAAATTAGGAAATTAATGTTTGATGATAGCTTTGACAGCAAGTTAAACAGTGCTGAGCTAGCTGCCTGGACAGCATTTAAGTGTGTTGTGCGCAACTTTCTGGGCAATAACAAAGCTGAGAATTACACAGAAATCGTACAGGACATGATACAGAAATACAAAGAGTTGGGTTGTAAGATGTCTTTAAAAATCCACTTTTTGCACTCCCACCTCAGCTTCTTTCCTGCTAACCTAGGTGCTCTCAGCGACGAACAAGGGGAAAGATTCCACCAAGATATAATGGCAATGGAGAAAAGGTACCAGGGACGATGGGATCCTTCAATAATGGGGGACTATTGTTGGGGTCTTGTTAGATAATGCAACATTTCTTACAAAAGAAGGAAGTAGTGTACGTTTTTGTAACCCAATGGAAGTTTCATATATTGTGATAGTTTTGATTGTCTTTTCATGACCTTTTGGTACATTTGTATTATTGTTTATTGTAAATTGTCACACTTGTAAATTATATTGTATTATATTTTATATATGTGTTTGTGGTAATAAAGCAAAACGTTTTACCTCAACTTAAGAGATCTGAAAGCATTACTATAAGGTGCAATAAACAATACACACAGTATACATACAAACATATTTATTTCTCTAGAAAGAATAAAGCGATTATTACGAAACTTTGAGGGTTTGTTAAATATGAATCAAAGTATACTTAGGTATAATTTCTATGTTAGTATATGCAAGGGGACAAGATCTTGGGGTGTAAAATAAACGAAAAGGGAAATTTTTGAGGGATTTTCCCGAAAATCCCTCTGTTACGGGAAAATCGTACGTGATGGAGAAAAATCGAGTGCATATTCGAATTCAGCGCAAAAAGTTCCTTTAAGAACAGGTATTTCCTTTTATGTAACAAAACCTTTGTTAACTAGTGTCACTCATATATGTCAAAAGAATTTTTGCACTTAATACTAAACCTACATTTCACTCACACTCACATTCATACAGGACAATGTATACTTCAGGTTGCATTTAGGTGAATTAAACTAACCTAACTACATTTCTATAGACATTTATTACATTTCAAGAAAACTTAATTCGACAGCACAGGAAAAATTTCGATACATGAAAAGAAAATAATACTAGTAATAACAATATGGTTTATGGACATGCATAGAAATTTGTTACTTTTCAATATCTAATAACACATTTCTCTTTGCAGAAATTTCAAAAGTTGAATTACGTAAAAAAAATCGACAAAACGAAAGATGAAGAGGAAAAGAAATCAAAGGTCAACATTGAACATATTTAACATTCAGTACAAAGAATACAGATCAATGTGAAAGAAGAAAGAAAAAATATAATTGGTTAAACATTTTTAAAAAAAACACTTTGGTAGCATTTTTATTGAGTCTCTGTCTCAAGAGCAGAAATTTACCAACTCTCTTTATACACTGTGATTGGAGTCCATGAGAGTATTTAATCGTTTGTCTTAACTACAGATGAAAAAAAATAGCTTCTTCATATTATATATATTTTTCAGTTCGTCTCTTGACGCACTTGGTATAAAAATTCAAAATATATTAAGAGTAAAGAAAAATATCGAATCGAGTCCCAGACATTGGGAACGTACTTCCATAATACTATATGATATCTCAATGGAGCTAGTTCTCTGGACCTATCTAGGTCCTGTATTCACATTACTAAATTACTAACCAAAATCAGTTCATGGAATTTTTTCTTGGTCTAGATCGTGTAGTCAAAAGATTCTAGTCACTAAACTGACGAACGACAAATAGTTAGGTTTCCGATAGTATGGGAAGGATTTGAGGCGCACTGTTTCATAGTTTACTGATTTCACTATTTTTTTACAAAATAACTTTAGATACGGATTTGTATTTTTTTACGACCTGCTACTTGTTCTATTAACATGCAATATTTATCATAGTATTAAACTTTAATAGTCACGAACATTAATAACAAATCAGTAAGGTGTCATTTATTCCAAATTACGCGGTAATACTTTACAATCACAAATAGTTGGTCAAATATCGGTTGTCAAAATCTATGGCAACCTAAAACAACCAGGGTAAATATCGAGCCTTTTACATACATATTCTCTTATATATATATATATATATATATATATATATATATATATATATATATTCATATTACTCAATATAATAAATATTATTCTAATATCAATCTTAGTATTTCATCGACACTTAATTCTCTACATAACCTTTTCATATTTAATAAGTAGGCTATTCACATTTTCTTGGCTCAAAATAAACAAAAAACCCTGACAAACAAAATTCTGTTTCTTTTAATATGGTTGCAACATTGAAATGTATATATAAACCCGATAATCAATAAAATTTCAATTTTATTAAGATCCGCGTATAGAGAAATGGTTGATATTATTTAATAAATCGACACAAAAGTGGAAATACAGCAAATAGAGCAGGCACGTAAGTTTCCAAGCTATGTAAGCACACATATATAAATGTATATACAGAGAAAGAAAGAGAAAAATCAAGATTATTTAAAATTAGTGGGCCCAAACTACTAATACATACACACCATATAACCAATCAATAGAAAGAAACCAGAAATCAGTAATCAATAGGTATAGTTTGTACGATCGACGAACAACAATCAAGTTTCTGGGTATCTGAAATCGTAGTGTACCTTCTCGTCAGTCTCTCTCATGGTGGGTTGAATATCGCGAAAAACGGTAGTAAAAATACCTCCACGAATTGTATCTCTCGATGTCTCAGTTAGTACATACGATCGAAATAAGTGATATGAACATTGTATGTTTTCGTGAATTTCAGAACCGGGGGGAAGGTTAAAATTAAAAAAAAACTTTAGAGATGGAGTAGAAGAAAGAATAGGTAAAAAGAGAGGAGACAGAACACTACAACTACGAAAGATAAGTGGTCGAATTTACGTATACAACATAATATAACCAAATATTTTCTTTTATGCCAAAAGGTGTTCGTCTTACCAAATAAATAGCCGAAAAACAAATGTCTTCAACGACGAGACGAATCTGTGCCCCTCGATGGGATTTTCGGAAAGACAAAGGCTTTAGAGAAATCCCACCACTCACCGTATCCGGTCAACGCCATTGAAGACCCCGGAATCCATCGGAAGGTTAGAGAAGGCTCCAATTTAGAATTTAAAAAGAAAAAAATCATCCGACCTCTCAGAAACTAAGAAAGTCCAGAATAGTAATGGAACTAGAGTAAAACAATAGCTAAGATATCCCTAACTAGTAATTTGCCAAAAAAAAATAAACTGAATTTTGGATCGGTGATTTACTGACCAAACATCACCGATGGCCACCCTGCGCAGAAATGCCAAGGTCTGGGACGTCGTTAATTCCCATCATCTAATTAAACTAAGAAAAGAAACGAAAATACTTAAGAGGGTCAGGGGTCGACGTCCGGGTACGCAATGGGCCTAGATATTAATTTAGTAGCAGTTGATTTAATTGGATAGCCCGATCTGAGCTGTTAGTTATATGAACACTACAGTAAATAAGGTAAGCAACGTAGGGAAAAATCTCGGAGAGTCAATGAATGATAAAGGTACAAATGACCAAACCTGTACTTTTCGATGATCATAGGATATAGGGGCTATTTTTTTAATTATCATTTCTGTAAACTTTTAAAAGTAATTCCCACATGATGCTACCCTATCTGATGAGAGGCTTAAGAACCGGGGATGTTAGTATGAGATACTTAAATGCGAAGTAACATACAATTCCCAACTACACATTACTATCCAATAGCAAACTCGGTTGGATGAATGTACTGGTGTAGAAGTCAAAAGGCGAGAGATTTTTAGTAAACATATTCATATTCTCCATATATAATATACACTGGGCCTATCCATTTAAATATAGGTGTCATATCATCTCGTTCATTTCATATTATAATCGTATTATTATTATATCGTTACATTTATTTATTATTTACTCATTTCCACACGAAATAATATTTTACAGACACCCTATTTCATACATTTTACACGCAGGCCATACACATTTTACATTATGTACTAATAAATCTATAATTATCACAATCCGTCACTCTTAAACTACTACACAATAACATTCATCGAACCACGGACTCTTTGTTCCGAAGCACCCAATTATATTTACCTCGCAGTTTTGAAAAAAAATCATACGTGCATTCGCTGAAAGTTAAATTGTCAACGATTATTTTATTTCTGATTTGCTGATAAAAGTAAAGCAACAATGGAATTTTTCTACAGCCACGAGAAAAGAGAATTTAATATTACATTTTGAAACAAACAGTAACGTCATGTGGGCTTATTTATATTAAGAAAATAGGCATTCTTGATTTCAGTGGATATTTCGGTTTCTAATTGACATAGCAAGCTGTAATTTTCAGAACAGTAAGATCTCATGCTATTTTACGTGGAGGTATACTCATATGAACCGAAAACCATGTCCACGGGATGTAATTTAAGAAGAAGGGGCCAAAATCAAACAAACTAAATCACTAACTCGTGCAATGACGCAATGTCAACAAACAATTGATTACCGAAAACGAACACGATGGCGCTGTAGTAAGGAATAATCCGCTGTGTACTAAATATAGTCTTACACTTCATTAATCAAAACTCTAATATTTACTCTGCTTTAGTTATTTTTAGTTGGAAAAATGGTACGAAATACACTGTCCTTACGGTAAAATCATGCACTCACACAGAACTACGAACTACACACCACTATAGATACTACACATAAATACTAACTAAACAAGCACCATTTATTATAGGCATGTTAAAGACAAGTACCTTTAAACACATTATTCCTTGTCGGTATATAAAGTCGGCTCTATTGAACTTTATGGGGGGCAAAATGAGAAGGGTAACCCTAGGTCCGATTGACCTGACCAATTACTTAAAACATGTTTACTAGAACTTGAAGCCCTGGGGGCACCTTAACAAAAGTTATTGAGGTACCTTTCCCCTGAGAGGGGAAAAGGCCCTAATACAAAAAATCTAACCCATTCCCCCTAAAAATGGTTCAATTTGGAGAGAAAAATAGGAGCCCTTTTAGTTAGATTAAGCTGCCATTCTGTTGATTAGTATTACAGTATTAGTGCATGCAATTACTGAAAAAAAATCAAATTCACAGTATACACTATAGTATATGTACTCAACCAGGTCGTATTTCACCTAATCCCTAACTGCCACTAAAACTGAATTCACTGTTACTGTCACCAAACCAATTTATAACTACAGAACTGGCCTTCTCGATGATTTCGTACTGAAACTAAACTGTCTAAAAGTTTGATCGGATGACGAGCAATATGGCGTCCTGCAAACCGGAATCTGACATTTCTCCTTGGTTTTACAGTTCTTTCAAAAATATTATAAGTTTTCTGGCTCCTAAATGATCATATGGCGTTTACTACGGCATTTAATCTGATTTTTACCTGATTTTCCTTAGAATTTAGGTCCTTACCAGCAAATATAGAGCAGGTAATGTCCCCGGCTATCCTTGCAGAAACGTCTATGTTGAGAATGATAAAAATGCGCCGAAAACGACAGGGGTAGGAGGATTCCTCCAATCAGGGCGAAATCTTTCAGCCGCGGAAATTTCAAAGCAAATAGAAATTGGTGAAATCCAGATATAACCGGATCTGAAAGTGACTATGGACTAGTGAGAGGGGGTGAGGGAAAGTTTAGGTACCTGGCCAAATTCTACATTGGTCTGAAATTAAGAAAATTTATATCCAATGGCGGAACTATGTTTCGGTATGACGTCAGAATGGTAAACCTTGTAACTATTCAACTTGTATATGCGAAAATGGGATTTACGATTAATCAAAATATAAATAAATATGTTATTCAGTGAAAATATGATTCCTAATGAGACCTTTCGATTCATTACATTTAATTTGAAGTAAAGAGAATAAATAAATCGTGTAATTTAACCGAAATCGGATTTTAAAAAATTACTAGGTACAGGGTGAGTAAAAACAGTTGCCATTACTCTCAACTGTAATGGTACGTTATAAGAACATAACAACAGTAACATGATAATATAAATATAAGTGTGTACATAAAATAAAATAAGGAAATGATAAAGCAAAACATAAGCACAAGGTTTAAAAGGAGATTGATGATATAAATAGATAAAGAATGAAGTTACAATACATTTATATAGTTATTGAGTAAGTGATCTTGGAGTGTTAGACTACCAACGAGATTCAATTTACAATGAGAGTGAGACATGGGGCGATGTGCGATACACGAGACAACACAGGGTACATTAGTAAAACAAATGCGTGTTATCTGCTGCCTAGGGGCTGCTCTAGGCTGATGAAGACATGGGAAGCCCTGTTAGAAAACAAAAGGTGTTACTGTGCAGTGAAGGATGGAAAGATGTGAGGTAGATGAGCATGAAGTTGGTAGTCTTCGAGCAGAAACAAATCTAGATCGTCAGGTGGCAGAGTATAGCAGTATAAGGTGAAAAGCAGACATAGTGGGGAATAAGCGTAGCGAGGGGGGACAGGATGGAGTTCATGATAGCGCATAGTATCCATGAGTAAAGGATGTTGAGTACTATATCGCACTGTGATGAATTTTTGCCTAAGAGATTCGATATGGTGTGTAATGCTTAGAAAGGTGATAAGGTCATACAGTGCTCGGGCTGGACTGGGGAGTTGTATGCGGTGAGCGATTCGGATTGCATGTCGTTCTAGTATGCGAATTTTTTCGTAAAAGGTGGGCGGAGCGGAAAGCCAGGCAGGGGAACCGTAGGTAAGGACGGGGCGCATAAATGCCTTGTACGTATTGAGAACTAGAGCTGGTTTGAGGCTCCAGGTAGTGCCAGGAAGACTTTTGAGAAGGTTTAAGCGTTGGTATTCTTTGACAGCGACTTTCTGGAGATATGGTTTCCATGTGAGATGCTGGTCATAGATGATGCCAAGATATGTAATGGTGCGTGTGGGAACTATGGGAGTATCGTGGATGTGGAGAGAGAGCAACGATGGGTTTCGGTGGACTTTGGAGCGTTTGCGTGGCGGAATAAAAATGATGGCTTGTGTTTTGGTTGGATTGATAGAGAGACTCCGCTTAGTACACCGGCGAGTAAAACGATTAATTGCTTCTTGTAGGTCATGATTAATATGGCGAATAATCCTTCCTAAGGCCAGCAAAGCAGTGTCATCAGCGTATTGAAAAAGATATATGTCAGGAGGAAGCGGAGAAAAATCTGCTACAAAAAGGATGTACAAAAGCGGTGAAAGAGCGGAACCCTGAGGTACTCCCGACAAAAGAAAAATGGGATGAGACAACTGACCGTTATTGGAGACGTAAGAGAGGCGACCAACCAGAAAGTGATAGATGAAACGGATATAGACAACGGGAAATTTCAGTTGAATGAGCTTGTGAAGAAGTGCCTGGTGCCAAACTTTGTCAAAAGCCTTTTCGAGGTCGAATAACAGAAGGCAAGAGGGTTTGACGGAATTATAATGTGAGGTGATGAGACTGGTGAGGCGAAGAAGCTGATCATTAATTGAATATGAAGGACGGAATCCTGCTTGGTGAATGGGAAGAAGATGTTTAGTTTCAAGATATGGATGTAATCTCTTAACGATGATGCGCCCCAGGACTTTACTAAAAGTGGACGTCAACTGACTAGGGCGGTAAGATGATGTAGCAGTAGGAGGCTTCTTAGGCTTCAGAAACATGAGTGTTTTGGAAGTATTCCAGTCTGTCGGAAAAAAGCCGGTTTGAAGGATGAATGTGTAGATGAGTGCAAGCAGATTGAGAAACAATAATGGACCTCTTTAATGTGGCGATATGTAATATTATCAAAGCCTGGGGCGGAATTTCTTTTGCGATTTACAACAGTCATGATTTCATCGGTAGTAACAGATGTGGTAAGAGGATGATGTGGAAGTGAATGAGTGACGTCGGGCTGTAAGTGAGGAGATGGAAGATTCAGGCGATCTGTCGGGTGTGGAGTGGAGGGTGCTGCAGGTGTAAATATATCTTGCAAGTAGTCTGCAAAGGCGTTAGTTTTCTCCAGATCTGTTTGAAGTGGTACATTATTATGAAGAAGAGGGTAAGAAGGCTTAGAGTATTTGCCACAGAGAGCATGGAATCGTTTCCAGTATTTGGTTGGGTGGCTGGTTTCGTTGAGGTCATTGCAGGTCTTAACCCAATTCCGCAGTTTGTACGCTTTGATGTAATTGCGAACAGTGCGCTGTAGTTGAGTATGATGATGGAGGATTTCAGGGTTCCTAGTACGGACGTAATCAGGGTATAGCTGACGGGAGCGACGGATCATGGATAAGTATTGAGGTGGAAGATGTGGTTTATAAGGAGTAGAGTAGGTAGTTGGATTATACAGTTCGGAGGCACGGCTAAGAGTCGAGTTTATGGTAGAGATGTTGTCGTATTATTGCTCTTTTGTAGCAGGTGGTGTGTGATGATGTAAAGGCTGAGAAATGTAGTCACGGTATTTTTCCCAATCAGCTTTATCGTATCAAAGTGTTGGCCGTGGAGGTGGTAGATTATCAGAGTTAGTGGCCTGGGTATGACGATACGTCAGCTTAATAGGTGCGTGATCGCTGCCAAGTAGTGCTAGAACGTCAACAGTGCAATGGGGAGCAAGAGTATTGGAAGTGATGACTATATCGGGAGTTGTTTGAGAAATAGGGCGAGATGGGGATGATAAAGTGTGAACGATGCCTGTCGTATTTGAAGCAACAAATTGCGTGAACATGGTACGTTCGTTGTCTGTACGACTATGAAGATTGATATCTGCCATGATGATGTAATGCTTGTATGTATTGGATATATCTTGTAGAAAATGAAGTGGAATCGGATGACCTGGTCTGACGTAAATGGTAATGAGTGTGATGGCTATATTCGGGAAATATAAGATAGTTATTACATACTCAGGGAGATTGAGAATCGCGCTAGAATGACGTCTATATGGAAGGTTGTGATAAAAGCCAATTGCTGCCTCACCGTTTGCCCGCTGAGCTGGAAAAGTGTTGTCACAACGGAGGATGTTATAGCGTGCTATATGGCAAGTATCCGATCGTTTGAAAAATGTCTCATTGAGTAGAAATGCATTTACTTTTTCCTCGAGTAGAAGCGTTTCAAAGAGAAATTTGTTTTTGAAAAAAGATAGGATATTAAGAAATAGAAACGCTAAAGCCATGATAATATGCTGTAAGAGTTGGCTGTTAAGAATAAGACGGAAGGTGTGACGTATGAAAATGAGCATCGGTATTAGAGTATGTTGCGTTGAAAGAGACGTGAAAAATGATACGGGCTGCGTGAATGATTTGTTGAAGGATGTGGGGACGGATAAAGGGGTGGATGTTTTGCAACGCAAGTGTAGTAAAAGCGAGAAGTTTATCGATAGTAACAGGAGTGGAATCAATGGGGAAACCGTGTTGGTAGAAGAATCATGAGTGCGAAGTGGAGCAACTAATTCAGGTCGAGTACTTTCTGGTTGAGGTTTTCCTTTGCACTTGTAACTGTATGTGGGATGTTGTTCGTTGCAGGTAGCACAACGAGGTGGAAGTTCTAAATTCGGACAAGTACGGGTAGGGTGGGTGCCTGTGCAGTAGCCACAGATGGCAGTGTTGCGACAGTTGGTAGTGGTGTGCTGATTGTACGCTTGGCACCTTTCGCAACGAATTGGGAGTGGCGATGATGATCTGGAGGGTTCTACACGATGACGTTTTTTATAGATCATGGCGCCACGTGCGAGCATGATGTCAATTTTTCTTGCTATGTTGTTAAGACTCGCATCATGTAAGTGGATCCCTCATCGTTCCGGATGCGGAGTACCTTGGTGATGGTGAAGGCTTCTAGTTTTAGCTCTTCAGAAACTTCCTCATCCGTGTATGTGGGATCAACGCCCCTGATAACAACGGAGAGAAGAGGAGGCCTTTTTCGGAGATGGTGGTTGTTTTCGGCGAGAGGAACTGAGGGTGTCAATTTTGGCTGTTTTCTCAAAGATCCCGAAAGATGCCTTGTTTCGTACAGTAGTAGCGAAATGTGGGTCCATAGATTTCAAAATTTTCCATTGCGGGATTTGACAACTTGGGTGAGATTAATACTTGAGAGATATTTTCGAATTTGAAGAACTACCTATTTGACGTTATCGAATTTTGGATCAAAATTTTGAAGAAGAAAACAGTGAAGCTCTGGTTTTGATACGGATGGAATGACTTGGTTTTGAAGTTGATATGAGGATGAAGAGTGAGCGATTTCGGCGTCCGTGTCTACGGAAGTTGATGTTCGACTTAAATGTTGTTTCTTAGCTGGCGGGGAGTTCACTAAACGCTCAGCATAGCTCTCTGAATGAATTGGCGATCGCGATCGACTGGAGGCGTTCGAGACGGTGGAGGCAGTTGAGCGTTCAGAAGCTCTGCGATGGCGTGTACTATCCTTTCCCTTTTCCACCTTTGTGGCTTCAGCCGGTGGGGCAAGGAATACTGGAGGTAGTCCGCCATGCCGACCATCCATCGAAGCCCCAGTGATCTGATGTGGATCCGCCATGAAGAGCAGGAATCGGGCCGAAGCCCCTAGATTAAAGAACGAACGAGATGCAGTGTGTGATGATTATAAAGTAGATATAGGCAAGGTGACCCGTTTCGATAGCCACCAAGGTTGGAACCGTTCTCTGGACAAACCCGTAACACTACACACCCTTGGCTTGATTAGTCTGGACAGTAGCGTTCAAAGGAATGACACAGAGGAAAGCCCGGGATGAGGAACAGGAAAGATCTCTCAAAAATCGCTATAGCCAAGCTATTGCGTTTATTGCGAACAAAATCGCTAGCCACCGAAAGTATATATATATATATATATATATATATATATATATATATATATATATATATATATATATATATATATTGATTTTTTATTAGTAGTAAAAGGGTTAGGGATTTAGGAAATTCTTTATTCATCATTTAACTTCAAAGAATATTTCTAACCCTAGCCATTAGAGGGTTACGCCCTCTCTTTGGCAGAGATTTTAGTACACAGTTATTTAAAGATTTTGATGATGGTCTATGTGAAATCATCAAAAACAAAGATTAATTAATAAAAAAAATCGAAACAAGATTAGTGCAAATATTAAATATGAGTACAGAAAAGAACACATATAAAAGTGATGCAACCAGGAAACTTTTTTTTTACTGTTTAAGAAAGACTATATAGGCATTGAGGTGCTTTGTGAAATAAATATAATGACGGTGAAAGATGAGATGCAGTGCGTGCACGCCACAATCACTAACACATTGTTAAGAAGACAAATGCAGATTAGTTCTTCTGTCTCGGGGCGGCTCGAGACTGATGGCGACATAGGGAAAGCCCAGTGTTAGTGTGGAAATTATACATGGTGCATAGATGGAAACAAATGAGGGAGATGATCACCAATATGATAAATATGAAAGATATCGCGCTCGTCGGCGGTAGGATGCTCAGTATTAAGATATATTGTAATAAGTATATTTAATGATGTGTGCAAATACTTATACGGGGCGTCAGTTTTAGCATCTGCTTGTAGGGTATCGAGAAGAAATGGGTGTGAAACTGGTAGACGAGAGCATACATTTCAAGCGGATATCGGCGAGAAGTTGAGTCAATTGAGGAAAGTCAATGTGCTCATAAGTCAGAAAATTAGGATATGGCAGCCTGATACGATGTGCAAGTCGAATGGCATGACGCTCGAGTATTGACAAACGGTCATAGAACTTCGAGCGAGCGTTGCACCAAGCGATGTGTCCAAAAGTTAAGATAGGTCGAAGGAACATTTTATATGTATTTAGAAGCAACGCGGCGTTTAGTCCCCAAGTTGTGCCAGTTAGACGGCGGAGAAAATTGAGTCGGATATTAGCCTTTTGAGATATTTTCTCAAGCTGAGCCTTCCAGTTGAGTTTGGAATCGAATACCACCCCGAGATATGTGGCCGTAGTACTTGGTTGAAGAGAATGATCGTTAAGTGTGACTTTAAGGTTTTGCGGATTGTGATTAACCTTGGAGCGGCGTTTTGGAGGTAAAAAGACCAGTGCTTGCGTTTTCTCACTATTGACAGTAAGTTTCCAAGTTTTGCACCATTGCATAAATCCATTGAGAGTGGATTGTAATGTCGTGCTTATCTGGTGCATAGTCTCGCCCAGAGCTAGAAAAACCGTGTCATCGGCATATTGAAATAAGAACACGTTTTCCGTAGGTTTGGGTACATCAGACGCATATAGTATGTATAAGAGCGGGCTGAGGGACAGAACCCTGTGGAACGCCACAATACGGAAAAATAGGGTGTGAGATAGCGGATCCTATATAAACATATCCAATTCGATTTACTAGAAACGAATATATGATACGCAAGTAGCAGATCGGGAGGTTTAGCTTCTGTAACTTTTGAATAAGGCCAAAATGCCATACTTTATCGAAAGCCTTTTCAAGATCCATTAGAACGAGGCAGGATGGTAAGGCCTTATTATATTGGTTTGTTATTATTGTAGAGAGCCGAAGTAGGTGATCGTTAATGGAAAAAGCTGGTCGAAAACCTGCTTGGTGTATGGGCAATAAGTTATTCTCTTGGATATGTAAATGAAGCCGTTGGACAAGAAATTTCTCAAAGAACTTACTGAAAACTGTTGTCAGTTGTATTGGGCGGTAAGAAGTCACAGAATGTGCTGGTTTATTAGGCTTAAGGAACATGCAGATTTTGGATACTTTCCAATCCGCAGGGTAAAAGCCGGTGCGGAGAATAAAGTTGTAGACTGTAACGAGTAGTGTAAGTAAAGAGAGTGGAGCTTCTTTTACTAGCCGGTAGGAAATATGATCGATGCCGGGTGCAGTATTTCCTTTCTTATGAAGTGCGCGTTGAAGTTCATGTGTACTGATTGGTGCTGTAAGAGGATGGTCAATATCTATTACATGTGAGAGTGATGGTTGTAAAGCTGGAATAGTGGACAAGTCTTTGCGTTTATGTGAATTACATGATATTACAGGCGTGAAAACTGTTTGTAATTGTGTTGCAAAAGAGTTTGCCTTATCTTGATCTGTAAAGAGAGGAACATCATTGTCCAACAGAGGGTACGATATTTTAGTGCTTTTGCCTGTGAGTCTATGGAAGGTTTTCCAATATCGGCTTGGTGAGGCTTCGTCGTTTAGTTTATTACAGGCGCTGATCCAAGTGCGACGTTTGTATGCTGTGAGATAATTTGTAACAGTTCGGTGCCACTGTCAGTGTTGACGGAGACATTCTTCGTTGCCGGTTCTTCTATATTCTCGAAATCGCTGCCGTGATTTCTGTATTAAAGGAAGATAGGTTGGAGGCAATTTTGGCTTAGACGGATAAATTTTCTCCACAGGTATAGATTGTTGAGCACCAGAATGTAAGGCGTCTGTGATGTGGTTGACAATATTGTACATTTCGGATTCTGAATTTGGTGGTTGGAAATTGGAGACATGGATATTTACGGTCTGTCGAAATTGAGACCAGTCAGCTTTATCGTAACGGTGTATAATATGTGGCTCTAACTTTTGTAGAGATGTCCGAATCTTTTTAATAGTTAGTTTAATAGGACAGTGATCGCTTCCGATCGTGTCAAGAACTTTTACGTCGCAGTCATTTATAAGCGAGACAGACTTGATTACTACATCCCGGGGTTGTTTGACTAGCTGGTCGAGTGGGACCAGGAAGATTATGAATGTGAAGTTGTAGTGTAACTGAAACAAAGTCCGTAAAACGTTGTTTCTCCCTGGCACTTCTGTTATGGATATTTATGTCAGCCATGATGATTATGTTTTTAAAGTTTTGGACGATATATTCGAAAAAGGTGAAAGGTATTGGATGGCCAGGACGTATATATATGGTAGCTACATTAACTGTAAGAGAAGGGTAGTATATAGAGAGTAAGAGATGTTCGGGAAGGTTCGTAAATGCAGTAGGATTGTATTGTCGATAAGGACGTTTGGGAGAAAACCCAATCAGCACCCCGCCTTGAGCACGCGCGTGTATAACGTGGTAATCGCAGCGTTGAAGTTGGTAACCTGAAAGTCGTGCAGAAGAGGCTGGTTTTAAAGCTGTTTCGTTGAGAGCTACGATATCGATGTTTTCTTCTAACAGAAGAGATTCTAGAAGTTCTTTATGTTGCTGGACTGATCTGATATTAACGAAAAGTAAAGTAAGAGCCATAATGTATACTGCCGCTGCCATATTGGGATTATACTTCTGTCTTTAGAGGTGCGATGTTGAAGTGAACGAAAGGTCCTGAATAGGTAGCAGAAAAGTTAATGTTGAAGAGAGATTTGGCTGTTGAAATGGCGACACGGAGAATGTGTTCACGCTGGAAAGGGAAAACATTTTGAAGTACAATGGTGATGTAACGAAGAAGATCTTCGACAGTGAGAGGTTGAGCAAGAGATTGTGAGGGTGGTGTGGCTTTGTCAAAGCTTTGTACTGGCACTGTCAGTTCCGGGCGTTCCGGTTGTGCCTGAGGTTTTCCCTTACAGCGGTAGCTGTATGTTGGGTGATTTTCATTACAGGTAGAGCAGTGTGGCTGTTGTTGCTGATTTTTGCAAGCTTTTGTATCGTGAAATTCACCACAATAACCACATTTAGATGGATTAGGACAATGGCGAGTAAAGTGTGCGTTATAGGTTTGGCATTTCTCACACCGAAGTGGCAAAGGCCCTAGCGTCTTGGAAGGCTCGACTCTATGGAGTTTCTTGTAGATAGGAGCTCCATGAGCTAACAAATAATGAAGTGCTGTCTGATCTTGGGACAAAACTCGTACCATGTAAGTAGGATCATTGTTATTCTTAATGCGAATGCATTTGTTAACTTCAATGCCTTCTTGTTTGAGTTCTTCAAGAACTTCTTCGTCGCTGATTTCAGGTATCACTCCACGGATAACAACAGAAAACATTGGTGGTTTTCGTGGATGAGGTGGTTGTTTTGCCTTCCGATCGGCTTGTTTTTTTTAATTTAGCCGTTTTGCCAAAGATCTCGTATGATGCTTTGTTCCGAAGTGTGATACCGAAGTTCGGGTCTTTTGAGCGGATGATAAAGCCATTTCTAGTTTTGACGATATTCTCTATACTGGCCCGCGGTAAATATTTATTTATATGTACGAATACCATTTTAGGATGAGTATAATTTGTGTCAAAATCTGTGAGCAAGAAAGAATAAATTGGTTCTTTAGCTGCAAAGAAATTTGAACCAGAGCCAGAAGCAGTGTCCATTGCCGAGTCCATGTTAGTTGCTACAGGAGACCGAGATCTGTCACGAGGTCGTTTGCTTGAATGAGCGGAGTCAGCAGAATCAGTTCGATATCTGGGTCTAGTTGCTCGCGAACTGGTTTGACTGCCCCATGAAAGGTGCTTGGTACGACCGGAACGAGACAAAGTTTCACGTCTAGTGGAGAGGAACCAGGAGCCGGTGGCCCCACGTACGGGGGTCGGTTCTTGTGCATTGGTCCAGAGACAAGCACAACCTATCCGTGTGATGAAGCTGTGATGAAGCTATGATAAAGTGATGATAAAGATGATAACGATGATGATAAGATTCCAAAAATATAAGCGACCCTCCGAAAGTGTCAACTTTCGTCAGTCCTCTAAATAGCGTATGTCTGTGATGCTCACAAGTGCGTATGCTACACCTGGTCCTAGCTAACAGATTAACAGCTATAAGAGAGGCTGGGTTCTGCTCAAAGGTAAGGATGTGATTTGTTTTGGATTTTTTTTGAGAGGACGATTTAGTTGAACAAGGAATAGGTTTTCTTATGGGATTTTTTATGGTGTAGTATTTATTTATTTGTATGGCATAATTCATTCCATTGGTATTTATCATCAATTATTTGCATATGGAACTGCCACTAGTGGGTTACGCCCTCTCTTTCGGCATGCGATGTGCTGTAAACAAGTGCAAACATAAATAATATTAGTTGTACAATGTGATATAAAGAAAACTATACGTGCGAAATGAAACAAATACTACCAAAAGTGCTTAATAGAACAATATGCATGAACACATATAATAAACATTAAGATACTGAGCATTGCGAAAGATAAAACATGAGAAAGTTATAAACAAGGAATAAGCGAGAAAAATAATAAAAAATATAAACTGAAAGGATATATAATATTATATGTAGAATATAATTAGAATTTTTTATATAAATATATTAGCATTATTGATGAGATGAAAGTGCATTACACGCCACAACAAAATGAAATGGTTAATATAAACGAATGCATGTTAGGCTTCTGTCTTGGGGCGGCTCAAGACTGATGTAGACATGGGGAGCCCAGATTGTTGTTGAGGAAGAACTGTGCAGCTATGGAGAAAGATGAGGGATGACTTGATGAATGATTTGACCTTGGAAAAATCTGCGATGAAAGTGATCCATAGGAAGGTAGTTTACGTGAAGTGTGATCAATATACTCAACGGTGTATGACAATATTTGAAAGTGGAATCCTGCTCTGAGTCTATGAATATTGTGTCCAGAAAAATATCTTTATGGGATTCTAGGCATTTGGCTATGTATCTTTTACGTAAGAGTGAGATATGTTCTACAAGTGGTGGAAAGTCTATTCCATTGTATAGTTCTCGGTTAGGATATAGTAATTTGATGCGGTATGCTAAGCGCACTGCATGGCGCTCCATAATTTCGAGCGTATTGTAGAATCTAGACTGTGCTGGGGACCAAGCAACATGTCCGAATGTAAGTATGCTACGCATGAACGCTTTATAAGTGTTAATAAGCAGACTTGAATTTAGCCCCCAATGCTGTCCTACGAGCCTGCGAAGCAATTGTAGCCTGTTTTTTTGCTTTAAGCACAAGTTCCTGGAAATGAGCAGTCCATTGTAGTTTGTTATCGTATCTTATTCCTAAATACGTCACTGAGTTAGTCGGTTTTAATCGGTGTGTTCCAACAGTGATATCAAGCAGGTTAGGGTTGCCGTGAACTTTACTGCGGCATTTAGGTGGTATGATGACAAGTGTTTGAGTTATCTCCTCATTTACAGTAAGTTTCCATTTCGTACACCACGCAAGAAATTGATTAACTGTGAGTTGTAAGCTTCTATTAATGTGTTGTATAGTTCTTCCAAGAGTTAGGAAAGCAGTATCATCAGCATATTGGAATAAATAAGTTGGAGGAGCAGGTACTGGTACGTCTGATGCGTACAAAATGTATAGAAGAAGAGACAAGCTGGACCCTTGAGGTACTCCTGTGTATGGAAAGATGGGGTGGGAAATGGTATTGTTGATACATACATATGCGATTCGATTCAGTATGAATGAGAAAATTACTCTAACATATGTCACTGGTAGTCCAAATTTAAGCAATTTGTAAAATAGACCATAATGCCAAATTCGATCGAATGCTTTCTCTAGATCCATTAAAATTAAACAAGATGGGAGCTATCTATTATATTGGTTAACGAGAGTGGTCGTCAAACGAAGCAACTGGTCATTAATACTGTATGATGGTCGAAAACCGGTCTGGGAAATTGGAAGGAGTTGACGATCATGAAGATATTGATGTAAGCGTTTTCAGGATTTTTCCAATACTTTCCCCAGAGTCGCAGTCAGTTGTATTGGCCTATACGAACTGACAGAATCTGGTGACTTGTTCGGTTTTAGAAACATACAAACTTTAGAGACTTTCCATTCAACTGGGTAATATCCCGTACGGAAAATAAAAGCATAAATAACTGCGAGCAGAATAAAATACTTTACTGAGCATTCTTTGATAAGTCGGTAGGATATTTTATCAAAACCAGGCGCTGTGTTGCGTTTTCCTTTGATACTCGTCTGTATTTCGTCATGGGTGATAGAAAATGTTAACGGTTGATTCTCATCTAAGGTGTGAGTAGTTAATGGCTGTAATAGGTGAGCGATGGTTGTTTGTGAGAATGTGGGACTATCGTAATGTTGACCGACGGGCAGAGTGAACACAGTTTGTAAGTGAGAGGCAAATGCGTCGACTTTATCCTGATCTGAATGCAAAGGATCGTTGTTTCGGAACAGTGGATATCTTCTTGTTGTTTGCTGTCCGGTCAACTGATGAAACTTTTTCCAATATCGTGTGGGATGAGTTTCTTCATTCAACTGACTGCATGTTTTGTGCCACGTCAAGCGTTTATGGGCGACAATATAATTATGCACAGTTCTTTGCCATCTACGTGCCTGTGTTAGATATTCAGGATTATGAGTGCGCTCGTATTGTTTATAATAACGCCGAGATTTTCTTACTAAGGCAAATATTGCGGAGGCAAAACAGGCTGATATGTTTTACCGTGATAAGTGGGAATGTTGTCATGTGCGCTAGTAGCAATGACCTGCGTGAGTGTGCTTATGGTTGTGTTTAAACTCTCCTCTGTATCCGGTGGTAGTACAGTTTCTAATGCAGCGTCAATATCCGAGCGATATTTATGGCAGTTAGTTTTGTCATACAAATATATGGTACGTTCGGCTGCTGTCGGAGAAACATTTTTACGTACATCGTTGACCGTGATTTTCACCGGTAAATGGTCGCTACCTATGCAGTCCAAGACTTCGATATGACACCTGTCTATGAGTGAAGTGGTAGAAAGAACAACATCCGGTGTAGTTTGGCTACTTGGTCTGGTATGCTTCGGAAGGGGATATATGTGACCATGTAAGGAAAGTGCTATATGGTCTGCAAACTGAGTCTTTTCCTCTCGGAACGGCTATGGATATTGATGTCTGCCGGTATCAGAAGATGCCTGTATTTTTGAAACAAATGTGTGAAATACTCGAGTGGTATCACGTGTCCGGGATGTACATATATTGTTGCTATTGTAATTGCTATGTTAGGTAGATAGATAGTTGCTGTAAGATGTTCAGGAAGTCGGTAGGGAAGCCGAGTCTCATGCTGTCAGTAAGATAATTTATTATTTATGCCAATTGCCACTCCACCTTGCGCTCGTACATTATCTTGTGAAAAGTCATATCGCATGAGTTGATACCGTGGAAATCGTGATGGCATTGTTGGTTTTAAAGCAGTTTCATTCAAAGCGAAAACATCAATATTTTCTTCTAAAAGCAGGTGTTCAAAAAGAGCTTTATGTTGTGGCAATGACCGTATGTTGTGGCAATGACCGGTATGGCCAAACCCATGATAATGTAGTAAGCTATTGGCTTAGACAGCAGTTTCTCTCGGAGGTATGTGAAAGTGTACATAATTCCCTGGCATACAGATTGATATGGAAAGTGCTCGTAGCGGCAGCAATAACATGTTCAAGAATGAACTGTCTTTGAAAAGGAAAAATATTTTGTAGAACAAGCGTGAAATATCGAACAAAATTTTCAACTGTAAGACCGGAAGTGATTGATTGGTCGGCTTGAACTGGTGGATCAGTTGTACGCAATGGCACTGTGAGTTCAGGACGATCTGCTGGTGGAGCTGGCTTAGCTTTACATTTGTAACTGTATGTAGGGTGTGACCCAGGACATACAGAGCAGTGAGCAGGCTTTTGGTGATTTGGACAGTCTTTAGTCTCGTGCTGTTCAGCACAGTATCCACACTTAGGGATGTTAGGACATTTTGCTGTCACGTGCGAGTTGTAAGTCTGACATCGTTCGCATCGAATAGGCAGGGGTGAATTAGTACGTGACGGTTCGACTCTGTGCATTTTCTCAAAGATGTACGCTCCCTCTTGAAGGAGGGTATCAATAGACGATTTATTGGAGGTTAGCACACGAACCATGTATGTAGGTCCCGTTTGATTTCTGATGCGAATGCATTTGTCGACAGGAATGCCTTCAGCTGTAAGCTCTTCCAGTACTTCTGTATCAGTGATTTCCGGTTGAACACCACGGATAACAGATAACATTGGAGCCTGTGGTGGCGGAGGTGTTTGCTTACTTTTACTGGTAAGCTGTTTCAGCTTGGCATTTTTTCCAAAGATTTCATAGCTAGCCTTGTTTCGTAATGTAGTTCCAAAGTTCCCATCCTCTGATCTGATAATGACACCATTCTTGGTGAAGACTATTTGCTTGACGCTAGCTCTTGGAAGGTACTTAACTATTTGGTTGAAAATAAGACGAGAATTATTGTATTTGAGATCAAAATCCGTGAATAGAAATGAATAAACTGGTAAACGTGGAGGAATTAGGTTTTTAGTTCCTGAATTGTTTTCAGAGGTTGCATTAGATGAACATTGCATAGGTTCCTCAATGCTGGTAGATGGAGCAACATAGTGCGGTGATTTAGAGCGAGAGCGCTTTTCAACAGATCCGATACTGCTTTCAGAAAGCTGTCTACTACGGCGCTGTTGACGGGGATCCCTCCCCTTATGTCCCGTAGGTGGCGGGTCTGGGCCCTTAACTACCGGAGGCAAGCGATGCATGGTCTCTCGGACCTGCAATATCTCAAAGAAATGCAACAATAGGCACTCGGGTAGCTTGAATCATGATTAGAAACTCAAACTATGATCGAGTTATACTAATAACATAGATGATAAATAAGTTTAACCCTCCAGTACTGAGAAGCACTGTCCAACACAATGTCATAGAAGGCACGTTAACACTTCCCAGCTAGGCTAGGCTTGGGTCAAAAATCAGCTTGTGACGTATGTTACGTCAAGCTCCTAAGTATGATTTTTTTTGGAATATTTTTTTTGTCCGTCGTCCCGCTAAAGGGTTTTGCCCTTTCTTCGGGTAAGTGCTTTATATAAAATGTAGTTTGCAATTTAATGTGGTCGGTATAAGAGGTGCACAAGTATATAATATTTATTTATTTATTAAATACATATAAACAGAGAGGAGATGGAAGGGTGACAATAACATCTAATGAAGTACAAGCATACTATAAGCATGAGACAGCAATATTGTTGAAAATAATAAGTTTATTACCATGTAGTGCGGAGTTAAGACGAGTGCAAAACTGGAATTGAATATGGTACAGGAGGCAATATGGAGAGAAGTAGATGAAGATGAAATGAAGTGCTTTGAACGCCACATCACAAGGTATTTGTTAGTACAGACGAATGCGAGTTATGTTCTGTTCCTGGGGCGATTCAGGAACTGATGGAGACAGAGGAAGCCCATGTTAATAGGTGGTTACGGTGCGTGTGATGGATATGTGAATGATGAAAGCTCACGTGGTTCGTAGATGTGAAAGATTTCGGGATCCACCACACCATCATCGAGTTGCAAATGATAAAGAGTCATGAAGTGCTGTAGGGGAGTATCAACGTAAGCTGAGGGTGCGTCGTGATCCCGATCGTACCGTAGGATATCAAGTAACATGGGATGCTGCTGGTCAATTCGCTTGCAAACGTACCGTGTACGAAGCTGTTCGAGATGGTGCAATAAAGGTGGAAAGTCAATCAGCTCGTAAAGTAACCGTGTCGGATGCGGTAAGCGGATGCGATGTGCTAGGCGTAGAGCATGGCGCTCTAGGATAGCCAACTTCTGATAGAATTTGGGCAGTGCAGATGTCCAGGCAGTGTGACCGTATGTTAATGTACTGCGCATAAATGCTTTATATGTATGAAGTACTGTTAACGGTTTTAAACCCCAGGTTGTACCAACTAGGCGCTTGAGGAGGTTGAGCCGATTTTGCGCTTGGCGTATGATCTTGGTGAGGTGTGGGGCCCAAGTAAGTTTGGAGTCAAATATGACACCAAGATAAGTAAGAGTATTTGACGGCACGACAGGTGTATGGTCTACTTGGAGGTTTAATCGACTTGGATTCCTGTAGATACGTGAACGGCGTCTACGTGGCAGGAAAACAATAGCCTGAGTTTTGGTAGAATTAATACTTAATCGCCATACATTACACCAGTCAACGAATGCATCAATTGCCGTTTGCATAGTTTTACTAATGGATTGTACTGTGCGGGCTGTCGTAAAAAAGGCGGTGTCGTCAGCAAACTGAAATATGTTGATGTTGTTTGTAACCACAAGGTCGGCAACATACAGTAGGTATAATAAAGGAGACAGTGACGAGCCTTGAGGAACGCCAGATTGGATGAAGATCGGATGAGAAGGTGTTCCGTTAATAGAGATAAATGCTAGTCGCCCTAGTAAGAAAGAATGGATGAATCTGATATAAGAGGATGGTAGAAAATAGTTATGGAGTTTGTATAGTAAACCAGGGTGCCAAACTTTGTCGAAAGCTTTTTCTAGATCAAAGGCTACCAGACAAGAAGGAAAACCTGTGTTGTATTGATAATAAATAGCCGTAGATAGTCGTAATAACTGATCCATTGTACTAAAATGGGGTCGAAAACCGGCTTGATGAATAGGAAGTAGATTATGAGTTGCAAGATGAGCGTGCAAGCGGCGGACTAGAATGCGTTCTAATATTTTGCAAAGGCAACTGGTGAGATGAATAGGGCGATAGGACTGTACGTCAGTTGAAGGTTTGTTAGGTTTGGGAAATAGAAGAACTTTCGAGTATTTCCAGTCTATTGGAAAAAATCCAGTTCGCAGGATGAAAGTATATATGGCGCTGAGAAAAAGTAGAAAAGCAGGTGATGCTTGCCTGACGAGAACATAGGTAACAGAATCAAAGCCTGGTGCAGTGTTTCGTTTGCGGAGCAATGTTTGGCGAATATCATCTGGTTGGATCGGAGTGGTAAGTTGATTATTGGGCTCTAAAGAGTGGCTGATAGATGGGCGCAGAGAAGTAGATGTTGGATCTGTACGTCGGTTTATTGAATTTTGTAGGCGCTGCGGTGTATGCCAACCAGGAAGAGGTGTAAAAATATCTTGAAAAAATGATGCAAACGTAGTCGCTTTATCCATATCAGTGATCACTGCCTGATTATTGTGAACAATGGGGTATGGTGTGCGGGATACTGTACCGGTGAGTTGATGGAATTTGCGCCAATATTTACTGGGGTGTGATTCACTTGCAAGTGTGTTGCAAGTTTGAATCCAATGGCATTTCTTATAGGCAACAATATAATTGTGCGTAATTCTAAGGTATTGGCGATGAAGTCTAAGCGCTTCAAGATTACCCGTAGCGAGGTACTCACGATGTGCTCGACGAGAAGCGGATATGAAAGGTAAATAGTGCGGAGGCAATTTTGGTTTATGTAATTGTACTTCTGCTGTTGGAATGGAACGGTGTGCTGCTTCTTGAATAGATTCAGTAAGATTAGCAATTGTGTGATCAAGATCGTATTGTGTAGTAGGTATGAGCAAGTTATTAACAGCAGTGTCCAGATCGGAGCGATATTGTTCCCAATTGGCTCGTTTGTAGCAGAATACTTTCTGAGGAGGTATGTTAGAGTGAGAGCGAGGAAAACAGTGAAGTGTAAGTTTGATAGGCACATGATCACTACCAATTGAATCAAGCACATCGATATGAATACTCTGCGAAAGAGATGTTGATGTGATGACAACATCAGGAGTAGTATTGCTGACGGGGCGTGTAGGTTTCGGTAGAACATGGAACTCAGCAACTGTTTCAGTGTGAAGAAAGTCTAAAAAGTTAGTTTTGTCCCTCTGTGACCGACTATGAATGTTTAGATCCGCCATGATAATGTAGTGCCGAAAGGTAGAATCGATGTATCGAAAAAAGTCGTAGTTGATTGGTTTGCCTGGTCGAAAATATATGGTAGCGAAGGTAACAGTGCGGCCTCGAAAATAAATAGTCGCGACATTATGCTCAGGAAGGTGGAGTGTGAGCGAAAGTGGAACCGTGACTGCTCTATAAGGAAGGCGTTGGCTAACACCTATAGCTGTACCTCCGTAGACTCTTGGACCAGATGGAGCATCATGTCGGAGCAAGTAATATTTCGGAAAGTAACAGTTCAAATGTGGTGCGAGGTACGTTTCGTTAAGTGCAAAGGCTGCAATTTGTTCTTCTTGAAGAAGTTGTGTAAAGAGCACATGGTGTGTTAAGACTGATCGAATGTTAAGAAAAAGTAAGTTATAAGCCATAATGATACGTATTATTCTAGCGTATGCAGAAGTACCCATATTAAACGTAGACTTCGAGTGGTTGAATTTGAAAGTGAACTGTAGGTCCGGAATATGTAGCATGAAGTTGTAGGTTAAACAGTAATTTGGCTGCATACATGATCTGATTCAGGATATGATTGCGATCAAAAGGATGGATATTTTGTAGAGAAATAGTGAGGAAGCGTAATAGGTCTTCAACAGTTATTGGATGGCGCAGCGAAGTTGCTGGCGGTGTTGGAGTGTCAACAGAGCGTATGGGTACAACGAGTTCTGGCTTAGCTGGATCGGGTTTAGGTTTAGCTTTACACTTGTAGCTATAGGTAGGGTGTCCCTCAGAACATCGAACGCAATGTGGTGGCTCCTTAAGATTAGGGCAGTTTTTGTGGGATGGTCAAGTGAACAGTAGCCACATTTGATGGTGTTCGGACACTCAGATGTCGGATGGGAATTGTATTGTTGGCATTTCTCGCATCTAACAGGCAGAGGTGCTGGTGTGCGAGATGGTTCCACCTTGTAACGACGCCGGTATATATAGGCACCGTGGAGAAGCAGTTGGTCGATCAGTGGTTGTTGATCAGTAAGAATGCGGACTAAGTATGTTGGACCCTGGTTATTCTTGATACGTATACAACGCTTGACAGGTAGTCCTTCTTGGTGTAATTCGGAGTAAATTTCCTCATCAGTGAATTCAGGTTCCACTCCCCGTATGACGACAGATAACATTGGAGGACGCCGTGGTGGAGGTGGTATTTTTCGTCCGCTGGAACTTAATGTTGATATTTTTGCTTTTTACCCAAAAATTTCGAAAGTAGCTTTGTTGCGAACGTGTGTAGCGAAGTTCGGATTTGTCGATTTCAGAATGATACCCCGGCGCGTCTTGATGATTTCTCGTATTTCTGGACGAGGAACATACTTTACTAGTTGTTGAAAGACAGCGCGCACTGTGTCGTATTTTGGATCGAAATCAGTTAGTAGGAAGTTATAAATTGTTTCTTGGTGTAAAGTTGATTGATTTCCAGTGGAAGTGGATGCCCAATCCATATTGTTGCTGACATTAGTAGCAGTAGGATCTGTTATTGGTGTAAGCCGTTGTTTCTTGGGATCTAAGGTTTGTTCGCCGTCAGAGAGGGATCTGGATCGAATTCGTTGTCCGGTAATGACACAGTTTGAATAAGTGGTAGGAAGAGTGGTGGTAGTTGGTACTAGCCGTGTAGTGCCGGAAACAATACGCGGTTGCGTTTTTTGGCGACCATGTGGGCCAATGTTCAATGGAGTTGTTTGAACAAGAGTCGATGGACTGGAAGCATTGCCAGAGTCCGCCATAGGGATGAGAGTTCTAGGGCCAAAGCCGAAGAGGAAGCACTAATAAAATCGGTATCCGGTGGAGATGCCAAAGTCGTCAATTAGTTTCGGTGATATAGGCCTCCGAAGAGGAGAATATAAAAAACAAATCGTTAGCCCAAGAGAATTGCAAGATCGTCAACAGTAAAGTCAATTAGATAATTTAGCCTCCGTAGAGGCTTAAACCAATTCGACGGTTGTTTCCTTAATCCTCAGTGAGGCAAGTAATCCAACCGTATTTCAGAAATTCGCAATGGGGATGGATAATTCAGTGACTCGCTTATTTTTCTCCGCCAGCTACGGATACCCAATTTTTTTTACCTGGTTAGAGATTCCAGGTGGCCAGTTCGTTTTTTTTTGGAATTTTTTTTTGTTCGTCGTCCCGTTTAAAGGGTTGTGCCCTTTCTTCGGGTAAGTGCTGTACTGGAGATCAATTGTCTCTATGGAAATGTAGGTGGTCTAAGGGTTGCCAGGTTTATTATTTCTTTATTCATCACATTAATATTAAACATACATGGACTGAAATGATTCCAGGAGAGAAAAAAACATATATATAACACAAACATTAATAGGTTAATGGCAAGAAGACACTATTGTCATTTATTACACAAACACTTAATTAACAGGAAAAGAAAGTTGAGTGCTGCAGTAATATAATGAACAACTGTAATGAATGGATGAAATGCAGTGCTTTGGACGTCACATCACAAGGTTATGTTAGTTCAGACGAATGAGGTTATCTTCTGTTCCTGGGGCGATTCAGGAACTGATGAAGACGAAGGAGGCCCTTGTTAATAGGTATTACTGTGCATATGATGGATAGATGTGAGATGAAAGTTCGTGCGGTCGGTAGATTGTAAAGATTTCGGGGTCCAAGATGTCATCATCTAACTGTAAATGATATAATGTCATGAAGTGTTGGAGAGGGGTGTCAATGAAAGTTGGTGGTGCATCGTTGTCACGGTCGTAGCGGAGTATATCAAGTATCATAGGATGGGGCTGTGCCATACGTTTGCTGATGTAACGTATACGTAGTTGTTCAAGATGCGTTAATAATGGCGGAAAATCGATCATCTCATAAAGTAAACGTGTTGGGTGCGGTAGGCTTATGCGGTATGCTAGGCGTATAGCATGGCGTTCTAGTATAGCAAGTTTTTGATAGAATTTTAATGGCGCAGATGCCCAGGCTGTATGTCCGTAGGTTAATGTACTCCGCATGAAGGTTTTATAGGTATTGAGAACGGTACGTGCCCTTAATCCCCAGGTTGTGCCCACTAATCTTTTGAGAAGATTAAGTCGATTTTGCGCTTGACCTATGAGTTTGGTGAGGTGTGGAGTCCAGGTAAGATGAGTGTCAAAAATGACACCGAGATACGTAATAGTACTTGAAACTGGAATAGGCGTAAGATCAACCTGAAGGCGAAGTAGATTCGGGTTTCGATGCACTCGTGAACAGCGTCGACGTGGTAAGAAAACTATGGTTTGTGTTTTGGAAGAGTTAATATTTAACCTCCAAACATGACACCATCGCACAAATCAATCAATGGCTACTTGCATGGTTTTATTAAGTGATTGTACGGTGCGGCCAGATGTGAAAAAAGCAGTGTCGTCAGCAAACTGAAATATTGTGGTGTTATTAGGAATAACAAGATCAGCGACGTACAGTAAGTATAATAAAGGAGACAATGATGAGCCTTGTGGTACACCTGATTGCAGCAAGATAGGATGAGATAGCGTTCCATTGATTGAGATGTAAGCTAGTCGTCCTATTAAGAAGGAGTGTATGAAGCGGATGTATGAAGTTGGCAGTCGATAGTTACGAAGTTTATATAGTAAGCCAGGGTGCCAAACTTTGTCAAAAGCCTTTTCCAAATCAAATGTTACAAGGCAAGAAGGAAAACCTGTATTGTATTGATTGTAAATAGCTGTGGTGAGACGGAATAATTGATCTTGAGTACTAAAATTTGGTCGAAATCCAGCTTGGTGTATTGGAAGAAGATTATGTGAGTGAAGATGGTCGTGCATGCGACGGACAAGGATTCTTTCCAAGATTTTGCATAGACAACTAGTGAGGTGAATAGGACGATAGGATGTGACTTCTGATGGAGGTTTCTTTGGTTTAGGAAAGAGAAGCACTTTTGAGTATTTCCAGTCGAATGGAATATATCCAGTGCGCAGAATAAATGTATAAATGGTGCTAAGAAAGAGTAGAAAAGAATGAGGCGCTTGTCTGATGAGTACATATGTAACAAAGTCAAATCCTGGTGCAGTATTCCGTTTACCTTTAAGTGTATTACTAATAGTTTCGGGTTGAATCGGCATGGTTAGAGGATTATTTGGTTCTAAATCATGATCAGCAGACGGACGAAAGAAAGAAGAAGTTGCATCGGTATGGCGGTTTATAGTTGATTGCAAGCGATCTGGTGTATGCCAACCGGGTAGAGGTGTAAAGATATCTTGAAAATAGGAAGCAAAAATATTAGCCTTTTCTGCATCCGTGAGGACTGCTTGATGATTATGAACAATGGGGTAAGGCGTACGAGAAACTCTACCTGTTAATTGATGGAATTTGCGCCAATATTTGGTAGGATGTGTTTCATTAGCTAGTGTGTTGCAAGTTTGAATCCAGTGGCGTCTCTTGAACGCAACGATATAATTATGCGTGATCCGTAGGTACTGGCGATGAAGCCGAAGCGCTTCAAGGTTACCCGTAGCGAGATATTCACGGAAAGCTCTCCGGGATGCTGAAATAAATGGTAAATATTGCGGAGGTAACTTAGGTTTGTGTAGCTGAACTTCGATTGTTGGAATGGAACGTTGTGCTGCGTCTTGAAGGGCTGTAGTAAGTCCAGTGATTGTTCGATCGAGTTCGTATTGCGTACTAGGCATTGTGAGCGTACTTACGGCAGTGTCTAAATCGGTGCGATATTGTTCCCAATTTGCCTTTTGATAGCAGTAGACCTTCTGAGGAGGAGGCTTCGGCTGAGTGTTGGGAGAACAATGAAGTTCGACTTTGATGGGGACATGGTCGCTACCTATGGAGTCAAGTACAGATATGTGAATAGACTGAGATAGTGAAGATGAAGTTATGACTACGTCAGGAGTAGTGCGACTGATAGGACGTGTAGGTTTCGGTAAAGTATGAAATTCAGCTCGTGTTTCATTCCGAACAAAATCGAGAAAGTTGTCTTTGTCACGTTGGGAACGGCTATGAAAATTGAGGTCGGCCATGATAATGTAATGCCGAAAGTTGGTATCAATATAGCGGAAGAAATCATAGCTGATAACTCTGCCTGGACGATAGTAAATAGTAACAAAGGTAACTGTTTAGCCTCTAAAATAAATTGTCGTGATGTTATGTTCAGGAAGTTGAAGAGCAGGTGGAACAGTAACTGCACGATAAGGAAGACTTTGCCGAATGCCAATAGCTGTGCCTCCGTAGAGACGTGGTCCAGTTGGAGCGTCGTGTCGAAGTAAATTATACTTCGGTATATAGCATGTTAAATATGGTGCAAGGTAAGTTTCATTAAGAGCAAATGCGGCAATTTGTTCCTCCTTGAGGAGCTGTGTAAAGAGCAGTTGGTGCGTCAACAGTGATCGTATGTTAAGGAAAAGTAAATTGTAACTCATAATGAAAGTGAATATAAGTCCGAAGGTAGAGCTGTCCATATCAAACATAAACTTCAAGTGGTTGGATTTGGAAATGCACTGTTGGTCCGGAATACGTTGCATGTAGTTGTAGATTAAATAATAGTTTGGCTGCGTGCATGATTTGAGTTAGAATATGCTTGCGAAGAAATGGGTGGATGTTCTGTAGTGAAATAGTGAGAAAACGGAGTAGATCTTCGACGGTAACTGGATGGCGCAATGAATTTGCTGGTGGAGTTGGTGCATCGACCGAACGTATTGGAACAACTAGTTCAGGCTTTGCTGGATCAGGCTGAGGCTTAGCTTTACATTTATAGCTGTACGTTGGGTGACGTTCAGAACAGCGATCACAACGTGGTGGTTCTTGAAGGTTTGGACAGCTTTTTGTAGGATGTTCGCGGGAACAATAGCCACATTTGGTGCTGTTTGTGCATTCAGCTGTTGGGTGTGAATTATATTGTTGACATTTCTCGCAGCGAACAGGTAGTGGTGCTGGCGTGCGAGATGGCTCAACCTTATATTTGCGTCTATAGATATATGCGCCCTTGGATAGAAGTTGATCAATCAGCTCTTGTTGATCAGTCAGCACTCGAACGAGATAAGTTGGTCCCTGGTTGTTCTTTATCCTGATACAACGCTTTATAGGTAGCCCTTCCTGATGGAGTTCAGCAAGAATTTCGTCATCAGTAAGATCAGGCTCCACACCACGAATAACTACAGACAGCATAGGAGGTCGCCGTGGTGGAGGAGGAGTTTTGCGTGTACTCGGCTGTAAAGTAGAAATCTTTGCTTTGGTCCCCAAAATTTCATAAGTTGCCTTGTTGCGAACATGCGTGGCGAAATTTGGGTTAGTGGATTTCAAAATGATGCCACGGCGCGTCTTAACAATTTCACGGATCTCAGGCCGAGGGACGTACTTGACTAATTGCTGGAAGACAGCACGAACAGTGTCATACTTCTGATCGTAGTCGGTTAGCAAGAAGTTGTACACGGGATCTGACTGGTATTGCTGATGATTATCGGCAGAAGTGGATGCCCAATCCATACAATGGCTGTCAGTTGTAGTCTGATGAACATTGGGAGTAATTCGTTGCTTCTTTGAATCTAGCGCTTGTTCGCCATCAGAGAAAGATCGAGAACGAATTCTATGTCCTTTAGTGATGCAGTCAGCGTAGGTGTCGAAGGAATAGAGTTACGGTCTGAACGAGGTGTTCCCGTAACAATCCTTGGCTGCGTCTTTTGGCGACCATTAGGCCCGATGTTAAGTGGTGGAGGTTGTAATCCTAAATCCTGACCGATATTCGTAGGTCCGTTAGCTTTGCCAGTGTCTGTCATCGTGATAGAGTAGCCGAGGGCCGAAGCCCAGATGAAGATGAAAAAAAAATGAAAAGAATGTTAGATGAAGTTCAAAAAACAAGACACCCTCCGAAAGTGAAAACTTTCGTCAGACCCCTAAGTGCTGTAATTGTGCAATGCTCGCAAGTACGTATGCTATACTTGGTCCTCGCTGGCACAGTAACTGACACAAGAGAGGATAGGTTTCTTGGTAAGGTATGATGTTTTTTTTTTTTTTTGAATTTTTTTTTTTTGTCCGTCGTCCCGCTAAAGGGTTTTGCCCTTTTTTCGGGTAAGTGCTTTATTTAAAATGTAGTTTCCAGTTTAATGTGGTCGGTCTAAGAGGTGCACAAGGATATAATATTTATTTATTAATTTATTAAATACATATACACAGAGAGGGGATGGAAGGGTGACAATAACATCTAATGAAGTACAAGCATGATATAAGCATGAGATAGCAATATTGTAGAAAATAATACGTTTATTACCATGTAGTGCGGAGTTAAGACGAGTGCAAAACAGGAATGAATATGGTACAGGAGGCAATATGGAGAGAAGTAGATGAAGATGAAATGAAGTGCTCTGAACGCCACATCACAAGGTATTTGTTAGTACAGACGAATGCAAGTTATCTTCTGTTCCTGGGGCGATTCAGGAACTGATGGAGACAGAGGAAGCCCATGTTAATAGGTAGTTACGGTGCGTATGATGGATATATGAATGATGAAAGCTCACGTGGTTCGTAGATGTGAAAGATTTCGGGATCCACTACAGCATCATCGAGTTGCAAATGATAAAGAGTCATGAAGTGCTGTAGGGGAGTATCAACGTAAGCTGAGGGTGCGTCGTGATCCCGATCGTACCGTAGGATATCTAGTAACATGGGATGCTGCTGGTCAATTCGCTTGCAAACGTACCGAGTACGAAGCTGTTCGAGATGGTGCAATAAAGGTGGAAAGTCAATCAGCTCGTAAAGTAACCGTGTCGGATGCGGTAATCTGATGCGATGTGCTAGGCGTAGAGCATGTCGCTCTAGGATAGCCAACTTCTGATAGAATTTTGGCGGTGCAGATGTCCAGGCAGTATGACCGTATGTTAATGTACTGCGCATAAATGCTTTATATGTATGAAGTACTGTTAACGGTTTTAAACCCCAGGTTGTACCAACTAGGCGCTTGAGGAGGTTGAGCCAATTTTGCGCTTGGCGTATGATCTTGGTGAGATGTGGGGTCCAAGTAAGTTTGGAGTCAAATATGACACCAAGATAAGTAAGAGTATTTGACGGTACAACAGGTGTATGGTCTACTTGGAGGTTTAATCGACTTGGATTCCTGTAGATACGTGAACGGCGTCTACGTGGCAGGAAAACAATAGCCTGAGTTTTGGTAGAATTAATACTTAATCGCCATATATTACACCAGTCAACGAATGCATCAATTGCCGTTTGCATAGTTTTACTGATGGATTGTACTGTGCGGCCTGTCGTAAAAAAGGCGGTGTCGTCAGCAAACTGAAATATGTTGATGTTGTTTGGAACTACAAGGTCGGCAACATACAGTAGGTATAATAAAGGAGACAGTGACGATCCTTGAGGAACGCCAGATTGGATGAAGATCGGATGAGAAAGTGTTCCGTTAATAGAGATATATGCTAGTCGCCCTAGTAAGAAAGAATGGATGAATCTGATATAAGAGGATGGTAAAAAATAGTTATGGAGTTTGTATAGTAAACCAGGGTGCCAAACTTTGTCGAAAGCTTTTTCTAGATCAAAGGCTACCAGACAAGAAGGAAAACCTGTGTTGTATTGATCATAAACAGCCGTAGATAGTCGTAATAACTGATCCATTGTACTAAAATGAGGTCGAAAACCGGCTTGATGAATAGGAAGTAGATTATGAGTTGCAAGATGAGTGTGCAAGCGGCGGACTAGAATGCGTTCTAATATTTTGCAAAGGCAACTGGTGAGATGAATAGGGCGATAGGACTGTACGTCAGTTGAAGGTTTGTTAGGTTTGGGAAATAGAAGAACTTTCGAGTATTTCCAGTCGATTGGAAAAAATCCAGTTCGCAGGATGAAAGTATATATGGCGCTGAGAAAAAGTAGAAAAGCAGGTGATGCTTGTCTGATGAGAACATAGGTAACAGAATCAAAGCCTGGTGCAGTGTTTCGTTTACGGAGCAATGTTTGGCGAATATCATCTGGTTGGATCGGAGTGGTAAGTTGATTATTGGGCTCTAAAGAGTGGCTGATAGATGGGCGCAGAGAAGCAGATGTTGGATCTGTACGTCGGTTTATTGAATTTTGTAGGCGCTGCGGTGTATGCCAACCAGGAAGAGGTGTAAAGACATCTTGAAAAAATGTAGCAAACGTATTCGCTTTATCCATATCAGTGATTACTGCCTGATTATTGTGAACAATGGGGTATGGTGAGCGGGATACTGTACCGGTGAGTTGATGGAATTTGCGCCAATATTTACTGGGGTGTGATTCACTTGCAAGTGTGTTGCAAGTTTGAATCCAATGGCGTTTCTTATAGGCAACAATATAATTGTGCGTAATTCTAAGGTATTGGCGATGAAGTCTAAGCGCATCAAGATTACCCGTAGCGAGATACTCACGATGTGCTCGACGAGAAGCGGATATGAAAGGTAAATAGTGCGGAGGCAATTTTGGTTTATGTAATTGTACTTCTGCTGTTGGAATGGAACGGCGTGCTGCATCTTGAATAGATTCAGTAAGAGCGGCTATTGTGTGATCAAGATCACATTGTGTAGTTGGCATGAGTAGTGTATTAATAGCATTGTCCAAATCAGAGCGATATTGCTCCCAATTAGCTCGTTTGTAACAGAATACTTTCTGTGTAGGTAGCTTAGGTTGAGAGCGAGGAGAGCAGTGAAGTGCAAGTTTGATAGGTACATGGTCACTACCGATAGAATCGAGCACATCGATATGTATACTCTGCGAGAGAGATGTTGATGTGATGACAACATCAGGAGTAGTATTGCTGACAGGGCGTGTAGGTTTCGGTAAAACATGGTATTCGGCAACTGTTTCAGTCTGAAGAAAGTAGAGAAAATTAGTTTTATCTCGCTGTGACCGGCTATGAATGTTTAGATCTGCCATGATAATGTAATGCCTAAAGGTAGAATCGATATATCGAAAGAAGTCATAGTTGATTGCTTTGCCTGGACGAAAGTATATGGTGACGAAGGTGACAGTTCGGCCTCGAAAATAAATAGTCATGACATTATGCTCAGGAAGATGGTGTGTGAGCTGAAATGGAACAGTAACTGCTCGATAAGGAAGACGTTGGCTAACACCTATAGCTGTACCTCCGTAGACTCTGGGGCCAGATGGAGCATCATGTCGGAGTAGATGATATTTCGGAAAATAGCAGGAAAGATGTGGTGCGAGGTAAGTTTCGTTAAGTGCAAAGGCTGCTATGTTTTCTTCTTGCAGAAGTTGTGTGAAGAGCACGTGATGGGTTAAGACTGATCGAATGTTCAGAAAAAGTAAATTATAAGCCATACTGATACGTAGTATACAAGTGTATGTAGAAGCACCCATATTAAACATAGACTTCGATTGGCTGAATTTGAAAGTGAACTGTAGGTCCGGAATAGGTAGCATGAAGTTGTAAGTTAAACAGTAATTTGGCTGCATACATGATCTGATTCAGGATGTGGTTGCGATCAAAAGGATGGATATTTTGTAAAGATATAGTAAGGAAGCGCAATAGATCTTCAACAGTTATTGGGTGGCGTAACGAATTTGCTGGTGGTGTTGGAGTGTCAACAGAACGTATCGGTACAACAAGTTCTGGCTTAGCTGGATCGGGTTTAGGCTTAGCTTTGCACTTGTAGCTATAAGTGGGATGTCTTTCAGAACATCGGTCACAGTGTGGTGGTTCCTTAAGATTAGGGCAGCTTTTTGTCGGATGTTCCAGTGAACAATATCCACATTTGATGGTATTCGGACACTCAGATGTCGGATGAGAATTATATTGTTGGCATTTCTCGCATCTAACCGGCAGAGGTGCTGGTGTGCGAGATGGTTCCACTTTGTAACGACGCCGGTATATATATGCTCCGTGTAGAAGAAGTTGGTCGATCAACTGTTGTTGATCAGTAAGAACGCGAACTAGGTATGTTGGACCCTGGTTGTTCTTGATACGTATGCACCGCTTGACAGGTAGTCCTTCTTGATGTAATTCAGAGTAGATTTCCTCATCGGTGAAGTCGGGTTCTACGCCACGAATGACCACGGATAACATTGGAGGACGTCGTGGTGGTGGTGGTGTCTTTCGTCCGCTCGAGCTTAAAGTAGATATTTTTGCTTTCAACCCAAAAATTTCGAAAGTCGCTTTGTTGCGGACGTGAGTGGCGAAGTTTGGATTGGTCGATTTCAGGATTATACCCCGACGAGTCTTGATGATTTCTCTTATTTCTGGACGAGGAACGTATTTTACAAGTTGCTGAAAGACAGCGCGCACTGTGTCATATTTCGGATCATAATCAGTTAACAAGAAGTTATAAATGGTTTCTTGATTAAACATGATTTGATTTTCAGTGGAAGTGGATGTCCAATCCATATTAGTGCTAGGATGATTAGCAGCAGTAGGATCTGCGATGGGTGTGAGACGTTGTTTCTTTGGATCCAATGTTTGCTCTCCATCAGAAAGAGATCTCGAACGAATTCTTTGTCCGTTAGCTACACAGGTTGCATAAGATGTTGGAACACTGGTGGTAGCTTGTACTACACGCGTAGTGCCAGTAACAATACGCGGTTGCGTTTTTTGCCGACCATTTGGCCCGATATTTAATGGAGATGTCTGAACCAGATTAGACTGTCCGGGAGCATTGCCTGAGTCCGCCATAAAGATGAAGAGTACTAGGGCCGAAGCCCAAACAGAGATGAAAGAAGATGAAAAGATGATTAGATGAAGTTCAAAAATCAAGGAACCCTTCGAAAGCGAGAACTTTCGTCAATCCCCTAAGTGTAGTATTTGTGTTACGCTCACAGGTACGTATTACAATACCTGGTCCTCGCTGACACAATAACAGACGCAAGAGAGGCTAGGTTTCTTGGTAAGGTATGTTTTTTGAATACCCTTGTACTCTATTCATATCAGTAATATCAAGCAACTAGCAGTGAAAATGTGTTTCAGTGTTACTTTTTCCTACAAGCAAAGCTGTAGAATATTTCCGATATTTGTACCGTAAAGCAACGTGGAACGTATTATGTTTCCTGTAAACGTCACGAAATTATTCCTAGAAGTATATGAATTATTTGACAACAGTTACATAATTAGTATTGCTACCATCTAGTGTGATTATTTGTACTAGAAAAACATATAAGTTTATATTCATTTAAATATCAGAAAATGCATAAACGTCCATAAATAAACTTTCCTTTACATTTCTCTATTGATTCATGTAGAATTCATATTTTCATGTAGAATTCATATTTTCCTATTCCTTCGGCTGTATTCACAAAGAAATTTAAAACTTTTCGTTATTAAAATTGCAAACGGTGACGTTGCTATTTGTGCTTCTAGTAAATCAGTTTTATCGGTAAACAAGTTCTGGAGGGTTGAATTTACCTTGTGTGAAACTCGCTTGATATCAACAGAGTGTTTTATATTACATTAACCTTCCTGAATTGTTAACCTTCGTCTAATCTACTTTATAGGTTAGTAACAACCAAACACTCTATTGTTTCTACTCATTTTTCAATAACCTTTTTCGAGTGATTTTTCCGGTAACTTCTCAAAAGTAACCTTTTTTGTCCCACAAGTGTTGTTGCAAATTATTAACTGGTTCTAGCAGCCAAATTGTCCATTAATCTCCACTAGGTTATCGCTTATTTTTCTCAGTGTAATGACTTTCGTGGGCACTCTAATTGACGAATTCTCTGCAGCACTGGACGAGTTTAATTGAAGTCCTCTTTCAGATGCTTTCGTGGATGACTGTTTCGCCACCGGTTTCCGATTTCGGGAAAGAGAGCACAATAGCTTTTGGAGTACTCACCCCAATGTGTGAACTCATCCTTTCGACACTGTTTCACTATTCTATGTAGGAGAAACGACAATGTTAAAGAACTAAACCCTTCAAAATAACGGTTTATATTAGGAATATTTGACGACATTCATCCACCTACAACTTTAACAATATATTACTGTTCACTACAGCAGATGTGTCGTACTACGTCATTTACAGATGACAGTAGTTTTCCAAATTCGGTCCAAACTAAATTGAATCTCTGTTCTCATCAGGCAAAATAGGAAACATTATTATCATTATTATTATTATTATTATTATTATTATTATTATTATTATTATTATTATTATTATTATTATTTACAATAATCCCACAAAACTGCTACAAATATATATATACATATATATATATACATATACAGATGGTGATCAGAAAAATTCGAAATTTGGAAGTGAGTTGTCGAAGCAGTCGGACGTGTTTTTCTTTAGCTCCGTGGTGCATTCAAGCGTGGAATGGGTATCTCAATAACCCTCTGGAGATGCAGAATAGGTTTGTTCGCCAGTACAGCAATAAAAAGGACAAAAATAAAAGTGCTACATGCAGCCACAAATTCAAACGAGCTGTATGCCTACGGTTTGGTAATCGCGACATTGCTAATCATTTCTGGAGTAGAACAAAATCCGGGACCAACTAATTCTCAAAAGAATGATGTAACAGAAATCAAAGAAATGATTAACTCTCTACGGGGCTCTAATGAACTCTTAGTGTCTGAAGTGCGACAATTACGCGAAACCATGACGACGTTAGTGAATCGTGTATGTGTACTGGAAAATGAACTCGTACTAGTGAAAAGTGAACTAAATAATCTTCAACAGCACAATTCATTACTACAGAGTAAACTGGATGATCTGGAGAATCGTAGTCGAAGGCAGAATTTAGTGTTCTATGGCGTTGAAGAGGAAGAAAGTGAAAATTGGAGCAACACTGAAAACAAAGTGCGTAATTTATTACGGGATCGTTTCCAGCTGGACTTATCAGACGAGGACATTCAGAGATGTCACCGTGCAGGCAGAAAACTTCCAGGCAGATGTCGTCCAATAGTGTGCAAGTTCTTAAGTGATAAAAAAAAAGGAATCAGTTCTACAAAATAAGAAAAAGTTGCGTGGATCAAATATCTATGTAGAACAAGATTATTCGTATGCAGTGCGAGATGAGAGGAAAAGTCTTCGATATTTTATGTCACAAGCTCGCAATCAAGGAAAACTTTCCTATATGAGTTATCGCTATTTATACATTGACGGGAGAAAATACACACTTTCAGAAATGTTAGAAAAAGAAGGAAGGCAACGTGTTGAAAGTGAAATACCAGATGTGACCGCACCCCCTACTGCTCTGCAAGAAACACCCAATCGTACTGGTAATTCCCCCGAGGCACCTGTCATTCAACATGGAAAACAACAGAGTTCCAGAACCCAACCCTCCTCCTCCTCTGCGTCAGTGAAGCGCAAACCGACCAGAAACCAGTGAGAATTGTGTTTTCAGGAACTGCAACATGTAAGTAGAACAAAACAATTGATCACCTGTAGCAACCAAGGTAGCATTCCTCCACCAAAAGAAATTCCAGGAAATACTGAGTGTAATTCGAGACTCGGATTCTGTAAACATAACATGCATGAACCCTCCTCTCAGAAAGTTAAGTCTCTGAAGCAAATATGTATGTTTTCGGTGTTCTATGAAAATACTTTTGGTTTGCGTTCCAAAGCTCAAGAATTTTATACAAATGTACTCTCAAATAATTATGATGTTATTATAATCACTGAAAGTTTCTTAACCGAAAATCATTTCGATACAGAGTTCTTTGACAATAGATACAAAGTCTTCCGCCAGGATAGAAATCTCGAACTGTTTAATCAATGTAAGGGAGGGGGTGTAATAATAGCAACACACTATAATCATAATATATATCTTGTTAATTCGTATGACTTGTATTTTGAATGTGTTCTTGTCAAACTTGTAATTCACGGTTTTAAATTATTCATATGTGCAGTATACATTCCTCCTGAATCAAGTTTAGTAATATATGAACAATTCTATCAATTTATTGAGACTAATTGCCCAATAGGTAGCAACATTCTCTGCATAGGGGATTTCAATATTCCTGAAATAACAGGTTGTGCTTTTGATTTCTTATCATCAACAACAAATTGTAAAAAATTATATAACTTTATGTCCTTATATGATTTAGCGTCATTTAATAATATTCGTAACAGTAACGGCCGAACTTTAGATTTGGTATTATCAAATATTGATAAGGTTCTCGTTGAAAGAGACTGTCCTCTTGTTACTAGGGAAGACAGACACCATCCCGCAATAAATGTCTCTATCCCATTAAACGTTACAAAGAAAGAAAATAGAGAAACTAAAGTATCTGGTTTCAACTTTAAGAAGGCTGATTTTAAAAAATTATACGTGGAACTGCACAAAATAAACTGGGGCTGTCTTTCGCAAATGAATGATATCAATAATGTGCTATCCAACTTTTACAACATGATTAATAATGTATTTAGTATGTGTATTCCCCGTAAGAAACATGTTAATGGAAATTATCCGAGCTGGTTCACTTATAGTATAATTAGAAAAATAAAATCCAAATCATATCATCATAAAAAATGGAAAAGTGGAATAACTGCAAGCCTATATCATCGTGAAAAATTTCATGAGTTACGTAAACAGATAAAGACCGACATATCAATTGCGTATAAAACATTCATTCTAGAATCTGAACTTTCTATTCATAATGATCCGGGCCAACTTTGGAGTTTTGTCAAAAGCAAAACCAAGCATATGTCATCAGCCTCCTTTATTTACAATGGGAAAGAACTAAATAAGGACAATGAGATTGCTCAGGCCTTCGCGCATTACTTTCAATCTGTTTATAACAATGTCTCAGCAAAATATGACGTAGACAGTTTTATATCTAACAAGACGGAATGCATTAGCCTGTTGGACAACTTTCAACTTGGTGAAATTCAACTGCGAGAAATTGAAGTGGCTATAAAGGCACTCAAACCAAAAGCGTCATGTGGACCGGATGGTATTCCTCCGTATGTTGTCAAAGGCTGTATTGATATATTCAAGCATCCGCTCCATACTATATTCAATATGTCCATAAGAACAGGCACTTTTCCAGACTTATGGAAAGAAAGTTTAGTGTGTCCAGTGCCAAAGTCTGGAAATAAAAGCGAAATACAAAACTTCAGACCTATAGCTATATTATCTCCTTTTGCCAAAATTCTTGAGAGTATTTTATATACACGAATTCTGAATCACGTTAAGCCAATTATATCTATTCATCAACATGGTTTCTTACACAATAGGTCTACTGCATCAAACCTAGCAGTTGTAACAAATTTTATAGCAACGGAGTTAGACAAAGGCGGCCAGGTAGACGTTATTTATACCGATTTCAGTAAGGCATTCGATGTCATGGATCATGATGTTCTAATGGCGAAATTAACAAGCCTAAACTTTTCAAAGTCGGCAATAGAATATATTGTATCGTATTTATGTAACCGGAAACAATCTATTCTATACAAGGGGCATGTCACCGAAAAGTTTGTTACTCTGTCTGGGGTTCCTCAAGGATCTCATCTGGGTCCTCTGCTATTTCTCCTACTTATTAATGAAATTCCACTTTTTATTGAAAACTCTGAGATTCTCCTATTCGCTGATGATCTCAAATTATATTCTAGAATTAATTCAACTGAAGACTGCATACAACTACAACAAGACCTACAGCGAGTCCAAACATGGTGCGATGACAACAAATTAGTAATAAATGTATCCAAGTGTAAATCTCTGTCTTTTACGAGAAAAAGAAATCCTATCACTTTTGACTATACACTGAAAAAAACTAAATTGTCTAAACCAAGTACTGTCAAAGATTTAGGCGTTATTTTTGATCCTGAACTAAATTTCAATCAACACATAGATATGATAACAAACAGCGCATATAGAAACTTAGGTTTAATTTACAGAATAGGGCAAGATTTCTCCAGTGAGACAACGTTTACAACACTTTATTTTACATATGTTAGATCAAAATTAGAATATTGTTCTACAATATGGACCCCCAATAATAAAAAATACTCTCAAGAAATAGAAAACATCCAAACAAAATTCTTGAAAATGCTTACATACAAAAAAACTAATTATTATCCCAAATATTTTTCCTACAATGATCTAGTAAACAACTTTAATTTTGAGACTCTAGAAAAAAGAAGATGGATGTTGGACTTGTTATTCTTATACAAGTTATTATACAATAAGATTGACTGTATGGAGTTGGTCTCGAAAATATCATTACGGATTCCCACTTGCAAAACCAGAGTAGAAAATACAGGGACATTTTATTGTGCAAAAGCCAGGAGCAATATATTATATAAATCCCCTATGTGGAGGCAGTGTAAATTATACAATGATATTGTAAATAAGCTTGATAAAGTGGATGTATTTAGTCTCTCAGAAAACAGGTTCAGATCATATGTGAAACAAGAAATTTTCTGTAGTAATAGTTAAGAAATTTATATATGTAACGTTTGCTGTATGTACACAACACTGTGATTGGGTATTAAGCCTGTTGTGTTGTATATATTAAATAAATAAATAAATAAATAAATAAATAAATGGAAACACCTGAACGAAATTGCAACTTACCAGATTAATATGGTGTCGGGCCAACTTTCGCCTTCAGAACAGCATTGATGCAACGTGGGATGGAGGCATAGAGGTCGTGAATGGTAGCAAGTGGAATTGTACACCATTCCTCGTGCAGACATCGGCCAGTTCTGTGAGAAAGGATGGAGGTGGAAATCATCGCCGGAATCGTGTTTGCAAGACGGACCACAGATGCTCAATTATGTTGAGATCTGGGGATTGGGCGGGCCAGGGGAGGTGCTGAACTTCATCTCGATGTTCCTCAAACCACGCTGCAACAACGCCAGCTGTGTGAATGGGCGCATTATCATCCTGGAAGATGGCGTCATTCTCCCGGAACAACATCCGGACCATAGGATGCAAGTGGTCTCCTAAAATTGCGACATAATCGTTGGCAGTGATTCGTCCGCTAAGTATGACCACAGGACCCAATGAAAACCATGATATGGCGGCCCACAGCATCACCGAGCCGCCGCCATGTTTCACACTTGGGCGGAGACACTGCAGATCATATGCTTCTTTGGGCGTTCTCCACACACAAACATGGCCCGTGGTTGGGAATAGCGCGAAGGATGACTCATCCGACCATATCACACGTTTCCAGTCCTCAACGATCCAAGTTGCATGGTCGCGGCACCATTTGCGGCGTGCGAAAGCGTTATGGTCCCTGATGAGCGGTTTAGCCCGTGCAACACGACCCCGTAAGTTCATGTCATGTACTTCGCGGCGGACTGTGATTGTCGAAACAGGATGGGGGAGGTGATGATTGAGTTCCTCCGTCACTTGCTCCGCAGTGACACGACAGTTCTGAGTGACAAAGCGCTTTAATACCCGGCGTGACCTGTCACTCATGATTTTCTTCCACCCACTGTCCCGCTTCCCCGATGTGATTTTCCCGTGTGTTGTGTAGGTTGTCATCACCTTCGATAATGTCCCATGCCGCGACACACCTAACACAGTAGCCACTGCCGTCATACTCAATCCACATAACCGCGCACCAACAATTTGCCCTCTTTGAAAATCTGAGAGGTCTCCCATTTTACACTACCTCCGACTGCTGCAGCCACTGGACACTGCAGTTCTACTGTGCCTGACGTAGTATGGAGGCCGACCTAACACACCACCACCAGCGGTCCGGCGCTACGGGCGCCACGACACCACTGCCAACCCATACATCTGACGTGTTGCCAACTACAGGTGTTTCCATTTTTCTGATCACCATCTGTATATATATATATATATATATATATTAAACCTAAAGCTAATTCAAAGTCAAGTTTGTGTCATTTTCTGCCTAACGAAACAATTATAAATGAACAAGAAATAATACTTACAGTACATAACGCTCTAAAACTTAGAAAAGTACTATTCTTTGAAATGGATAACTTTTGAGGATGTTCTTTATAGCTGAGAAATGCATCATTTTTCATGACTTCTTAACGAGATTATAACATATTTCTCATCTTAAATAGCATTTCGAATCCATTTCATATATTCTCTAGTGCACAGAGGTCGTCTTAGATTGAATTTGCCTTTTATTCTACAGTTTATAATAGAAAAAATTTACTTTGAATTATTCCTAATTTCTTGTGAAAGGATCGGAAGTTCGATCATTTAAATCTAAACTGTTGAAGTACAACTGCAGAACTGGCCACCTGGAGCACTAACCAGGTTAAAAAATAGGGTATCCGTAGCTGGTGGAGAAAATTAAGCGAGTCACTTAGGCATTCCATCCCCATTTGTTGAACTGAATCGCGATATTCGTATATACAGAGAATTAGTTGCCTCTTTGAGGTTAAGGAAACAACCGTCGAATTGTTTTTTAAACCTCTTCGGAGGTTGACACCCTGATTTGGTCTTAACTGTTGACAACCTTGCTATTCTCTAGGTTTAACGATTTATTTTGATACTCTCCTCTTCGGAGGTAGAGATAGCTAATACTAGTTGACGACTTTGGCATCTCTACCGGCGAACGATTACTTTTCGTGCTTCCCCTCCGGAGGAACAGATAGCTTTCTAAAGCTCTAAGAACATATCATTTACCGTAAACGTCACTACCATCTTTTGTAGTACGCTGGCGCCATATCCCACTCTAGCTATCAAGATGGCTTCTCAGAAGACACCAGTCAAATCTGAAAAAAGTCAGTCAACCAAGATTCCCGATATCAGGGGCAAAATAATCAGAGCAACTTACAAACAAGAAGACTTCCTTCTGCCTTTAGGCAAAAAGAAGCAACCAGCCGTTCTAGCGAAGCTGAAATTAAAACCAACAAATTAATCAAGTGCCTCACAACCATTAACGTCGAACAAATCGGAAGATATGGATGCAGTAGATTGAACACTAAAGCGACATAGGTCTTCCTTGGAAAACCGCAACAAGGCAGAAAAGTTAACTACTAGTGTCCAAGACTGTCCACCTCTTCCGTCCAGACATGTTCGATGTGTTGACATCAGAACAAACAGATACCGCTAGTGCCAACAAAAACGCTGTTCCTATGAACAAGCCCTCCAATCTCAAGCATCCTCCGATTTTTAAATACGGAATTAAAAACACATATACCTTTATAACGACCCTGACACGAGCATTGAAGGAGCCTTCCTTAGCACAAGCCAATAAGGAGCGCATTCGACTTCAAGCGGCTAACAAAGATGATTATAGCTCTATCAAAGCTTATTGCAAGCAAACGAGGACTGAATATGCCACAGGAGTGGCAAAAAATGAAAGACTCATTAAGGTAGTTGTCCGCAAACTGCCTATTGACACAGATTTCGATTACCTGAAATAAGAACTTATACGATTGGGCCACAAACCAACAAGTGTCAATCAAATGTTCTACAAAAGCTAGACGGATGACAAAAGAATAATGATGCCACTGGTCTTGGTTGCTTTGGAGAGAACTGCTGGTATTAAAGACACATACGCAATTAATAACTTGCTACATTACAAGGTCCAAATCGAACCCTACAAGCCTCCCTCAGTGCTGCAATGTTATAGATGCCAACGCTTGGGGCATTCGCAAGACACCTGCAAAGCTCACCCGCGCTATCTCAAATGTGGGCAACTACATTTCACACAGACTTGCAGTAAATCAGACACATCCACACCCGGCACTAGTGAAAACTGTCAGGCAGATCACCCGGCAAATTACCGTGGTTGTCCGGTATTAAAGTCATATGCTGAAGCTCTTAAATTACTGACACAGCAATCGAAGGAATACCCAGATATAACGAAGAAAAATTTACAAGCAGCAGTAGCAGTAGCAGAGACAATCTCCATTCCTACTTCTGTAAATAACCAACCTGTGGCTCGAGATAATAATGACGCTGAAGCTCCCACTTCTTCACACACCCACTCAGCTTCTGAACTCAAACAAGGGGACTCTAAAGAAAATCTGCACTTAAAGTCCATTCTTTCCTTCCTCAAGTAATTTTAATTACCTTTCCGTAAAATAATAACACATGTCAAACGAGGTACACTGTATTACACGTCTCCGACAAGCAGCAGACTCAGCTTCCAAGGCTACAGCAGTAATTAGAAACAATAGCGGAAATGGTGGACGATGGCTGTTTCTAAATCCAGCGTTCTACACCACACACTTTTTCTTGCCACGTGGAATGCAGACGGTCTTGAGGGGCAGAAACAAATGCTTCTTAGATTTATCACACGTCATAAAATGCATGTCATGTTTATCCAAGAAACACAATTTACTGCTCGAATCACTACTTGGCGCCTATCCAATTACATTGTGTACCGACAGGATAGAGACGGTAGACAGAAAGGAGGCTTGCTACTTATAGTCAAAAAAGCATTCCCAGTCCGGTTGATTACGATACCACTCCTACTTACTTTAGAGGCACTTGCTGTTGAGCTAATAACTCCAGGCGTTCCATTAATATTGATCACCGGGTACAGTCCTCCGGCCACACAAATAGAAAGCACAGACTTTGTTGTCATCGGTAACTTAGAGCCAAAGTAATCTTAGCTGGAGATCTTAATGCTAAGCATGAAGAACGGCACTCAATTAATCCAAAAACGCTGGAGACGCCTTATATCAATATATCCTAACGTCAAACTTCATCATCAGTGCTCCACGAGACCCAACTCACCATCCAAAATTCGGAGGTCAAACCGATGTGCTACACGTCGTTCTTTGCAAAGACGTATCCTTTAGTGTACATCATTATGTCATCTCCGATTTAGACTCTGACCATGATACAGTCATTTTCCATGTCTCACACCACAGCCTCGCACATTCTGCCCCTCTCATCAAGCAAATACAAACTGATTGGGATATATTTAAACAAGAATTAAATACTATGATTGATGTACGAGATAGGCCCACCACCATCGAGGACATCACTTCGTACAGCAGAGGCAGCGAGTTCCACCACTATAATCTCTCCAACACAAATCGGTCAAAGCGACAGTTTTCATCTACAACTCTATACTCATCTGAAACGATGGGCTAGGCGTTGATGACAGCACACTTTACATCCAGCATATAAGGCACTATGGAACAAGCTCCGAGCAAAGTTGAAGATGCTGACTGGGCGACAAAATCAACAGTACTCGGAAGACACATTTCGAAATATCACACTAAATGATCGCAAAATCTGGACGTCCTCCAAATCATTCCAACGTACTACAAACGCTTCCAAAGCTAGTCATACAAGGACCTCAAGGGTTGACTCAGGACCCTCAGTCGTAAGCGGATATTTTCGCTGACTCTTTGGAAGAACAGTTCCAGCCTAACAGAGCATTTCTCAATCTTTATTTCAAACAGCACATCCGAATCACATTATATACCATAAATAAACAAAACCCTACAGATGACACCACCTTAGTAACACCTCGGGAAATAGAAAAACATATCAAATGTCTGCCGGCAAGGACAGCATCTGGGCCTGATGGGTTTAGAACTGAGATACTGAAACACCCCACAAGGAAATTACTGGTCTTCTTAACATATTTTTTTAATGCCATCTTCCAACTATGCTATTTCCCAAAGACCTGGAAGGAAGCGCCTATCATCACCATCCCCAAACCTGGAAAAAATCCGCTGCTCCCAGAAAACTATAGTCCAATAAGTCTCCTGTCACACTTAAGTAAATTATTTGAACGTGTATTACTTTGGAGGCTGAAACAGCATGTAGTCAATAATGATCTCATACCATCCCAGCAGTTTGGGTTTCGTGCACAACATAGCACTACTACGCAACTCGTACGAGTAGTAGATCACTTAACAGTGGCTTTGAATAAAAAACAACATACCCTTGGAGTATATCTGGATTTCTCTAAGCATTTGATGAAGTTTGGTTAGCAGGACTATTATATAAACTATACACCCAAGGTCTTCCGGATAGTATTCTGCATTTAGTTCGTTCTTATCTCATTGGCAGAAAATTTCACGTCTCTGTTGGAGGTGTCAAATCCTCGTCTAGGACTATCAAAGCAGGTGTTCCACAAGGCGCTGTACTTTCACCACGTTTATATACACTATATACTGCAGATTTACCTACCCTATCAGATTGCTTTCTCGCAAAGTATGCCGACGATACTGCCTTTTTGACAATGAGTAGCTCCCTTGCAGAATGTTACATCTATATGCAACGCCAACTAATAAGTTTTCAGGAATGGGCCAGACGGTGGAGGATTAAAGTCAATGCAGACTAAAGTCATGCTGTTATACACAGTCGAAGACGCATCCGGGCACGTCAATATCTTAACTATGAGAACACACACATTCCTCACTTCAGGTACGCCAAATACTTGGGTGACTTTAGACCGTGGACTAACGTTCGCCGCACAAATCAGTGCCATAAAGCAACGAGCTTTCCGAAAAATCTCAGCGTCATACTCCATCTTTCGCTGCAGTTTACTCTCTCATGAGGTGCGAGTTCACATACTGAAGATAGTCCTGTCCACACTTACTTCTGCATGTGATGCCTGGCAACATGCTTCAAACAGTCACATTCGAACAATCGCAAGTGTGGAAACTAGAACTGGTAGTATAATCACTGGTCACGACAGATATACAAGAAACAGTGAAGCTCTGTAAGATTTAGATCTCCAGACTGTTAGAGAACTACTACGACACCTCCACAATAAGTTCTGGCGTACTTTACCCAGGTACATTAACATAGCAATAGCTAACATCGGCACCGAATGCGCTCTACGGAACGTCCATCGCACACCACGCATTTAACATATTTCCAAAACTGGTAAAGAAGTCATAATCAGCTACTCTGCTACAGTTGCCGATGTAGCCTATCATACCTAACAAAACTACCCAACAAACCACTTTCACGTCTTGTATATATCTTTTATCCCACCCTACTCATGGAGTCAGGGGTTCGGCACGATACTCTACACTAAACCCCAACCGTGACCGTGACCGTGACCGTGATAACTGCAAAGGAACAAACAAAAGCTGAAATACATTACCTTGACTTCCTGTCTCTGAGAAGATCTCTAGAAAAGTAATTTCAGGTTTCTTGTCAGAACATTGAGTAGCGGGTAAGCGAATCTTATAGACAAATTTCTCTGGTGTAAGTTCATTAGAACTATTTTCAAATACAATTCCAATAAACGTTGACTCTAGTGTAGTCACAGATAATTTCCACTGATAATAATTCTTCACTAATTCGGTCTCATTTTCGCATGCTTCAAGAACTGAAATATAACAAAATAATAATAAAAGACAACATTAAATCTGATAAATCTCCTTTTAAGTTATCACATAAAAAGCTGAATATCGTTCAGTGCCATAGAATGTTAGACAAGTCACTCATCGGAAAAGGGAAAATTCAGAAAATTAAAAAAATGTAAAATACAAGAATGAAAATATGTTCAGTATACGGAGTTGAAAAGAGATATGTAGTTACAACTCTGTAAAAGAGGAGGGTGATTCCAATGTAAATTTTACTTTGTAAAAGGACAAAACAACAGTTTTAATATTTATTTAAAGAAAGCTTGAGTTGAGTTGATTTTGAGTTTAACGTCCAGTTTAGCAGCGAGGTTATATGAAATATGGACCTACTGACCAATGTGGAATCCGGACCATACGAGCTTCCGCCGGGAATCAAACACGGGGCTCCCACGCCAAAGGCACGTACTTCTAACCGCTTAGCCACAAAGGAGGCTCTAAAGAAAGCTTGACTTGGCAGGAAAAACGGTTAAGAAATAAGAAAACTTCTAGCAACGTAGAGGTCACATTAAACGTGTTAACGTCAAATGTCAAAATCGGCGTTTTATTATGTTATAATGGTTACATACTAGGGATGGCCAAAAATTTTCGGATCCGGATATCCCGGATCCAGTGAGATCCGGATCCGGATCTGGCCGGATCCGGACCCAGATCCGGATCTCGGATCCAAATCTCAGATCCGGATCTCGGATCCAAATCTCAGATCCGGATCTCGGACCGAACAAATTCTTCTGCTTAGCTCCTTTTCGAAACTTAATGTTAGCTTCACATTGAAAATATTTATTTTATTCTTAGAAAATAAACTTTCTTCTTTTCTCATATACAAATGAAATATCTTTTTAGATAAGGCCCTTCTAATCGCAGGTATAGTAGACAAAACAAACTCTTTATTAATAGTAGTTTTTGACTCACGAGTCCAACCACCAACAAATGTAATAATGAATATCTTTCACTTCGAAGGTATATACAACAAAAAATATAGACTGGTTGGTGTGGAACAACAGTAGATTTTTAAACATGCACACGAGAATTTCAGGAGAGCGATATGGTTGTGTTCGTTGTATGACTAAATTACCTAACTTATGGCTTGCCCTTCTGAGGTCGGGAGTTTGTTGAAGGAGTAAATATAAAAGAGATTTCTGTTATTTTTTCTTCACCCTCCTGGCTTCTTTAATCATACATTGCAGGACGTAACCAAAACATATCCATGCAGCATATCATTGAAGCGTTTTGTGTTTTGTATATTAAAGTGTTAAAAAATATTTAACATATTCACATTTGTTCATGTGATCTCAGGTTCAATTTTCGGTGGGAACATACATGAGAAAATTGAAAGCTGAAACAATATGAAAATAGTACATAAAAGTCAGGAAATTGATATTAAAACTTTAGCTTTCTATTGGGACTGTAAAGCTGTAGTTAAATTAACCCACACGTTTCGTGAAGATATATTACGTCGTTATTGTTTATTTACTATAAGCTACCAAATACATCCTCAGAGGCCATTTTACACTGTAGTAATCAACAGATGAAAACATTGGAAAAGGAATGAAAGGAAGGTCTCCAGAGCCTTAGATCAAGGTACTAACCTAACGTTTGCCCAGTATAACTGGGGAACAACCCTGGAAAATCCTCAGTCAGGATGGCTGGTCTCCGAATTCGAACCCGGTATTATCCAATTGCGAAGCAAGAATCCTAACAAGTAGTCTGAGCTCGCTCCGTATTATTATTATTATTTAATTAACGTAATGTTTTAAAATTAGTGCAAATTAAACCGTACTTTCTTTATTGCTGATGTTATATAGTTAATAAGCCTACATGAGACATCAGTCCCCCATTAAGAAAGAATACTAGAACTGGAATTCAGGAAGCGGGGGTGAAGAGATTAATAAGGATGAGGAAACTATGTACGATGCAAAAACTGAGTAATTATGACTTCGTCACAGATATATTCACTTACATACGTATATTAATATTTCTCTGATACAGTGCACTCTTACTTTCTATAGTGGCAGGAAAATGGCCCGCTTTTGTAAACGAACACACTAAGCACGTGCGTATAGGCGCAATGTCCGTGCAAAGAAACATAGGTAAAACTAGAAAAAAGACTTGGAAGTACTTCTATTTGAATATCACTCATTCTAGCTTTGGAACTTCTTGTATAAAATGTGTCTGATGAAGGCAAAGTAATTTGCCGAAACTGTAACGCTATTATTTATTAGTTAATATATGCTTTGGTCAGAATTTGTCTGTTATTTTATACAAGAAGTTCCAAAGCTAGAATGAGTGGTATTCAAATAGAAAAAAGAATAGGGTAAGCGAGGGGGAAATGATAAACCACCCTTCAACTTGAAAAAAAAAAGAAAACTAAAAATAACCAAACTTAGAGCTACGAAAGACGCGAGGCGAATTTTATTGAAAAAAAAATGTTTTTCCTTAGTGATTAGTTGCGCTAACTATGAACATGAATTAAAAAGAAAACAAGTAGCTAGCTCTGAGTTTCCCAAACTAGTTGAAAAGAAAATATTGGATAAAATTTAATAATAAAGAAGCCATTTATGATAATTAAAACAAACTAAATTCTTGGCACGACAGTCCTTTGGTTCCTACCAGCGGGCTTACGTTGAAAGTGGGGATGTGTAGTCAACGCATCGACACCCGAAGTCCGTAATGCCGTCTTTCTAGACTGCAGTCCGCTACCTCTTACTTAAGATAACTCCGCAATTGTCCTCACGATTCTGGGTCAACATAGAAATTGTTGAGTGCCTTTCCGGGAATTGAACCCACGACCACGGGCACCTAAGGCACGCTCTCTGTCTTCTATAGACGAAAAGCTATAGTTACCCACATTATCTAATACAGAAATAAGTTCTGATTCTCTAATAGCTGCTGATGGTGATAGTCAAGGTTCACCGAAGCATGATCCCAAATCCAAACTGAGATATTGATGTCAGTGGAATGCCTGAAAAGTCATTGTGGGTAAGTGAATTGCCCAGTAGTCAGGATGAAGGGCGATGGTGATGTAAAATGCGGGGCTGTCAGAGGTACTACTTATGATAATTGGATTTATAATATTCTATGTTGCCATAAACCCTCTTCAGGAACAAAACTGTTAATCTTAGCTTTGAAAATGTTACATAAGGAGTTTTATTGCTATCATTAGGTTGCATTAGGAATTATCGGATTTATTTTAACGCTTAACTTTTACACCTCTTCTGATTTACGAATATTCAAATCGCGATTATCCCCTTAAGGTCAATTAGTGATATTTTAAATCATTTCGAACCAACTTTATATATGGTTAGTCTTGTTATATGGGAATAATTGAGACCAGAAGCAGTCTACAGGCTAAGTCCAAAAGAATCTTGGTCGACCTTCTGATAAACCACGTCTTTCAGCAAGGTGAATTGTGGTAATCCGATACCCACATGAGTAATCTTCAGTTCAGTGTGAAAGCTTCCATAAAAACCAGCACTCTAATCAGTGAAATGTGCTTTGCTAATTTTTATTCAATGTGAAAGTACCTAACTTTATTGCCAGAAAAGAAAAGGCATTTATTTCAAACAAGTCGCCATTACAGTTTTCGTATTTGAACACAACACTCATGAAAAGTCATGTTAAAGCGACACTTGTCCCTGTAAAAGAATATTTATCTGTTTTTAGTTTCTCGTGTTCCCCAAAGTACCAGTACATGCGGAATTAGTTCTCGCCTTCCGCTAGCATTACCTAGGTAAAACGGCTACGATCTTGGTACTAGCACTTGTTTCGGTCTCCAGATCTCAAATATTTATCTTTCAGCCTGACTCTATGTATGAATCCGAAATTTCAAATCTAGATAAGGGGCACCAAAATTCATAGTTTATTCTCGGTGCTCATATTATGATTTACTAAATAATTATTAAATTTAATTGTAAGGTATACATTTGATATTTAGAGCAAACTGAGCAAGATAAATATACGTAAAAACTAGTCAATACTTGTCTTAACTGTTTGTTTTCTTAACTGTCAAAGAAATAGGTGTATTAAGGAATTTTAAATATTCGAGTTTTGTATTCCGGTTTCAAATATAAATATGTGTGTATTTCATCTCGGTCCTGCAACCGGGTGGACCTAGATTCGACAATCGAATTCTCATCCGGATGAAATCAGATTATTTTTTAGTAAGGCAAGCATTTGATCTTTAGTGTAGAATGAACGAGACAAATAGACTTGTCAATATCCGTCTTAATTTTCTATTTTCTTCTTCACTGTCAGGACTTCGTGAAATTACTTTCGGTGAATTTTTGATATTCAAGTTTATCACAATTTGGGTGGGATGTGGTTTTGGATAAGAATCAAGATCTGAGATACGGATTTCGGATGCAGATCCGAATTTCGAACCCAGATCCGAGATCGGAATCCAGATCTGAAATCCGAGATCCGGATCCAGATCCGAGATCCGAATCCAGATTCGAGATCCGGATCCAGATCCAAAATCCGAGATCCGGATCCAGATCCGAAATTCGAGATCCGGATCCAGATCCGAGATTCGAGATTCGGATCCGAGATCCGGATCCAAAGGATCCGGACCCAACCAGATCCGGATCTTCGGATCCGGCCATCCCTATTACATACCCAATAATTTTTTATATCACATATTATAATTTCAATTTTTAATAGTCGTTTGAAGTTAGTTGAATAAATTACATGAAGAAAAGAAGGAGCAGCACCTAAGAGAGACTCCCACAGTATCCACATTTTTCTCACATTGATAACATAAACACAAAAATTCTTTAGTTTATTTTTTAATTTTATTTATTTATTTATTTATTCCTTGACAGGAACAACCAACTAACCGAAAGATCCTCTTTTAGCCCTAGAATTCTGTCACTGAAATTGCAAAATGAATTTATAAAGTAATTTGATCCATGTAAGTGACTTCACCTACTGAACAAGGTCACGGAATAAGTGGTTGAAACTGTTCAGAAAAATTTATAGTCACAATTAATGAGATAAGTGTTACTTATCGTTTAGAAACCACTAAATACAACAAGAATTAAAAGCAATTTCTTTCATTGTCATTGCAAGCACTTTGATGTTTAATACCAGGCAGTCCCAAAAGTTCTGCACCATAAAAGGAGTAAAATGAAACATCAGAGTAATATCAGAAACAAATTTATTCAGCAAAATACAGCCATCATGTTCGATGACTACACTCATCTTTGGGCAACAGTTCAATCTGATGGCGTTACCAGGTGGCAGCTTTAGAATTGAAAAACTCGTAATAGGCAGCATACACTTCATCATATAAATTGAATTGCCGACCACGCAAGAAATGTGAGAGAGACCGAAACAAACTATAATCTGAGGGTGCAACATTTGGACTATGGATAGGATGAGACATGTGCGCCGACTATGTGGGTGCTGCGGGGTGCGGTTCATCCACAAGATTTTTAGTTTGGTAAACACAAAATAAAATAAATATTTCTTACTTGCCATTATCAAAAAATAATAAGCAATTAAAACAATGAGATAGAAGTTAAAATTTCTAAACTCTAAACCATAATTGTTTGTTTCAAATAGGTTTGTGCGAAGACACCCAAGCAACACACTCAAGTTAGTCACTTCGTAGTTTATATTCACAACAAAATCGTTGCACAGTTCTTTCTACAATACCATTAAAATTATTTGCTTTTATAAACATTTTTTCATTATAATTTGTATCAATGTGGTGTTTTCTCTTACTAATGTGTTGATAATATTATTGCCTCTTGTAAACATTATGCATCGTGTAAGTTGTTTGAAGTATATACTTAATGTTACGGTTACATCTGTTGAAAATATACATAACATTAACTTTACATTGATCCAGGTTTAAACCCATTTCTCTTGCATTTAAGTCAGCCGTGTTATCGACTGAACTAGGGCAGCTTCAAGTTGTCCTTATAGTACTGGTATATTTTATTTTATCACCCCACAGCGCTTTATGACAGTATTCATAAAAAATGTTAACTAAAAGGAACTAAATCAAAAAATATCGAGGCTCTCCTGAAAACATATAACACGCCCCGCCATTAACACGCACCCACATAAATTTTGGAAATTCGGCGCCGTTGGGATGAGATCCCGTCAAGTTCAGTCAGGATGTTGGTCACACTTCGAGACCGATGGCTCGGAGCATTGTGAATTTGCAGCAATAACTTCTTTCCCTTAGTTAATGCCGGATATTCCTCGTTCAGAATGGCATACACTCAAACTAGTTTTTCAGAATACAATTCACCTGTTACAGCATGACCCTCTGGAAAAAATTCAAAATGAATTATCCCGTCAATATTCCGCCAAACACTCGGCATAAGCTTTTTCCCAAATCTGTAATGTGTCACATTGGCTAGGGCTTCCTGTCCTTTCTTCACCAATTGTTTATATATCTCAGGGTTTTTCAGAAACACACACTTCTCATCTCCTCTCACAATTCTCCTCCAGAAACGATCACGCATGTTTTGTAACTAAGTCTGGCAAATTGTCCCTCTGTGCTGGGCCTATTTCTCTGTCAGCTCATGAGGACGATATCGGAGCTGTTTATTGACGTAATCCATGTCGTGGAATCGACGGTTTACTGTCGACTTGGATGCCCAACCATTCTTGTTAATACACTTGTACTCGATTGTGGCTCAGCACTCTCAGTATCTTGCAGAGGGCCGTTAATGTCCATTGGAGGTATACTCTTGCGGGGCTTGTCCGTGAGGCTTAAAACACCTGAAAGAAAGTTTTGGAACCAACGGAAAGTTGCTGATCGATCCAGTACTGCTTTGTTCTCTATACGACAAATTTCCTCCGCTGCAACTTTTGCAGCTAGTCCTTTTTTCATAAAAGTAGCACAGCTCGAATTGCAATTTACTCCTCACTCATGTTGCCCTTTTCGACTTTACGGAACACTCGCTAGACACGTAGTACTTGCCTTCACTTGATCCCACGAACCTGTCCTCTATGACTGCCAACAGTTTTCACTGGTAACTCCACCTATCCTCCCAAAGTTTTATCTCATGTAGGTCAGTGTGCTGATGGTGCAGGACTTTTGAGACAGCCTAGTAGTTAGTTAGTTGAATTGAAATTTAGTGGCCCTTTCAGCTCCGAAGCTTTATGTGCCGTGGGACTGCAGCTTAAAGTGGGACCCGAACTACATGAGCTCCCGCCGGGAATCGTACTTCAATCTCTCGTGTCGAAGACGCGTATGCTAAACATATACCCACGTGGAGGACCTTTCTGATATCATATTCACTTAGTATATACAAGAATTTTATAGAGTTGGAAACAATTGACGTCTAAAAAATGTAAAGCTTACCACGGATGCATTCGGAATGTCATTCACCTATTGGTAAGATATATTTCTGATTCTTGTCACTTATATAAATGTAATTATTATAAATTCTATTGCACTGATAAATAAATAAAACACTAAACTGTTTACAAAATTACATTTCCGGTATATTTACATTAATTTTTACCATCATAATTACTGTGCATTTCTACAAGGATTTTTGTAGCAGTATATTTCCTTTATTTATACCTTTTTGAATTGAACGAGAACAAGTATATATTAAAAATAATCTTCGAACTTACAGAAATGCTCCCAAGAATTGAATGCTACAATTAATACTCGTATAGACAATGTTTTAAAAAAATGCATTCGGTCATTAAGGATACGAAACTTATTGTTTTCTTTTCTGACCTGAATAAATGCTTGGATAAAATTAGATAATATAAAAATTACAGTCCACTGCAGTAAAGTTTCTTTCTCTCATTTCTTAAATTGAATTTTATTCTTCTGGTGTTATTACGTAAAAATTTCTTTATGAAGTAGATACAAAATTATAATATATATTTTCGGGAATATCCGTAGGTAGAAAACTCAACTAGATTATTAATAACAACTAGGTGCAGGCACGTAGCCAGAATTTCGTAAAGGGGAGGAGGGTTCGTGACATAAAATACTGTGGTCATCACACCAGGAGCTCCATCATTCTAAGCTATTATACTGGCAACATATATTGGTTCGTTTAGGCAGGATTTCGTAATCGGGAGGGAGTGCGCGTAATATGAAATACTGTGGTTATGACACCAGGAGCTCGATCAATCTAAACTATTTTACTAGCAACATATATTGGTTTGTTAGGACACTAAAATGAGGATATGCTAGGAAGTACTTTAATAGCAAACTATGAGGAAACCTCGAGTAAAAGAATCAAAACAATATTGAAAAAAATTAAAATATTTACGTTCCTTCCTTTGTTCATTCAAATACGAGTATAACAATTTTCCTTTTATTATGACCTCAACTATTCAATAATGTCTTGTAAAATATTTTACAATATCTGCGTTCCTTTTCCTGTTGAATCAAACGTTAACAGAACTTCCTTTTTCTTTTTTATTATTTCGTCAACTTTTTGTTTTTATTATTTCGTCATTACTGTTTGTTCCAAATGATAGGTTAAAGGAACAGTAAAAAACTGTTTCTGAAATAACATGTTTGATACTGCAGAGAAATGATGACGAAAAATTACGATAAAAGAATGTTCACACTCTTACAGAACGGCACTATGTTTTCGAAAGCTTGAAATTTCCCTGATTAGTAGCAGACATTTTGAGAATTCCGTAATCTTTCTAGAAATTTTCAATTCCTTCACTTTTCCAGGATATCCCGCTCATTCGCCACCATGTATTGCAAGTAATACAAATCTTCTCATAAGAAAGAATAACCAAAAGCTTACTGTAGCTTTTTATTTTTAATGCTCATTCTTGCTTTTCTCGTTTCTTTTTGTTTCATCCTTCCTTAATTTTTTTTTCATTTCTGGTTTCGAAGGAAGCATTGAGGCAATTCATAATATCTTACTCCTAGCAAAATATCTTACTCCTCTAACATTAGTCAATGGTTCAGGTCATATTTCTCACGCGGATATCAAAGAGTGATATAAAGAGATCCAAAATGTGCAGTCTTCAAAAAGAAGTATCACAAAGTTAAATACTAGGACCTATGCAAATTTGTCTAATACAGATATATGAAAGTTACACGGTAAAATACACGTATATGCAGAAAACTCATAATTCTTTGTACGCATGTCTAAAAGGCATCACCACAAGTACCGTTCTCATAAATAAGGACCTAGAAGCTTTTACTGATGGGTGTTTTATCCTATTCATTAAAATAAATGGACGAAAAAGCACGTTCATTGTCGTAGGAACTAGACAAAAACTAAGAAAATTACAAAATCTACAAACTAACATATTAACTCGAAACACTCATTTAAATACCACTGTAAAAGAAACTTGGTTTCTTACTAAACGATTATCTAATTTGGAAGCAACACATATCTATCAATTGTTATATAGGTATAACACTAATAAATTGTTTAAGTTATTCGACTATTGTATTAATATAATGCACTTTTTTTAAATAAGAAAACCAAGCTGTATCTCGTACACAGGCTCATTTCCGTACTACTTGAATATTGTGACGGTACATAGACCAATCATGACAAAACCCTTAGTAGTTTCAATCCGAAAAGTTCAAAACGCAAAAATCTGAATAATTAATTATACATAAGACTATATATTGCCCTTACGAAGTAAAACCAAAATTATAATAATGTCGAGAAGATTGTTGTTGCAGCTGCACTGCCAAATACATGAAGTAATAAACAATAATGGCCCTCTACTAAGCTTAAGTTCCGAAATGAAATCTACCCATATCAAACAAAAAATAATTCATGCACTCGATAACTCATGGCACACACTAACAAAAGCAGCAAAAGCATTTTCAATTACAGCTGCGAGAACTTTGAGTTCATCACCTCCCGATATAATAGAGTACAAAGGATTCTTGACTTTTAAACGTAGGATAAAAGGAATTTGGCTTGAGTATCTGTTCCTTGGACTGCAGCAAGTAAACTTCATATATATGCACTATATAGTATTAAGAACGAGTATTAATTTACTCATAAAATCGTTTAATTTTATCTTGATTCTGATATATCTACAGGGTGTTACATAAATGTGTCACAAGATTTTGCGAACAGATTCCTAACATCAAAATAAGAAAACAAGTTCATATGAACCTATGGTAAGTAAGTGCATAGTTTCGGAGTTATAGGGTGCCGAAAACGTGAAAGAAATGAACTTTGAAAGTTCATAGCTACACTAGTACGAGACCTATCGTAGCTGGATCAAGACATCACTGAGGAACTGATATGTAAACTATCGAAATATCCATCTTTTAGAACCTACGGTACTTGCACAATCATTTTTAGAGAGATTGTTTGGGAGTACTTGCTCACTCTCCACCTACCTCTCTCTGAAAATTGGTGTGCAAGTACTGTAGCATTCTTAAACATCGATATTTGGATAGTTCACATACCAGTTCCTCAGTGATGTCTTGACCCGACTATGAAGGCCCCACACTAGTAGTTATGAACTTTTAAAGTTCACTTATTTGACGTTTTCGGTACCCTGCAACTACGAAACTATGCACTTCCGATCACAGGTTCATACGAACTTTTTTTTTTTTATTTTGATGTTAGGAATCTGTTCCCAAGAGATTGAGACACATTTATTTAACGTCCTGTATTCGACTTCCTTACTCTCGTCCCTTAAAGTCGTTTGACGTTTTCGGTACCCTGCAACTACGAAACTATGCACTTCCGATCACAGGTTCACACGAACTTTTTTTTTTTATTTTGATGTTAGGAATCTGTTCCCAAGAGATTGAGACACATTTATTTAACGTCCTGTATTCGACTTCCTTACTCTCGTCCCTTAAAGTCGTTTCATATCAGACCAAAGTAACCCAAGAGAAAAATTAGATCAATTCCATAATATTAATTGGTATCTCAAGTGACCTCAAGTTTTGAATCCATTTACAATACAGGCAGAGGTAAGTCTGGAAGGATGGAGAAAATGGCATCATATCTGAGATAAGGATAATGGAGGTAGAACATCTATTACTGTATAACATCATCATGGAGTCATCTTCAAATCAGCCGTCCTGGATTTAGGTCTACTATTTTTATAGGAAGTGCTATGTGACAAAATTTGGGTATCTGTTCACACCAAACTCACATCTGACACTCCAATAACTTAATAATTATTATTGTCTTAATATCTGTTCATTAGCTTGTAACTGCCCTTCAAAACTTACATGATGCCTTTGCCTAGTAGTATATTGTAAATGCATTCGAAACTTGAGGTTGCTTAGGACACTATTTAATATTATTCAATTCAGCTACTTTTTCTCATTGGTTACTTTGGTATGATTGAAACCATTTTAGGGGATAAGTAAGTGGTTTGTTTCAAAAATAGACGTGAGCATCATAGAGGATTGCAGAAATCGTATGACAATGTAAGAGAATTGCAGAAATTGTATGATAACGACGCACTACCTTATTGGACGATTTCACGTTGGCAAAAGGGTTTCGTTCAGGACGGGAGCAATACCGGTTGTGGAGGAGTAGGTGGAATTATGGCTAAGTCTCCTTGAAATTAATAGGCTATCAGAGAGATATCCGCAGAAGTCGTGCTTAATCACTTCAAGGAGAAATTGCAACGCTTGCTATCACAGGCAGATAAAGCGACCCAACTCTTGGTAACGTAGCACTGAGGAGTCTTGGGAGATCCACCATGCTAGCCAGATGTAAACCCATGCAATTTTGAAGTGTTTTCACAGTTGAAGGTACTTTTCGGGACATCACGTTTTCATACATTTCACTTTTGCTTTGGCAGTTTATCTTTGATATTAAGAAAAACAATCTCTTCAGCGATATACGATGGCTCCACACGCATTTGAAAAACAGAACAGAAGAACGCACGAGATTATACCAAAGCGGATGCCATTATATGTTTAATTACGTCTCCACTATCTATGTTGCCGCTACTATAAAGTATATATATATATATATATATATATATATATATATATATATATATATATATATATATATATATATATATATATATATATATATACATATATATATATATACTTTATAGTAGCGGCAACATAGATAGTGGAGACGTAATTAAACATATATATATATATATATATATGAAGTATACTGTAAATATAGCTCACTTAATAAATGTAGGAAAGTAATAGCAAACTTACCAATAACTGTACTACGTCTGAACTTTTGAGACTATTCACGCATATAAAATACTCTCAACTGAATATTTTTCCTTAATATATGACTTGTATTCATACCTTTCATATCAAATCCAAGCTTTCGAATTACTGTTTCCATTAAAGAATCCGTGAAGTTATTGGATGGAACATACTTAAATAATACTTCCTTCTTCGAAGAAAATTCACTCACTAATTCTCTCATTGGTTTAACAGGAGAAATTGTTGGCCTATCACTGCTCACAACTAATAGAGGATATATATAAAGAGACGATAATAAAAATAATGTTCCTGGAAAAAGTATTTCCACTAACGTCATAATCCAGTGCTGTCTTCTTATCAACATATTTTTCCAAATGAGTAAATTAAAATATCGCAAAAATTTTCCTCGCATAGTGATACAATTCACGAAGATAGACGTCGTACTATTGATAGCACCCGTCGCACTCATTGATAGCTCTCTCTGAAATTAAATGAAAAGACAGAGCATTGTAATTTTAAGTGATTCAAATATAGGAATTTTAATGCGCAACCTTAAAAAATAAAAAGGCACAGCAATAATACATACTTATGAATATTTGCTTGTGCATGTATTATATTTGTATATTCATAACTATAGCCAGCATTTATATTTCAAGAATGACAACAGTATACCTAGGTAATACTAACAGAATTAAAGGATCACACATCATAAAGAACCACATACACAGATACACCACACACTCACACACACACACACACACACACACACACATATATATATATATATATATATATATATATATATATATATATATATATATATATCGGGTAACTTCCGCAAATAACTCCAGTCGGGTAATAACGCCATTTAAAGCTTTCCACAATGCTAGCATAAACACATGGTTCCTAAGGTAACCGCTTATGAGTGTATGATAAACAGTGATGCCTGTTGTCTTTCTAGGCACAAGGTTAGAAGTCAGCCCGGCGTCTGTAAACAGAAACTGATGAACAAATGTTGACGTGACAGCCGCGGAGCAGAGGAAACAGCTCGCAAATTTTTAGTGTGTCAAACGAGGTAGGCAAATTGTTTGGGTAAAAGTGAGATTTTACTATTACTAAAGATATGCGTTGATAATATCGTACCGTTGATAATATCGTATCGTTGATTATGCGTACTTGCATAATATTATGATACAGATAAAATATGCAGGACCGCTATTCTTGGTATAGAAATAATGGCCGAAACAAAGTCTATTGTTTCTGAAAATAACGCCACTATCGCGTCGGGAAATAACGCCACCCCATCTAATCGCTAATCAAAACTAATACTAGTGTTAAAAGTTTGTTTTTCTTTGTCGTAGTGGTAAAGCCGGAAAGGTCTAGTTTTATGCTTTCATGGCAAGACACTCGAATATCGTGTGAGGAAAGGCGGAGAATTTGAGCTATGGTAAACTCATGCGTTTCAACAGAACCATGTGAACGAATTGTATACGCTATTGGGAAATACACTTGATGCTATGAACCTTTTGTGGCAATCCTGAACTTATTTACAATGCAGATTGATTGCAGGACTATAACTAACATACAACAGTAGCCAAAAAATGTTTGGCACAGAACGGAAGCAGCGAGTACTGAATGCCACACACGACGAAAAAGGTGAAACTGTGAATGTTATTGCGTGCACTATTGTGTAAGGTTCAAATTAGATTCCTCCGATGGTGTTATACAAGGGAAGGTATAAAAAATAGTTAGTGATGATCTTCCTGCAGGTAAGACCTATGCAATGACAGCTATGTTACAAAGGGAGAATTCCGTACATATCTGAAACATTTCAACAGACATCGGATCCCTGGCCGAGCACTGCTTATTGTAGATTGCCATCGCAGTCATCTTGATATTACAATTTTAAATGCTGCTGAGATCATGTATATTAAACTGCTGTGCTTGCCTGCACATTGCACCCATGAATGTCAACCGCTCGACAAGAGGTTCTTCAAACCGTTAAAATTGTACTGCTCTGAAGCAGTTGACAGTTACCGACGAACGCATCCCAGAATAACATTTGGGAAGCTACAGTTTCCAAAGCTGTTTTCACTCACATGGTTCCGTTCAGCAACAACTCAGACCACAATTTCAGCCTTCAGCGCTACAGAGTATCCTTTTAACAAATATGCTATACCCGATGTCGCTTTTTCCCCAAATGATGTCCCAGAGCAACAGCAACCTCCACCAACACTTCCAAGCACATGACCAGCCTCCATCTCTCCTTCAACACCACCGAGTGCCCACTCCATTCACAAGCTCCTGCCTACAGCCAAATTAACTAGAAGCAAATCTCATCTCAGGTGATTTCTCTTATTGCCAGAGGAGTATTGCTAACACTAGGCATAGAGCTGGCCCTTTCACTTTTTCCGGCACGAAGGAACAAGCTTCCTCTGGAAACAAGAAGGATGGAAATATGCTCCGTGGAGACTGCGGAGGATATTACTATGATCTCAGGGTCTCAAAACGTGGATTCAATGTATTGAATGCAAGATTTGGTTTCACTAATTATTTGGTTCTGACAGCATTGTTAAAAGTGGTTTCTGAACATTTTGTGACGCTGATTGTGCATTGTTGTCTGGCTCCGACGAGTAGTGCTCCATATGATTGCAGCTGTTATGTTAAGAGGTTCGCAATCATCACATGAGTTACCGGTTAACGACATGTACAACGACTTCGAGTTTTGTGTACGAGCAAAGCAAGAAGCACATTGCCAAGAACATTGTTTAGTTGTGTCCAAAATGTATTTGGTTACGATTCCGACACCTTTCCGTTGTTGTAAAGCAAGTTGCGTTATTTGCCGACACGTCTGGTAATAACGCCATCTCATACTCACTCCGATTCTCAGTGCATTGTGGTCGACATTTTATGTGTAGGATCTTTGTTTTCTCATTGCATTATAGCGGAGGGTTCACCCATCTTCCATGTAACTTGCACGGTTCTAGATATAAAAACACTTTAACACCAGAACAATATGTTGAATTGGTGGCGTTATTTGCCGAAGTTACCCTATATATATATATATATATATATATATATATATATATATATATATATATATATATATGTAGATAGATAGATAGATAGGACATGTGGTCACTGACCATAAAGGAATCCTTAGAATTTGGGAGGAATACATAAAAGATCTACATGATCAGAAGAACCACCCCAAAGATATTGCGATCGAAGCAGAGGAAGAGGTAGATGGTGATGAAAAAGGACCCAGTAGATTGAAAAGTGAAGTAGTACAAACAAAGACATGAGAAGGAGAAAGGTCATTGGAGACGACGACATACCAGCAGATTTGCTCAAGGAATTAGGAGACAACGCAATGAAAGTTCTGACTTCATTTATTAACAAGATCTACCTGAGTGGCCAAAGGATTTTCTTGATGTTACAATGATTGCATTGCCCAATCATTGTAACATTAGCTTGATTTCCCACACTGGAAAGATCATTGCACACATTCTGAACAGGCGGCTGGAAAATAAGATAGATGAGAGTTTAGAGGAAGATCAATTTTTATTCCGGAAAGGAGAAAGCACCAGAGATGCTATTTGTTTGGTGAAAATTATATCAGAAAAAATTCTTGAAGTAAAGGAAGAGTTTTGTTTGTGCTTCATCCACTGGAGAAAAGCTTTCGAACTAGTCAATTGGACTAAACTTCTGAAAATACTTAAAGAAATCGGAGTCAACTGGAGAGATTGACCTCTCATTCAGAGCCTGTACATAGGACAACGAGTGAAGTTGCGCTGTAATGAAGGAGAAACCAATAGTGTGGAGATTGGAAGAGGAGTCAGACAAGGATGTAGTTTGTCGCCTCAAGTATTCAACATTTACAATGAATGTTTAATGAAGAAAGCATTAATGACAATTGGAGATTTCAAGATTGGAAGGCAGATCATTAACAAGATCAGGTATGGAGATCATACGGTTATAATAGTTAAAACCGAAGGAAGACTACAGGAAATGATTGACTAAATAGTTGACACTGGAAAATTGTATGGAATGAAAATTAACATCGACAAGTCGAAAGTCATGAGAATATCCCGTGGAAACACGTCCTTACGGATCAGAGTAGAACAAAGAGAACTTGAAGAGATGGATAATTTCAAGTATCTGGAAAGTATTTAGACGAGAGACGCTTACTGCACCAAAGAGATCAAGTGAAGTATTGCCATAACTAAAGCATTCAACAAGAAAAGATCACTCTTAACTAGCAGGCTCAATATTTGACTTAAGAAGAAGTTGGTCAAGTTCTATATATGGAACATTGGATTGTATGGTTCAGAGACTTGGACATTACGGAAGTTAGAGAAAAAATGATTAGAGAGCTTCGAAATATGATGTTGGAGGAAGATGGAGAAAATAAAATGGACGGAGGGAGCAACAAACGAAGATGTTTTAAATCGGATAGGATAGAAGAGGGCACTTCTAGCCACCATCCTTCGTAGAAAGGCCAATTGGATTGGACACATCACGAAGAAATTGTTTTCTTCACACCACCATAGAAGGAAAGCTGGAAGGGAAGCAAGGAATAGGAAGAAGAGAACACATCTGATCGATGATTTGAAAGAAAGGAGAAAATATTGGGAGGCAAAAGAGGAAGCTGAAGATCGAGAAAAGTTTAAGAAATATTTCTAGGCCCAAATCTAAAAATTGAAAAAAAGTAAAGATAAAAAAATCCTTGGGGTACCCCCTTGGGGGTACGGGGGTAATTTCAAAGTTTTGAACGGGAACCCATATTTGTTATTGCACATTTGGATTCTCCAGAAGAAGGTACAGTGATTTTACCCAGAATTGAAAAGGTTGCATCCCGAATGGCGCTTGAATAGACACACAAAAAAGGGGAATTACTAAAACGTTAAAAAAATGCGAATTGTTACTCCCGTACTCTGTGGTCATACGGTCGCCGTACTGTACGGAGGCGTTAGAGGTCGATTTCCGCGCAGAGTAACATTTTTATGTTTATTTTTTGCACCCAAATAAAGAATTCATATATTTTAACTTCGATAAAACTGATGTATTTATCCATAAGTTATTAACTTGCAAGAAAATAAAAATTGCTACACAAATGGTTTGTTTTTACTGTAAATAACCGTATGAACTCCAATGCTAATAACCTTATACTAAGAACCACTTCATAAACCTAGTTTGCAAAACAATAATCCAAATATGTATTTATGTAACTTGAATAAAGTACTAATTGGAGATGAAACGTATGGGCTCATTATTTCGGGAAATGACAAATAAAGAAAGGTTGCCTTAAGCGGGGATCGAACTTAGGACTTCAGACTCTGCAATTGAGTACGTTAACCGTATGGCCACAGAACTGATACACTCACACTTTCATAATGTATTGGTACGATTCAAGAGCCATTCGTAAAGGCACTGCTTTCAGTTCTGAGTCAAATCACTGTCCCTTTTTCTAGAAAATCCAAATGTGCAATAAAAAATGGGGGACCCCATTTAAAATTTTGAGGTTACCCCCCCCCACGTACACCGATAAGGGATTGCGTTTTTGGAAAACTATTTAACATGTGTTTTTGTTTGTTTTATTGATCTCTATATTTCGCGAGATATTGGACCTTTCCGGGACCTTTTCCGCACCCTATAAATACAAGGGCCATTGCAAAAGTCATGGCAGCAATTTTTCTCGAAAATGGCAAAGAATTAAAAAAAATCTTAGATATGAAAATGGAACGTTACTTGATATGTAAACATTACACGTAGGGAAATGGATGAACACACACACTACCATAAAGATGTAGCACGAGAAAAAACGACGAAAAAATTTCGTCGTTCCAAAAGTGTTTCTGTCAATTGCAACTATATACAATAGTACATTGCAAACTACGTGTATTCCATGGCATTAGGAGCCTCCCTAAGAATCCACAAGATGGCAGGGACTCTATGATGTCACAGTTACGTGTTCCTGCCCTGTACTAAGTCATTGGTGGCAAGTTATTTTTAGAGCATTTCAAGCAATAAAAAATAAATTGGAAACAAAACTTTTATACATTGAGAAATGTTTATGGACAAGCAAGAAATATGTAGCAATATCAATTTGTTGTAAAGTAAAAATAAAATTACCTCTTGTTATACATGTGATAAATGTGTAACTTGTTGGATCTTCATATCAGCTGTGACGTACCACACGTCAAACAGCTGTTTTTTGTAAATACCTTGCTCCTCCGACTTGTTCGGGTTTCCTGCCTTCATAGCGAGAAAGAATCGACGTAACGTAGACGGGCCTGAGCTAGGACAACGCCTACGCTGCTAGCTTTCTGTATTGCTGTGTTTGGCCACCTAAGCACCTATCCAAACGGGGTGCTTTCTACCTATTACCTTTACCTAGTCGGCTGTACACAAGAGCGTGAGGGTTGCTATGCCCCGAGGGCACTCGCAACCGGCTAAGGGGAGTGGTCCCAAACCTCCACGAGGAGACTCTGCAGCTTCTACACCTTCAAATTCGCCTAAACGTCCTCGCACGCAAAGCGCACGTCATCCTTGAGACAATGACAGTAACCGCTCTCGCTCACCTCTTCCATCTACATGGGCTGAAGCACTATTGATGGATACTGGTGCTATGGACATTGTCCATCCTAATACCGATCCATCCACCTCACATCCTGCCGCCAACACCGCGTCTGATACTGCTGCTACTTCTGGTACAGATACTAGACACTCCACCGGTCGTTCTCAGTTGTATAACTTCCTACTTACTGGATTTGACACTCGATTCAAAACAGAAAAGCATATCTATCTTCAAATAGTCAAATATCTTCCAAGGGCGAATATCCAGGAAATTGTCCGGACCAAAAACGGGATAATCATAAAATCTTTTGATCCCCATTTTGGCACTACTTTGCGCAATAAAGCCTCCTACGAGATATTCGGCCCAAATGCAAAGCTCCAATCGCTGTCTAGTAGTACCAAAAAGACGCAACCTCCACCACGCCGAGAACCAATGCTCTCAGTTGTAATTCGAGGTGTTCCGCCAGAATACACCGAGGAAGAAATAGAAGCAGAGTTACGTCTTGAGGAATACTCTTTTAAGAAGTGCCTCCGTATTAAAAACAATACAGGCCCGACGTACATGATTCGTCTTCTAACAGATTCTAAGGACACAATAGACGATCTGTTACAGCATGGTGCTTACATCTATCGTCGCCGCTACAGGGTAGAACCATCTCGCTCACCCCCTCCTCTGCCCATCAGGTGTGAGCGCTGTCAAACCTACAACCAGCACCCAACATCTCAGTGTCCAAATACTCCAAAGTGTGGTTATTGTTCCGGACCACATTCCACATCATCTTGTAGCAATCACAACCAAGCTCCACACTGCCTTACCTGTTCTGGTGATCATCCTACCTATAGTTACAAGTGCCGCGCCAGACCAGCACCACAACCTGAAAAACCAGAACTTACAGTTCCCATTCGTACAATAGATTCCTCAACTCTTCCGAACAATTCTTTGCGTACACTTCTCACGGTGGAAGATCTTCTGCGCTTCACAACAGTTGTACTACAAAATATCCATCCCTTCTTGCGCACTCACATTTTATCACAAGTTACAGCTGCTGCAAAACTTCTTTTCAATCTTCAGCTCCATGCCACATATTCCGGAAACACAGTACACTTCCATATCTCATCACTTGAAACCTCTGTCTAATATGGCTTCGATCTATTACATTATGGCATATACCTTTTTCTTCTTAAACATCCGCTCACTCAACACTCACAAGCTTATGCTTGAAGAGCTCCTCCGTGAGGAAAAAGTTCATGCTTTTGCTCTAAATGAGACTTTTCTTACCCCACTTCATCAAGTCAAACTCTCCGGATATCAGTTCACTCGGTTTGACTGTCCACGGCATATAGCTCGAGCACATGGCGGCACTGCCATTGGCACTTATAAACATCTGCCTATCCGCACACATGTTCTTCCTCCTCACATGCAACTTCCTGAACATAATGTTGTTACAATCTATTTACGCAATAGAATTATCACATTCTGCACTATTTATGTCCGACCAGGTCAAAGAATACCACACAACTTTTTTCAGTATATAGACAACAACTTCCGTCACTATCTGATCATGGCTGATATCAATCTCCATAGTCGATCGCTGGGCGAAAAACAACGCTTTATAGATTTTATTAATCAATCCACTGCGGCAGAAATCTTAGATCTTCCTTCTGCAACACGCCCAATTAGTCAGACATCACCAGATATCGTCATAGCATCTTCTAGTCTTACTGTATCCAACATACGAATTCTGCCTCCTTTTGGTAGTGACCATGCACCGATTCTTCTCGATGTTCCTTGTGCGGCACCACCAACAATTTCACGAGAGCCCATTCACTATTATGATTATGAGAGAGCTAATTGGCAATCGTACCAATCCGATATCGAGCAGGCCCTAAGAGGAGTTTCTCCTCCCAACACGGACGTTGACCTTCTCCACGTCGTCGATACTCTTTCAAATATCATTACACACGCAGCAGAGGCCAATATCCCCCTAAAAAGCATATACCCTCATAAACCTCCAGTGCCACCTCAATATCATTCCATTATTACTGCATCTCGACAGGCGTTTCGAGACTACTTACACACTCAAAATCCTGAAGCTCTGCGTCAGCATCGTCGGTGGAACAGAATGGTACGAAACTATCTAGCAGCCTATAAACGTCGACGCTGGGCCCATACGTGCAATAGACTTGCAGAAACATCTAAACCTTCCGTTTATTGGCAAAAATTCCATCAACTTACTGGCACTAAGGCTCGCACTACTTACAACATTGTCGAACAAGGTCATGCCCTTCAAACAGATGTCGAGAAGGCATACGCCTTCGCTAACTATTTTCAGGATATATTTACGCCTCCTCCTCATCATTTTGCCACTCAGCTTTACCAACATATCGAATGCCTAACAGATCCTACCCGACCGCAACTACGCCCTCATTGCAATCATACCATTGATCCTGCACAACCTCTCACTCAGCCAATCATTTCTTCCGACATTGACACTGTACTCCACTCTAAACGAAATACTGCACCTGGTTTCGACAAAGTCACATATCGCCTCATCAAAGCTACACCTCCTTCCTTCAATATTTTCCTTGCTTCCGTTTATAATTTCATTCTTCGTACCGGCTTTTACCCTCCTCAATGGAAAGTCTCTAAAATACTCTTGTTTTCTAAGCCCAATAAACCCCCTCAGGCTCTCTCGTCCTATCGTCCTATTCAACTTACTTCGTGCTTTAGTAAGATCTTCGAAAAAATTCTTGTGAACCGCCTTCATACCCATCTCACCACCTATAACCTCTTGCCAGTTCACCAAGCCGGCTTCAGACCTGCCATCAGCCTCTCAGATCAATTCTTCGGCTTACCACTACTATTAGCAATCATTACAATTCATCTCGGCCCTCATGTCTCTTACTCTTTGACTTAGAAAAAGGCTTCGATAAGGTATGGCATATGGGGCTTCTGTATAAACTTCACCGTTTCCGCCTTCCAATGTGCTACATACGGCTCATCCTCTCATTTCTTACCTCTAGGCTTGCCTACATTACTATCAATAGCGCTCTATCATATCCAATCTTTCTACACTCTGGTGTACCTCAGGGCTCCGTTCTATCACCTCTGTTATTCCTTCTGTACATAGCAGATATGCCTCCTTTGCCACCAAACGTAAAAGTTTTTCAGTTTGCTGATGACACGGCGTTTCTATGCTTGGGCACTACTGTACAGCATATCAATCGCACTTTACAGCCTGCTATAAATTCATTTCTTGACTGGTGCACTCATTGGAAACTGACTGTCAATTCTGACAAAACGCAAGCAATAGTCTTTCAGTCTCCACAAAGACGCTCACGTATCAGACGAAACCCAAATCGTCTCGACCTGACCATTGATGGTACTACCATACCTTCCTCGAAGCAGGTTACTTATCTAGGAGTAGTCTATGACCGCAAACTTCAATGGAAACCACACGAGCGGAAACTTCAATTACAAAGTACACGCAGACTCAACCTTATTCGAAAATTAGTTGGCACATCTTGGGGATTGCACTCTCATACCATTCTTACCACATACAAAGTATTCTTACGCCCTCTTCTAACTCATGGACACACTGCGTGGATATCAGCACCAGCCTCCTTCTATGAACGCCTCCAGATTATTGAAAGGCACGCTATTCGCCTTGCATTTCGTATTCGCCTGCCTTTCCCTACGGCTCCACTCTACCACCGTATCACCTTTCCTCCTATTCTACACCATATAGAGTCTCTACGCACAAACTACATCACCAAGCGCATGAGCTCCGATAATCCTGTATTTTTTGATACTATCCATCTTGACATGGCTCATGACGTTCCTCCAAAATATATATATACCCCTCTTCAACATCTTCTGACCTTGTACTCTCAGACTCTCCCTGCCAATGACCCTCACAAACTACAATATGACATATATCATCCACATCATTATTCTCACTACGTTTATCCATCTTTGCACTTTTGATATCCTTCTTTACTAACCAGGGCCTCCACTTGTCACTCATTGGTCTCGAGTTGCCCCGAGACAGAAGATAACTCTCATTTGTTACTTTAACAACTTCTAAGTGTTGTCTCGTCTACTGCACTTCATTTCATATAAACCCGATACATGCCCATTGCCTACACTTAACTACTATAATTTATTTTTTTTTTGTTATCGTTTCTTTTATTTCATCTGTATCATCTTCGTCACTTTCGCTTCTTTTTATATGTCTGTATGTATGTATATGTCAATATTTCTTTCAGCAAGCGATGATCCTGGAATGCAGATCTATCTACACCTTGGAGTTGATGCAGACCAATTGATGCTTAATAAAGATTACTTAAAAAATCCTGAATTGCAGAGAAATCTATGTAGAAATTGCTAGACACAATTGATGCTTAATAAAGATTAATAAATAATACCCCTTTGATCCCAAACTACCCATAGACCATCCATAGCTATCCTTTCTCCCGTAAACTTTGCCCTCCTCTCTTTCCCAAGAAAGGGTGTACCCCTTTGACGGGTGAACAGTAAAAAAAAAAATGTAACTTGTTATACAAGTGTAACTTTTGTAATTAGTTTTGATTCGTTGAGATGTTCTGTTCATAAATTTGAACTGAAAAACGCAGGTATATAACTAAAATGACACTACTTTTATTTTTATTGGTACTATTAATCAGATGCATCCATGTTGGACAAGGAATTTGTATATTGTCTATACAATATCTTTCTTTACTTGTACCAGTTTTTCATATCAATATAATTTTAATTCGAGATGAAGTCTTCGCAAATCTATGTCAATATCTTCTGATGGGAAATTAATACTTATATTATCATATATTGTTTGTTAATGCAAATGTGTATCTACGTTCTATGAAAATAAGCTTCAAACAGTCGGCGTAAATGTACAATATGCATTACACAGTTTCCAAAATAATACCTTTTCAGAAATGTACTTGTTTTGCATCATACTTTAGTAGAATGCTTCGCACATTGTACCGTATGCAGCTTTTGTGAATATGGTCATTTAGTTTGTGACAGGCACACAATATTACTTATGCTCTTGCTTCATTGGTTTCAATATCAACAAAACTGTGTTTATTAAAGTGCTTTCATCATAGTGAATGGAACGTTGGTGGTATCATTCTGATGTTTGCTTGAGTGATTTTCCGATACTGGTTACAAATCTGGTAATCACCCAACAGAAGGCCGTAAGGATGGTCGGGAAGAAAACGCACACGGAATGTATGATTTTTCAGAAGTACCCTATGACAATAGGGTATTGATGGTTCATCTGCTTCTGCATAAACGCTAAAAATAGGATGAGTACAAAAAGCACTAGTTGCTACCCAAACTCTCAGATGATATCATTTCTTAAATTGCTTCAGGGGGGAAGAAACGAGTAGATGAGGGCGCAATACAACCGCACTCTAACTTAGGTCAAATCAGATTATGATATAATTGCAACAGAACAATTCATTCAACTGTGGTGGAAAAGTACACGAAGCAAGTTCACAGCTTGTCCGAAAATGTGGTGATTGCCTTAAGCGACAATTAGAAGTGAAGCCCAAAAATCGGACAGTCTGGAATGGAATCATTGGCAGCGTTCATAATAGTCTGCTAAATCAATCTCAGCACATACAAAATGATCACCAAGTGGATTTAATTCACTGAGCTCCCGGAATGCTGGCTAATCAGTACATTTCAAGTTCAAGTGTGGAAGATTATATGAATTATTATGGTCGGCAAAATGAAACTTTTTTCGGTTCCGCGAACGAAAATAGGTGATTCATACATGTTTCGAGCTCCTGAGTTCGAATCCGTAACCTGTTTTTCTCCAAGACATACTAGTTTTCAGGGAGGAGGGCGTGTTTCAATATCCGCCCAAAGATACTATTCTCCACTCATAATAATTTGCACGTTGTAATTTAAATATCAATATAAATCATGCAGATAAAATTGCATAAAAATTCAAAGTTTAACACTTATGGGTCACTTGGTTTCCCTACTCCTCTTGTAATTACTACAGGGTGTCTTGCGTGTCACATTCCAACAGAAGTCGGTCAACATATTCACACTCCATTTACTACTGTAGCGCCTCTCCATGGTAGCTGTTTGCTAGTAAAACCTTTCTCCAGGGACATATTACTTCCCATGTTACGAAATGAAGTAATTAACTTGCGCACAATGTCTCTGTAATAGGGTGACTTATGATTCCCTAGAAAGTTACTGCACACTTCTCGAAAGGCCGCCCAAGCCTCACTTTCCACTTCATCAAGCTTAGAAGAAAATGTAGTATCCTTTAAAACGTCTCTGATTTGAGGTCCCGCAAAAACAACTTCTTTCACTTTGGCCTCGCTGAGTCTTGGGAATAGTTTTCTGAGATGATTAAATGCTTCACCATCCCGGTTCAGGGCCTTGACGAAGACCTTCATGGGCTCTAATTTGATAGGAAGAGGTAGTAAGAATATTTTCCCCGGATCCAAAAGACGTTCATTAGCCACATCCATCTCCCCTGGGACCAGTTGCTTCCTTGGCGGCCATTTTGTGATGGTGTACTGACCTTTGGCTCGACTATCGCAATGACACAAGAAGCAGCAGTGCTTTGTGTGACCTCCTTGTAAACCGGTGAGGATGGCAATAACCTTAAGGTCAGCGCATACGGACCACTGGAACTGTTTGTACTTTATTTTCTGCAATAGGTTTCGCATGTTCTCGTATGTTTCTTTCATATGTACAGCATGAGCAATAGGGATGGATGGCTTTTCATTGCCATTGTGTAGTAACACTGCCTTGAGACTTATCCTAGAGGAATCTACGAATAGCCTCCAATCTTCAGTGTTGTAGTTCAACTTCAGTTGTTCCATAAGCGATGGAATGTCACTGTAATACATCGAATCACCATCCTTTGTAAAATTAGGAACCAGGCTCACCTCTCTTTTCCTATATATTGATATATTCACATCATAGTTTAGTAGATTCCATTGTTGAAGTCGTGATGCAAGCAACAGGGCCTTAGACTTGGGAAGGTTTAAGTCTCTGATCAGATCATTCAGCTCTTCCTGACTTATCACATGTGGTTCATTAATGTCAGGCACTGGAGCGTAATTGGAATCTGACTGTGTACTCGAAGATTGTGCAACATCCTCACAAGCAGCAGGTTCTTCATCGGATGAAACACTGCACAGGGTGTATGAGTCTGGTGGTACGGGTACAGGTAGACAAACATCATGTTTCACAGGTCTCCTCGAGGAATCCAAGTTAGGATACTGTATTTTATGATTCATGTTTTTTGAGAAACCTTTTATATTAGTCAGGCAGAAGTAACAGTCTGAAACATGATCACGGGGCTCGCGCCAAAGCATAGGTACGGCGAACGGCATCGATTTATGTGTACCTTTCAACCATCCTGTGAGAGTACGCGCACACGAGTTACAACTTTGTTTCAGAGCCCAAACGCGATCCTGGTCGCCGATTTTACACCGAAAGTACAGATGGTAGGCTGTCTTCAGGAACGGTGACAATGGCCTACTATGTCCCTTGAAAATCACTTCCCCACATATGTAGCAGAATGAATCTGTCGAATTGTTGTAAGTTCTCAGCATGTTCGTTTAACACAAACGTCAATACTTCACGCAGAAATATTTTTCACCTACGGTATACACAGACACAGCGTAACACCACCTTCTGATACGAAGATCAACTCGAAACTAAAATATTTGTTTCACACGACAACGTGGTGTATGTCTTGGTGCCTTTTTTCAACAATCTGTCTGTCGTCTAGACAAAAGGGAGCCGACGAATGATCGCAAGTTGATTACGAAACCTATTCTCCATCTATAACGCCTAGGTCTTAGTGTATGCAGTGTGGAACGACAATAAATCTTTGCAACCCAAGGGGAGGGGGTACGTTTCCCGGAGATCGTGAGCTAGAGAAAAGAATGTTCTGGTATATAGCTTGTAAAAGTTCTTGGATAAAGATAAAAATTCAGAATTATGCACTCCAAACACGAAAAACACGTATTAAATACGAAAAATACGATTTTTTTTGTCAATTATGGAAGCAGCACCCCACCAAGAAAACCTTGCGTGCTGGAACTTTCTCGATGAAATATTCGTAATCAGCGTCTCGAAGTCTATCCGGTACACCTTTCAACCTCGTGGGAGGATTTTCATGCCGACTAGTCTATCAGATGTTCAATGATCACTGGAAAATTGTCACTGTCATAGACATTTGAATTAGGGATGGCCAAACGGATCCGGGTCCGGATCCGGATCCAGAATTTCGGATCTTGGATCCGGATTCGAAGTTTCGGATATTGGGACCCAGAACTAAAATGTCCATATGTATAAAATTTACTAGGTGAATTTTATCTAAGTCAGTGGGAAGATAATTCAATTTAAATGACAAAAGATTAGTGGAAAGTAGTCGAATTCTGCGCGGCGGATAATTCTGCGCACACGTGTTTCTTGAACTTGGAGATCCTTTAGGACAGATTGGTTGCTGCTGCCTTGAAAAAACCATTACTAGTGACTAACATTAAAAGAGAGAAGCCATTATGTTAAATGTTTAGGCTATAAGTGGCCATTGAATTATTTATTTCTTGTTGATGTTAAATTTTCTTGAAACAAATTAAGAGGTACGTTCTATACTTTACATATTTCTAGGTAATTACTTTTATCTTCCTTTATATTGTACAATGGACATTATAATCATGGCGATTCGTAGTACCAATCAATATTTAATATGTCGTATTTTCCTGTTTTTTGTTAAATGGCAAAGTGGGGTTATTCTGCGCAGTGCGGAGAATGCCACCTCGAGAGTTTTTATGTTAATGGCAAGCGTACGTAATAGATGCGCAAAATATCGTCACTCAGTACAGATGCCGAAAAGAAAAGAAAGAACAACAATGAGAGGTAGTTATGCAGAGGAGCAACTAAGAGAAGTTGTCAGTGTTGTTGAAAGTGGGTGTGCTTTCGAGAATTTGGAAGATTCTACGGAACAGTAGGATATGCTATTCGACTACGCATGAAAACTGGAAATACGGTGCTAGTCTAGGAAGGAAATCACTGTTCTCGTGAAAACAAGAACGCGAATTGTGGACTATGTGATTATTGTTGCAAATTTATTTTTTGGTATCACACCTACAGACCATTGACGTTTGGCATACGAATTACTGAAGCAAATCGAATTGCTCATAATTTTGATGGAAATACCGAAGTTGCTAGTATGGACTAGTTTAAACTGGTTCCTTAAAGAAATCCACGAATAAGCCTAATGAAACCTGAGGGAGTAAGATTGAATAGGATAAAGGGATTCAATGAAGAAGCCGTGACACTATTCTTCAATAACTTGGAAACAGTAAAAAAAAAAAAAAAAGCACCATTTTCCCCTAAGTAGAATTTTTAATGTGGACGAAACGGGTATTTCGAACGGAAACGGGTATAAAAACATGTGAGGATTTTAACACCTAAAGGTCAGAAACAGGTAGAAACTGCTATTTCGTACGAGCGTGGAAAGACAGCCACTGTTGTGTGTGCCTGTAGTGCGTGTGGAATCTTCGTCCCGCCCAGTTTATATTGCCACGGCGTCGCGGGTCACAACAATTAAAAAAGAGGTCCAATAAGTGCAATCTATTTCTGCAGCAACAATGGATGGATTAATGGAGATTGTTGATGCAATAAATTTGTAACTTCAGAAATATTTTGCGCCCATCTACGATAGACGTCCATTTAGTTGTAGTGCGACATCTTCAAATTCGAATTTTAAGTAGCTCAGAATTTTGTCCAATTTTTGTACATTTTTGTCCACCCAAGAAAAAATTTTGTACTATTAAAATAAACGAGGGAGGGCCATTTCAAAATTTCGGACACTTCCATCACCTGTAGTGTGACATCTTCAAATTCGAATTTTAACTAGCTCAGAATTTTGTCCAATTTTTGTACATTTTTGTCCACCCAAGAAAAAAATTTGTACTATTAAAATAAACGAGGGAGGGCCATTTCAAAATTTGGGGCACTTCGATCACCTGTAGTGCGACATCTTCAAATTCGAATTTTAACTAGCTCAGAATTTTATCCAATTTTTTTACATTTTTGTCTACCCAAGAAAAAATGTTGTACTTTATCATAAACGAGGGTGGGCCATTTCAAAATTTGGCCCAACCATTTAGTTGTGGTGCGACATCCTCAAATTTGAATTTTAACTAGCTCAGAATTTTATCCAATTTTTGTACATTTTTGTCCATCTAAGAAAAAATTTTGTACCATTAAAATACACGAGGGAAGGCCATTTCAAAATTTGGCCCAACCATTTAGTTGTAGTGCGACATTCTCAAATTCGAATTTTAACTAGCTCAGAATTTTGTCCAATTTTTGTACATTTTTGTCTACCCAAGAAAAAATTTTGTACCATTAAAATAAACGAGGGAGGGCCATTTCAAAATTTTGCCCAACCATTTAATTGTAGTGCGACATCCTCAAATTCGAGTTTTAACTAGCTCAGAATTTTGTCCAATTTTTGTACATTTTTGTCCACCCAACAAAAAATTTTGTACTATTAAAATAAACGAGGGAGGGCCATTTCAAAATTTGGGGCACTTCCATCACCTGTAGTGCGACATCTTCAAATTCGAATTTTAACTAGCTCAGAATTTTGTCCAATTTTTGTACATTTTTGTCCACCCAACAAAAAATTTTGTACTATTAAAATAAACGAGGGAGGGCCATTTCAAAATTTGGGGCACTTCGATCACCTGTAGTGCGACATCTTCAAATTCGAATTTTAACTAGCTCAGAATTTTATCCAATTTTTGTACATTTTTGTCCACCTAAGAAAAAATTTTGTACCATTACAATAAACGAGGGAAGGCCATTTCAAAATTTGGGGCACTTCGATCGTCTGTACTGCGACATAGTAGTATGGGCCCAACTTGATCGCGTTTTGGACTTTGACCCCGACATTTGTGACGTCATACGTCAAAGGTCAATGACCTTGGCCCGGGGTCAATGAACTAAAGGTACCTAGGACCACCCCCTCTAAATTTCGGTAGGGGTACCTTGGCCCACCCCCTAAATTTTGGCAGGGGTACATAAGACCACCCCCTTAAATTTTGGAAATTGCCAAATCTAAAAATTTGGTGTGGTAGCTTAGGACCATAGTATGTACCACTATTAGTATTGATGGTCTATGTCGTTCCCTTTCATGGGTAAAAAATTGCCAAAATTTTAAATTTCGGAGGTTTTTGACATAGTTTATCGCCTTTGATGAGGTGTTATTATCCTACATGGTTATTAGGGCGTATACAGGTGTCCATTCCCTATCATAAGACATGGGTATATTGATGCGCCGCTTTAAAAATTTTGGTGGGTACCTTGGCCCACCCCTTAAATTTTAGAAATTGCCAAATTTAAACATTTGGAATTATAGTATAGGGCCCTAATATGTATTATGATAAATTTGGATGGTCCAAAGCGTTCCCTTTTAGGGGTACCAAATTGCCCAAATATAAACGTAAGCAATACGTAGTACCACGTGTTTTGTTTTGACCTAAGTTATCCCTTTGATGAGGTCCTATTACCTTATATGTTTATATGAGCGTATACAGGAGTCTATTATCTTCCATAAGACATGAGTATATTAATGCACCCTGGAGAGGTGCCTTGACCCACCCTTTAAAGTTTGGAAATTGCCAAATTTATACATTTGGTATAATAGTATAGGACCCTAATATAGATCACTATAAATTTGGATGGTCCAGCTCGTTCACTTTTAGGCTTACAAAATTGCCAAAATATAAACGTAAGCAATACGTTGTACCACATGTTTTGTTTATGACCTAAGTTATCCCCTTTGATGAGTCGATTGATTACATGTGTCCTATGATTACAGGTGTCCATTTCCTATCATATTGATGCACCCTTTTTAAAATTTGGCAGAGGGTCGACTGAAATTGTCCAATTTAAGCATAGTACAGGACCTCAATATGTATCATGATAAATTTCGGTGGTCCTTTCATGCGTACAAAATAGTACAACCGCGTGTTCGGTTATTGACTCAATTTATCCTCTTTGCTAAGGTTATAAGGTATGGACGGGTATCCCCTTTCAATTTTGTAGGACCCTTAGGATGTCAAATGCTATTACGGTCACGTGATCGATGATTTGGTTTTGTTGCGTACGGGTCCCTGGTCAATGTTCTCTAGGAATTAGATGGAAACTTTGTCCAGGGTTCTCGTCTTATATCGCACAGTTCTTTAGGGGAATCTGATAACGTTGTATGTATCATATTGATGGAATGAACAATAAAAACACATAGATAAGCATAAATTGTATTTTATTCATTTTTCTGGTTTCACCTTTTTTTTCTTATTGACAATGTTTGTATATTGAGCTGGGTTTCTTCATTAGTCCTCCTCCTCTTCTTGATTGTGATGATTTGTTCAATGTTTCGCAGCATAGCACCCGTTTGCAAAGCTTCGTATTGTGAATTCTCTAAAAAGAACGAGGAAAAAAGATGGTTAGTATAGAAATACGTGATGATAAAACAAATGCACTCCCAATGATAAATAAGATAAAATTACTTGGAATGTATATTGTAGTAGTCTACGATCATTAACCGTGGGTACTGTTATTGTATTGAATTTCACGCAGAGATTTTCCTTGGGCTTTACAGCACAAATAAAAATAAGCATAATAGCCACATACAGATGAACGAAGACTTTGCATTTGGCTATTATTATATTTATATTACATACAATTAAGTTTAAGAATGCAACATGTTATGGTACATAAGGAGGAAGGCCATAGCTGTCAAAATATTCTCCAACACCGCGATTATCAATATAAATTGCAATCCAATGGCTTCCTAATTTTGTGGATGGATCTGTATTTACAATGATTGCCAGAGGTAGAGAAATCCGTGAGGGCAACTCATCGCTTGCAAATAGCCCGGTAAAATGATTTCTGAATAATGGACTACCGTTTAAAGTACTAGCTAATTATAATGTATTCAACATCGTGAATGGAAATGATACATAACGTATACGTACGTTGTAATTTAAAAGTCCAGGATAATGTTGCGCTGGTGGTCGATCTCTAGAAGTGAGGAAAACTCCCCATACTCAATACAGTTTGCAGGTGCTGCTAATTTCTCTTGGAAATGAACTTCCAATCGGATGGCTCCATGTCGTTGTAAATTCCAATAGTGACAATCTCCAGCAGAAGAATCGGGAGTTAGGTCAAATACAAACAGTGTATATCCATTCTTGTAGTCGGCTCTTGAAATTGTATTTACAGTATTTCTAAAATGTATGTCAGAGCCTGAGAACAATGTGTGGTACGATGAAATGTAGAGATTTTCTTCAAAGCTGGGTTGCAATGGTTTTGAAGGTACAGCTTTTCCATCCACGTACAATGTAAAGAAATTAGCGTTTAGATGTTGAAATTCAAATGGATTGCTGGTAATAGTTCCACTGGATACTTCATTCGATGTAAATCCTACGATAATACGATTTGGCAATGTTCCATATTGGATCCATGTAGTTTATCGTTGATGTACACTGTTCCTTTATGATCCCACGTAATTGCGTCATCTTGTTTTAAACGACGGAATAGTTGTTCGCCTTTCTTACGATACATTTGTGGTATTGCGGCTAAAGTTTCTTGCTTCGTGCTATCGTCAACATTCGGTACGTCACCATCAGGTTTCATTGATGTAATTGTAAGTGGTACTGGTTCTTCTTGTTTACGTATCACATAAAGATATTTCTGTAATATTCTATTGTACTGATTCCATTTTTCTTCATCACTTGAATACGATGTATTCAATATAGATTCCATTTCACGACCGAGATTAGATTCTCGATTTTCACTCACACGGGCTGATGTTGCATGCATTCGTTGAAACATTTCTGGTGGCACTAAAACCATCTTCTTGCTATGTTCCATGATGATTATTGTTTAAAAAAATACTGGATAAAACACTTCCTACAATAAGTGCAAGTACTGCAGGTAAGAATCCTCCTTGTTGTACGGCTAAATGTTTCTTCTATTTTATCCAATGATATTGTATTGTCTACGAGATAGCGGAGCGTGTTCTTGTAACGCTTTAATCTTGACTTCTACGTACTTGTCAGTGGAACATTGCCTTTTAAGATATTATAGCAACATTCACAAATACTATGAATTAATGAAGAGTCTGCATTCGCTTATAATAGGTTTACGCAATCTTGGTTTAGCTTTGAGCAGAGCACGTAGCAGATCAGCGTGTTTCACTGTAGGTGACATCGTGACAGACTAAGTCATACTTTTCACATGCACTATAATTTAAACATGTTTCGTTGGTACGTAAACGTAATGATGCAAATCATCGGGAAAAATATTTGTACGAAATCGCATTTCATTGGGTGTATCTTGTTTAAGATCTATCAGTAAATAGCCATGTGGATTTCTTGTTGCGTCTGCATAGCTTTCTTGTAGAAACAGTGGATGCTCAGGCATGATTTGATCTCATATGCTTGATTTGTGACTTGTCACGTGGATTTTTAAACAACACCAAATACGAACAATTTAAACTCATATTTCTATTTGCTTTATTTTGATGAAATACATTTTGTGTTATAAAAATCACACTAATATTTCGATGATGCGATCCTTTCATGAACATATCAACAGTATCACTATTCACTTCTCGCATATGGTCATCCATAATAACCAAATATGGTACATCTTGAGGCTGAAAATCTTTCATTCGTGGAAGTCCTTCGTGAAATTCTACTGGAACCGGCATTGTTGCATACACGTCTTGCCATTCTGCATAATACCAGTATATCTTACGAAATTTCGCATTGATCATGGTTGGGACATGTGACAGTAATCGCTTCACAAAATACGATTTCCACACCCACTAGGTCCTGCGAGAATACAGGCAAACGGATATTTCCACCGTGCATCCATGATGAACACTAACACCTTGTTTCAAATATGATATTTAAAATGACTTCAAATTTTTTTTATTTAGTTTGTAAATTCTTGCACTCACTGGTAAACGTTGGCGAGAAACGGAAAAAACGTTTATCTGCTTATCGAATAGTTGAAAAACCTGTTTATTTGTTAATCTAATAGTTGAAAACCGTTCATTTGTTAATCGCATAGTTAAAAACCGCATAAAGTTTAACGGTTAACCGTGAAAGTTGATCACTGTTTGATTAAATTCTATATGAAATTTTTTTCGTTTGAAATTTGTTTTGAAATTTTTGTTTCAGAAATTTTGTTTGTAATTTTTTCCTTCAAAATTTTGGTTAAATTTTTTTGTTCCAAATTTTTAGTTTCAAATTTTTTTCGTTTCAAAATATTGCTTCAAATTTTTTAAAAAAATTTTAGTTTGAAAATTATATCGTTCCAATTTTTTTTTTGAAATTTGTCGTTTCAAAATTTTTGTTTGAAAATTTTTAGTTTGAAATTTTTTTGTTTGAAAATTTTTTGATTCAATATTTTTGTTTCAAAATTTTTTGTTAGAAAATTTTTCAAAATTTTTCGCTTCAAATTTTTGTTTTGAAAATTTTTTAGTTTTAAGATTTTCGTTTAAAATTTTCCTTTCAATTTTGGTTTTGAAAACTCTGGTTTGATCTTTTTCAAGTTTGAAAGTTGAAAAAAGTTTTAAATGCCATGAATCTTTCCTTTTAAAGTTTCCACTTAATTCCTAGAGAACATTGACCAGGGACTCGTCGCGCATCAAAACCAAATCATCGATCACGTGACCGTAATAGCATTTGACATCCTAAGGGTCCTACCAAATTGAAAGGGGATACCCGTCAATACCTTATAACCTTAGCAAAGAGGATAAATTGAGTCAATAACCGAACACGCGGTTGTACTATTTTGTACGCATGAAAGGACCACCGAAATTTATCATGATACATATTGAGGTCCTGTACTATGCTTAAATTGGACAATTTCAGTGGACCCTCTGCCAAATTTTAAAAAGGGTGCATCAATATGATAGAAAATGGACACCTGTAATCATAGGACCTCATCAAAGGGTTAACTTAGGTCAAAAACAAAAACGTGGTACAACGTATTGCTTACGTTTCTATTTTGGCAATTTTGTGCGCCAAAAAGGGAACGAGCTGGACCATCCAAATTTATAGCGATCTATATTAGGGTCCTATACTATTATACCAAATGTATAAATTTGGCAATTTTCAAAATTTAAATGGTGGGCCAAGGTACCCCTCCAGGGTGCATTAATATACTCATGTCTTATGGAAGATAATAAACTCCTGTATACACTCATATAAACATATAAGGTAATAGGACCTCATCAAAGGGATAACTTAGGTCAAAACAAAACACGTGATACTACGTATTGCTTACGTTTATATTTGGGCAATCTGGTGCCCCTAAAAGGGAACGCTTTGGACCATCCAAATTTATCATAATACATATTAGGGCCCTATACTATAATACCAAATGTTTAAATTTGGCAATTTCTAAAAATTAAGGGGTGGGCGAAGGTACCCCTCAAAATTTTTAAAGGGGCGCACCAATATACCCATGTCTTATGATAGGGAATGGACACATGTATACGACCATATAACCATATAAGGTAATAGAACCTCATCAACGAGGATAAGATGGGGCCAAAAACCAAACACGTGGTTGTACTAAAATTTGGCAATTTTGTACCCATGAAAGGGAACGAGGTGGACCACCCAAATTTATAGTGATACATACTAGGGTTCTGTACTATTATACCAAATGTTTAAATTGGGCAATTTCCGAAACTAAAGGGGTGGGCCAATGTACCCCTCCCAAATTTTTCAAACGGTGCATTATATACCCAAGTCTTATGAAAGGTAATGAACCCCTGTACACGCCCATATAACAATATATTATAATAACACCTCATCAAAGGCGATAAATTAGGTCAAAAACCTCCGAAATTTAAATTTTTGGCAATTTTTACCCATGAAAGGGAACGACATAGATCCCCAAAAACAATAAAAGTACATACTATGGTCCTAGGCTACCACACTTCCACCTAATTCCTAGAGAACATATACCAGGGACTCGTCGCGCATCAAAACCAAATCATCGATCACGTGACCGTAATAGCATTTGACACCCTAAGGGTCCTACCAAATTGAAAGGGGATACCCATCGATACCTTATAACTTTATCAAAGAGGATAAATTGAGTCAATAGCCGAACACGTTGTTGTACTATTTTGTACGCATAAACGGACAACCGAAATTTATCACGATACATATTGAGGTCCTGTACTATGCTTGAATTGGACAATTTCCTAAACTGAAGGGGTGGACCCCCTTCCAAATTTAAAGAAGGGTGCATCAATATACCCATGTCTTGTGATAGGAAATGGACCCTTGTAATCATATAAGGTAATAGGACCTCATCAAAGGGGATAACTTAGGTCAAAAACCAAACACGTGGTACTACGTATTGCTTACGTTTATATTTTGGCAATTTTGTACGCCTAAAAGGGAAGGAGGTGGACTACCCAAATTTATAGTGATCTGTATTAGGGTCCAGTATTATGATATCAAATGTTTAAATTTGGCAATTTCTAAAATTTTAGGGGTGGGCCAAGGTACCCCTCCCGCGGTGCACAAATGTACCTATGTCTTATGATAGAGAATGGACCCCTATACATAACCATATAACCATATAAGGTAATAGGACCTCATCCAAGAGGATAAATTGGGCCAAAAAGCAAACATCTGGTTGTCCTAAAAGTTGGCAATTTTGTACCCATGAAAGGGAACGAGGTGGGCCACCCAAATTTATAGTGATACATACTAGGGTTCTAAACTATTATACCAAATGTTTAAATTGGGCAATTTCCAAAATTAAAGGGGTGGGCCAAGGTACCCCTCGCAAATTTTTCAAGGGGTGCACCAATGTACCTATATCTTGTGATAAGGAATGAACCCCTATACATGACCATATAACTATATAAGATAATAGGACCTCATCCAAGGAGATAAATTAGATCGGAAACCAAACACGTGGTACAACGTATTGCTTACGTTTATACTTTGGCAATTTTGTACCCCTAAAAGGGAACAAGGTGGACCACATAAATTTATCATAATACATATTAGGGTCAAGTACTATAATACCAAATGTTTAAATTGGGCAATTTCCAAAATTTAAGGGGTGGGCCAAGGTACCCCTCCCAAATTTTTCAAGGGGTGCATTAATATGCCCATATCTTGTGAAAGGGAATGGACCTCTCTATACGCCCATATAACACTATAACGATAATAACACCTCATCAAAGGCGATAAATTAGGTTAAAAACCCCGAAATTTGAATTTTTGGCAATTTTTTACCCATAAAAGGGAACGACATAGACCCCCAATACTAATAGTGGTACATACTATCGTCCTAGGCTACCACACCAAATTTTTAGATTTGGCAATTTCCAAAATTTAAGGGGGGTGGTCCTATGTACCTCTGCCAAAATTTGGGGATTGGGCCAAGGTACCCCTGCCAAAATTTAGAGGGGGTGGTCCTAAGTACCCCTAGGTCATTGACCCCAGGCCAAGGTCGTTGACCTTTGACCTATGACGTCAGAAATTCGGGGTCAAAATCCAAAACGCGATCAAGTTGGCCCCATACTACTGACATCTTCAAATTCGAATTTTAACTAGCTCAGAATTTTGTCCAATTTTTGTACATTTTTGTCCACCAAGGAAACATTTTGTACCATTCAAATAAACGAGGTAGGGTCATTTCAAAATTTGGCCAATTCGATCTCCTGTAGTGCGACAATACTTAAACCCTTATTTTAATTAACTCATAATTTTGTCCGATGCGTGTACGTTGTTGTAGAACCAAAAATAATTTTGTAATATTTTAAAGAACGAATTAGGGACATTTTTAAATTTTAGCCACATGGATTATTTGTAGTGCAACATCTTTAAATTCCAGCTTTTAACAAGCTTAGAATTTTGTGTAAATTTTGTACTTTCTTCAGTCATCAGTAAAATATTTTCTACAATTTAGATAAACATCAAGGAGTCATTCAAAGTTTGGCGTATTCGAACACCTGTAGTGCGACATCTTCATAGTGATGTCAACCTTTTCGGCTGGGCTGAAGCCTTCTCGGTTGCGATAAGCCATCAGCTCAACTCAGGTGACCCATTGGCTCGACTCAGGCTAGCCACGGCTTGGTTCGGTTCGGCTCACGTGAGCCATGGGCTCGGTTTGGTTCGGCGCAATTGAGTCATCAGCTCAAACCGGCTCGGCTTCGACGAGCCACCGGCTCAGTTCGGCTCGGCTCAGGTGAGCCATCAGCTCTCTTTTTCTCGGCTCGGCTCAGCTCATGTGACCCATCGGCTCGGACCGGCTCGGTTTTGAGATCTGTTGGCTCGGCTCAATTCTCTGTTCGGCTCGGTACTGACTTAGCCGTGAGCCAAGCCACTCGAGCCGTTGATAACACTATCATATTCGAATTTTATGTAGCTCAGAACTTAGTGAATTTATACTATCAACAAAACTTTTGTAAAATTCAAATAAACGACGAAGAGTCATTTCAAATTTAACCAATTAGATCACCTGTAGTGTGACCACATCTTCAAATTCCGAATTCAAAATGCCGAATTACCATTAACTTGGAATGCCACCAATTTGTATTAAAGAATTAAGAACAACAGCGTCCTCTACGAGTTTTGCACCCTCAGAAAATAACGATATTTTATTTTATACCCTCGCCGTTAATGAGAAATTCCTAATTGAAAATGCGGAAGTACCATTAGCTTGGGACGCCACTATTTTGTACTGAGGAATTAAGAACACCAGCGTCTTCTACGAGTTTTGCACCCTCAGAAAATGTCGCTATTTCATTTTATACCCTCACTGCTAATGATAAATTTCTAATTCAAAATGCCAAATTACCATTATCTTGGAACGCCACTATTTTGTAATGAAGAATTAAGGACACCAGCGTCTTCTACGAGTTTTGCACCCTCCGAAAATGTCGATATTTTATTATGTACCCTCGCCGTTAATGAGAAATTCCTAATTCAAAATTCCGAATTTCCATTAGCTTGGAACGCTACATATTCGTATTGAAGAACCAAGAATACTGGCGTTTTCTACAATTTTACACGCACAGAAAATGTCGATATTTCGTTTTGTAACCTCACGGTTAATGTGAAATTCCAAATTCAAAATGCCGAAATAACATTAACCTGAAAAGTCAGCAACACATTTCGAAGAAATAACAACATTAGAGTCTTCTACCGCTTTAGCATTTTCAGGAAATGTGGATAATGAGAAATGTAAAGTTCAAAATGCCGAATAATCATTAATTTGGAATGCCACCAATTCGTATTGCAGAACTAAGAACACTAGCGTCTTCTACGAGTCTTATATTCTCTGAAACTGTCGATATTTCATTTTGTACCTTTACAGTAAATGAGAAACTTTCAATTTGAAGTGCCTAATTATCATTAACTTGAAACAGCACGAACTCATTTTGAAGAAATAAGATAAGCGTTTCTTATGAGTCCTGCTCCGTCAGAAAATGCCGATAATTTGTTTTGTGTCTTCACAGTTAAAGAGGAATTCAAATTCAACATGCCACAAATCAGATTTTGTCTACAGTAAAACAACATATTTTAGCAAAAGGATCGTTTAGTAATGAATAATTAATTAAACTGTACTTATACGCAGATATGTTACAAGATAGTTCAATTAATTACGTTAAAATATGACTAAGTATACTGATAAAGTACATTATCTTATTATTAGCATAGGTAAAAGTGGATCTGAAAAGGAAAAGGACGCATGAGGTGTAGGTGTTCGCTGTGCCTATCTTTGCCAATTGATTTTTTTTTTTTTTTTTTAGGAAGTAGAGAATGCCATAGATATTTTCATTAACTTCTAACGCCATAGATAGTTTTTGGAAGCGGGGTAACTTTGTCCACTTGCGTTCCCTCTCACTTTTACACCCGATTGTTTGTTGGAAGTTATTTCGATGCGCAAAACTCGTAGAATAAGCTGCTGTTCTTAATTCTTCAAAATGAGTTGGTGGAGTTCCAAGTTAATGGTAATTCGGCATTTTGAATTTTGAATTTCTCATTAACTGTGAGAGTACAAAATGAATTATCGACATTTTATAAGGGTGCAAAACTTGTAGAAGACGCTGGTGTTTTTAATTCTTCAGTACAAATTAGTGGCGTTCCAAAATAATGGTAATTCAGCATTTTGAATACGGAATTTCTCATTAGCTGTCGGGATACAAGACAAAATATCGACATTTTCTGAGGGTGAAAAACTCGCAGAGGACGCTGTTGTTCTTAATTCTTTAATACGAATTAGTGGGATTCCAAGTTAATGGTAATTCGGCATTTTGAATTCGGAATTTCTCATTAACTGTCAGGTACAAAACTACATATCGACATTTTCTGCGGATGCAAAACTCGTAAAAGACACTGGTGTTCTTTATTCTTCAATACAAATTGGTGGCGTTCCAAGTTAATGGTAATTCGGCATTTTGAATTTTAATTTTCTCATTAACTGGGAGGGTTCAAAGTGAAATATAGACATCTTCAGAGGGTGCAAAACTCATGGAAGGCGCTAGTGTTTTTAATTCTTCAGTACGAAATAGTGGCGTTCCAAGTTAATGGTAATTCGGCATTTTGAATTCGTAATTTCTCATTAACTGTGAGGGTACAAAATGAAATATCGACATTTTCTGCAGGTGCAAAACTCGTAGAAGACGCTGGTGTTCTTAATTCTTTGAAACGAGTTGGTGGCGTTCCAAGTTAATGGTAATTCGGAATTTCTCATTAATTGTAAGGGTACAAAATGAAATATTGTTATTTTCTGCGGGTGCAAGACTCGTAGAAGATGCTGATGTTCTTAATTCTTTAATACGAATTGCTGGCGTTCCAAGTTAATGGTAATTCGACATTTTGAATTATAGATTTCTCATTAATTTTCAGGGTACAAAATGAAATATCGACATTGTGTGAGAGTGCAAAACTCGTAGATGACGCTGATATTGTTAATTCTTCGAAACGAGTTGGTGGCGTTCCAAGTTAATGGTAATTCGACACTTTGAATTTTAAATTTCTTGGTAACTGTGAGAGTACAAAATAAAATATTGGTATTTTCTGAGGGTGCAAAACGTGCTCTCTCGCCCTATGGTAGGTTAAAACTTAAATTTCGCTTTTGTGGCATATTTTGAATTTTGAATTTTAATTTTTCAATTGTTATTTTCGAGGTTTGGGTGATGGTACAAAATTTTTGAAAGAGGGTGCAAAACGGTGCAAAACTAGGAGATGATTATGGTACTGTTAAATCTTGAAAATGAGTTAGTGCCTGAAATACCATTAACCGCTTAACTTATAATTTTTTTCGCAAAAGTCGTTCCAAATTTTATAATTCTATTTTATTTGTTATTTCTATTTTACGTTGAAGGTAGAGGTATGTGGAAGCAAACATTACTAAAACTGTCCAAAATTTAGGCCCGAATTAGGCACTTGAAAATCACCTATTTTAAAACCACGAATATATTCGTTCGTAATAAAAGCAAATGAATCTTGTTGTTAGTCCTAATTTTTTGAACATTTTTTGTGTACAAGAAGCTGCAACGAATCTTTTAAAATATTTTATGCAGTTCGTTGAATTTACTTGAACTTCAAGCTGATCAAAATTGAGATTTAAAATTTCCTGCAAAAAAAATTAAAATCCCGAATATGTACGTTCCTTGCATTTGGATACCTGGATTCTCTGTGAACGGAAACCGTGGAGGTGGCGGCGGCAATCGACATGTTAAGTCCACTTCTATCCACTGTTGCACACTAGATAAGCTTGTATCACTATCTTCGCTTTCATTGCTAGACGAACTGCTGGCATACGATGTGGTTGAAGTATCGGAACCGCTAACTTCTAAATCGAAGTCACTTTCACTGTCCATCTTGACAAAACTTCAGTGGGGAAAAATGAGCTCAATATAAGTCAATATTCCAATCAATCTACCACGAATTATTGTATTCTGTTTTGCAAAAAATACCATTATTTCAAAGAGAAATAACGAACAAATGAATTCTCGGTACAATGTAAATATGCTATTTCAATTTAGTCATTTCGCCAATAAGCATTGGCCTTCAATGCAAGATATTAGCGAAAAATAGTTAAATGAATCTTACCGACATCTAGCGAACACCCATACACTCAGCTGCGTATGGCGAACGTAAGGATTCGTCGTTTAAATTAATATTCAGATCTTTTTTCTTTGCACGAATATATTCGTGTTCATAATTTTAGGGCAAAACAAAAATAACGTAATAATTCGTGGTTTTAAGTTAAGCGGTTAACTTGGAACACCATTTTGAATTTCGAATTTCTCAGTAATGGTGAAGGTACAAAATGTTTCAATCAAGGTGCAAAACGGTGCAAAATCGGTGAAAAACGATGAGATATAAAAGAATGAATTTTGGGATGGCGGAGTTCCAAGTTAATGGACCTCTTAATCCTGATGTACACAAAACCATGGTTAATTAAAAGTTCTAATTACACCCTAGTTACATTTCACTTGTTTTAGTTTGACCACGAACTACCTCAAACGCAATCCATACCATATAGCTATGTGCAATTATTCAAGGACTTACAGTTAGTAATACACATTGTGTTGATTTTTGGTTTGGTTTGGTTTGTTTGTTTTAGTTTTACGTCCCATGATTATGCTAGGGCGTCTAAAGGAGAGGTGAAGCTAATGATTATAATGGAATCCGAACCACTTCGGTCGTTCAACTGTACCCCCACCGGAAGTCGAATTCGGGACCACGCGAACCGAAGTCAAGCGTGCTAGCCACTAGACCAAATGGAGGTCCTCACATTGTGTTGATAAAAATCATTGAGTCAGTGTTGTCAAATTCGAAGATCAAAAACTAGCGTGTCTGTGCTCCAAAAGTAGTGGATTTGAACTATTTGTAGGCCAAATATATACAGTAGAAATGAATTATGTGGCAACTAATGACTGGTACTAATTAAATTTTTAACATGGACTAGAAAATATGCTAACATTTTGCAAGAAATTATGATCGATGAACAAAAAGAATTCTAGACAGAATACCACGAGATAAAAACAGCCTAGGAAACGTCCTTGCACAAGAAGGTTTGACGAAATCAAGGACAACTGGGGAGTAACCTGAAAAAGAATTGGTCAAGGTACATAGTTGTAGTGAAGACTTGGAAGGATCTTCATCCAGCAGTGGGTTCATAATGGTTGATTATAATTATGGTCATGATTTTATTATATCTGGACCTCAGTGATAAACTAAACCAAGTCATAATTTCCTAATTTTCGAGGAGAAGCGAATAACCGGTTCCTTAATTAAGACCTAAAGTACTCTTTTTCAAACTATAGGCCTACTAACGAGGAAACGGTCTCAAGTGTAAACAACCGATTTGGCTGGGGTCCGGATATGTGTTACGGGAGACCAAAGTAGGAGACTCGTATTCTGGCATTTGGGTCCATACGCAGAAATTTCCGAAATACGGGACCCCAAAATGACCTTTCATGCTATAACTTGGAAACGAATGACGTTATTTGTATAAAACCGATTTGGCTGGGGTCCGGATATGTGTTACGGGAAACCAAAGTAGGAGACACGTATTTTGGCGTTTGGGTCCATACGTAGAGATTTCCGAAATACGGGGCCCTAAATTCCCCTACGCCAAAATAAATGTTTTCAACTTTGGTCTCCCGTAACACATATCCGGAACCCAGCCAAATCGGTTGTGTAAAAGTAACATCATTCGCTTCCCAGTTATAGCATGTGGGGGCACTTTGGGGCCCCGTATTTCGGAAATTTCTGCGTATGGGCTAAACGCCAAAATACATGTTTCCTACTTTGGTCTATCGTAACACATATCCGGAACCCAGCCAAATCGGTTGCGTATAAGTAACGTCATTGGCTTCCTAGTTATAGCATATAGGAGCACTTTAGGGCCCCGTGTTTCGGAAATTTCTGCGTATGGGCCCAAAAGCCAAAATACTAGTTCCCTACTTTGGTCTACAATAACATATATCCAGACCCCAGCCAAATAGGTTGTGTACAAGTAACGTCATTCGCTTCCTAGTTATAGCATGTGGGGGCACTTTGGGGCCCCGTATTTCGGAAATTTCTGCGTATGGGCCCAAACGCCAAAATACATGTTTCCTACTTTGGTCTACCGTAACACATATCCGGACCCAGCCAAATCGGTTGTGTACAAGTAACGTCATTCGCTTCCTAGTTAGCATATAGGGGCACTTTAGGGCCCCGTATTTCGGAAATTTCTGTGTATGGGCCCAAACGCCAAGATACGTGTCTCCTACTTTGGTCTCTCGTAGCACATATCCGGACCCCAGCCAAATCGGTTGTATACAAGTAGGCATAGGCGCGAGGCCAAACGAGACGAGAACTGAAACAAGTCTCGTCTCGTCTCGCAAAAGCAAAATCTGTTCTCATCTCGCAAAAGCAAAAGCTGTTCTCGTCTCGTCTCGCAGACCTAAGTTCTCGTCTCGCGTCTCGGAAAATTTTGGAAATCTCGTCTCGCGGTCTCGCAAATCAATACTGAAATAATATAGTCTTCATTCGACCCTTTTAAAATAATGTATACTCAAAATTTACATAGTTTTGTTTCATAGTTGCATTGTTACACAATGCTTATCCACTCATTCCGATTCACAATGCTTGATTTTACACCCCACATTCTCGGTATTAAAAAATGCCAGTTTTCTTTAGTCTCTGTCTATGTGAAGTATGAATGAAATCGGCATGTTACATTTGAGTAATCTTACTTGCAAAATAAAAGCTTTCAAATAACTTGGTAAGAACGGTAACTCAAATAGCCGTATTTATAGTAAACATGCAGCGTTAGTAATATATATTTCACAACTTAAATGCACTTTCATCTCAATACAAACCGTCTTTCGCAAACTAAGGAATGGAATGAAATTCACGCAACGAACCAAGCTCATCTGAAATAATATTTCAAACTGTTTGCAATCTGAAACACTAGTTTTTTTCCTCAAAATCAAAACAAAACCATAAAAAAGTAGTGGAGTACCGACAGCATGTTTCTCCCCCTCCTTTTCTGACGAATAAAAGCTAAGCAGATATCAGTTCTGGTTTTGGTGAGAGGGTCCGTTTTGCAGCCATAAAACCATTTATCCTAAATGTATGTTTAGGGAAAGAAACAACTGCTTTATTTTGACTAAAAAATTTTCCTTCTTAAACAAGCCAATAGGCCCTTTTTCTGCCTTCATAAAACAAGTTACCGTAAGAAAACAATTAGGTGGGCAGGGTGAACAAATCTGTTCTAAACCCAGAGGCTTTACATCACATTGGAACTGAACACGTGTCTTTTCCCCTCATATATATATATATATATATATATATATATATATATATATATATATATATATATATATAATGCATTGAAAATAGGAAGAAGAAAGTCAGTGTCAGAGACAGACAGAAACAGAGAGAGAGAGAGAGAGAGAGAAGATATGGTATCTTCTGGCCGACGCCTCGAATTTCTGCACTGAAGGAAAAATCAAAGCGAGTCGTATATTTTTGAACTAGGATATTTTTACCGATGGTGCAATAACAGAAGACCGGAAACCGCAGCCGCGAATATGCAATGTTACCTAAGTTCATTGTTTCCGTCTACAAAATTTTCCGAAAAGACAGCTTCCAAATATGTCCTCAATAAACAAATAAAAAAAAGTATTGTACTGGTGTTTGCTATCCTGCTTTTATGATTTGTCAAGATGTCTCATCATCAGGAGGAGGGTGGATACACAAGACAAAACGAGTCGGTTTTTTTTCCTATTTCCCTCCCCCTCCTCAAGAACTTTATGACCAAAGATCTTGGCTCACGACCCCAAAGAGAAAATAAAGAAAACAGTGTAGGTAATGGAAGAATCTATTTTATTGCATTTTGGGAAAGTAGTGACAAAGAAAAAGAAACACAATCTTTATTTCTTGAATCTTTTGTCATGAGGAAATCTCCAACAATAACTAGATTTTGATTAACCTTGTTAACTTAAACCTATCATGAAATCAGTAATTGTGACAACCTGACCAAACCATTTCAAGAAACAAGAACTGCTAACTAAGTAACTATCAGTGTTGCCGAAAAGTCACAACACTTACCCCGTTAACTAGATACTTTGAAACTACCAAAATAACAGTAAAACATTTAAAAATTAATACAAATTTCATAATACAAAGGAAAATTGTATTTTTTTATTTCCACTAGTCGACATAATTTATAGTAAATGTTCAAATAAATGCTAGCCCAAAAGTTTAGAAATAAACTATTAGTTACTGACTTGCCTTCGTCTGCGATTGTCTCTACGATTTCAGGTAATGATGTTGTGTGGAAGGGATGTTTCGATGAGAACCATGCACTTCTAAGGTATCAATTTTGTAGAACATTAAAATTTTGGGGGAGTTCATAATTATGACAGCATTGTTCCTTACTGCAAAGTACAGCACGAACGCACAATATTCATTTACCTTTTCTGGACCCATTCTGTTCGAGGGTTGGGAACGAGCAAGTTCAAACAAGTTTTCTTTAAATTTGGCTTCACTCGAAATAAAAATATTTTATATCCACTCGAGAACTCGGTTCAAAAAATCTCCAATTCGACTCGATATTTGCTCAAGTTTCGAGTAGTGTCGGGTCCAAACGAGTTTAATTCTATAGTATTAATAGTTTTTATATTAACTAGTGATGCTTACGAGATGCAACAAGAGGAAAAATTAGTCTATCTTGAGATGTTGTTAATGTATTATCTCGAAACAAATGTGAACTGTTTCTTGAATATCACCAGTCCTGGTCACGAGGCGAGACAGATTTGATTTTGTCTCGCCCAGTCTCTATCTCTCGCCTCAAAAACAAGATTAAAACAAAATACGGAAATTTAGCTGTTTGTTTAGGCAAATAGTAAACATTTTTACTTTCGGTATGACCAGGCCTGAATTCAATTCATTTTTGGTGTTTATTTAGTGTGGTAATGGTACAGGAGGAGTTATATAAAGAATAAACATGCGAAATCAGTGGACAATTTACTGAAGAAATTTTCAGCGAAACAATTGTTGTTGTTCTCCTTCTTTTGCGAAACCTTCATCCTCAACCATATAAGTGTCTACACGTTCAGCCGAATCTTTATCGAATTCATCGTCTGAACCGTCTGAATTCTTGTCAGCTTGTCACAATTTCTCTCGAAACTGTTTTCGTATTGAAAACATGGATGATAAGTTCCGAAGGCTTTTAGCAACAACAGATCCTTTCATTTCTTCTTTGGGCAAATCATTTCATAAGAAAATGAAGAATTTGTCATCTGAAGCTGTAAACCTTTTAATTATTTCCAACACGGAAGCTGACAAAAATTTAGACGATTCAAACGAAGGTGATGAAGGGAATAACTTCCATGGAGATTCGGCTGAACATGTAGACAATTCCTATAGAGTTATTCCATGTGGAAACGACAAATTATGCCAAAATCTTCGTGCGGTCGCATTCGAGATTTGAGTGTTTGTCTGAACACTAATCAATATGTGCTAGGAAGGAAAATGGAATGATTTGTAATGCACACCATTCATGTTGAAGATACGGCCATAGTTGAATCTTAAGTTATGTTCATTTTCTTGGAGCTCTATCGAAAATGAAAAAATAAATAAATAAATTCAAAATTGCACTATAGATATGTGGACAGTCCTTTTTTTTTACCACGTAGTAGTGACGCAAATGCACATTTTGGGTTACGAAATATTTGGATCTTTTTAGTCCAAGTCGATGAACCAAAATTAAACCAAAATTATATTTTCGGAAGAAATATTGAAAAATTTGTTGTGTCAAAGGGAACGTAATTTTGCGAGAATAATAAGTATCATCTGTACTTTCTATAGAAAAAAAATCATCTTTTGTGTTTTTAATTTTTATTAGTGCTAGTGGTATAAAGTATATAGTGCATAGAGAACGGATGCTGAGCTATGCCCCCTCTAACTTCTGATCGGAAATGACTAAAACGCTCAAATTTGTGTTTCTGAGCATCACTAAAGTATCTGTTTTCACTTTGTCACTTTATATTGTTGTTGATGCTCCAAAATTCAAAAAAGTAGAAGAAGAAGAAAGAAAGAAAGAGAGAAAGAAAGAAAGAAAAGAAAGCAATACATATCAATCTCCAAAACAGATGTGACCATTACAGCCTTTTGAAGCTCCAACGCTACATCAAGATTGGGTGTGTTGTTTGCATTCCAGGGTCTGAAACCGCTACAAACAAAATCAAATTTTGCAAGCGATTACAAACAATCATGAACTGAGTCTACTAAAAGGAGTGAAAACAGAAAAACACGACTCTCGTTTGTGATTGCATTCCTTTTTACACCCGGAATGTTTACAAGAATGTTTTTGTGGAATTTTACAGCTGCTAAGGAAACTGAATCAGCAAGGAACGTGCAGCCACGTAAACACATGCCGGGACAGAAGTAATCCGAAATACAAATTGAAATTTTCACCACTTGTGGAGGAAGCATATTTCTTGCTGGAATCAAAATATTGTTAGTATTCCACTGTGCCTTTTTGTTCCAGATGGTTTAGAACTTTGTATATATATTTCTGGTTATTATCATTCATATAATCGACCCTCTTGCTCGATTTTTCGCTTTCAGGTGGAATGACTCTATATGGTTAAGGACTAAGCTTTCGAAAAATAAGGGGGAGAAGAACAATTGTTTAACTGAAAAATTAAAATGACTTCGTTAAGTTATATTTTAATTGATAAATGACTGGTAGATTCACTCTGTCCTAGCTATTGAAGTAGACAAAGTATCTTTCTCTCTCGAATCTCAAATTTTTTCAGATTCAGTCCGCTATATGGATCCGCCATTTTGAATTTTTAAATTTTAATGTCAAATTAGTAAGTTTGTAATCAACAAAGTGAAAGGCACCAATGTACCAAGTCCAGTTCGTCAATTTTACTTTTTCCAAATTTGGTCCTCCATTTTTTTTATTTGATGTCAAATTGATAATTAACAAGATCAGAAGCCTCATTATAGCATTTTTTTATCCATTTTTACTGATTTTGAATTATGACCACGTTTCAAGCATTTGATCCATAGTTTATCGATCTCTGTGCGTAGCCCTTTTGGACCGTCGCTCTCCTGGCTGTCGCTTTCTTTGTGCGTCGCCTTTTGACCCGTCGATTTCTTGGCTAACGCTCTCCTGGTCGTCGCTCTTTTGCCATCACTCTCTTTGCTGGCGCTCTACTGTCGGTACACCCATGTTTATTACAAAACTCGATGCTGACATTATTAACTATCTTCTCTTCAATATGTATGATGGTACTTGCAAAAGAACACCATATCAATATCAGAAAAGTAAACTATGCGAGACCGCAAGAAGTCTCGCTAGACTTCTCGCGCGAGACTTGCTGAAGTCTCCTCTCGCGTTCTCGTCTCGCAAAAGATATCAGGTCTCGTCTCGCATTCTCGTTTCGCAAAATATTATAAGTCTCGTCTCGCGTTCTCGTCTTGTTTGCGAGACGAGACGAGACGAGACTTCTCGCGTTCTCGCGTCTCGCGCCCATGCCTATGTACAAGTAACGTCATTAGCTTCATAGTTATAGCATGTGAGGCACTTTGGGGTCCCGTATTTCGGAAATTTCTGCGTATGGGCCCAAACGCCAAAATACGTTTCCTACTTTGGTCTCTCGTAACACATATCCGGTTCCCAGCCAAATCGGTTGTGTACAAGTAACGTCATTCGCTTCCTAGTTATAGCATGTAGGGGCACTTTGGGGCCAAGTATTTCGGAAATTTCTGCGTATGGACCCAAACGCCAAAATACGTGTCTCCTACTTTGGTCTCCCGTAACACATATCCGGGCCCCAGCCAAATCGGTTGTTTACACTTGAGACCGTTTCCTCGTAAGTAGTTACAAAGTAATAGGATGCTTTTAGACTTAACATCATTACACCACTAGAAAGAACATAGTATATTTAACAAGTATTGTTAACTGAATTTCGACCAAAATGTGACTTAGCATACATAGTCTATCTCTAAAGTTCATACATACATACATACACACACACACACACACACACACACACATATATATATATATATATATATATATATATATATATATATATATATATATATATATATATATATATCACATTTACTATGTAAAAACGGATCCAAAATTTAACGAAATTCCTACAGCGAAAAAAATATTTTTGATTCTTCATATTGCAGCAAAACTACGAAAATTAATAGAAAGGAAAACTAGAAAGTTAAGAATCACTTACTTTGCCGGGACAGAGAAAATAGATACATATAGCTCGAATTACCTATATACTTACATAATATGTATGTCCATGTTTCCCAAGTAATTTTCAATCAATATAATATTTCAACGTAATGAACGCATGATTAGTTTTCTCCAATAAAGATTACATACACCGCTGAGAGCTCAAGAATAAGCTTAATCTATGTTAAGGCACTGGACATATGCTTATGTAATACATTACGACCTTATGAACTTGTATAAGAAACAGAATGTACTTAAAGTGAGACGCAAACTATACGAAACATCGGACTTTGAATCGAACTTGTTTCGTGATCCAACCCGAGACCACAGATAGCAAAGATGAGTGCCGTAGCTCCAACCACAAGGTTAAAGAAGTTCCTGTTTTAAAGTGTCAATTAAACACTGATATGTGAAACTGTAATAAAGCATTTGGTCAATTTGAAACAAAATATAATGTAGTAATAATTTACTCTATTTGTTAAGATAATGAACGTTATATTCTGTTTTTAAAATGACAGTCAAAGCAGAATGTATTGGATAATAAATGAGAAATTGTAAATTTCAATTTCGGCGCGATCAAATACATTCGTTCTCCTATGTGTTGCGTTATCCGTTAGGAGGTATCGAACAATTTTGATTCAAAGGAAGGAAATAAACTACTGTATAGTACTGGAGTTAATTTAATAGAGTTTAATTGTATAGGCAGCACTGACGCTATTTGAGACAAAGTATATTGCTGAAAGTGAAATATGGGTTACTATTATTGCTTTATCCCAGGTATGTTATACTCACTGATGATTGAAGCTGGAACACACACATGGAAAACATTAGCGCTAGCAAATTAGCTACGTAGAGGTACATGACACCATAATTCTAAGTGAAAAATGAAGGCAAAAAATAAGAAGTGAAACGACAGACTGTACGATAATAATACTTTCACAATTTTAATTTCACACTATTTATTTCCAGACTTTCGAGACGAGACCGAGATCGAGACAAGCATCTGTTGACCAAGACGAGACCGAGACGGCGATATTTGACTTGACACGAGATCGAGACCGCTACTTATCAACCGAGACGAGACTGAGACTGTATAAAGTCTCGTCTCGTCTGGTTTCGGTACCATTCATAATTTTACCTGTCCGTGGTTTAATTGAAATGTACAAAATGTTTACTACGTGACACAAAAACGTATAAAACCGGAAAAATTTTCAGTTAGTTAAATTATACTACAGGTGTCTCACTACAGGTGTTCGAAGCTGCCAAATTTTGAAATAACTCCACGCTGTTTATTTGAATGCTATAAAATGTTTTGCTGGTGATACAAGAATGTAAAAAAATTTATAGAATTCTAAACTTGTTAGAATTCAAATTTGAAGAGGCCGTGCTACAGATGATCGAAGTGGCTAAGAATTAAAATAGCCTACCTTCGCTTATTTAAATGGCACTAAAATGTGGAAAAATCGAAAAAAAAATAGTAGTTAATGAAACTACGAATTTGAATATTGTTGCACTACAGGTAATCGAAGTGTCCCATTTTTGAAATGGCCCTCCGTCGTTTATTTTTATGGTACAATTTTTTTCTTGCATGGACAAGAATGTACAAAAATTGGACAAATTTCTGAGCTAGTTAAAATTCGAATTTGAAGATGTTGCACTTCAGGGGATCGAAGTGCCCCAAATTTTGAAAAGACCCTCCCTCGTTTATTTTAATGGTACAAAATTTTTCTTGGGTGGACAAAAATGTTTAAAAATTGGACAAAATTTTTCAGCTAGTTAAAATTTGAATTTGAAGATGTCGCAGTACAGGTGATCGAAGTGTCCCAAATTTTGAAATGGCCCTCCCTCGTTTATTTGAATGGTACAAAGTTTTTCTTGGGTAGACAAAAAAGTACAAAAATTGGACAAAATTCTGAGCTAGTTAAAATTCGAATTTGAAGATGTCGCACTACAGGTGATCGAAGTGCCCCAAATTTTGAAATGGCCCTCCCTCGTTTATTTTAATGGTACAAAATTTTTTCTTGGGTGGCCAAAAATGTACAAAAATTGGACAAAATTCTGAGCTAGTTAAAATTCGAATTTGAGAATGTCGCACTACAACTAAATGGTTGGGCCAAATTTTGAAATGGCCCTCCCTCGTTTATTTTAATGGTACAAAATTTTTTGTTGGGTACACAAAAATGTACAAAAATTGGACAAAATTCTTAGCTAGTTAAAATTCGAATTTGAGGATGTCGCACTACAACTAAATGGTTGGGCCAAATTTTGAAATGGCCCTCCCTCGTTTATTTTAATGGTACAAAACTTTTTCTTGGGTGGACAAAAATGTACAAAAATTGGACAAAATTCTGAGCTAGTTAAAATTCGAATTTGAAGATGACGCACTACAACTAAATGGACCTCCATGCTAGCTATATTTCACTCCTAATTCACATCTATTGTTGAGAAAGTAATACCATAATATTATCAATAAATTCCCATACATCTCATAGGATTCAGCCGTTCGACATTCCTTTCTACGCACAACTGAAAACAATGCTCTCTGCTTTTTAAATCCCTTATAGCCATACGATTATTGTTTCAATGCACTCAAAAATATGTATTATTTCAGTTATAACAGTAGTAGACAAAGTACATAGTAAAATTTATAGCCTCCCTTGTCGTTTCTTTTTTGAACTCACTCCTTCCAGTGTTTCTTTCTGGAACAACGTTCCGGGGAAACAATTGGTATTTTGGGGGTCACTGCGTGCACTATTCTGTGTATTATTACATTATAGTTGTATTATATTGGTCTCCTCCGGGGGCACTCTCAGAGCCCCGGGAGGGCAACGTCCCCAAAACACATACCTGGAGGAACCACTGACTCATTCTAGATATATATCTAAGTATGTTATTTGTTATGAAAATGTTTTCTTGCTTTACACATATATATTCGCTTCGCGCAGAATTGTCCCATGTTACGTGCAGTATTACCCACCTAGTTGGGTAATTCTGCGCAAATGTATAGTTCAGGTTTTTTGTCTTTTGTCGAGTACTGGTGTGAGATTTTATTCAAACTTCGTCTTTATCTTGTTTAATACATATCAAACAATGGCTGTGGAAATTTATGTCGTTATGCTTACAAAAGCAACGGAGAATTAACGATTTCCCCTTAAGTGCGCAGAATTCGACCACTTTCCCCTACATCAAAATCTCATTTTCACATTTTTTGAGGTTAGACTACTGTTGCGCAAACCCCATCATTTAGTCTTTAGTATATCTTTAAACGTACTACAAGTATGCGACTTTCATCTCAAGTCAGTAGTTGTATAGATCTGCCTTTTGTTATATATTAATCGAGTTAGGATTAAAATTCGATTGTTTGTGACACCTATGATAATATTTTCAGAATGAGTTATAACGTTGAAAAACTGCATAGTAATGCTGCATATTTTCTTTGTGCCACATTGAAAATTAGTGTAGTATATCTTATACAGTCGGCTCTTGTGATTAATCCAATGATCTGAACTCCTGCAGCATTACGCTAAAATCATGGATGTCTTTGAATTTTCATCATTTCTATTTTTTTTTTATTACGAGCAAAATCAATATCATAAGCGGTATGATACATATAGACGCAGATCAGTCAGTTGATTGCTTAAAGTTTATAGCAAAGCTATTACATTTCTAAGACACTGGCGGCGTTAGAACAAAATCCATGGCTTTCCCATAAAATCTTGAATCTCTCTATATAAAAAGGGCAAAGTCCTGAGTGACTGAGTGAGTGAGTGACAGATTACCGTACAGGCCAAATCACTTAAGCTACAAACTTGAAATTTGGACAGTTTAAAGGCCTTGTGAAGTAGGATACCACTCAGGAAGGACTTTGGGAAATTCGACGAGGAAAGGGGGAAATGGGGTGAAAATTTTGATGATTCTTGACGTTAGATACTTCAAATTTGGTATTTGGGTTTCTCTTTGAAAATAATTTGATACTTGTTTAAGTGTTTTTTGATATTTAAATTAGAAGGGGTAGGGGTCAATTTTATTATTTCTTCTTGTAATTAATGATATTTCAATCTATGTTAAAAACTCTCACTTTCTGTTGTTTGCCGATGATCTCAAATTATATTCTAAAATAACCACAATAGATGACTGCACACAACACGAGCAGGATTTACAGGGTGTTGGGCAATGGTGTGACAAAAACAAACTTTCATTGAATACCTCTAAATACAAGTCTTTATCGTTCTCAAGGAAAGAAACTCCCATCAATTATCCGTATATAATTATTGGCATAAGTAGGGGAGATATGTAGGTTCTGCCCCACTTTCCCCCTCCTCCCCTAACTGCCCCAAAAATTTATGAAGCCACCATTGGCCATTGTACTTTTACACATAAGGATACCCCAAACTGATATTGAATATGCTTTTATGACATTTAAAATCATAAAAACTTACATCTAAAATATTACAATGGAATCCTACACAAAATATATTTATTGCATCTTAATCTCCAGTTTACAAGCTTTCATTTGACACTTGAATCATGAAAATCCGTTAATAATTAGCTTTAAAAACTCAATGAGAAGGAATACATACAAAGATTACATACAACTCCGGAACAGATGATCTGTCACTGATTCATTTTGAACGATTCCAATACTACCACAGGACCGTCCAATCCGATTCTCTTTCCTTCTCCTCATGCCAACATACATATATACACATTAGCCTCTCTTCCTTCAAGAGAACTTTTAGCTAGCAATGGTGAGATGGCGCTGTATATCAATGACGTAGTCTCCTTTGGGGAGAAAACGTAATACATGACGTCATTGAATCCGTGACGTAGTCTCCTTCGGGGAGAAAACGTAATACAATCCTTCAGAGAGAGCATGAGTATAGAAGCGGTAAATTCAAAATATATAACAATAAGATTATCTATATCTTGGTTCCTATTGAATATTTTTTTTTGCAATTTCATTGCATTTTTGGATAGCCCATATATGTATTGCGGGTTGCATACTTTACAGGGGTAGGTGTTTGCGGGATGCATAACTTCTGAAATTTCAGGGGCAAAAACGAAAAATGCTTATACCATCCTTATTTATTAACCGATTTTCAAAATTCAAACGACAATCGATAGAGAATTAAAAGTACTATTTTTTTCATGTATAATCGGTTGCCTACCTTCAAGGATGCGATTCTAATTTTTAATAATTTCACTAATTATTGTTACTTTTGAAAAATAAAAAATACTTGCATAATAATCACAAAATTCTAAGACTTTTTAAAATAATAACATTTTCCCGAAAACTCAAAAATAAACCCGTAAAAATTCCCGAAATTTTGAATTGGCTATAACATCGTCAAATATTAACCGATTTTCAAAATTCAAACGTCAATCAATAGAGAAATAAATTTAATTTTTTGAATGTATTGTAGGTTGCATAACTTTAAGGATATTATTTAAAAACTCAAATAAATCTCTTATTTATGTATGGATATTTAAAATTCGAATGACATTCAAAAGTACTGCTTCTCCTTATGCATTGTGTATGTTTAAAGATCTCAGTTTTATGGCTTTATAACCATAAAACACTTAGAACATACTTAAAATTACAAGTTCGGATACTGATAATGGAATCTTCTGTTAACCTCGTTCTCTATAGGAAACAATGACTTCTTAAACTCTGTCCACTGATCGTAATTCAAGCTGAATAGACAGCCGTTAATATCAAAAACCACTTGAACTTCGGTTTGCACATTTTTCACAATTACATTAAAATTATTAGTAAGAACGAACTTTTTTTGAGGATCCATTTCTAATCACTCCATTTTTTACTTGTGACAACACATTTTTGTTCATTTTCGTTCATTTTTTGGATTTACATACAGAACTCAACAGTTGGATAGTTTTCTTTTAGACCAGTGTATTTGATTTTTATCCCATCTTTAACGATCTCATCAATCATTTTATCTGTTAAGTGTTTTGTAAATCTAGGTGCAAGAAAAACATTGAACTTCTCACACTCAACTAATATGCTCTTTCCAAACTTAGTTTTAATATTTTCCATTTTCACAATCTTATATTCTGTATTTAATTCTAATTCTCTTAATCCAATACCCTCTTTTTGTTTAAGACTTCCAAGCTTGTTTAAAAAATCAACGTGTTTTGCCATCGTATTTATTATATAGAAAATCAACGGTCACTCTTCAATTTTTATCTTCACCCAAAAATATTTAATCATTTTTGTCAATTTCGTTTGATGGAAAAACTTCCATAAAACAATCGTTAATGAAAACAGTTTGAGGATGCAAGGGTATCTTTTCGATACCCTTTAAAGTCGCCTATGGCTAACTGATAAAGGGTCAGTAATACTGGACCTTAGATTCTTGAAACGCTCACCCTTAAAATCTCTATATGTCCGTTGATATTTTGTTAACTATCTAAAACTCTTCTACTACTTTCTCATTCTTAGGATCATACGTGAAGTTCTTTCGTCCAATTAAAATCGCATAATATCAGCAGCCACAGCTTCTGCAAAGTCTACAACAATCTTTATGTTTGTTCTCTCATTTACCGATACATTCTTTCTCTTACTACAATTAATCACATACATTGGCCTGTTATCTATAAACTCTTTAGGATCATAGTACATTTCGGTGTTGCCACATGTTATTCTCTTAAATGCAGTATAATCTTCGTACATCTTAAAAAAATCCTTGTTAGCAATATCTAAGTTTCTTGATTCTTTTGGAAATACCTCATTCCTCCCATTCTTAAGATAGATATTCTTTACCTTACAATGATCAAACTTACTTGCATCTGCTGTTTGTTTGCCACTTCTATCAGTTTGGAACATTACAACTACGAAATCAGGCATATCAAATTGTCTAGAATTAAAGTGAGTAGTAACATCAAACTCCAAGAAAGAACCTGTAACAGTCTTTTGAACACATTGATAAGTATGGAATGAAAACATGACTTTAGGTTCTTTAAGAATATTCAACTTTAACCTGTTTTCATAATTAGATTCGTATTCAACAATAGGCATTCTTATCTCCATACTCTTTATTGTTATTTTTCCATCATGAGGAGCTGCTCCTGATCCAGTCCATTTGTACAAGACATCGTTATTGTGGTTAGCTTTTGTAAATGTTATTCTCAACCCACCTTTCCACATAACCTCTTTATAATCACTTAAGAAGCCTGGAATTAATCTTAATGGATACAAAACACTAAAGTCCTTTCTTAGACCAAGTTTATCATCTGTTTCAAATCCTGCTTGTTTTAAATATTCAACTTCTGGCTTGGAAATCTTTAACGTTCCTACAGCTGTAGATGTTATTCCAGGTAACTCAATCTTATCTATAACAACTCCATGCTTTCTAACCTCAATTTGAGAAAAGAAGAATGGGAAGAAGTTATCTACAAGTTTTATAGTATCGTTTGCACCAAATGTTCCTCCAACTGATGCGCCAACAACTTCAAAAGTCATATGACAATCTGCTTTGTGTGGATGTACGAACCCATCCCCCACATTGAAATCAAACTCAATATCTTTGTTAGCTTCATTCAAATTATTAAATGTTCTTGTGTTAGCTTTAAAACTCTGTAATTCGTAACTCTCAACACTATCCATTTATTATAAAGAAAATCTTGAAACAGCGCTTTTATGGGATATACCCATAAAAGAATCATACATAATAACAATTAGCTGAATTTGTACCTTTAGATGCGAGAAAATACTTGACATTTTGGACCTCCGAATACAGAGGGGCTAAAAATTTTCTAAAACTTATAATCCCCATCCCAACTTAACCTTAGCATTCATAGCAGTACCAACCCCAAAAGTAGCTAATCGTTCACCAATTGATGCGTCACTACTAAATGCTCTTTTCCATGCTTTAGTTTCTAGTTCCTTATTTGCAATTTGTCTCGACTCTGTACCTTTATTGTCTCTGTAGTATATATCATGTTCTTTACAAGCCTCATCTAATGGGTTAATACCTTCATCACCTCTCTCTAACCTTTCTTGAAGCTTCGTAAAAGGCCCGCAAAATCTGAAGCCTGGTATATGTAACTCTGACATTCCCTTCATGTTTAAAATCTTATTCATTAATCCTTTCCCAAGCTTCTCATCATTCCAGAATCGTGGTGGTAACGTATTTAAGATCTTAATCAAATAACCTATACCTTTTGGATCATTAGGAATAAACTGTGAAAGCTTATTATTAATCATACTCACTATACCTACTTTCTCATTATAAAAGTTATCATTTCCAGCCTTTTCTTCTCCATCTATAACTATTAACCTATCTATAAGCTTTCTCACAGCATCCATCCATATATATTCTTTAGGCATCTCTGTATATTGTTTAATTCCTTCACCAGTCCTTTTAGGTGTCGTGTTCTTTTTAGGAGTTGGGGTAAAGTTGGTTTAATATAATTATCCCAAATAGGCTTGATAATATTAATGTACTTTGAACCTCTACTAGATGCTACCTTTTTATCTCGATTATATTTTTGGAAGGCAGCATCTGAGTCTATTATTATTTCCTTGTACTGTTCAAAATCATCATCATCATAATCTTCAATGGTTTTATTAGTATTCGTCGTTAACAATTCCCATAGACCTTCTGTTCCTTTATAAGTTTTACCATTAATTATCAAATCATCGCCATTCACTTTAACTTCCAAATTTCCTATCTTGTTTATTATTTTTCCATCTTCTTCTACAGTTCTTATTCCAAACACAGTATCATTTCTTTTACTATAATATTTCGTTGCAATCTTAGCAAATGACTGTGCTGTTGTTAAAGGTTCTACTCCTTCCACTTTGTCCTTAATTTGTCTTCTCATTTGTTTTATTTCTCCCGTTATAGGTGTATCACTACTACTTGGAGAACTATCATAAGTTATCTTTTTAGGTGTTTCTAGTAGACTGGGATCTATTGAAGCCGTCTTATGTGCAACTGGAACAAGTTCAGTTATTAGATTTTTATTTTGTTCTGCTACTTCTTTGATCTTACTTCCCAAGTTTTGAATAGCATCAATTACAGGTTGCTCTTGTGTCTTAAATTTATCGTATATACCTGCTCTTTCTTTCTTCCAAGATTTGAAGCCCTTTATCAAGAACTCCTTCAACTTAATATTCTTATCAATTTCTTTCTCATCCATTTATTGTATAGCAAACGAACAAACGTCAATGAATGTCAATAAACGTCAAAGAACGTCAAACGTTAAAACGTAAAACGTCAATAAACATCAAACGTTTAAGAAGTGTTTTATCTTGTTCCTACACTTACCATTGTTTACCTTCCTTGTCATATCAATTACTATGAAACCATAATCTTCTTGCCAACATTTTGAACACATCTCTTTAAATTTATCATAAGACATATCTCCCCCAACAAACTCATTATACACATGTTTAAGATTAGTATCATCTTGTCTGAATATGCATAGGAAGTTAACGTTATCCCTTATAAGCTGTTTAGGTACTTTTGAATATGTTTGTGCAAGATAGAAACAGTCTAAATGTCTATGCCTACCTCTTGTAAAGTAATTTCTAACAGTATCTTGATTCTCCAAAATGTAATCGTCAAACACAACAACAGAGTATTTTTCACATTCATCAATAGGTACAATAGAATGATTGCCGCTTAAGAACGTTGCTATTTGCTTCTTAAACTTTAGTTCTGCCTTTTCAAATCGATCTTTTAACTGCTCATACTTTGGCTGATTCATGCTTTTAGAATATATGTAGAAGTAATTATTGTTTAACCAACCTGGCTGTAATAAGAAGTTAAATAACAAAAAGGTTTTACCACACGCCGACGGACCCACGATAAGACAACGAATATCATCAGGTATAAGTTCTCCATTTCTTTTCTTAGCTGTTGTTTCTTTTATCATCTCTTTTACATCCCAATTAATAGTTTTCTTACTCATTTATTATAGAGAAAATCGTCTCTTTTATGATTAGAGAGTACAGACCCGGTTCGTCTGATTGATGGTAGTACTTCGATTGTTATCCATCTCTTAAACTCTTTAGCTTTGGGCTTCTTTGATGATAACACTAAAGAGTACAGACCAGACTCGTTGATGAAGATTGTATGAGGATGTACACTTGACAATGTCCTGGAAAACGGGACCTTGATTTGTTTGTATGTAACTTTGTCTTCTTCATCTACGTGTCTTTCAATGGCGTTTGCGGTCTTTTCATAACCAAGTATGTCGGCAACGTCTTTAGCTTTGGGTAGTTTTGACCGTAGAACCAGAGAGTAAAGCCCAGACTCATTGATGAAGATTGTATCTGGATGTGTTTTTGGTAAGGGTGGTGAATTGCCGCACTTAACTTCTGAAATTTTTTTCTTATCTTCTTTGTCTACATGATCTTGTTACCTGCTAATTTGACTTCATATGATGCTTGTTTGAAACCCTCGGAATTCCGATGATTAATTTTCTGCTCTGCTGGATTTGTACTTAACATTTTGAACCTCCGAATACAGCGAGGACAACTTTTATGATCTTATATCTTTAAGTTGTTCTCTGATCTTAAGCAACGTATCTTTTATATATTCGTTGTCCATTTCACCATTTAGTGTTATTATCATCTCTAACTGTTCTTTAAATGAGTTAATACAAGTGACAATGGTTTTATACTCGTCTTTTCTTTTGCTTATGTTTAACTTCGAAGACAAACCTGTTATTATAGCACTTCCAGTTGCAAGAGACGTTGTTAATATTGAGTAAATTGTTACAGGTATAAAAATATTAATAAACCCAGTTGTTGCAGAAAGTATAACCGATAACGTAATCAAAGGGTAGTATGCATATTTAACAATTTGTAGTTTTCCCTTTTTCTTCTTTAAACTGTATTCTAACTTTTGAATGACATCTTCTATTAACTTGATTACTTTCTCTCTTGGAATATTTCTAGGTAAATCAAACTCATTCATTTATTATATAATAAATGGCTAAGGTATTTAAGCTAACGAGTGATACTTCTGTTTTAAAGAAGAAACTCCATTACGAATTAGACAACAAGAGCAACTATTTAAGTATAGGACTAGTTGGGTTTTACAGTACATATCTGACACCAAACATAACAACACAAAAAAACAGTTTCTCATATGGTGATAGACAAGTTTTTATACCAGAAGGGCAATACAGCTTAAACAATCTTAATGAATATTTAAAATCTCAATCCATCAATATAACATTATCAGAAGATCATTTAAGAAATAGAGTTAAAATTGAAACTGATAGTAATGATGTTACAATTGGGAGTATAGGCACTGTCCTCGGGTTTAATGTTTTTGAAGTTTTAGAAAAGAACAAAACACATATTGGAAGTAAGTTGCCAAAGTTTCATCCGTTTGATACTATAAATGTTCACTGTAATATAGCAGATGGCATGTTTGTTAAAAATACAGAATACACACATAGAGAAACAGGAATTATAGCATCATTCAAAACAGATGCTGGGTTCAAACATAGTATTATTTACGAACCTACTTATCCATTATTTTTCCCTGTATCCAAAGACAAGGTTGATAATTTTGAGATAAGGATAACAGATGAGAATGATTCCTTAATTGATTTTGGTGGAGCAACAACAACTGTACTTTTGCAAACCAAGATTTTCTCTTAGATAAATAGGAAGATGTGTTCTATTAAAGGTTGTATGTTTAGTGTTCCTTATAACGAACTAAAAGATTTATATATTGATCATGTATTAACAAAGAAACAACTTAACGATAAAGCCAAGAAAATTAAAGAAGGTAAAGGAATGGATTTAACTTTAACTACTGCACAAATGAAAAAGATTAAGAAAGAGCATATTGGTGGTTTTATCTTTACAATTCCGGCCATTTTAGCAGCTTTAGGAGCAGTTGGCTCATTAGCAGGTGGTGCAGCAGCGATTACTAAAACTGTACTTGATGCTAAGAAGAATAAACAAGAACTTGAAGAACAAAAAAGACACAATAGGGCTATGGAAGAAAAGCAGGGAGCAGGTAAACCAAAGAAGTCAAAAAACTAAAACCATTGACCAACTTCGATATAGAGAGGTTGGCTAAAGAATTAAAGATAAAACGATTTAGAGGTGTATTTATGAGTGATGAACTTCCACAAAAACCCTATGTACATGAGTGTGGCGTAGTTAACCTTGATAAATCAGAAAACATTGGTACTCATTGGATATGCTATTGGAAAGATAACAACATAAAGTACGTGTTCGATTCTTATGGTGGTGTTCTTCCTAAACAACTGGTACAATATCTTGGTACCGAAAACTTACTTTACAATGACGAACGAATACAAGACTTTAACTCAGTTATATGTGGTCATCTTTGTGTTAAGGTTTTAAATCTTCTAAATCAAGGGCATTCTTTTAGTGACGTTATGTATATGATTAAAAATGATTAAGTGCTTTTATGGTTTGTATCCATAAAAGTTTTTCTTTAAGATAAATATGGAAGCTATACACAATAGATTTTTAGGTTATTTTGAGAAGCATGAGGATGAACTAGATGCACTAGATAGATATAATTTTTATCAGTATTTTCAGGATGTTAGCGAGATAGACTTACAAGATAAAAACAACGAATATAATGTTATTGATCTATGGAAAAGGTTAATACCGAAATTTTTGTACACGGAAGAAGAGTTGGAAAAGTTACGTGCAATAATTACCTTAAAGGACTTGTTGTCAAATTATAGCTCTAGACCATTACAATGCAGTTATTGTGGTAGTAAGTCATTAACAAAAGGTATGAGTAGATACATTTGTGACGATTGTTCTGTAGAGAATGGTTGGGTTTACAGTACTTGTGAAGAAACGAAAGCTGCTTGTCCGAGAAAACCCTGGTACGATACTACAAAAAGATTTAAGTTACAGTTATCTCGTTTGCAAGCTTTACAGGATAGAATTATTCCCGAAGAGGTGTTCAAGGTGTTAAATGATAAACTTAGAGATATACCAAGAGATTTAATATCAACAAAAGATGTTCTAGAAGTACTAAAGAAAAACAAATACACAAAATATTATGATGATGTCTATTTAATACACTATCACATTACCGATCAAAAACCATTAAAATTACAACATATGGAAGAAACACTTATAAACGACTTCGAAAACTTACTCGAGGTCTTTAGGGAGCTGTATCCGGAAAGAGTATTGTTTATTAACCTAAAATGTGTATTGCACTATCTGTTGAAAAAGCACGATGTTCATGTTGATATTGATTTTAAACGCTCACCTAGACAAATAGAGATGTTAAAGAAGTATTTTTTAAAATTAGGATGGGCATTTTCTGTATAATAAATGAGTATGGATATATTTGCTAATGTTAAAGATAGAAAAGATAATGTTGATATTAGTGAGGAAAAATTAAAATTGTTGGAGAATTTAAATGATCTTGTTAGCGTAAGTCAACTTAGATCAATAGAAGCCCAATTAGAGAACGATAGAAAACGATTTGAAGATGCATTAGAAACGTTACAAGACACATACATAAAGAAAGAAGATATTGAAAAGGCTAGGATGGATACTACTAGATTGATTATGCAAAAAGAAACCATGCCTCTACTATATCGATTAAGAGCTAAAAACGTTAAGGAGCCAATCTTTAGAATATTTAATCTCTCTAACGGTTACAAATTTCTCTATAATGGGAAAATAATGCACATGGACTTAAGTTTGGATAAATACTTTCTAGATATATATTTGGGTGATACTTTGATTAAAGAGATACCTTTTGACTTTAAGAAGAACGATATAATTACGATTAAACCAAATAAAAATTCTGCTATGGAAGAGGGACAATTATTGTTTGTTGTAATGTACATAGAAAGATAGCTTTCCTAAAGACGTTTGCTATATAATAAATATGGATATCTTTGGTAATGTTAAAATGACATCAGAGTTAGATAATACAGCTGTGAGAAAAGATATTGCTATGTTAAAAGAACAGCTTAACTTCATCAAACGGAGTCATGTTATAGAGCTTCATAGTCGATTGATATCAGAAAATGTTGAAACTCCGTTCTTTTTAATGCATAATCTATCTATCACATACAAATTTCTTTATAAACGTAGGATAATGCATATAGAGTCATCTTACAATACGTATTATATAGATATATATTTAAATGATTCTCTAGTTGAAACTTATCCATTGCACTTTAATACAAATGATAAATTGACAGTTAGACCATCTAAAGATTCTGATCTGAAACATGGTAAATTATTATTGCTTAATATGCATGCAGAAAGAGAAGACGAAGATAGTGATGATGATGGTGAGAATGTTGATAGCATAATATTAAACAGCGGTAGTTATTGATTTTCTATATAATAAACAGGATGTATTGTGTTACGTGTAAGAAATCGACAGATACGAAGAAAGATACCATTAGAATTGAACAAACAAAGAATGGAAGATATCTAAAGAAAGGTATTTGTTCTGTATGCGGTGTTACTAAAACTCAATTCGTTAAAAAGCCTGATTGACTAGAAGAAGGTAAAGGTGTTAGAGAAGACATTATAGAAGAAATTCACAAACCATCTAGAAAAAACTTTGACAGATTAAGTGTAGTTATAAAGGGTATCGATGATCTTTGGCAAGCTGATCTTTTAGAAATGGATAGTGGAGTATTAAAAGGTGTTTCCAAAATCAATAAAGGTTATAAGTATTTGCTAACGATTATATAAATAGATGTGTTCTCGAAATATGCGTTTGCTGTTCCTGTTAAAGATAAGAGTGGGAAGAATGTTACAGAAGCATTCGAATCCATATTAAGAACGAGAAAGCCTAGTAACTTACAAACAGATCAAGGTAAAGAGTTTTACAATAAAGAGTTTAAGAAGTTGATGGATGAAAATAAGATTAATCACTACTCAACCTATAGTGGTAAGAAAGCTTCTGTTGTTGAGAGATTTAATCGGACACTTAAGCAGAACATGTGGAAAAGATTCACATACAAGGGAATTATAAATGGATAGAGATATTACCAACACTAGTTAAAGAGTATAATCATAAAATTCATAGAACAATTGGTTTAAAGCCTGTAGAAGTTAATAAGAAGAATGAGCAAACAATATTGGAGAAAGTGTATCAAAAAGAATATAAGCGTGTTAAGCCCAAATACAAGTTAGGTGATCATGTTCGTATAAGTAAGTCGAAAGGGTTATTTGAGAAGGGATATACACCTAATTGACCAACAGAAGTATTTGTTATTAGCGAAGTTATTCCATCTAATCCGCCTACATATAGAATTAAAGATTTAGAAGAAGAGGATGTGCAAGGTAGATTTTACGAGCCGGAACTATTAAAGACGAGGCATAAAGATGAATACTTGGTGGAGAAAGTGTTGAGAAAGAAAGGTGACAAAGTATATGTCAAATGGCTAGGGTTTGATGATTCGCATAATAGTTGGATAGATAAGAGTAATGTTGTAGTGTAAATATAAATGTTTGTCTTTTATGGTTATTATGCCATAAAAGGTTGGTTTAAATGAGATAAGGGGGTAACGAAACGATACCCCCATAACATATATTTCCAGGGCCGGAATTATTATTGGAATACTACAATGAAAAATGGCTCCCGGAAAACCGGGGACCATCATCAACGAGTCTGGGCTACTACAACAAAATTCGAAGGATTCTGGGTACTTCAGAAACTCATCTTTGACAAGGTTAGATAAATCAAAAGATCTCCTGCGATATTATAACAAGAAATTAGGTGGGCCAGATCTGCACCACCAAAACCCAATTTACATAGTTGAGTCAAAAGGAACAAATAAAAACAAACAATCAAAAGAGCTAATAAGGTATTACGATGAAAAAACCGACTCCTAGAAAGTTACATACAAACAAATCAAGGTCCCGTTTTCCAGGACATTGTCAAGTGTACATCCTCATACAATCTTCATCAATGAGTCTGGTCTACTACAACAAACTTCATGGTTACAAAACAAACACTCAAAAGATTTATTGGATTATTATAAGAGAAACCTAGCTTCCCAGGCTGGGGAGCTGCTAAACCCATTTTACAAATCCGACCACTTCAGAAACTCGTCTTACACAGTAAAAACTAGCTGGTAACAAAATAAGCAGTCTAAAGGGTTAATTTCTTATATAAAGCCATCACAACGAATTCGTGGGGATGACTTTAAGATTAGTAAGAAGTAAGAAACTACTTGAATATTATGATAACAATTAGCTAGCTTACATCCAAGCTAGCAAAACTAATTCGGGGGAGCAATGGAGCACTTTTGCTCTGTTGCTCTACATAAAAATTAAGTGGAGCAGATATGCTATGGTAAAAATAAAGAGAAACCTAGCTTCCCAGTTTTCGAGCTGTGGAAATTATCAAAAAATAACCGACTCCCAGCGGGGATCCGCGTTTAACGAAGAAACACAAACAAACTCCTGAACGGAAGATTTTCCGGTTGCAAAATACACCACTTGACACAAGACCACTTCAAAGAAGCGACGTATGCATGTTTGAAAGGGGTCCAGTGCTGGTGGACCTCACGAAAATGAAGTTAAAAATAAAGATTTTCTATATAATAAATATGAGTACTATGGATAATTCTCTTAGTCTTAATGACATTTGCTATGAACAGATCAAAGATAACTATTGGTATGGTATCTTTGGTGATTCAAGTTGATTATAGATAAGAGTACAGGATACTTCAACGCTACTAAGTTATGTCAAGACGGCGGTAAGAGATTTGCTCATTGGTTAGAAAACAGGCACTCCAAGGAGCTTATTGAGTATTACAGTACAAAGTTTGCCAGTCGGAATTCCGGCGAGCTAAAGCCTTCTTATTACATTCAACCCGTAGGAAGATCCAAACTCACCAATCTTATATCCGGAACTTATGTACACAAGAGAATTTTCCTTAGCATTGCTTTATGGTTGTCGTTTGACTTTTACGATAGATGTAGTGTGATTATTGAAGATTTTTTTCTTCAAGACTTTAAACAACTACATCAAAACACAGCCGCCCTAGAAGCAAGAGTTAAAGAAGTAAAACAGTCAGTGAATGACCTCAAAATACACAACGAAGAACAAGCAAAGGAGATAACAAAGCTTAAGACTATAGCAGCTGAACACACAGAAGACCCAGGAAAAGTACACAAGTTAATCATCGTTAAAAAGAACCTCACAGATAATCAGCTTCAAGGTATAGTAGACAAGTACGACACAGACAAACATGGTCAGGTTCGGCGTTACGAGTCATACAAATATTGGGTTGGAAGGGTTCAGCAGCGTAATGTCAAGGCAAGACTGCAGTGTCTCGAAGAAAAGTACCCAAACATGTCAGTGTTATTAGAAATCAAAGATCCAAACTCGGTCAACCTCCTAAACAAAGTCAAAGAAAAATACAGCTATGTTGTTTCGTATGGTTGTCACGTGGATATTGAAGGAGAAGACGACGATGAGTTTGTTGTTGAATTGTTTTTGAGTACTGCTATAAGGTATAAGTGCTAAGCGTTTGTTGTTGAAGGTTTTATGGTTTGTCCATCAAACCCACTAAACAAGGACTAAAAACGACTGTTTACAGTTGGCCTTACATAGAAAGAGTAGTTATACCGAGTAGTGTTCCAAGGTGTGTAAATCTCAAGGGCTGTTATTGATTTGGCCAACGCATTACACCGTTAAAAATGAGTACGGCGAACGCCAAGATTCCAAATACGAATGGATTAATGCTTAGTCTTAATGACATTTGTTACGAACAGATCAAGGACAACTATTGGTATGGTCTGTTTGGTGATTTCAAGTTGATTATAGATAAGAGTACAGGATATTTCAATGCTACTAAGTTGTGTCAAGATGGTGGAAAAAGGCTTGATCACTGGTTAGAAAATAAGGGATCAAAAGAGCTCATAGCATACATTTCCAGAACCGGTATTCCGGGTCTAGAAATTATCAAAAAAGTAGCAGGAGGTAAAGGAGAAATATGGAATGAAAAAAGAGGAACGTATATTTGTAAAGAATTGATTCTAGATATATCACGATGGTTATCTCTAGAGTTTTATCTTAAATGCAATCAAATCATTATCAATTACTTCGTTAAAGACTTTCAACAGCTATACCTTACTAACAACGATCAGCTTCAAACAAGAGTAGAAGAGATAGAACAACAAATGGAGCAATTACGATTGCACAATCAAGAACTAGAAAGCAAAGTTGATTATCTTAAAACAGTTACAGCACCATATACAGAAGATCTAGGAAAAGTACACAAGTTAATCATCATTAAAAAGAACCTCACGGCTGCTCAACTTCAAGACATAGTAGACAAGTACGACACAGACAAACATGGTCAGGTTCGGCGTTACGAGTCATACAAATATTGGGTTGGAAGGGTTCAGCAGCGTAATGTCAAGGCAAGACTGCAGTGTCTCGAAGAAAAGTACCCAAACATGTCAGTGTTATTAGAAATCAAAGATCCAAACTCGGTCAACCTCCTAAACAAAGTCAAAGAAAAATACAGCTGTGTTGTTTCGTATGGTTGTCACGTGGATATTGAAGGAGAAGACGACGAGTTTGTTGTTGAATTGTTTTTGAGTATAAGAGACAATTAACAATAAGTTGTGTGTTTAGATATTTGTAAAGGTAACAACTTTTATGGTTTTCTATATGACAAATATGGAGAAAGAATTTGATTTATTACATGATAGACTTGAACTAATTCATCATGATCTTAAACTCTTAGCAACACTACTAGAGAAGCAAATACTGTTGAAGGAAAAAGAGTTATTAGTAATGCAACAAAAAACATCTGATTTGAGTAGTGATGATGAATATAAACATGGTAGTGATGATTATGATGATGATGAGTAAGTTTACAAAAATGATTCAGTTTTAAATGTGTATATATGACTTTGATGGGTTAATCCCATGAAAGCCGTGTTCTAATACAACGCGTAATATGTAGACAATGGCAGGAGTGTACAATGTTAAGCGTTGTATTAGGACAAATGAAAATGAACTGAAATAACCCGGTGAAGAGTACTAACGAAGATTTTCTATATAATAAATAAGATGAGTAATTATAGTAAATTTACTGTAGTAGAGTTAAGGCGACAATGTAAAGAGCGGGGAATCAGAAGATATTCCCGATTAAGAAAAGCAGAACTGATAGACCTTCTTAAACAACATGACGATGAACAAAGCAGGAGACAGATTAAAAATGTATTCCCATTTAAACAAGAAGTATTTGAAGAACCGAAGCCAGCACGTATACCCATCAAAGTTGAATTAGAAGAAACAGCACTCAAGAAGCGTTTACAAACCATTAAAGTCGAAAACACAGGAGGATATAAAGACCCAATAAAATTTTTAAATACAAGTGGAAGAGTTGCTATTAACAAAATCAAAGAGGAATTAAAATTTCACCCTGTTAAAGTTAACCTTGTTTTCATTTGTGACTATATTAAAGATAAAGAAATACAAGAGCACAATTTCAAAACATCAAACGAGAGAATATTAGAATCAACTGACTTAAGTGAATATATACATCATGCCAAACAAAAACTTCGTAGAGAAATGGAAGAATTTCAAGGCCGAGGATCAGGATGGACGTTACATCAAATTAAACACCTAGAAATCAGATTAAATAAGTATGTACCATTAAGAGCTTCTTCCTATATTGAACTTCCAAAGCAGATTAAAGATAAGAAAGCAGTAATAAATATTCAAAATAAAGATAATAAATGTTTCTTATATTCTATTGCAAGTTATTTAAAACCTATTGATAGAACCGTTTCAAAAAATCCTCAAAGGCCCTCTCATTATAAACAACTTGTTAATGAATTACAAAAGAAATATTGTGATGGTGTTGAGTTTCCTGTACAGTTAAAAGATATAGTTAAATTTGAAAAAAGAAGTAATATCTCCATCAATGTTTACGGCTATGACAAGAACTATAATGTATATCCACTTCAAATCACAAAAAATAAGCAGGACTGAAGACTTTTACAAAGATATAGCAGAAATAATTGACCAGTTTGACACGAGTGAATACAAGGAAAATAACATATATGGACTACCACTAATAAACAAAAAAGTAATAGGTAAGATGAAAGATGAGAATAAAGGTAAGATAATGACAGAGTTTATTGGATTGAGATCAAAGATGTATGCTTATAGAGTAGAAAATAAAGAAAAGAAAAAAGCTAAAGGAGTAACTAAATGCGTAGTTGCCAAGGAGTTGCAATTTGATGATTATAAAGAAAGCTTATTTAAAAATGTTAAAACGTATAAGGACATAAACCTCATTAGAAGTTATAAGCACGATATATATAGCATAACCGTTCATAAGCTGGCACTAGATTCCTCGGACGATAAAAGATATATAGCGCGAGATGGTATAAATACGTTAGCTTGGGGGCATTATAAGATAGAAGAGGAGTAGATATAATTAACTTATATGTAGTGTAGTTTTAGTTATAAGTTTTAGATGTAAGTTTTTATGATTTTAAATGTCATAAAAGCATATTCAATCTCACTTTGGGGTATCCTTCTGTGTTAAAGTACAATGGCCAATGGTGGCTTCATAAATTTTTGGGGCAGTTAGCGGGTGGAGGGGGAAAGTGGGGCAGAACCTACATATCTCCCCTACTGGCATATCTCTGTGTAAACCAAATTCAGTTAAAGATTTAGGAGTAATTTTTGATTCAAAATTGACATTCTCTCATCACAATGATGCACTCTCTAACGCTGCATTCAGAAACCTGGATTTTATCTATAGAAAGGGAAAAAAGTTTAGAAACGAGTCAATATTCATTAAACGTTATAATTTTTACGTAAAGTCCCGATTAGAATATGTGTGCGTTATTTGGACACCGAATGTAAATAAATACTTACAAGCAATAGAAAACATACAATTTAAATTTCTAAAAATGCTTACGTACAAGAAAACAGCTTTCTATCCCACACAGATTCCCTACGTGGAGTTAGTAAGGAGTTTGAATTTCCTAACGTTGACGAATCGACGAAAGATGTTTGATTTACTATTTTTATATAAAGTATTAAATAATAAAATTGGCTGTCCAGAGCTACTCACGAAAATATATCTAAGCGTTCCAGCAGACAGAACAGGACAATTACAACAACAGGGAATACTGGTATATTTTTCTGTGAAAGGGCACGAACAAATATTCTCAGTAAATCTCCGCTGTGGAGAATGTGTGAATCCTACAATGAATTAAGTCATAGAACTGATGTATTAGATATATTCAGTATGTCAGAATATGTATTTAGAAAGAGGATTATTTCCGAGTACCTGACACTCGAAGTGAATTGATTAATTGTACGGGTAAATGTATATATGTCTATGTATGTATTATACGACACTATAATTAGGCATTAAGCCTGTTGTGTTGTTTTTCTAAATAGATAAATAAATAAATAAATAAGATGTAGAAAGTAAAAGAAGGGGTGGTAATTGCAATTATTGCAATTAGTATAACAATATGCCTATATCTCGGAAACTTAAAGGGTTACAAACATGGAATTTGGTATTTGGACTTGTCACTTAAAATAATTAGATACGTATTTCGATGTTTTTTTTTTATATATGTGGCCCAGAAGGGAAGAAAATGGGCGAGAAGAAAATTAAGTGGGGATTACAATTATTTATTAATATGTTCAATCCTTTGAGGTTAGAGACTTGAAATTTGATATTTGCATTTCTCATTGAAAATAATTTGACATGTGTTTCAGTGTTTTTTGACGTATTAGTAAAAAGGAAAAGAAAAGAGATGGAAAGGAAAGAGGGTGGGGGATTGTAATTATTATAATAACATGTCGATATCTGAGAACCGGTGAAGGTTAGGAGCACAGAATTTGGTATTTAGACTTTACATTTGAAATAATTAGGTATGCACTTAAGCGTCTTTTGATGTATGTCTTAGAAGGGAAGAAGAGGGGCGGGGAGAAAAGACTTTTATATCTCGGAATCCTGGAATGTTAGAGAAATGAAACTTATTTGAACAAAAATTCGTTATGAAATGAAATCCTTGAGTTTTACGTCCCACGATTATGCTGGTTAGGCTAAAGGAGACGGTGATTATGATAAATAAATGAAATGGTGGAATGAAAAAGTGGGAGGAAACGGGAAAACCCCGAGAAAACCCACGAGCACGGTGTTTGTCCACTACAAAGTCCACACGGCGCGAGCTGGGATCGAACCAAGGACCCCAAGCACCGGAGGTGAACGCTCTACCACTTTTTTTAAAAAAAAACTTCCTGACTTATTTTCTACTTTCGCCACTTTTCAGGACTACTAGACTCGACAGGGACACGAACACAGAAACATCGAGGACAGTTAAAATTCCACCTTTGCTCTTCAGAGGGACTCGAACCCCCAATGAGCTTCACCTTACGATCATCAGCCGAACGCCTCAGACCGCTCGGCTACACCCACCGGCACCACTGAGCCACCGCGCCCCCTTAAAAATTCGTTATGTTTGCAGGCGTATGATGTGCGAGGCCGTAGACCGAGCAAATGTGTGGGCTGGGGGAAAGCCCCCATGTACTCGCACTGAAATTCGGTATATCTCGATACCGGAATGTTATTACATACAACTTGATATTTGAACTGAGATTCGGTATGGGTGTAGGTTTACGAGGTACGAGTTCATAGGCCGATCAAAAGAGATATCAGAGGGTCTAAGGGCAAATCCACAGACATTTCTTTTTAAATTGATTATGATTAGAGGCTTTTGTGGTGCGAGGCCCTAGTAACGGGGGTCTAGTGGCGAAGCCACCAACTAGCCGAGGTCTATTAAGTATATAAATGTATCTGCGTAATGACTGGAAATTGCATGTATGCCTGTGGACAAAATTGCATAAGAAGCCACGAGAAATGACAATCCTTTAAAATAAAAATTTTAAAACGCCCCCAAATTGTACTCTTGAATGAGTTGTATATTATGTTTGCGCAGGGGCGAATCCAGAACGGACTCCTGGAGGGGGTGGATGGATTCTTAGGGGGCGGCTGGGGATGCTAGCAGTGAAAAATTACTTAGATGATCTGAAATTGCCATAAATTACTACTAAAGTACACTGTTAATTGTGGCGCTGGGTAGGGGCGAACGACTTTTCGCCCTTCCCCTGGATCCGCCTATGTGTTTACATGAATGATATAGCTCCTTATACAACCTATGCAGAGTTAATAGTAATGGATTACTAATTACAAAGATACGTGTTACCGCTCGAGGCTCCATATGGTATTTTGTATACACATATAGTACATTAATACATTGATTTTGATACATTAATTGCCATTTAGAACTTTATCTCTACTACAATTCTTAATTCTAACTGGAGTGGTACGGTCACAGAGAAACGTATTTTTAAAGAAAGAAAAAAAGCTCATCAAGAGCAAGAAACGGAAGTTGCTCCTTAATTTGATTTGATCTATATTTTATGGGCTGTGTTCTATTAGCAATGGCCTAGCCCATCACGACTAGGAAATGGCCTCATTCAGTGACCACAATAACTCAGAAAGAATTAGAAAAGTAAGCAGCCTGAGCCTAATGAAGAAGCTTGGGCTTGAGACTAAGATTTCATCCCAGCATTTGACTAGTGTTACAGAAAACAAAGGACAAATTTCCATCAGGACGACCGCTTTAAAAAATATTTACTACCTTTTCGGTCAAGTATTTCCACTAGAATCGAATCTGACAATGAGATTGCTCTCACCAAAGTCCACAGTTTTACTCAATCAAATTTGGAGTAATTGTGACATATTAAGGCACGAAAACCAAATATCAACAGAATGAAGAGAACGCAAGGCTGTGACACGATCAGATACCAAAAGTGTCTTAAAATCTTATTTTAAGCATAGGAATGAAAATCACTTTGTCAATAATTTCTAAAATTTTGCTGATTCGGAACACCCGAATTTTCTGACACGGAGTTTCGAATCCGGATCCAAGATCCGGTTTTTCGGGTCCGGATCCAAGGTCCGAAATTTCGGATCCGGATCCAAGATTCGGTTTCTCGGATCCGGATCCAAGATTCGGTTTCTCGAATCCGGATCCAAGATTGGAAATTTCGGATCGGGATCCAAGATCCGGTTTCTCGGATCCGGATCCAGAGCCCGGATATCCGGATCCAAAAATACCCGGATCTGGCCATCCCTAATCTGAATGTACTCTCCACGTGAAGAAAGCTGCAAGGGAAACACTGCACTGAAAAAGTGTAAGAATATACTACTAAGTATCGTGTCCAGCAGAAAAGTGAATAGGGCAGTGGCGGCTAATGTTAGTGTTGCAGCGTTGCGCAACGACCAAAGTATTTCAAGAAAAAAATATTATTAGCAATAGTAGTAAAGAACAGAAAAAATACTTTCTAATACTCCCATATATACTTTAAATAACATATTTTTCTTACTTCTCTAACTGTTCGTTTCGTTAATCCGTTTTAAAAGGCGAAAAATAATCTGTCACAGAGTCTCTAATTTATATTGTGTTGCAGCGAGCATGCAACGACCAGATTCCTTCAGCGCGGGAATTGGAGCAAATGTTAAGTCTCCTTTCCCCTATCTCAGAAGTTAAAGGGACTGGTCGTTGCAGTGCTTCTGCAACACAACACGGTTTTCAGTGAACGAGAAGGTTTTTCGCGCTAAATAAGATTTCTAAATTTTATTTCACTAGCAGTTAACAAATGGAATTTGTTTTTATGCATTCATATTTTTATATTACGGTACGAATACTGAAGCAAATCAATATAATGACAATTAAAAAAGGTGATAGAATTACAAAATAAAAAAGAAAATATATAGTAGAGCAGAAATCAAATGAAAGTAGATCCGCATTTACAAGTTAATTCTTAGCTTATATAGATAATGAAAATTTCTTCTACAGTAATTTGTGAACCAAATATTAATAAGTCAATATGCAGAATCCCCCCCCCTTCTCTGTGGATAGTATTTTAGTATATACATATTTCTTTTATAAAATAAGTATATTTTATACTCTTGATAGAACTGTATGGTGGGGAACCACATTGAATTTGGGACTAATTAGCAATGCTCAGAGGCGTAGCCACGAGGGGGGTCCACCGGGTCCGGACCTTCCCAAAATTTCGAAACTCGACTAGCATTTGTAGACTTTCTTAACGAACTATACTTGTTTAACAGAGAAATGATTGATGTAAGCTAAATATTTTATTTTACGACTCATCATGTACTCTTTCTTTTCTTATAGAAATAATCGTTCTATGATTTTTTCTAAAAATATAGGTGACAGTAATTAAGAATTACTTATCTTTTCGGGTACAGTAAAAGACAGGTTCGTTATTACGTAGACGTATTGGACCTTCCTCAAATATTTTGGACCCCCAGCTAACATGTTGTTCCTATATCTGGCGGGTTTCAAGGTTGCTTTCCAGAACGTTGATAAACATTGTTTCGCCTCATTGGAAGTATATTGTGTTCATCGTGCATTGCGTAACAACCAAGACGGATGATTTGGAATGTAGTTCTTTTTTTCTTTTACGCACAAGTGTGTGTGTGTGTGTGTGTGTTGATATATGAATAGGGTTGCCAACTCTGTAAAATAAAAAGAACCGACACTTCCTCAAAATTCTCTGTGATATAGGTCTCAGCGTGAAGTATCTCTGTTCGGAACTATCCATGGGAAGGAAATGTACGTGACCGAAAGTGCATTAACACATATATTCTGTATGTCCTTAGAACATTCACTAATAACCTTAATAGATACATTGTGCTATAAATGAGAAACTGAAATTTATCAATCGGCATTGATCAATTTATTGTATTTACCAGTAACTACCATTACTTTAAAATTATCGAAACAGATGAACAAAAGTATAATAATCTTTACGTGACAATTTTGGATTTGGAAAATGAAATTCACTCTTTAAACATATAGTCTCTACTTCAACTATAGGAAATTGCTTTAAGAAGTCCTTTTCCACTCTTAATAAATGTATAAAATTCCTTGTAAGTAAATTTCAAATTTTCCCTGATACAGTCCCTGCCATCTCGCTCAAGGTGAACAAAATATATTAATCGTTGATACATGGTGAAAGGTAACAGTTTTGAGTTTACAGAATGACAGCTACTTTTCAATATCTATACTTCGAACTAGATACAAATTTAAATAACAACAGTTATAAAGGGGCTGGTGAGAAGTTTGCACCCGTCACCGTCTTTAATCAAAATAACATCAATTTTTCCGGCCAGGCCAATGAAAAGCCGGCCAGTTTAAAGCCTTATGTATGAATATGTGACATTCGCAATTCATATACTAGTATCTCTTTTGTATCAGCTGTTTTGGTTATTAGTCATTAGATTTAATTTTATTGTGTGTGCTTTAATTCTGTACATAACCTACAAATTCTGAATGAATTGGATATCATGACTTCTGTAAATAACTTGCAAAAAATTTGCCCAGCTTTCAACTGAGGAAAAAATTACAATTAAGGCTTAGACAAAACAAGCAAAGTGCAATTCAGGAGAGTGTTCGAAAAAAAAAATCGGTTTAAATTTACAGGACACCTTATGGCAGTAATGTTGTATGCACTAGGTACATTTCCACAATTTATTTGAAATTTTCCTAGATAAATTGTGAATAAAGTGTGTTCAATGTACATTTTTTTTAATAACATTAATCTCTGCTACGAACTCTCTTCAGTCTACACTGAAGAGGAATTCGGATCACTGTCAGGGACTGAGTTTGCTAGAATGAATTGTTCACAAAAATCTACAAAAAACATTTAGTGAATCTACAAAGCTTCTGCAATTAATATTAACTGTACCTATGGCGTCAGTAAAAGAAGAAAAGTTCTTTTTCACATCAAACAGAATTGACACTTTCAAGAAATTGAATGTCCCAAGAAAGGTTATCACCATTGATTATACTTTCCATCGAAAAAGACCTGACAATAAGAATACTAGAGTTCAACCAGCATGTATTAGGCAGATTTGTTCCAATCAAAGAGAGAAGAATGAACTTACTAATTAAATAAGGTGATTAATCGGATTAAATGTTCTGCATTTTTTTTATTTTTTAAAAACAGATTTTTATTTAATTTAACATGTCACATAGCATTTGCATCTAAATTTATGTTGATTAGTCAATGAGTCCACTTTATATCTTCTGTCTCCGATCGTTCGTACTGCAACACCCGAAACCACAAATCACCTGCCGCCACTGGAATAGGACAACCATCATTACGAACAATCATCTCCCTTTCACCTTAATGTAATTAACTAATATTTGATACTCGTTATCATGCCTTTATCATCACTGTGAATAGACATTTCAATGCGATGATACACATTCAGATCTCTGACAATCAACACTGGTGGCTAAAGTTGGTTGCAGTACTGAATAAAATCGGTTGGAAAAAGGTAGGTAAGTACGATGAAGTTTATTTTGAGAGGGCTTAATTCTATGTGAGATCGATTAGATTAAAATCTATAAAATCATTCCTAAGATTAGACTAAATTTACAGAAAAGTAGGGATTTTGAGGATCACACTCCAAGGACAAAACCCCTAAAGACGTCCTTAGGAGGAATATACAATTAATAGATGGTGATCAGGCTGGGGATAAAAACTCGCACAGCAACTGCATGCAACCAAAAGTTAGTGTTAACATAATGAAAATGGAAGTTACAAAGTACATCAGTGGTTACGCCACCAGCAGCTTACCACGTTATACATCGTGTACTGAGATAAAACCAAAAACTGTGTAGGCTAGAAATGAGTTTTCTACAAACATATAGTTGCTGCTGAGTGATCAGATATGCGTTGTTTCATTTCCTCAAGATGACTACTAAAGCCTTTATGTTCTACTGTAGATCCGCCATAGTTGGAAATATTACCGTTTCAGACGAACTTTTCCTCATGAGCCAATTACAGTTCAATCACTATTTATCAATTCGTCCTTCACTATATCTGGTGTCAGTGACAAAGTGGCTTGCGAGCTGCTGGATATTTTGGCATTTCCGAAAGACTGGGTCATTATGACGATGTCGAATATGCTAGTTTTACTTGATACCAGTTGTATATATGGCAAGTAACAACGCGGTGAAGTTAACCTGAAACCACTATAGCAAACCAGAGGTGGTTTAGAAGGTTCAGTAGATGAAGTGATAACTGGGCTTTTCGATTCATCGCTCTTAGATCAAACAAGTTCAGCTTGCGTGGAAATGTCAGGTGTCTGGGTAGTCACAAATTTCCGATTAATAACACCAACAAATGCAAACAGAACAGGAAGCGACGTTGGAATGTTCTGTCTTAGACGACATTTTGGATCGGCAGCAGAACTTTTTGACAATCATAACCTTTCGAAAACGCTTTTCGCTTTGAAAGGCTGGACCCCCGAGCCTTGGACAAAGGATGCAAACTTTAATTTTCATCTTTATTTTTACAAGAGTCCATCTGCTCATGGAAGCCACTCTGTTTACATCAGTGCAGTTACATTGAGTTCATCGATACTTGGAAGTTTACCTATCCTCAATTTCACTACAGGAAATTATTTGTTAGCCAAGATTCCCTATCTGCTTGTGTGTCAGAAATTGAAAGAATTTATTAATTGTAAAATTATAGCAATAAACATTGGCTAACAACTATCGTCACCTTCACTTTTGCTTTTCTTTATTGCAAGTTTTAATTATTTTATTCAGCTACGTGCAATTCAATTTTGTTGGCCTTTAATTCGATTTACGTTTTAGTTTTCCTTGTGTTCAATGGTTTCTCCTTGCTTGTGTATTACACAAATCATGCTACGAGGTGCTTCTGTGGTAGCCACTTATTCAGTTTTACAGAATGTTCTGAAATCAAGCTGAGAAGATCTACAAACTTCAAATTCTTTCTAGAAATTCATGTGTACTTGATGACCATCAAGACAAGGAGGACAAGCTGATTTAGTATATTGGATTACTCCATGGTGACTTTTTCAGCCACACGTGGAATTATCGTCCGATACCTCTATCTTACGTCACACACGAGTCGGAAACAAAACTGTTGAACATAGATCGATTGGGGTCTTGGTGCTTGATTCTTGGGTGGAGGTAGATGCAGAGGGTAGATTGAGCAAACGCTATTTCGCCGTAAGTAGAACTTAGTTAGAACTTCTACGAGTGAAATCGTAACAGTTGCAATTCCTTTACCTAGCCGTAATAGTTGCTACCAATTCTCATTGAAAATGTGTTACTTACTTTCATACTAATCCCATTTCTAAATTCACATTTATTTCCTTAATCTAAATCTTGTGATGGTTATAGTCGCCAAAGACTAGTTTTGTAATCGCCGCCCTGGACCTTATGGATTACGACTTGTATGTATACACCTATTCTTGTCGTGTTACTCTAGACCAAACAGAACAATCACATTTACAGTTGACACAAGAAGGTTTGGTCGCTCTACAGTAGCGTGCATCGAAATTCTACTTAAAAAAGAATAACCTTACTCTTGGTGATTCTTTCTTTTAATATGGCCACTATATAACGTATAAGAATCGCAAATCAATTAGTTAATTTCTTTAGATACCACCAATAGCTTAAAAGTTAAAAAAATGTTACAAAATAATGTTTTAAAAAATACACTTTTTATAACAAGAATATATTATTTAGTTTTACTGTTAGTAGTAATGAATCAGTTTACTGTTAGTAGTATTTTTTTTTAATTAGAAATAACTTGTTTTACATGAATTGAAATTGATCGGTTAAGTAACGAAAAATGCCACAAGTGGCCGAAAGCTTGGAGAAAAATGCTGAAAGAGTTATTTTTCCCTGTGTTGTAAAAATAAATTTAAATGTTTCTATTTCTTGTGAATGGTTAATTAAGCAAGAAACAAATCTTTCTTCTCTAAAGCTCTTCGATGACTTCCAAATATTGATGATTGTAATAACCCGAAACTCATTGCGGAAGAAGGGGCAGCTTAACCTCGAGTTTCTTCCATCCGTACATAGTAATGTTGTATACGTAGTGTTGCAGGTTCATATCGTTAATACTCTGCGTTAAATTTGGTTCGTGTTAAATTCTAGCAAATTCTTCCTTGATTGTAGTGTTGTTAGGATAAATCCATATCACGCTTCTTATCCACATACCACTGATAACACCTCTATTACCAACTTCACCATTCTTTCTACAGCACGAGTATGACAAAGTAAGCAAATAATACATTAATCAGATTATGGATCCGTCTTCACATTTTCTTCTAGCTTCTCCAAGCTCAAGTATGTTGTCAACGGTAGCTCCGTCAGCGTCCATGTTGACTAATTAATCATATTAACATAGCTTGTCACCTCTAAGGTAAAAGAACGGTCCAATAGCGCATATTAGTCTTCCTTAACAAATCTTATCAGAGAATCGTATGAATGGTACAAACGAATGAGTCCCATTTTGACACTTGATTGAATCCACAAATGGTAAGACTATCTGGACAAATACCTTTAAAGAACCAACTTAATCAGTACTTCAAACCTGCGAAGAGTTGTCCCTCCACAATTTCCAGTCCGTTTTAGGGTGGAACCATAACTTCGGGAATTCATTGAGCGCTGATCAGAAATGTTTGCTGAATATCTGTTAAACAGTATCTTCAGGGTGCATTGGGCTAGCTGACAAACCATGGTAGAATTCATCAAGGGGCAGAAAAATGGATAGATCAAACCCAGAGAGATGTGAAGATTATAGAGCTTATATCGCATGCAGCAAAAGTTATGCTTCGAATACCGAACAGAAAGTTGTATGGAAGAATAAATGAATAAAGACGAAGAGGAATAGTTTGAATTTAGGACAGGTAAGGGCGCAATATAAAAAATTGAATTAGTAGGGTAATCATTGAAAGGTTTATAGAAGAAAGGGAAGAAGTATATGCTGCATTTATTGATCTAGAAAAAGCTTTTGACTGCTTGAATTTCCCAGACCAACTCAGGAAGGTAATAAAGATATGGATGTATTTAATACTACAGCAAACTACAGATGCAATTTACAAAAGAAATGAAATGACATCTTTGAGTTTTACGTCCCACGGTTATGCCGGTTAGGCTAAAGGAGACGATAATGATGAGTAATGAATGAAATGGTGGAATGAAGAAAGTGGGAGGAAACGGGAGAACCCCAAGGAAAACCACGCACACGGTGTTTGTATACCACAAGGTTCACTTGGCACGGGCTGGAATGAACCTGGGACCCCAAGCTTCGCAGGTGAACGCCTTACCACTGAGCCACCGCGGCCCCCACAATATACAAAAGAGTGAGAGAAGAACTTATATTTAAAACTATCCTGAAGACTGTGTTGACCTATATTTGGAAATATTTAATTTGGAATTAGTTGCAAATAACGCAAAAAAATTAACTGTTCGGTTGAATTAAATATTTTCAGTAACGATTTCTTATAAACATATATTCAATTCCGATTAGTATCATAGAGAGAAGTTTCAATGAAACGCTTCTGAGTGGTGTAAAGTACAAACTCAATAAATTATCTTTCGTGTCAGAAAAAATCTAAATCTTTCGCGTATGTACTGTGTTTAGTAATTGATGTTACTTCCCTAGTAGCAAGAAAGCTTTCGGACAGTTGGCGCGTGCTTGGCTTTTGGCTTTCTACACTTGCACTTCAAACGCATGCTTTCATCCAATCTGCCCTTTGTTGTACTTGCAAGCGATGCTTTAGATCCTTCGCAGAACGTCATAGCATCACTGGCCGTTCATTGGATATTGACTTCACTCACCTTGTAAAACGCTTGCGTTAAGCTTGAATGGAACACTGAATGCAAGGTTGCCCCCATGTAACTTCGTTACTGGAATCCTGCTTGCGGCATTCTTGCACATTTTCAAATAAAGCTGGATGCAAGCTCGGCCAACTTGCAATTCAAGCTTACAGCAAGCGGTTTGAAAGTTGTGTCTGCTACTAGGGTAGTAGCTTTATACATGTAGTAATGTCAGTATGCTGTAACAGGGAGATCCTCTTTCAATAACACTAGTTAACAAATTTAAACTTTTTGTTTGTTACATGAGAAAAATCACCTGATCTTAAAGGAACTTTTTGCGCTGAATTCGAATATGCACTCGGTTTCTCTCCATCACGTACAGTTTTCCCGTAACAGAGGGATTTTCGGAAAAATCCCTCAAAAATTTCCCTTTTTCAGATATTTTATTCCCCTAGCTCCTGTCCCCTTACATACAGTAACATAGAAATTATACCTAAGTATACCTTGATTTATATTTAATAAACCCTAAAAGTTTCGTAAAAATTGCTTTGTTCTTTCTAGAGAAATAAATATATTTGTATGTATACTGTGTGCACTGTTTATTGCACCTGATAGTAATGCTTTCAGATCTCCTGAGTTGGGGTAAAAACGATTTGCTTTATCACTACAAACACAGACATAAAAATGAATATTTACAATAGTCAACAACACACTTGTATTGCTCTCTGTAAATTAGAAACGTGTATAAAAATAGAATGTACTTCCAACGTATATTTTTTTTTAAACGTACAGTATATGTATATCTTAATACATATATATACAATTCTCCAAGTTTTTTCGTTTTGTCCTGACCTAGTCCGTGATTTGCACCTGACAAAACAAGAGGCGGAACTTCTGGGATCAAGGCTCCAGCAGTGGAACTTATTGGATGCAGAAACGAACATATCAGTGTACAGGAAAAGGCATGTTCAATTTTCAAGCTATTTCTCAAAGCAAGATAATGTGTGCGTATGTACGGATATAAATGGGTTGATGGCGGAGCTAGGAATTCCTTACGTTCCAAAAGAATGGAGGTTATTTATCGACGCGTCAAAGGTCAGCCTTAAAGCTGTCCTTTTACATAATGGAAATAAAAAACCTTCTATACCACTTGCGCACTCAGTGAAGATTAAGGAATCCTATGACACCATGTCAACTTTGCTAAATCTTATAAATTACAAGGACCATTGTTGGCAAATATGTTGTGATCTCAAGGTAGTTGGTATTTTATTAGGACTGCAGTGCGCTTACACGAAGTACCAATGTTTTTTATGTTTATGGGATAGCCGAGCTTATGACAAACATTATGAAGTGAAGGAATGGGAACCTAGAGTGAATTATGTACCTGGAGAATGCAACGTCAAATACGCTCCTTTGGTAGATCCTAATAAGATATTGGTGGCGCGGTGGCTCAGTGGTAGAGCGTTCACCTCCGGTGCTTGGGGTCCCTGGTTCGATCCCAGCTCGCGCCGTGTGGACTTTGTGGTGGACAAACACCGTGCTCGTGGGTTTTCTCGGGGTTCTCCCGTTTCCTCCCACTTTCTTGATTCCACCATTTCACTCATCTCTCATCATCACCGTCTCCTTTAGCCTAACCGGCATAACCGTGGGACGTAAAACTTACAGATTTCATTTCATTTCCTAATAAGATATTACTACCGCCACTTCATATCAAGTTAGGACTTATGAAAAACTTTGTCAAAGCCATGGACACATCTGGTGAAGGTTTCAAGTATTTGCGAGATAAGTTCCCTAACCTGAGTGATGCTAAGATTTCAGCGGGAGTGTTTATTGGGCCCCAAATTAGGAAATTAATGCTTGATGATAGCTTTGACAGCAAGTTAAACAGTGCTGAGTTAGCTGCCTGGACAGCATTTAAGTGTGTTGTGCGCAACTTTCTGGGCAATAACAAAGCTGAGAGTTACACAGAAATCCTACAGGACATGATACAGAAATACAAAGAGTTGGGTTGTAGGATGTCTTTAAAAATCCACTTTTTGCACTCCCACCTCAGCTTCTTTCCTGCTAACCTAGGTGCTCTCAGCGACGAAAGATTCCACCAAGATATAATGGCAATGGAGAAAAGGTACCAGGGACGATGGGATCCTTCAATGATGGGGGACTATTGTTGGGGTCTTGTTAGAGAATGCAACATTTCTTACAAAAGAAGGAAGTAGTGTACGTTTCTGTAACCCAATGGAAGTTTCATATATTGTGATAGTTTTGATCGTCTTTTCATGACCTTTTGGTACATTTGTATTATTGTTTATTGTAAATTGTCACACTTGTAAATTATATTGTGTTATATTTTATATATGTGTTTGTGGTAATAAAACAAAACGTTTTACCTCAACTTAAGAGATCTGAAAGCATTACTATAAGGTGCAATAAACAGTACACACAGTATACATACAAACATATTTATTTCTCTAGAAAGAATAAAGCTATTATTACGAAACTTGGAGGGTTTGTTAAATATGAATCAAAGTATACTTAGGTATAATTTCTATGTTAGTATATGCAAAGGGAACAAGATCTTGGGGTGTAAAATAAACGAAAAGGGAAATTTTTGCGGGATTTTCCCGAAAATCCCTCTGTTACGGGAAAATCGTACGTGATGGAGAAAAACCGAGTGCATATTCAAATTCAGCGCAAAAAGTTCCTTTAAGAACAGGTATTTCCTTTTATGTAACAAAACTTTTGTTAACTAGTGTAATAATTGTAATAAGCTTTTCAGGGATACGCTGATTATTCTATTAAAGATAATATTTTGTTATATTTCTTTTCAACTTTGAATGTTATATAGTCAAATGTACGAGCATGTTGACAGAGTTAAATACACGTAATTTAACTAGGTCGTTTTAATTTTATTATTATCATCATCACTTATTTATCATAATATTGGAAAACAGTGGAAAATATCTAGACTACAATAAAGTAAGAAATGGAAAGAACACAAAGATCATACATAAAACATTTTAGAAGCTAACATTTTTTCTTAAATTCTTGGATTTGCAAGAAGACTATTTAATATCCAATGGTTATTTTCTGAAATTTACTTGTGATAATGACACAAACTTCTTCGATAAAGAAGAAAATATTTTGTGATTAAAAATGGTGGATAACGCTGATTTCTTTTAATTGATGACTCCATTGCAGTCTATTTTCCTCTCCATTATTATAGAAGACATAAGGTTAATTTTTTGCACCAAATGAAATACACTATATGTGTGTTTTTCTGGCAATAAATCAGTCTGTGCAATTAAATTAAATTAAATATTGCAATAGGCAAAATATTAATATCATTAATATTCCATGCATGAGCGTTCTTGGCATGATTGAAATGCCCCATATCGTAAATTTCGACAATAACACCTCTTATCTTTCTCTCTCAAAAAATCATGTAAAATTTTTGTGAGTTAACATAACTAATCGTAAGATTTTCCCAAACTGTACTAATTTCTAAAGTTGTTGAGTTATATGAGAACTGAAAAGAAATGCATTATATTGATAGAACTCTTTACAGCTATATTTCCAACAATTGCCTGTTAAGCAAGTCGACGAATGTATCATTTAAGAAAACCATTTTTGTATATTTTTTTAGCATAAATACGTCATTTTTAAAAAGTAAGAAATTGGAAACAACTTTCATTCTATAGGTACTATAAAGGTAACCAAGAAAATTCTGTCGATTTTCGTGGAGGTTTGTGTTCACCTGGCCACCGTGCGTTGAATGCGAATGGAGATAAGGCGAAGGTCATTGTTGGTGAGACTATATCCAACATACTACCTGGTTATGGCAGTGTAGTTAAACCGAGAACTTTGGGAGCGTAATACCTACTTACTTATACCTACTTCCGGGCTCGGGAGCGTAATGACAGAGTGAACATGGGACCGCCACACGCCGTCATAAGGGCGTGTATGCTGTACAAGTTCAAACTGGGGTCAAACGCCGCTGCAGCGGGACAGAAGATATGCCAGGCCCTGGGTGAGGGTGTTGTCACTACGCGGACAGTGCAGCGGTGGTTGAACAAGTTTAAGGTCGGTGACGAAACACTCGAAGACGCACAACGTGCCGGAAGACCAGCACATGTACAAAAGGAAGATCTTCAGGCAGCAATTGAGATGAACAGTGGCCAGATATGTGAGGAACTGGGACTACAATTCAGCGTAAGTGGAGAAACAGTTCGGCAGCACTTCCATCAACTTCGGAAGCACTACAAGTTGCGTCCTACATAATTTGACTCCGGGCCAGAACACTACGCGAGCAGACACCTGTGTTTCTTTGCTGTCTCCTCTGAGGAAGGAGCCATTTCTGGACAGTGTTGACATGGGAATGAGAAGTGGGTCCTTTACGAAGCTCCATGGCGCTGTCAACATTGGTTAGCATCCCATGAACCGATTCCAAAACAACCGAAACCGGCATTTACCAAAAGAAGGTCCTCCTGTGTGTTTGGTGGACTGCTCGCGGCATCGTGCATCGGGAACTACTACCAGCTAGTCAGAGCATCAATGTAACTGTACTGTCAGCAGTTGAGCCGTGTTCAAGAAAAAACTCAAAACTCTGGAGTCAGCACTTCTTTATAGCAAAGAGGACCTCCTGTTACAGGACAACGCTAAGCTCCACGTGGCTAGGATGACCCGAGATACCATTCTACGTCTTGGATGGGAAACACTATTGCATCCGCCATACTCCCGGATATTGCACCGTCCAATTATCACCTGTTCCATTCCTTGGACAATCACCTTAGAAAATACTAGTTCAAACCTCCAGTAGAGTTGCGAAATGGTCTTTATACCTCCTTCGCTTCACGACCCACCAAGTTCCACCGCGATGAAATCCATGGCCTTCCAGAACATTGACAGAAGGTCGCCGATGCTCATGGGGACTACTTTTGATCTTCCAGGTACGTCTTAGGTGATATATCGGTATTTGAAGGTTGTGGGTGAAAAAACGACAGAACTTTCTCGGTTACCTTTATAACTATGCGAAGTAATGTAATATCGTGTCATTCAAATTTTGAAAGAATACAAGAAAACACTACAATAACTCATACTACAGAGGAAAACAGAGTAAGGGTGGAAAACCGAAACAATTATAGTTATCAGTAAAATAACAGAACTGATACTGTATGCGGACATAACTTATTAAACAATGAATTTTCTGCATACCATTCTCCTCCCATGTGCCCTGTGGGTTTCTTCTGGTTGGGCCCTCCTGCAAAGAAAAAACATATACATACCTGAAAACCTTCCTAGGTTTTATGAGTTTTTTATTAGTGTATTATTTGTTTACTACAACGAAACTGCATCACATTGAAAGTGAATTTGAGGAAAATTTTGACATTTATTGAGCGAATTAGAAATTTTAATATCCCACCATTTGGTCCCAGAAATGTGTTCTCATTCGAGTCGTATTTCCATGTACTTAAATGCCACTGGTACATTGAATCCCTGATTCTATTAGGCCTCTCGTTAAGTATGCTTTCTGGTGGATAATTATGGATTTCCGTGGGTTATCCCATTTCCTCCTACTTTCTTGATTCCATCATTTCGTTTATTACCAACAGTACCTTATTCCTTAGCCTTAGAAAATAATAGTGTACTTAAATATAACTGTACGTTATGCAATCCTTTTTATCACGACGACTACAGGAGCATACCTTCTCTTTCTCAATCCTTCCCGCTGTCGCCTCCTTTGTTCCTTTCTTTAAAAAATGACCTTTTGTTTCGGGAAACATTTATGGTGTCATACCTACTTTCAGGCCCGGATTTATGTATTTGGTGAACTGAGACTAAGAGTGTTGCGTGGCACCTACATCAGTGAAGCGAAAAGGGCAGATAATAAACTACTAGACTTCCAAACTATACGAATTCAACATTCCAACTTGGAGTAGTAGATTTGAAATTGAGGTATAAGAACAAAAATAGAACTCATTCCCCGTAGGCTGAATCTATATCAAAAAGCCCTTACTCCCTATCTTTTACTGTTTTCGCTCTATGAAGCTTAATATTGAAACCAAAAGTGCTAATTGATGTTTGCCACTTTCGAGTACAATAGTGAAATAAACTCAAACGTGAAACATCCTTGAACCTATATCAAAGAACTGCTTGTCGATATTTCAATTTTATCCATTATGCAACTAGTCTTTTAACCGTAAATTGTATTATTGTCACCACCAACGGTTTCAACACAAAATTCCAGACAAAAATAATTCTCAGGGCGCTAAAGCTGTCAAAAAATCATTTTTTGATAATTTCTTACCATTTTTTCTTCATGGAAATAGGTATTGATAGAGTATTGTGAGTGGTGATGGTGTATTATCTTGAAACGTTGAGTCGATTGAAAAAAATAAAGGAAAGTTGTTGTTACCTGTTACCATTTTTGTTCCATGGAAATTAACGTTACAGGAGGAAATGGTTGATTTCTAAAACTTTGGGATTCAATAGAGAGTTAAGAGAGGAGATAGTACCTACTCTTGAGAAGATGAATCAAATGAAAAAAAAACTGCATCTCGATGTCTCTGACCATGATTGCTCTATAGAAATAAATATTGAAAACAGGATAATAGTATATTTTAACCACTTCCCATTCCGGTAGAGTGTTGCGGATTGTGATATGTTCACTTGAAACGCTGATTCGATAGACAAAAACAGCTAACAGCTTATAGCTATCTGATACCGTTATTTTCTATGGTGATAAACATTGAAAGCGGAAAAGACAAATTTCTACAACTTCCTATTTGAATAGAGTTCTAGCAGAGGAGGTAAGGCCTATTCTTAAGACGCTAAATCGATAGCAAAACATGTTTATCGATATCTCTTACCGTTTTTGCTCTGATATTTGTCGCCAGACAGATGACGGACATATTCGTTCTATAAGTCCTGCGACACTTATGTATAACATAGTTTGGAATGCTAATGACAATAATAATAACAATAACAGGGTTCCTACTGCTATGCAGAAATCTATTTCCCTGACTTGGCAAGAAATCCCCTGACTTTCAGGACAGGTGTCGGATGACGTTGACATACAAATAAGGAATAAATAACGGTGAATATTTATATATGAAAACATTTATTTATATATGCACCATTTTCCCTGAGTTTTCTCTGACTTCCCTTACCAGTAGGGACCCTAAAATTGTTTTATAAGCTACATCATGTTATATTTGTGTTAGGAATGTATGGTCACGGTCAAAAGTTTTTCAACATTCAAACAAGTGCACTAGATAATTTAATTTAAAAGTTTGTATTAAAGACACACACATATATATATATGTAAACTAGACTAGAAAAGAACTATTAAATAGACTAGAAAGACTTTTATAAACACAACTACTGTAAATGATTACAAAATTTTTAATATAACTGTATAATAAAACCACACGAATTAAAGCACTGGCGTATACTAGTTTGAAGGCACGGGCTACCACTGACCTTGTGTATTATTATTATTATTATTATTAGTAGTAGTAGTAGTAGTAGTAGTATTAGTATTAATAATAATAATAATAATAATAATAATAATAATAATAATAATAATAATAATAATAATAATAATAATAATAATCAGCGTAACAATGAACAAAAAGTAGTTGGTGTGTTTTGTTGGAGCTTTTCCTTTGAGACTATTAGTGTTTTTCACCGTAAATGAAATCCCATCATACATTTGCGCAGTTAACTTCTCGTGAATTGCATTCGCAAAATGTTATTTTTTCCCAATGTCACTTCCCCCAAGAATCGCCTCTGTTACTGACGTTGGTTGTCATTCCGTATCAGTCTTCACAAAAATTCTGAGTATAGCAACGTAACGCAAAAATGCAGACAGTCATTATAATTGTTATGTCCATTATCACTACCTAAATCGCAAATTTCGCGTTGTGTCAACGCAAACGGTTACGGAATGTGCCCGGTTATCCCATACAATATTTTTCGTTCATCAATTTGCATTACAAAATATGTATAGTGGTGTTGAATCCATTAGTGTATTGGTCTTAAATCCATTAGTGTATTGACTTTAGCCTTACAAGAAACGTTCTTTAACTAAATAATCAATTTACTTTGTAAAGAAAATACAACTTGATAATTTTATCGTGGCATTTCATTTTCACGCTAGATATTACTCACAATGCTCACAAGGGTAACAGAAGTTAACACATTCTCCTATCTAGAATACTGTCCGCGTGCCTCATTTCGTAATGGTTGGCGCAAAATCAACGGATTCAACTCAACGCAAATAATGCAGTAAGTACAATAAGTACAATAACAAGAATCACAAAGTAAAACACAAATTTTGACGCAATGTACTACGAAATGATTCTCCGAAATTCTCAGATATTACCAAAATGCTGCTATGTCATTGTTCTTCAATTTACTCGCTCCGCCTGCAGAAACCGATCCACTGACAGGAATCCTGCTTGGTTGCCATTTCGTGCCTCGTTAGTATACTGTTACGGGGCGTGCGCATGCAAGCAGTTAGACGTTTCTCTCTGCTGGCAGACGATTGTGCGGTTTCCCAGTTTTCAAATCATTAGTGTTTACGAAAGCGAGAGAGATTGCGTTCTAAGCGTTAACAGCTGTCTTAGTACGTATTTATGTTTGCGAAAATATAGAGAATGTAGTACCGTGAAAAGAAGACAATAAACTGTAAACGCATTATTTTTAATTAATTTATACGTGTTATATTAACTTTCTTTATTAATGTTGCATAGCTACCGCCGGTAGCCTCCGTTGCCCATAAAATACGCCAGTGATTAAAAGTAAGCGATGATCAAGTAAACAAAGTAAGTATACCTCAAAAGTGCTTTTTATTTCCTTTCATCTTAGAATGAAAAGAATTGGTTGGATCAAGCGGAAAACGAATGGTGGGGGAGAAGAAATGGTGGAGGAGAAAATAACACTTTTAGATATTGTTAAGAAGAGGAAGAAAAACTAGTTGGGACATTGCCTAAGAAGAAATTGGATCATGAGGGACGTCCTAGAGGGTATGATGGCAGGAAAGAGAGGGAAGGAGCGAAGGAGACCACAATTAACGGATGATAAAAAAAAAAACAGAAAGATCATACATAAAGACGAAGAGGTTATCAGAGGACCGTGGAGCATGGAAGCTTCTTAGCTGCTGCAAGTGACCTGCCAGTAAGAGCAGAATACCTATGATGATGATCATCATCTTAAGTAAGTCATTGATCACATTCAAAGCAAGATAATTGGTTATTCCACTCCCAATAGACATCAACGCGAGATTGGAAATCCGCTCTTATCGCATTGTAGCTGATTATGTATAAAGGGGTGATATGTTTATGTACTTTATTTACAAGTCACGCATATCACATCCACAGCTAATGAACTGTATGATTAAACCCATATTACTGATTCACCCAGATATCATGAAGGAACGAGAAATAAGACTTGACGAATATTTTAGATGTTACTTGCTTCAATTCTTATTTAAAGATACATGTGTTAATATGATAAATATAACATGCTTTGTTCATATGTTAATATACTGATATAATACTTAAATATTAGTACAATGAATTACTTATCTTAACATCTTTCTGCAGTAATCGTTGCTTGCTGCTAGCTAAACCACATGTTGCTTGCTAACCATCATACTTTGTCTTCGATCACACACAAACTGAGTAACACTCTAAAACACCGTTAAGAACATGTAAATCTTGTATATTAATGAACATGAGTTTCTCTAAAGCCTATGAATAAATATGTCTTTCTGAAACTATGAATGAATATGTTTGCCTAGTTGCACTTCGCAGCACGTTGTCGAATACACAGACACAACTTGAATAGCACACTGAAAGCACTGTTGCCAGCCAATGCAAACACAACTCACTAAAACTCACCAGAAAAATCACTAAAAGAATCACAAAGAATTCACTAAAACCACTAAACTATATACAAAAAATGAAACTAATATGAATAAAAATAATACACATATGCAAGCTTATCCAGTAGCACAAAGTTCAATCTTAATGATGATTAGTTTCAGCTTCACTACTAGTGAGTGGTATCGATAAGTGGATCTGATTGATACACAATCATTACGTTCGAAAACATATCTTTGACACCATATTCAACCATAATCTACCATTAACATATAGGGATGGCCACACTTTCCGGAAAAACGGAAGACGGAAAATTTTGCGGAAAAACGGAAAACGGATGATTTTCCGGAAAAGCGGAAAACGGATGATTTCCCGGAAAAGCGGATGGCGAGAAAACAGAAAACTGAAAATTTAAGGGAAAACAAGGGCATAAAATTATCTTTACGAAAAACAACCCACACATGTCACATATATCGTCGTCGGCAATTCAAAACCTGCTATGTGCATTTTGCAGGAGAAGCGAAAAACAGTATCCTGGTTAGATTTTTCGCTTTATAAAAGTGATGTTATAAGTAATATTTGATGCTGCACGTAACTTGATATATTCTCAAGTTACTTGAGAAGGTATCAAGTTACGTGCAGCATCAAATATTACTTATAACATCACTTTTATAAAGCGAAAAATCTAACCAGGATACTGTTTTTCGCTTCTCCTGCAAAATGCACATAGCAGGTTTTGAATTGCCGACGACGATATGTCAATCTATAGACCTACAAATAAAAATAAATGGTACGATGCGTTCGCGCATCACGCTTAAATGCCTGCACCAATCGTACCTTCTTTGGTACATAATTAGACCTTTATCTCAAAGCGGTTTATTACTTTGAACACACAAGTACCTACTTTGTCAGTGTTGGCAACCCAAATAACTTTTGAATGGTTTCTGTACCATTGGAGGTATATACAACAACTTGGCATAAACATAACTCAACACTATTAGAAACATACTGTAGGTGCACCCGTCTCCCAAACACCCAGGTTCGTCAGCATTGCCAAGCACTTTAAAATACATTTCTCTTTTATAATTATATAACCATTTGTTTAATTTCAACTAAACTTAGTACATACATGACTTACAATTAATATTTTTAGATTTTCATTCATAAATTCAAAAATTACTAGTTTTATATAATACAATAAAAGTTTTCTTCATTGAGTATTCTGTTCATAATGCACTATAGTTTTACTAAAACTAACATATTCGGAACTAGTTTAATTCCTGTTTTACTACTGTTCAGTCGCAAGATCTGACAACACTAAACTTTTATTAAGTTTACAGTGTAGCATTATCACTGAACGTCTTGCTGTCGCAATTAATAGATTACTTAAGACTAATGGTTGTATGAACCTGTGTACACGTGAACATCACATATTTAGGATACGTGATTAGTGTATTATCCATATTAATATAATGAATGATTGGAACGACAATGAAAAACTTCCAAAATTCGTGTCTTCCAATTTAGTAAATAAAATTAAGAACTGAGGAACAACAGTGAAAAATCATACTAAAACGTCATAAAGCGTATTTAAGAGCTCACAAAACTGACTGAAGCAAACATGTCTCCTTGGAAATCAGAAAGATCGATCATTTTATAGTATTACCGTTTGTCCAGTTCATTGCACACTGCAGTTCTACTTTTCCTTTCGTAATATAGAGTTTGGCACCAACAGTCCGAAACACCAACGCCAACAGTCCGAAACCCTGATCGCCGGCAAACCAAGACATTCACGTATTTCCAACTCTAGGTGCTTTAATTAAATCAATATATAATTATCTATATACAGTATATTAGGCCAACCTATGGGTCTAATTATTAAAAGTGTATAGCTGCTAAATAATTCATTTTTATGTTTGGGCTATAAAGAGTTCAAATCCGCTACTTTTGGAGCATAACCTGGGGAGCAAGAAATATTAGGGGTAAGCATCGCTAGGAGTGGGGATGGGAGGGGTAACATTTTAAAATTGTCGGAAAGATCGATATTAGTGTTGAATTCATAATTTTGGAACGCTGAGATGAGTAGTGACTGTTTTCATGAAGTTCAAATTTACATCTGGGGTGGAAATAGGAGGTGTGAGCTTCTAAAAGTAATCGAAAATGATCAGTATTAATGTCGAATAGTCTCCAAGGACGCTAAGATGAATTGTGGCACTCTCGGTACTGTTTAAGAGGAAGAAGAAAAGTGTGAAGGTCCCTTTTGAGTTTAATCAATTTGAGCTCATACACTAAAAAAGGAAGCTAGGTTATTCGTCATCCAAACTGTAGGTGAGAGTATAGAGGTATTTTTTAGTGTGTTTTAAAACCATAATATTTCAACATTTTTTGGTAGCACAATGATATAGGTGCGCGCGAGAGAAATTTCCAGTGTTTTCTTCAACATATTCTTAAACTTTTATAAGGATTTTGTTATGATTTACTTACAATTTTAACTTGTTCTGTCTATATTTATAGGAAATTCCAAAATATGTGAGCCTTCTCTCACAGCAGTACTAAAAGGACAACCCGTCCCTTGTTAGGGTGATGGTTGGTGGTTGTTGCCAGATGTCCGATGTCATTAGGTAGAATAAGAAACAAGAAAGAGAAAAGGAAGGAAATCAAGTCAAAAATAAAGACATAATGTTATTACTTTTTGTGATAGATTTAACATAGCATTATTATTGTAATTATTATTATTCAGGAGTGTCCACAGGCGGGTTTTAGGTGTCGGTTGTATTCATAAGATTATTATTATTATTATTATTATTATTATTATTATTATTATTATTATTATTATTATTATTATTATTATTATTATTATTATTATTATTATTATTGAAAGACAAAATATTTCATTGAAAGTAGCACAGTCGGTTTAATTATACCTTAATGATGCCTTTAAGAACTTTAACTATAAAGGAGGACTTGGTATTTTAAAATCATTCTGTCATATCCAAGAATGTATTCTCTTTTAATTGAAAGAGCAAAATTGTGGAGAGAGGCATAAGGAAATCTAGATTGATTTTGTATAGATAGAAATTAGCACTGGCTGTCACGTTAAATATCCTCCTTTTATTTGGGATGTAAATTAGTATGGGTACTTTCATCCTTATTTTTCCTTTTTCTTGGGGGGGGGGGAATCCTTTACCCATGTAGTGGTAAATTTGGGGAATGACTGCGCCCAAGCACTTGGAGAATGGGTACCACTGTTATTATTATTAGTATTAGTGACTGAAAGTTACTACAAACTCCCTGGAGACACAGCCTATGAATATGTATTGTCAGCTAGCCAACTTTTAGTGGGTGATGTCAGTACATGACTTCCATCGCCTTTATTTCTGCATCTCAAGAACAGGCTCACGATCTTTTAATTTAAAAATAAAAAGCCCTCCACTTCTCAAAATGTGAAGTGAATAAGGAAAATTGTACCTGGAAATCAGTCAAAACTACGAATAATATACGTGTGTGCAATAGCCATTTTACTGTTTCTACTATTGTCGTTACTACTTTTACAACTACTAACAATAATTATAATTATTATTTCAACATTAATATATGTGTGCGATCAAAATGTCTGAAGAATCTGTTACTTGTACACAGATTTCAATCCTTTCATCAAAAATAGATTGAAAGTTTTCGTAGCTTCCTTCAATGCTTTCTACATGTTTGATATTATTTATCCACTTTTCGGGCGCCACATAATTGCACGACTCCTTAAGAAGTTGTATTACTTCCCCCACTGGTCGTTTCCTTAAATTTTGAGACGAAACCCTACCCTTCATTTCTGACCACTAAATTTCGATGGAGTTGAGGACGCAATGGTAAGATGGTAAACGTAGCACAATATGACCATATTTTGGAGCTAATTCGTCCACCGAATATTTCTTTTTCATGTCAGTAACAGAAGTGTTCTCTTCTTTAACTTCAAGGAGAACGGGAATTATAGGAACAAGATTAAGAGTGGGGATATTATGCAAGGTCATATAGTTAAGAATTTGACTTTTCTTCCAGGAAGAGATCTTTTTGGGGTTGAGATACGGGGCATTGTCCATAACAATTACATGGTGTCTCAAAGCGTTTCAATAGTTTCTCCTCAAACCAATTCTCAAAGATATCTGCGTTCATGCTACCATGGTAATCTGCTGCAGCATCAGCCATTGTTTAGTGAGTTACTGGAAGCGCATCGTCAATAAAACCTGAACGTTCCCCGCAATGTAGAATAACAATTCTATCACCTTTATTCTCACGACTTGTTATAGTACAATTGAATCAGTGAGTAGAAAAAGGAGAATATTACCCAACACGTTACTTTTGAAAAACGAAAAGTAAAACTGCTTACCGGATATACCATTGTTTACGTAAAAATATCTGTATGGGAGACTTGTAACGTATGTTAAGACCTTTCCTCTCCCAAAATTGCAAAAGCGTTATCGGATTGGATATTTAGTTATAGAGAAATAGTTATCGTGGAACGTTATTCTTTACTTTTGGAATGTTCTCCTTTTTCTACTCACCGATTCAATTGTCTGAATCGTCTGTCCAGTTCTTCATTCGACAGAAGTTACTATCAAACCACGTTTCGTCGAGGTACACATCTACATAACCCTGAGCATGAAGATTATTGATACTATGCAGATATCTATATCGCCATGCAATTACATGTGGTGATTCACTACGAATACATTTTTTTCACCGAGGTTTTATATTTAAAATTCATACTTCGTAGCAGGCGATAAACTAGTGCGTTGGTATGGAAACTTTATTCGGTGTCAGTTGTCTTAAGCCTCATTGCTTCAATTAGTGCTTCCGTTGTGAGAGATTTGCCCAACTTATAAAATTCAAAAACTGTGCGGCGCAGTAAATCACGAGTGAAATCATCAATTTTGTCGAATTGAAGCTTTTGTTTTACAACTTTCTTTTTTGTTGATGTCAAATAGTTTTTCACATCAATTTTCCCACAAATTCTTTTTATAGTACTAATTCTAACACCAGTTGCCTGCGTTAATAACTTATTTAAGTTTTTGGAAGTTAAGACACCACCATTATCGATGCCACTTCATAATAATAATGATGATGATGATAATAATAATAATAATAATAATTTTCACCAACATAATCATTTCCTTACGCAACTTAGTTCCCCTCCCAACTACAACATTATCTTCTTTCGTCCGAGTTCTTGGCGAAGAAGGTCCGCCCTCCGAGTTTCGTCCAAATATTGCTCGTTACGAGTGTTATTGTTTAACCAAGGTCGGAAAAACATTGACATTGTAGCGAATTATAACCGAACACATTAACACAGAGGGTGATTCAAGACTGAAAGAAATCTTGAGAAAAGGGGACATTTGGCAATCTCTTTTTCTGTTTCTCGCCTCTTGTTTTCTTCTATTTATGGTCAGTTGACAAGGGTCAGAGCCATGTGGGTGCTCTGTGAATTCCTGGAACCAGGGTTCTCTTGATCTGAAACGATATATATTTATTATATTGCAAGTACATATAACTTTGTAAATCCATGAACTTCAAAAGTAGGTCTATACTTCGTGCTGCGGTGGGTCATTTGTAAAGCGCTCACCTTCAGTGCATGGGATTCCCGGTTCGATTCCTGCTCGTATCATGTGGCCATTGTGGGGTACAAACAACGTGTGTATAGGTTTTCTCGGGGTTCTCCCGTTACCTCCCATTTTCCTCATCCCATCAATCATTCCGTCATCATTCGTCAGGCTGAGTAAATGAGTCAAAGTTGCCGAAAGAACTTTAAGTTCGAATTGAAAACTATATGTAATATAAGTGAATTATATAAAGTGAACATAAGAAAGAGACATAAATGGAAACAGCAATTTGAGCCAAAGTTGCCTGAAAGCAGTTGCAAGCTTCTCCTTACTTTTACCATACCACTGTTACCACATTGTTTTTCCAGAGGAAGGTAATGTAGCTAGAACACTTTATTTCTTTCGTCAGCTCACTGATAACAAATTAAGGAATAAACTAAATATTTGCACTAGGTCCAGGAAAATAACCTTTGTTATATATATATATATATATATATATATATATATATATATGTATATATGTGTGTGTGTGTGTGTGTGTGTGTGTGTGTGTGTGTGCACGACATCTTCTAGACAAAAATGGTGAAGTCTGTTCGAAAATAGGCTTAGTGATTATCTTATTATAAAGAAATAAAAGAACTATTGAACGTTATAATTCCGACAGTATTCTAACAATGAAATAAACAGCAACGGAAATTCGTTAAAAACGAATATTTAAACTTTTTCAAATATTAATATCACCAATATCACTGATAAAAATTATTTTATTTTGTTGTGCACCTTGTTACACATAGATATACGATATGAACTAATGGAATCTTCAAGCAGCGTTCCCAGTGTTCAATCTCCATCAGTTAATTCAGCGGAATCAGGTGAAACCGATAACCCCGGCAATGACTTGGACTCCAGCACTGGCAGGCCTGCCAGAGGCCACTTTTCAGCCACTCCTAGATCTCCGAAGGTGATACCTTGTTCCCATTGTGGAAAGTTTTATGTGAATGCAAGAGGATTAGCCATTCATATAGGTAAAAACCATTCGATCATAAACGCAAAAGATCTTCATATTAATAATAATAGCTTTTCTGACTGTAGAGCTACAAATGAAAGCGTCACTAACTGCAATGGTAGCACACAGGATTTAACGTTATCTAACTTGGGTAAACTGTTGACGTCATTAAGATCCTCTACACACATCCTAAGACGTGTCCCTCGTGGTACTCGAACTGAGGTTGCCGATGCACTTTCCAAGTTATTACAGCAAGTGGCTATTTCAAATGGAGAAAGAGAATGGATCACCTGTTTATATTTCCATTTGTAGTACTAACTGCTCCCAAACAATTCGAGAATGTAAAGAACCTTACCTCATGGGTGAAACAAAGAGTTCGTGTTTGGGATAATATAGGTATTGACGCCTTAATCTTACAATCACCAAAGATCATGAAATCTATACCTAAACAGAATGTGTCAAATCTGAAAATTATTGAAAACAAACTAGCCGATGGTGATATCCGAGGGGCAGCCCGTTTACTAATGTCAGATGATACAATAGCACCCCTTGACACTTCAGTGTTTGAGACGTTTTTGGAGAAACATCCAGCCCACCATGGAACATTTACTTCACCGAATCTTCCAGAAGATCAAAACAGGTTTCAAGGAGTTTCAATAAACGAAGTTAAAAATGCTATACATTCTTTTCCATCTGGCATCTCGGGAGGTCTAGATGGTCTTCGGCCTTCGATTCTCAAAGGTCTTTTATCTTGCCAAATACTCGAATCGAAGGAAAAGCTATTAAAATCACTTTGTGATCTGTTCAATCTAATTATTTCGTGAAAAATACCCTTAGAAGTTCGATCTTTGTTTTTCCGAGCCAGACTTATCGCTCTTAAAAAGAAATATGGTAGAATCAGACCTATCGCCATAGGGAATATTTGGCGCAGAATATCAGTCAAAATTATATGCTTCAGAATACGAGAGCCTGTTAAGAACTTTTCGTCACCCCATCAACTTGGAGTTAGTATTCCCAACGGAGTCGAAGCAGCCGTTCATGCATCCAGGGTATATTTCTCCTCCACACACAGCACTCCAAAGGCTATAGTAAAGCTGGATTTTCGCATCGCTTTTAATGAACTTCGCCGGGACTCCATGCTTACTGAGGTATTGAAATACTTTCCCGCAATATACCCATATGTTCACCAGTGTTACGCTCAACCCAGTAACCTGTTCTTAGGCCAAGACACTATTTCATCCCAGAGAGGAGTACAACAAGGTGATCCCTTGAGCCCAGCACTTTTTGCCATAACAATACATTCTTTAGTACATTCCATTAATACTGAACTAAACATCTGGTATTTGGATGATGGGACTATTGCTGACAAACCTGAGGCAGTCCTTTCAACGTTAACACATATAAATGAGAAAGCATCAGCTCTTGGCTTACATTTGAATTTCTCAAAATGCGAAGTTGGTTTTCTTGGATCAGATGAAGTCACATCCGACCAATTATTCACAAGATTTGGAGGAGTTGCCCCAGGAATACGTCTCCTAAGCAAACAGGATGCTAGTCTTCAGGGTTCTGCTCTCACAAAGGAAGCATTTACAACTGTGCTGTCAAACAAAATATCCAAACTAGAATATTTTCTGTCTCGTCTTGACTCGATTTCAGCACACGGAGCTTTTTTTTCTTTTACGTGTTTCATTGTCAATCCCTCGCCTAAACTACCTTCTAAGGTGCTTTCCATCTTGGAATGAGACTCCACTGCTGAAGAAATATGATCATATCTTCAAAATGGGTCTGGAGTCAATTTTGAACTGCTCCTTGAGTGACGAATCTTGGATGCGAGCATCCTTACCTGTTGGATTAGGAGGCCTTGGTATTGGACGAACCGTTGATATGGCGATTCATACCTTTTTAGCGTCCTACCACGGATCCCTTCGTTTAACCGAGGCTCTCCTTCTTGAATGCTACAGTAGTAGTGGTCCGCGTTGGCGCGAATGACTCATCCTCACTCTCTTTTATGACCGGGATTTTTGAAATTCGTTTCCTTTTACGGCTAAGATGAGTGCTTTGGTATCTCGATTTTGATTGGCTGATAGAGGTCACGTGATGTTAGGCCCCGCCCACGCGGGAAATTCAAATTTTCCAGGTCACGTGGTATGACGTCATGAGTCACCCCGCGGGAAATCCGTCATCCGGGATTTTGAAATTTGTTCCCTTTTACGGGTAAGATGAGTGCATTGATACCTGATTCTGATTGGTTGACAGAGGTCACGTGATCTTAGACCCTGGGATATTTGAAATTCGTTCCCTTTTACGATTAAGATGAATGCTTTGGTACCACGATGCTGATTGGTTGATAGAGGTCATGTGATCTTAGGCTCTGGGATTTTTTTAAAGTTCGTTCCCTTTTACGGGTAAGATGAGTGCTTTGGTACCTTGATTCTGATTGGCTGATAGAGGTCACGTGATCTTAGGTCCAGAGATATTTGAAATTCGTTCACTTTTACGGGTAAGATTAATGCTTTCGTACCATGATGATGTTTGGCTGATAGAGGTCACATGATCTTAAACCCTGGGATTTTGGAAATTCGGGTATCCTCTTTGATGTATACTTTGGTACTACGATACTGATTGGAGGATAGAAGTCACATGATTTTAGACCTACCACACGGTGAACAGGTTACATGGAAATCCCTCACTCATTTGTTTCATTTTATGGGTAAGATCAATGATTTGGTACCTCGATTTTGATTGGAGGATAGAAGTCACATGATCTTAGCCACAGCTCATGCGAGAAATTCAGAGTGCTATGACGGCGATCCATCCTAGACCAGGATTTTAGAATTTGTTCCCTTTTTTATGGTTATCCTTTTTGCTACCATAGAGGGTTCAACCCCCTCCTTAAATAACCCTTTTTGGTATCATGATATTGTACTAAAGTTTACATTAAATATTATCGTTCTCTTTGACAGATAAGATGATTACCAACTTTCGTACCTTGATGGAGAGACAGCTTGCCTTATATGTTTACGTATGGAAATCCTGTCCTTGAATTAGTAGCCTATGTCTCTGAAAGGAACAATGGTGAAAGAGGGGTCCATCCTTGTCACTAGTAGATTTCTTATAACACATTGTTGTAAGTTTAAGCGATTTTTTTTAAACGCTCAGTAAGCGCTTCATTAATGGAAAAAGTGTTGCCAGATTTTTCTTACCTAAACTGCTCCGATTCTTTTCGAAACGGTTCCGCTGAGTGCAAGAAATTTTAAACTAAAATTTTTTCGAACTAAAAAAATTTGTAACTAAAAAATTTTAAACAAAAATTTTCAAACAAAAAATTTTCGAACTAAAAATTTTGAACAAAAATTTCAAAAAAATTTCGAACTAAAAAATTTAAACAAATTTTTCGAACAAAAAAATTTTAAACTAAAAACTTTCGAACTAAATTTTCAAATTAAAAAAGTTTTCGAACCAAAAAAAATAAAAATTTTGAACCCCAAAAAATTTCGAACTAAAAAAATTAAAGAAAAATATTTCGAACGAAAAAAAAATTAAACTAAAAACTTTCGAACTAAATTTTCAAATCAATAATTTTCGAACTAAATTTTCAAATCAAAAAATTTTCAAACTAAAAAAGTTTTAAAAAATTTCGAACCAATTTTTTAAAAACAAGTTTCGAACTAAAGATGTAAACCACATTTGAAAATTTTCAAATCAATTGTTTTGAACTAAATTAAAAACCAAATTTTGGACACTAAAAAATTCTTTAATTAATTTTTCGAACAAAATCATGTAAACCAAATCTTGGATATATTTTCCACCTTAAATTTTCAAGATTACCATTATTTGAAAACATGTGTTCAAGGTTTCAAGAAATAATAAAACATATTTTTTTTCAGCTTGTATTTTAACGAAAGGTATGTGCTCTTCCCATACAAGTTTATGAACATAATAAATGCAGGTCTAGTTAATGAATATTTTGGTCGTCATCATCATCTTCGAATCTTGTAGACGTATTCTGTAAAGAAAAAGAAGAAACAACGGATTACTTTATGAATTTCTTTTTTTTTCTGAAACAATAAAAATTAGTAAATATTGATAAGAGAGAAATAAAACTTACTCGTAAATGATGGATCTGTTTAGGCTCATCTTCCTCCTCGGGGACCAGCATTTCTTCCACTGATGGTTTGTTGGTGGTTTATGAACTCTTCTGGTAATTGCATTTTTTCTTGGTGTTGCTCCTTTATGGTCAAGGTTCCCGTTGGGTAAGAGATGACTACATTTCTTTCACTGATGGTGGTGTTGGTAGTTTATGATCTCTTTTGGGTACTGCGTTTTTTTCTTCTAGGTGTTGGTTTTGTGAGGAGAAAAAAAGGAAAAGGAAAAAAGAAATGGCGGTCTCATTGGGTGTTTACAGTTTTTTTTCATCTTCTTCGTTTTCCAGTTCCAACTTCTGTTTTTTAACGTACCCGTACGGAACCGTATCATAAGAATTGAGTTCTTTAAATCGACGTTTTGTGTACTGGATGCTGTACATTTTTTCTTGTTTGCGTGTAACGATGGTATGGTCTTTGGTCCTGCATATTTTATTGGGGATGGTAATGGTGACTTGTCCACGGCATTGATTTGTAATCATTTCTTTTAGCGTATTGAAATTTAATTGCTGTCCTGCATTGTAGTTTAATGTAAATCCTCTAATTTTACATATGTAGCTGGTGACGTTGGTATCTGGATTGTATATTTCTAAGCTGTAATTTTTCGGTCCTCCACTGACAAATGTCTTGATGTACGCTCGTTGTCCATAAGACTCCATCTCATCCGATAAGCATCCCAAGTACGTTGAAGGTTCAATGGTTGGCTCTCCGGGCTTTTCTGTAAATATCACAGAATCCGTGTCGAAATATAAAACACGTTCCTGCAACATTTCCAGGTACTTGTACAGTTCCAGACGTGCCTGACATGTTGTAAATGCACCTAACACGACATTGGTGTTTCGGTCTTGAACAGGCACATGTTCATTGTACTCCCAGAACGCATACAACATCGTATCATTGATGGGTACAATTTGATGGAGTTTAATGTCGGGGAAGTGAGTTTTTCATAAAATTCTTCCGGCCGATCAATAATTGTGGTCTGGCTAAAGTTTGAACGCTGACAAAGCTTTCCCCATAGAGAGTTAACACAAAGCTTAGATAAACTTCTTCGTGCAGGATTATTTTCAATTTTGGTCGGATCCAATGCAATACCTTCACGCTCCAGGACGGTTTGTATAAATTTTGTTTTGTCCTCTACGGTCACACAGGAACTGGGCCAGCCAGAAGCTTCCATTTTCGATTTCAAAAACGTATTGATGTATTCCGTGAACAAGCCACCTGTTTTCGTGATGGGATCATATTGTTCAATGTCATAATCCCAAATTTCAAAGATTTCCACCGGTTGATATCCTAATTCTATTTCCTTCTGTATTTCATATGATACCCATGTTCCAGTGAGGCATCGCTCCTGATCGTTGTGTGTACACGTTGCTGTAGGGTCTGGGTTCATTTCTTCGCCACAAGCAGCACACAGTGGAAACAGTAGTTTCTTGTTGCATCGGTAAGGCAGGAGACCATGATAAAGATGGCGACTTGGTAATATCGTCATTTTGATCAGACCATTAACTTTATTTATTGGTGGTATATTTTCATCACCCTGTAGATAAATTCTAGGATGGCCTACAGGGTATTTAGCACACTTATTTATGTAAGGATAAAGCGAAACAATATCGAAATATTTTATTACTTCTCCTGCTTTTTCGTCGACTTGGTGGTACAATTTCACACAATTGGTCCTTCCTCCAAAAAAACTATCTCTTGGATTTAATGGTCTGCGGTTCATGTACGGGTGATTCTTGAGATACGTCGCCATTGTTGGATTTTGTTTCAAGAACTGTTTAAATTCGCACTCCCACATTTCATGTACGATGTACCCCAATTCACGCAGTCTTGCATTTTTTCGTTGCGTTCGTTCATAACGGAATTCCATGGTGTCTTCTGGATTGCCGTAGATGGGCTGATTACGGCCTGTAGTAATACACACTTTACAGCCGTTATAAAAACAGCCGGCATGTTCATAGATGTGCTCCTCTAACGTCTCAGGATCTTGGTAGTAGCCATCAACATGGAATCCCGCAATAAACACTTCTTTTTGTCGGGCCGCATGTAAGATTTGTTTTCCTTCGGTTTTTTCAATGTAGGCCAGCCATTGCATTGCAGCGATTGATTGGGTACTTCTCCATCGATAGCCATGTGCCGGTAGAATTCCAATGGTGTTGGGTTTGAGGAAATTCCGGCGGAATACTAAATTGGAAGCACTTGCAATCGTTATCGTCTCCAAGAAAGGATTCACTTTGGTTTCTGCTTCAAATGACGTCATAAACGAAACGCATGCTTGTCGCAGTACATTGACATCTTGAATACAATAGTTGATAATTTCTTTCTGGAAATCAAACGTGTCATTACGATGATCGTTGTACCACTGCATGAACTTGTTCCTGTCTTCGACGCACATTTCATCTGCACCATAATACTTCGTTTCTGGAAGTGGTCCAATATACGATTGATTTTCTTTGATGTTGAAGAAATGCGGGAAGTATCCTTTGGTTGCAGGTAAATTGAACGCTTTGGACAATTTACTTAATGCCATAGGCAGGAAGTTCAAAGAGTCAATGAACGTCAGATTATTCAACGTTAAACTCAATATCTTGGTCCCATTTAATATGACGTCAGGTCTCCATTGACATTGTTCTACCATGGTCTTTAGAATAAAATGTCCATCGTAGCCCTTCGAGTTGTGAGCGAGACAGAAAATCCTATTTATATTGGGACGACGTTCCCGCAAGTACTGGAGAAAATCATAAACTGGATCCTCTCCTTGGAAAATATGCTGGCGCTTACCACACGTACTGCAAGACTGCTGGATATTATCGTTTTCAACACATGCATAACATACTTGTTGTGCAACCAATAAATTCGGAACGTGTACATACATATTATCGCCAATATTCGTGTCCTGCATAGATTCTATATCATAGGAAATCAAGAAGGCTTTCTTTGCGTGCATTAGTGATGGAACACCAGGTTTCAAACATTGGCGATCAGGAAGCATAAAACATTGATGTGATCCCGGAACAACCTTCTTACATGCATTACAAAAAATCTCATTGCAGTCATGAATGCGTTGTCCGGTATGCACAAAGGAATATACTCTGTAACATTTAGTACATTGCTACACTATTTTACATACAGGTTCCCCATGATGATATATTGCATTCCGATGATTCTTAAAACATTCTTCGCCGTAAAATTGACGATTGCACTCGTTGCACAATATCGGCGTTTGGTTCTTGTCACATAGAGGTCTCTGTAAGCATTTGGAGCACGTTACAGGACAATTTTTCACATGTCTGTTACGTTCACTATACTTTTTATGGCATGCTTCACAGTAGAACTTGGTTGCAAAACAAGCCGTTAAAGATTGGATGATGTCGAAATGTCCAGCCAAACAAATCAAATTTATGGGAGTGCGATTTTCATCATTGGGCCCCTCGTACATGATGTCATGACCTGTGAAACTAGTATACACAGTAATTTTATATTCTTTGAGGTATGACTGGAATTGCCGAATTTCATTTACACTGGCACCATGATCCAAATCGACTCCTGCATTTGCACATAACGCATCCACTTCATCGTCCACAATACATTTCGATTGACGTTGATATTGCCAATAACGTTGCACATCTGCATTCTTGTATGCCTTCAGGCCAATAGCAATAACAAGGGCGTACGCCAAGCACCTTGAATCTTGATTTTTTACTCGTACAATCCCTCGCTTGCTTCGTAACAATTCTTCATTTTGAAGTATTCCTTGCCGCAAACCACCGCCATAGCCACGTGGTATATCCACACGATGAAAATGAACGGTGAATGGTTCGTGCAGGAGAAATGAATTGTTACTTTGTAAAACTCTTTCAAACGAGGCCCACATCGTTTCCAGTGTCATGTTTCGTGCTTGGCGAAAACTCACCCAAAATGGCTTATTGGTATTGTGTGGTGATATTATCGATAAACCAACCATCGCCTCATCGTTGACATTGGCTAATAAATGGTCCAGCATTGCTTGGAAACTGTTATGCACGTATTGGATAATATCGGTTCCTACGGGCGGTGCATTAAATTGTACTTCCACCATTCTGCCCTCAATGTTAAATCGTCTATAATGACGAGTGATTTCATTACAAACAGTAAAACCCGATTTGGCCATGGTTAAAAAAGGAGAAAACAAACAAACAGGTACAATCACGATAAATGTGTAAGGGAAAAAGGAATTGAGCAGCTTGAATTTACTACAAAAGAAAAGAAGAAAGAAAAATCTTAATCATCTGATAAACAGGAAATCATAACATTCATGTTAAATTCTTAACTAAGCAATTCATGTAAAGGTTCTGAGTTTGATTCCCTGGCGGTGACGTTCAGAATCACATTATTAAAGCACGCCTACTAGAAATCAAAGTTTTTAAAAAAAATAATTATGTTACTGAAATGAGTGTTTTATTGCTGTCATACTGGAAATCATACTCGAGACCATTACATCAGCATTTAACTGACCTACCATTCTATAGTGATAAAAAGAATGCATGAAATGAATGAATGTTTCATCAGTACTGAGATGTGACAAAGTACGCGTAAGCATTTTTTCCACTCACAACGACCTTTAAAAGATGCGTTTGCAAGTTGAAGAGAATCATCAAACATTAACGTTACACATACGTAATTGCCAAAACAAAATCTGTATAGCGTATTTTTTTTATTATTGTGACTAAGCGGTTAGCGTACATGGTTCGGACGTGGAAGGCCCTGGTTCAATCCTCGGTGGGTTTGCTTTGCACGTCGGGGGGCGATGTCAAGCCTTTTCTGAAATTTAATATTCTCACGCGTTATCATACATTCTTTTCAAAACTAAGCTAAATGGTTGACGTACACACCTCTGGCCCTGGTTCAATCCCGGGTCGTTGCTCGAATATCACGTTAAGCTGAAGGGACGCTAAACTAAAACAATGGTTTTAAAGGCTATCAAACAATATTATTCTCAAGTATAGTTTAGAAATTTTGTAATGCGTTCTTTTTAAAACCAAACATACACATTTCTGGCCATGGTTCAATTCCCGACGGGCGCTCGCTGAAGGGACGCTAAACAATATCATTTCTCGTGCTTAGTTTTAATGTGTTGGGGTTCCTGATTCGTACTCCCACTTTCCCATTCCACTAATTCCACATAGCATAAATATTTCGTACCAAAAGTAAAACAGTGTATTAGTGATCCGCCCACAAATATGAAATAAAAATGATTTTCGAATCTTGTGTGAAAAATAAAATCTCACTGAACTTACCTCAAATTCAATGAACAAAAAGTCGGCGCAATGAAGACACTTTTAAAAAACAGACCTTCTCACTCGACAGTTGAGAGCGGTGTAGGATTTGAAAAATGAAATTTAGATTTTTATTTAGGTCGCTGTGAAAACGATGTCATCATCAACCAATCAGAAACGAGGAAATTCATAAAATGACATCACAACGATCCAATCAAAACGCTGCTTTTGTCATGAATCACGAACCAAAACGATGTGTAACAATCGATCGTGACGTCATTCACGTTTCTCAATAGTTACAACATCTAGTATCGCAATTCCGATCATGACATCATCCGAATGCCTTCTACATGCACCACCTTTCGTAAATTGTGACAACATTTCATTTTCCTCATATTCCGTAAGAAAATATCAATGTTTGCTTTTTTCCATGAATCATGCTGACACGTTCGTAGTAAAACTAAAGTAATACGATACAACATTCGCTGACGCTTGCATTTCAATCATATGTGGTTCTATGTCAACACACAAAGAAGTCTATCAGCATTTTATTTTAATCCAGGAACGGAAGCGTTAGATTTATTTTCTTAAAGTATAAGTGTATCCTTTTCAAGGACCATGGTTCGAAACCTACCAAGCATGATTAAATCCGATCTCATTTAAGCGGTTAGCATACACATCTTTGGTTTGAAAGACCTGAGTTCGATTCCTGGAGAAACATTTCTTAGGATTTTTCTTAAACTTGGTTTAAATTTCTAGTTCGAAAATTTTAAAAGTTTAGTTCGATAAAAAGTTTGATTTGAAAAATTTTTTATTTGAAAATTTAGTTCGAAAGTTTTTAGTTTAATTTTTTTTTCGAAAAATTTTTGTTTAAATTTTTTAGTTCGAAATTTTTTTGAAATTTTTTAGTTTCAAAATTTTGTTCGGAATTTTTTGTTCGAAACTTTTTGTTTCAATTTTGTTTGGTTCGAAAATTTTTAGTTTCAAATTCTTTTTTGGTTCGAAAAATTTTTAGTTTTGAAATTTTTTTAGTTAGTTCGAAAAAATTTTAGTTTAAAATTTCTTGCACTCAGCGGAACCGTTTCGAAAAGAATCGGAGCAGTTTAGGTAAGAAAAATCTGGCAACACTTTTTCCATTAATGAAGCGCTTACTGAGCGTTTAAAAAAAATCGCTTAAACTTACAACAATGTGTTATAAGAAATCTACTAGTGACAAGGATGGACCCCTCTTTCACCATTGTTCCTTTCAGAGACATAGGCTACTAATTCAAGGACAGGATCTCCATACGTAAACATATAAGGCAAGCTGTCTCTCCATCAAGGTAAGAAAGTTGGTAATCATCTTATCTGTCAAAGAGAACGATAATATTTAATGTAAACTTTAGTAAAATATCATGATACCAAAAAGGGTTATTTAAGGAGGGGGTTGAACCCTCTATGGTAGCAGAAAGGATAACCATAAAAAAGGGAACAAATTCTAAAATCCTGGTCTAGGATGGATCGCCGTCATAGCACTCTGAATTTCTCGCATGAGCTGTGGCTAAGATCATGTGACTTCTATCCTCCAATCAAAATCGAGGTACCAAATCATTGATCTTACCCATAAAATGAAACAAATGAGTGAGGGATTTCCATGTAACCTGTTCACCGTGTGGTAGGTCTAAAATCATGTGACTTCTATCCTCCAATCAGTATCGTAGTACCAAAGTATACATCAAAGAGGATACCCGAATTTCCAAAATCCCAGGGTTTAAGATCATGTGACCTCTATCAGCCAAACATCATCATGGTACGAAAGCATTAATCTTACCCGTAAAAGTGAACGAATTTCAAATATCTCTGGACCTAAGATCACGTGACCTCTATCAGCCAATCAGAATCAAGGTACCAAAGCACTCATCTTACCCGTAAAAGAGAACGAACTTTAAAAAATCCCAGAGCCTAAGATCACATGACCTCTATCAACCAATCAGCATCGTGGTACCAAAGCATTCATCTTAATCGTAAAAGGGAACGAATTTCAAATATCCCAGGGTCTAAGATCACGTGACCTCTGTCAACCAATCAGAATCAGGTATCAATGCACTCATCTTACCCGTAAAAGGGAACAAATTTCAAAATCCCGGGTGACGGATTTCCCCGCGGGGTGACTCATGACGTCATACCACGTGACCTGGAAAATTTGAATTTCCCGCGTAGGCGGGGCCTAACATCACGTGACCTCTATCAGCCAATCAAAATCGAGATACCAAAGCACTCATCTTAGCCGTAAAAGGAAACGAATTTCAAAAATCCCGGTCATAAAAGAGAGTGAGGATGAGTCATTCGCGCCAACGCGGACCACTACTACTGCTACCACCTGGACCCAGATGGGATAGTTGAAGAAAGCTCTACCAAATGAATAAATATAGCAGATACTGACCTTCCAGAAATCAGCAAAAGAGGTTCTCAGGCATCTTGGTACACACCAATAGCAGTACATTTTCATAAACTTCTTTTACAATCCGTTGCTGTTCCAGAGGATAAAGCTAGACTTCTTGCTGCGTCAACTCCCCATGCTGGTGCATTGTTAAATGTGTTACCTTCTCCCCAATCAGGTCTTCACATGTCTAATGAAACCTTTCGAATCGCAGTAGCCCTAAGACTAGATTCAGCTGTTTGTGAGCCACATCGCTGTCCAGCTTGCGGGGATCAAGTTACCCAACGCGGCCTGCATGGCCTCTCATGCATGAAGAGCATAGGCAGAAACAACAGACATTCAGCTGTTAATGACATCATTTTGCGAGCTTTCACGACGGCAGGAATTCCTTCGATTCGTGAACCGTCAGGCTGTTGTCGTTCCGATTGTAAACGACCTGATGGCATGACATTAATACCTTGGATGAGAGGCAAATCTCTAGTATGGGATTTTACATGTTCGGACACATTCGCCCATTGAAGCCTCCCATTGACCGTTGTGAATGCTGGAGAAGTTGCTAGACGTAGAGAGGCAGAAAAGGAAAGGAAATACAATAATCTCCTTCATAAATTTATATTTGCTCCAATAGCTATCGAGACCAGTGGAGCATGGGGTTCTAGAAGCCTTGATTTTATTAGAGAGGTAGGCAGACGCATATCTATCGCGTCTGGAGATGTTCTTTCAGCATCCTTCTTATTCCAACGTATATCTATTGCGGTCGAACGTGGCAACGTTTCGTCAGTTCTTGGTACGTTGCCGCCTGGAAGAGAACTGGAGGAGGAGTTTCTTCTCTAGTACAACAGATACAAGCGAACAATAGAATAATAAAAATAATAGAATGTATATATTTTGATTAACCAAATTGATTTCCTTTTTCTTGTGAGCATGTCTATTAATATAAATATAGGTGTATTTACTACTACATTACTATTATGCAATTTCGTATATGAATTGACCCATGTAAATGTATACTTATTGAATGTTTATGAAATTCTGTCTTAATTAAGGAAACTAACCTATGTTATATATATATATAGTGTTCGAAGTGGGAAAAAGCAGAGACGGTATGGCATACCCTCACTTCGAGCACTATATATATAGGGTTATGGCACTATATATCGAACACTTAAGGACATTCCTACGAATATTTAATCATTATTTTCTATCAGTGAGGAACAGGGCCCTGTTTGAGCGATAAAACTGTAAAGGTGTTATTTATTGGTTGAAAACAGACCATTATGACAATTATAATTAGCAATTTTGAAATTTCAAGAACATTTAAGTAGCAAAGTTGTATTACTTCTTGTATCGAACGGGTTGTGCTATATATCGATCAACGATGTTTTAATTACATAACAGGATGTTTTATATATTGAACAGCGGGGTTTAAATATCGAACAAAATAGTCTATTTTTAAACAAGTTCACTTTAAGGATAATATAGATATAGTTTCATTGCAAACACATTGGAATAATTCTAAAGTATAAACTAAGATAGCAGACGCAAAGAGAAATGCATATTAAAATGTTCTAAGCTACAAAAGGTTTGTTTCATATCGTTACTCTTGAGGACAGAGAGGAGCATCTTACGTTAATCTATTTGTTGCCTTTCTTCTTCTTCTTCGTTTTTCGCTATATTCCTCGGCAGATATTGCATACATTTTCTTCAGCCTAAATAGATGGGGCTTCTCCATGCCTTTAGAAGTTTGAGAAAATTTTTGAAAAGTCATCATTACTACTTGAGGAAGGCAAGCATAATAATTCCGAAGCAATCTCATCTTGATGCAATAATTTTGACTTGTGAATTTTTACTTCGGTTTTCGAAATTGCGGCACTAGAAGATTCTTCTTGGGTGAAGGTGCGTACACATTTAAGCGTTCATTATTCCAAGTGAATTCACGTTTATCACTTTCTTGCCCTTCGTTTTCTTCTTCTGAGCTTGAATCATTTGTTGTTTAATTTTTATCAGCCAATTTAGTTTCATGTGTCACACTGTACCTGGTTTTAACACTTTTCCAATAAGCAATCAAATCTGAATCACCATTACTCTGTTCCTGTTCTCACGTCTTAGTTTGTCATGGAACATATTAAGTACACGAGGAAGCATGAATTCTTCCAGATCATCAAGCACGAACTTCAGTTTCTGATTAAGAGTAGGGAACAGTTGTTGAGAAGATGAAGGGGTACTCTAGTCACTCTTTTGCTGTGGTTTTTCCACTGGGGTCTTCAAAATATCGGCAACACACTTGCTATAGTTCAAAGCAGCAGAACTCAATGGATCAAGACCATACCTACGAAATGTGATTTTCACAATTTCTGGTTTGACGGCATCATCCCAAACTTTCTTCAATTGGGGTGCAAAATTTACAGTCATTACCGATACTTCGAGAGTTTTGATTTTCTCGTCCTGAAGAGCATTTTTCAATGCTCGTTTCAAATTTAAAAATACGCCTACGTCTGCTGGTTACAGAAGATAAGTAGCATTGGGCAAAAGACAATACAGTATTCGATGATCGTGACAATATCCACTGACTTGAAGTGATAGATGATTCCTGTACCCCTCAGCCACGGACTAAACCGTTGGAGGTAAGTCAAAAATGTCGTATTCTTCATTCAGCCAGTTTCTGTTTTCTATTAGATCCATAGCTCTGGTACATTATTCTTCATAATTTGCTTTAGTCGTATGTTGCTGTAGATGATCATGGTTTGGGCGCAACGCCCGTCAGCACAGAAATTTCCAAGTACTGTTATGCCCTCTTTTTCTTTAGATGTTGCTGTAATTTGGAGCTGTTCTACTCTCACACTGAGGTACTTTCCTGAAACCATGTGCAACAGAAAGTTTGTTTCGTCTGCGTTGAGAATCCTTCTTGGGTCTTCCATAATTGCACTTAATCTCTCAGATTCAAGATAGCTCGAAAGTTCAGCAAAACAGCAGCGTATTCTCTCTTCCGAAACCGCAGCCATGCCCTTGCAAATAGTTTCAGCCTTCTTCTGTGACAGGCAAGGATGTGCCATTGGACCTGAACCAAATTTTCTCCGGTCTTCCATGCTTCAACGATGTGCATCTTCCTAAATACTGTACAATTTCCTGAACAGTATCCAGTAAATTACTTATCTTAAACGGAAATCCTCTCTTTGCCATGTTCATTACCCATTCAGAAGTTCCCTCTTCTTCTTGTGGGCTCAGGAAGGGCTACCAGCCAAGGGCAATCTCAATCTTCCGACGCCCAGATAATGTATGATTTAAAGTTGTTATAGGAACCTGGAAGGTTCTCGATACCCGCCTTTGGGACATCATACAGAACCACACCTGATGAACAGCTTGTCAAAGCAGATAACGAATACTGGAATGGCTTCATTTTATGACAGGTTTGATTCTCATTTTGGGGACACCTTCCTTGTTGGGGTTCTTAATTTTGCCCATTGTCAAATTCTGAGCAGTAGTTAAGGATACTCAACAAAAATGTAAAGAATTATTTATGATTTACTTCAACTGTGTTTACTAGTCTATATATTGAGAAGAAGATCCCGGGTCAGAAGTGTGAAATAATGCGAACAGCATGACGTAAGACCTCGATTAGATAGTCTCTCTATGACGAAACATTACTATAAATGGTAAATCTAAATATCTTTTATAAGGTTTGAACCCAAGATCTATCAGATACAAGATGGATGGCTTACAATTCAGTGTAAAACTCGGTATTCAGTGCAAAAGAAATCAACAACTTTGTTAAATTAATATTTAGATCACCAATTGCCCTTCCAATTACAATAATGTTCGATACAAAAGAACACTTTTCCTTAAAGGAACCTCTTTTACGAACGGCATTTCGATATTACGAAATGGGTCTCGAATAACGAACACTATTTTCTTTTCCCTTCAAATAAGATGATAGCTGAAAAGTAACATTATAACAAGCAAATATACATATATTGATATTAACACATCATATTATTAAAAGGATACCTTATAATGACACCATCACATATGGGAAAAAGGATTATTACTGCGGTGCTGCACCTTACAAAAAATATAGTGATTTCTCCAATCTCATACAAAACCACAGCCTAGGAAACTTTCTCGCGTTTGCTAATATCGAAACGTATCGACCTATTGATTTTAATAAAGCGAAGTTATGAAGGATGTGTTTACAAATTTCAGATAGTACGCAACGTTTTTGGTATTCTAATTTCTTAACGAAATGACCAAGGTGTTCGATATTTACTGCGATTACCCTATATATATATATATATATATATAGATAGATAGATAGATAGATAGATAGATAGATAGATAGATAGATAGATAGATAGATAACAAAATAGGATGATTTGAAGAGGATAGGGTATTTAGGAAAGAGGGAAGGACGAAACGACAAGGGTAAAACATGAAGACATATAATCCGAGAACAGGGCTTGTGGTAACCTGGGTCAACGCTTAGGTTACCCGCGACCAACCTCGTGAGAAAATGGACTGCAACCAACGACGGGTTAAGAAAAATAAAAAATGCTACGCGAAACCAAGTAAATGAAGTAATGCTCTTCAACATCTACTGCTATAAAAACGCAACTCAAACTTAACAATGGATAGGAGAGCACAGGTCGAGCAACTCAGCGTAGAAATATTCCTTCCTGTCACATCTACCTGAACACTTGCTTAATCACGTATTTTTTCGGTTTGCTTGGGGGCATCGGATCATTCGTATGAAGCGGGAAATCCCTGATTATGCGTGTCCCTGAGGGCAGACCCTTGGCAGGCAGCGTTGCCAGGTCTATTGATTTAACAGTAGATTTCCTGATTTTTGCATGATCTACTGATTTACTCATAATTCATTAAGGAAATGATTTTTCTCCTGTTTTTACAATTTTTTATGGGAATATAAAAATCGATCGTGCTGCACCTATAATGTGAAAATATTGACGAAATATTCAATAATTCATGTGTGATATATGTGTAGTGTCACATGTTTTCATTTCGGTACGTGTTACTCTTCCTTCATACATGCCAATGGAGGATTCTTTTTATTCGCTTTTGCATTAGAGATCTATCGAGTAGCCTTAATTCATGTGATTGAAAATGTTATTGCGGACAGCACGTGAACTGTTCACAAGATAAGTTGAAAAAGAAAGAAATGATTTCACCTCTTCCACCTACCTACCGTCCGACTTGCGTTCTAGAATATCCCAAACCAAAGTCAAATGCTTGCTAATCCGAAACATGAGCGTTCGGATTGGAAACCTCCCGATTTTTTGGCCAAATTCAACTTAGAGAAAAAAATAGGGTTTTCTCAGATTTTAGTTCACAGATTAAAATCATATTCTATCTCTGATCAGTGACTCAATAATATTCAGCAGGGCTCCTTGCATTTGTTTCGGCCCGGGAACTACGGACAGAAGTGATATGAATCGTTTTGTGATTGGTTTTGGAATTGGATTATTTTCTCATTGGATTTGAAGGATATTCTGACTTTCTAAGCTTAAATTTAGATATTATCGTGATTCAAAAGGGCCCCGTGTTAAGAGGGGTAGAGTCAAAAAGTCCCTACGTCAAATGGACCGTACCAAAAGGGGTACGCTACAAAAAGGCCCGAGTCAAAAAGCCTCGGGTCAGAAGGTCCCGCGACAAAAAGACCCGAGTCAAAACGGCCCTGCATCAGACGGGCCCGAGTAAAAACGGCTCTGCGTGAAAAGAGCCCTGGTCAAAAGGGCCCGGATAAAAGGACTCAACGACAAAAGTGCCTGAGTCTAAACGGCCCGGGGTCAAAAGATCTCGACGACCAAAGGGCTCGAGTCTAAAAAGCCCGGATGAAAGGGTTTCCGCGAAAAAAGTGACCCCGTTTAAACGGCCCCCATCAAAAGGGCCCGGGTCAAAAGGACTCTAGTTAAAAGGGCCCCGCGTCGAAAGATCCCGAGTCAAAAGGACTCCGACTCAAAAGGGCCTTATGTCAAATGGACCCATGTCAAAACGGGCCCCGCTACAAGAAGCCCTTAGCCAAAAGGTCAAGGTCAAAAGTCTCCGCAACAAAAGTGTCCGAGTCAAACCGGCCCTGCGTCAAAGGGTCCCGGATGAAAAGGGTCCTGCGAGAAAAAAGACAAGAGCCAAAAGGGCCCTGCGTCAAACGGGCCCGAGTAGAAACGGCCCCGAGTTACAAGAGCGCAGGTCAAAAGGGCTCAGGTAAATGGGCCTCGCGACAAAAGGCCCTGAGTAGAAACGGCCCCGCATCAAAATTGCCTGGGTCAAAAGAGCTCGAGTTAAAAGGGCCCTGCGTCAAAAGAGCCAGGATCAAAAGGGATACGCCTCAAAAGGGCCTGAGTCAAAACGGCCCAGCGTGGAAAAGGTCCGGGCGAAAGGGCCCCGCGACAAAAAGACACGAGTCAAAAGAGCCCAGCGTCAAAATTGCCCGGTAAATACGGTCCACGTGTAAAAAGCCTGTGATGAAAGCAACAGTGGAAATCAGGCATGCACAAGGGGAAAGTATCCCCTTAGTAAGTTGAAGTGTTTGTGCAAAAGAAGGAAAAATATCTGTAGTTATTAGAAACAAATAGGAAATTTGAATGGTGAAATTAGTTTTGTTTGGCTGTTGATTGTTCTGCAACAATCGCTATTGCTTACGTCGTTCTCCATTAAAGTTTGTTTCCACTTCCGACTGAATTTGTATTCTTGATACATAGCCTAATCAAACTCTCTCTATTATTGACTTTCCCCTTAGTTCTAAAATTTCATTTCTACCCCTGGATCAAAGTATAGAATGAAAAATATTGTGTGGAAAAGATTAGTATAATGTTGCTGTGAGAAGACATATGTGGATCTGTATACAGGTCATTGGGACAGAACAATAATAACGACTGCGTAGACGCACTGCTTTGGAGTGGATGTTTCCTTCTAAGTACTCATATCTTTATAGGGAATATATACATGACACAGCGTACCATTTAAATCTGCGCAGTACGTGAATTCCGCCATATTGCAAATCACACAATATTGTTTTAAATCTAAAAGGTTATGATTTTAAACTTCAACCTAGGCTTGAATATTCTCCCAAATGAGAATGTGAACTCATTTTTTACACATCATCTGTTTGGGACAGGGAATGCTATGTTTGACATATGTATCTAATAGAAAAAATGTATTGTGACAGGGCAGTAACAAAGAGACGCATGAACGGAGTAAACAAAAATGTTACAATTTAGCATTGGTGTAGAAACAGAGTTATATGATTTAGTGTACATCATGGCAGCCATCTTGAATTCCGTATATTGTATACCACACAGTGGGTGATATCAATAAAACGGAGAACTTACTCATTATTCCCTAATTTGTAGTAGTTACTCGCATTGATATCAATAAAAAGAGAACTGAGCACTACTCGTCTCGGCTGACCTCGGAGAAATCGCACCTTCTGGAGAAACCACACCTCTATTCTCGAGCCGAGTAACTATTTCGCGTTTGATATCAATAAAAATCAAAGACTCCTCTGTGATGCTAGTAACTTCTCCAAATTTGTGGAACAAGCTAAATAGGTGACTCCGTGCGAAATATGGCAGAGAATATGATTGTTTTACTACGTAGAAAAACTTATAAACTGCATAGAAATGTTAGAAATGGAGATTACAAAAAGCATTATAAGTTTATGAAAGAAAATGTAGAGTGGTTAGCACATTTTTTAAGGAGAATCAACCGAAATTCGGAGTGGTGCACTACGTAATGATGAAAAGATGCGGGTTTTCTTCAAGGGCGCCGATCCTGTGGGGGCCAGGGGGCCCGGGCCCCCCAAAGCTCATGTGGGCCCCCTATTGTGTTTATGAATATACAATATTTGGCATAATTAGAGTGCAATTTGTCTTAAAATCCTGATATATATACCTTCTGCATCTGAATGCCTCCCCCCCCCAAATTTACAGAGAAATCGGTGCCCTTGGTTTTCTTGCGTTACGTGAGTGATCCGGGAGCCCAGGTCGGAATGTCAGGGGATTCTGGTGTGGCTCAAAGTACTGTGTCTATGACTACCTGAAAATGGATTGTTTCCGGAAGTGTGCGTAATATGCAAACAGCAAAGGCAGAGTGGCAAGAACAATATACATTTCCCGGTGCTATCGGATCACTTGACTATACACAAGTGGCATCAAAGAAACTTAGTATTTTGGAGAGTAATACGTTAATAGGAAGAGCTATTTCGTGGCTAAGCGGTTAGCGTACATGCCTTTGGCATAGGAGACCCGCGTTCGATTCCCGGCAGGAGCACATGTGGTTCCGATTCCACGTTAATCAGTGGGTTCCGTCTCATATAGGCACGCTACTGAAAAGGACGTTAAACTAATAATCAACTCAACTCAGCGATGATAGAAAGGGTGTATACATGAGAATGTATTTGTTTATATCAAGGCGAAAGGGGACAGGTATGGTGTGGAAAACGCAATCAGATGGACGTGCTTTATGACGTGAGTGGCTGGACTTTTTTAAAAAGAAAAGAAAGGAGTCAAGTGTCTGATTTCGTTCTTAAAGCCAAACAATCTACAAAGACCTTGGACAACACGTGATATGCGCTTGTCGTGTTAATCTTGATATTGCTGGATTCGAATCAACATCCATCACCTCAAATAGGTTCATTCCCATGGTTTCAGTATTACTTTCTTCTATCCCGTTTTTTTAAATTTTTTCTTTTTTATTTTAGTTTTATTCTCGCTCGAATATTAAAGATTCTCTTTTGAATTTGTATCTCAGTCGTAGATGTATTTGGTATTTCGTTGCATTTCACTGTAATTACCTTCAAAGTTTCGGCTTTTCTTCGTTTACTTTCTGGTAGCTGTGACTTTGAAAGTACCATTGGAAACTCTTTCATAATACAAATGCACTTTGACTGAAACTGTTGTTGCTACCTGCCCGTTCCATGGCGTTTAGGATACTACGCCATAGGTTAAAAACAACGAAATTACCGCGCGACGGATGGGATAAATGGGTAATCACTTCTTTTATTGATACGACTCACTACTACGCGCAGAAGAAACGCGAGTGAACGTTCATAAATCTGGAGCAGTCTAGACCTCAGTAGTGGCTGGTTTTATTGATACGAAATTGAGGGAGGAGATTACTCCAGCTATAGTTACTCCGATTCACGAGCAGGATTTCTCAGGAGTAGTTACTTATTTTTATTGATATCACCCAGTATTTCGAAATAGATAGAGGTAGATGCGTGTCACATAAATTGATGCTAGAATCTTCCTACAAATTACCTTCATTGTCCGTTTCAAAAGCATCGGAGTCTACATTACTTATTATTTCCATAATCCTTCGGGCGCGAAAATACCCCACTATCATAAACACGAGTTGTCCCGGTGTTATTCATACCCAAAGGTTAACTAAAAACACGAAGTGAATCCTAACTAATTACAAGAAGGGTGTTCAAACAGCCATACACACTTCCACTGCCTAATAGAAAAAGAAAACAAAAATAGCTACATGTTTTTTTTCCTTCTCAGTACTCATATCTTTATAGGGAATATATTCTTGACAAACATATAATTTAAATCTACGCAGTACGTGACCCGTACCCACGAAGGTGACAAATATTCGTGAAAAGTAAACAGAAGGGAGTAGTTTTATGTTGCTGTTGTTCCCTTCCGTCGCAGGAACTGACCTTGGTAGGTGCGAGGCAACCAAGACCAAAGTTGTCTCCCTGACTGAACGTCTTGTAACAAGAGAGCAACTATAGTTGTCCATGGGTCTCACGTCTCATAGTTCTAAGTATTTGCAGCTATACAGCGAGCTGTGTGCGTTCTGTGACCAGGGTTGGCAAGGTAATTTACTTGTTACGTATTTTACGTAAATTACGCGTAATTTACTAGTAATATACGTCATGTAGAAAACCAGTTTTTTACGCAGACGTAGAAAACTATATTTCTTTCATTAAAAATAAGATCATTTTGAATAGTCGGTTATATTATAAGCTTAGTTTTCTTATTTAAGCATTAAAGCATTATTATCTTCTAAACATTATATTTAAAAGTAATGATTTCATGCCAAATCATAGTAATAAAAGATAATTTTGGATAGCCCCTCGCCGGCCCACTACTACTTTCCACCTATTAGCGCACACCCAAGCACAACCACCCAACATATAAGCACACTCATTAAAAATATGTGTTGGTTCGGATATGTTTGAAAGTATCAAGTAACCTTTTGATTATAATAATTTATTGTTATACTTTTGCAGCTTTCAATATAAAACTCGAAACATTTCAGTATACTTTGAAACTTCTATTAGAAAAGAAAAAGAGATTGACTGTTAGGCTCACTTCACCTTCATATTACACACTAACACACACACATAACTGATACGAAAAATACTTATCAGAATATTGAAATAATGAAATTTTAGAATAAACTGATGTGTTTTTCTTCCACGTCTCAACGATAATATATATACCACTTCACTTAGCACTGGGACATATTGAATTTTCGATGTAAAAATTATTAGATTCTCATTTTAAACAAACAACTGAAGAAATATAAAAGCACCCATCAGAACATTATACTAAATTTTTCGGAATGAACTCATTTATTTTGCTCTTTTCTTCCAAGTCCAACAACAACACTAAATATATTACTTCCCTTAGCACTTGTCTATCATTTGAACATTTAATGTAGACATTTTTCATGCTCATAATAAATAGACGAAACTGAAGAAAATATTCAACAGAATATTGAACTACTTGTTTCTTCGTTTTTTCTTTTTTTTAAAGAAATAATTTGTCTTTCTTCCTAGTTCGAATACTGAATATATTTTACTTGGTTCCAATAAAACTGCGTATATCATTTCATTTGAAACTTAGCCATTATTTTAATTCTAAACAAAAATGTTACATGCCATTTCCATTATAGTTTAGTACAATTCGAACACAATATTCTTAATCACACTAATATTCATAACTTGAGTGGTCTTGAGATTTGAGGGTGTAGTATGTTTGAAGTAGTTTCTTCCAACGTTCGAAGCTGAGCCGGTTTCTTGTGACGTTATGGACAAGGGACCAATTTGAGAAAGTCTTTCAATTTGCGCTGAAGATGCTAGGATGTTCAGTAACTTCATAGCAAATTCCGACAACTCTTTATGTTGCCGAGTAGCGAAATACCAGAATGTGCGTGGTGTTGTAATTCCCTTCTTCATAAGTTCTTCAAAATTTCCACATTTTCCCCGATGTTGCTGGTAGCTAGTTATTCCTGAAGGGTCGAGGTTTTCCAACAGAAACTCCTCTACTTGTTCGTGATGCTTTTCTCAGACATTGCAGAAAGTCGTCACAAATGGAGACCACGAAGGCTTACCATTGTTATATTGCACAATAGTTTCTTCCATGGCTCCTCTGGCATAAAACTTTTCTCGATTACAGAGGGTTTAAAACATGAAACATGATGAAATGGGTTTTGAACAGTCACGCATGCAAACTGTATTATACAATGCTACTTTACAAAGCCAATACAAAATTCCCAGTTTATGCTTACGGATTAAGTTTTGCAAAATCCAGCTAGATTCCATACAATCTTAGGAAGAATTTTTTTAAAGCTCAGCGCGCAGAACGTTTCCTTTTAATTTGTAGACCTGTTTCTAATTTTTTACGTATTTTACGTAAATTACGCGTTTTTTACGCGTATTTTACACGTCACGTAGAAAACCTTTTTTTACGCGTAATTACCCAACCCTGTCTGTGACACTCTATGTCCCCCAGCTGTGGCTGTTTGCGAAAATATTGTTTGATTTTCATTGGGGTAAGGCAAGACCGTAGCGAGTGACGTCACACAAAGTAGTGATAGGCAGGCGCACAATGTGCTGGGTGAAGACACCTAGCTCAACGCGAGAGTTTTTTTTTAAAGAAACAAGCCGTTTTACAGACATTTTTGTAAATCATGATATATATATATACAGGATGTTTCAAAACAACACCGACAACATTTGGAAGGTGATTCCTGACACCAAGATAAGACAAAAAGTATAGACCAACCTAGGTGCACAAATGCTTCCTTTCGGAGTTATAGGCTGTCGAAAACATGAAAAAATGAACTTTAATGGTCCATAGCCCCAAACCTATGGGACCTAGTCGGGTCAAGACTTCACTTAGGAACTAGCGTGTACTCTATCCAAAAATACATGTTTCAGAATCCTAAGTTAAGTCTTGACCCGACTACGGTAGGTCCCATAGTTTTGGACCTTTAAATTTCATTTTTTCGCGTTTTCGGCAGTCTATAACTCAAAGGAAGCATTTGTGCACAGAGGTTGGTCTATACTTTTTCTCTTATCTTAGAGTCAGGAATCAGCTCCCGAACGTTCTCGGTGTTGTTTTGAAACACCATGTATATAGTAATTTTGAATGATACGCACTAAGTGCTAAGAAGATATATATATATATATATATATATATATATATATATATATATATATATATATATATATATATATAACTTTAATCCTATCACATTAAAATTGTTATTGTCCGCAGAATAATGGTAATAGGAAACATACGTATTATATAAAAAAAATCTTAGAAATTATATTTCTGACAAAAATTTCAAGAGGATAATAGGTTAGTAGGATTTATAACTACGGGTTCTTCTAAAATCTTTGCATCATGCAAGATCGCATAGAGAGTTTGTGGTTTAAATAAAACATATCTGATAGAAAGAGATTATACTTCAAAGAGAAATATTTAAATTCAGTTTAACGTTTAAATACTTGATGAATCAAGCAAATGGAAACAAGTGGCATGAAAGGTAACTGAAATTTTTTTTTTTTATTTGGAGAAGCAAAAAAGTAATGTGCAGGGTACAGAAATTTCTAGCGTCGTCTCGGAAACGAGACGAGAAGTGTATGTTCTAATAAGAGTTAAGACAAGAGGTGTATGTCTAAGTTAGAGACGAGACGATAAACGACAATTCTTGTGTCATTTTCGAGAAAAGATATTTATCAAGTCTCATGGGCAACAATTCACTGAAGTCTAAGATACCAGTGTTTTAGTATTACATCATTCATAGTAAAAGTTCATAATTTATAACAGTGGTTGTACGAACACAATGAAGAGTAAAATGAAATCTTTCAGTTTTACGTCCCACGCGTATGCCGGTTAGGCTAGAGGAGACGATGATGATGAGAAATGAATGAAATGCTAGAATGAAGAAAGGTAGGAAACGGTTGAATCCCGAGAAAACCCAAGAGCCTGGACAATGAAGAGTAATTATCAACATTTTAAGATACGCAAGTTATTACATAGTATACTTCAATAATAAATATCATTTAAATATTGATATACTACACTCTTAGTGGAACTCTCGTAACTCGGAAGCATTCTCATAATTTCTAGATAAAATTAAGAAGAAAGCCAAGGCATAAATTTATAAAACGAGAAGAGAAATAATTCTTCGTGAATCAAAACGAGACGAGAATCCAACACTTAATTTAAGAGACGACAGGAGAAAACTTTATTTCTCGTCTCGTCTCGTGCGGAACAGTACACAAACGTTCAAATCAAGTCTTCCGTGTCACTAACGAGAAAGAAGATTGATGGCTCAGTAGTACAGCCTTTAAATTTGATGTGAGGACCATAATTCAATCCCAAATATAGTATGTTCCTCACGAGAAAGACGAGAAATAAGATTTTCTCGTCTCGTCAATTTTTACAGAATTCTCGTCTCGTCTCGATTTTCGAAGACGATTATTTCTCTTTCGTCTCGATAATCTAAAAAGTTTTTCCCGTCTCCTCTTGTCTCGTAAAGTAGTTTCTGGTCTCGATTCAGAAGAAATACTCTGCTAATTTTTATGTCGCTTGATGGCAATTGAAGAGAGTACTACAAATCTGTTTTGAGATCAGCCCTATGTAATTGGGAGAGAGACGAAACCAAATCAAACAAAACGTGAATTTTAGCTTTCTTCTTGAGAACCGAGATTATATGAGACGTAGATGGTAGATCTACAGTTTAAAGTGGAACTCGAACTCGAGCTCTCATACAGAAAAGGCTCGTGCGCTAGTCGTTAGAGCAACAGTTAGGGCTACGATAATAACATATATATATATATATATACAAGTATCTCTGATTAACGCGGACTTTAGTAAGATTGTGGCTTAAGTCAATAAAAATTACATGATGTAACCAACACTTTTAACAATTAGCGCGAACAGCGCCAAATCATCATAATGGATTTGAGTGTAGAACTGAAAAGAAAGAAAAAAACATTCTCATTGGAATACTTTGACTAAATCCACATATTTGGATGTTCGTAATTATTACGTAATGTGGAATTATATATAGGCCCTAGAAAGTTGTCACATTATAATCACACTTTTTTTTTGTCTTTACACTGTGGAGTATGCAACGGAAGTTTTGGGATTTAACTTCTCGTAAGATATTAGGTAAAAATAAATATGTATTATGTTAGGATATATATTCAAAACTCACACTTTGTATTTCATTATTGAACTTACTGTAATATGAACTTCTTACTTTATTATATGCAGTATGTTACCTGTCTTTCTTTTCCGTCTAACTCTTATAAGTTTTCCTAGTAGAAGTTGCATACACAAGATTCGTTCGCGATGCCCTTCCACTTTTCTTGCCCTAACACGTTTGTGATACCCCGAATGAAATGAAATGAAATCTTTGAGTTTTACGTCCCATGGTTATGCCGGTTAGGCTAAAGGAGACTGTGGTGATGAATAATGAATGAAACGGTGGAATGAAGAAAATGGGAGGAAACGGGAGAACCCCCGAGAAAACCCACGCACACGGTGTTTGTCCACCACAAAGTTCACTTGGCGGGGTCTGGGATCGAACCCGGGACCCCAAGCACCAGAGGTGAACACTCTACCACTGAGCCACCGCGGCCCCCTCGTGATATATATACTACTGCGTTATATTCAGCTGCTGCGTTATATATATATATATATATATATATATATATATATATATATATATATATATATATATATATATATATATATATATATATATATATACACAAACAGTATACAAAGTTATTTTTATTAAGAAATCTAAGTTTTTACTTATCTTTTTCCTAAGTTATCACTACATACTTAACTCGTAACTACTATCGTGGGGTCAAATTTGACTTAGCACATTTCTAGCTATGGACAAAATATATATATTTTGTTTCACTGAGGTTTCAGTCGTCTATTCTCAGTTGACCTTCCTAGGGGGCCGCGGTGGCTCAGTCGTAGAGCGTTCACCTCTGATGCATGGGGTCCTGGGTTCGATCCGAGCCCACGCAAAGTGAACCTTGTGCTGGATAAGCACCGTGTGCGTGGGTTTTCTCGGTGTCCTCCCATTTCTTTCCACTTTCTTCATTCCACCATTTCATTTATTTCTCATAATCACTGTCTCCTTTATCCTAGCCGGCATAATCGTGGGACGTAAAACTTAATGGAGGCAATTTTCAGTTGATCTTGAGATCTCGTAGCGACTAGGTGTTCGTGTCCATGCGCTTTGTTGTTTCGATGTTTTCGGACCTCTGGGGTCGAAATTTTCTCCAGGATAGTACTTGCGCTATCTGTTTTCTGCATTACATTTTTTCTGTGGTTTTCTTGGGGAGTGTTACGGAGGTGTGTGCAGAACTCCGAACTAGCAGATCGTGCAGAAGGTGGTTTCTTGCAATTTTCTACAGAATATTGGACGTTGCATGCTTAAATATTCTTGTTTTTTACCATCTTTCCGAAGAACCAAGAAGGCTTCAGAAGCGAGACTTCATGAGGAGTATTCGGATGACTCTCATTCAAGATCACCTAAAATTAAGGGGCGAATGCGGGACACTTTCTCGTAGGCTTCGGCAGTCATTGTTAACTGGTGGGCACATCAATGAAGACCGACCGCAGACAGATTCTCCAGCTAAAAGGAGGAGATGTGCTATTTGTCCTCGAATTGATGACAAAAAAAGAAAGTCCTTGGATTTATTCTGTGTGCAACCGAAATGTGCACAAGGGTCATTCAAGAAAAAGCACTATATGTACTGACTGTCAGTAGAACAACTAAAATGTCTTTAGTTGTTCTGTATCTGACGGATATGTGATTAAGACACATTTAGGGGTCGTCCACATATTACGTAACGCGGCAAAGGGGGAGAGGGTTCGGCCTTGCGTTACGAAGCCTGACAAGGGGGGAGGAGGGAATTTAGGTCTTTGTTACGTTACACTTTTTTCTGCTGTAATTTTTATTTTTATTCTCAGATTTATATGCAATCTTTTAAACAAATAATTTTATTCAGTCTTTTCTTTTTTTATAAATTAGCTAGAATACTCGTCTTCATACGGGGAGAATACGTTTCTTTTTGGATATAAATAGAACCAAAACTGTCACCGTCAACTTACGGACTCCACAAACTATGGATTCGACACAAATATCGGTCATTTTTGATCATTTTTATATACATCTCCCCTTCCCCAAGTTGCATGGCTAAATTTTAATTTAAACGGCATCGAAAGTGTTACTGTTCATCTCAGCGACCCCAAACACCATGGAATCATACAGAAGAGATTCGAAGACGCACTAGACACCAGCATAAATGGTGGCGAAACCTGCATGTATTACAATACAATAAAACTCCGTTTTGTGGCTATCGCAGCATTGGATTTAGGGAACATGCTTTTTCGGAGTTAGTTGTTAGTGATCGTAACCATCGCCTGAAAATGCCCTCATGTTCCCCCTCGTATTGCTATTTTTAAGAATGTTATCTGAAACCTTTGATTTGAATCATTACTCACTCTATTCTTCTAAGGGGTTTTGCATGGGAAACAGAAGCAATTCTTTTTCGTGAAATTATATTTTCCGCGATGGAACGATCCAGGATTTGTAGATCAAAATAAGATATTAAAAACCTAATTCGTACTATTTTTTTTATTTTTGAATTTGAATATTTCTGAAGAAATTGAGTTTATTCGCATTCTCGCGCTGATTTAGGACAAGAAGAATATGAAAAGAGGTAAACTTAAGTCCGAAGTCCAAAAAAGATGCTCGAAAGCTTGTTCACAAACGAGATGTAACTCCTCCTCCACATTCACAGCCACTTCGAATCTGTGGTCGACGAGGAAGAGAACTTTGCATCGTCGACACTGGCGAACTTCAAATGCACGAAGCATCCTGGATCCCTAAAAAAGAGGTCAATGTTAGTTTTTTAGATCCTGTTCCACCTTCATCTTCCTTGCCAGTATTTCCTCATGGTCATCATCTGACCGAAAAGGATAGGTGTGATCTTTTTGGGAAAACGACATTATGCAGTTTTGAAGAATTAGGACTGTTAATTAAGCAATCTTATGGGGTTAAAATATGATTACCATCCTACCATTATCTAATACGTACCGGTATTTGATTTATTGGCAAAAACACTACAAATATATTCAGTATAAAAGCATTTTGTAATAAAAGTTCTCCCATTAAAAATAGTGTTTTATTATAATAACTCCCAAAATAAGCTAGATTGGTGAAAAACAAAAATACAAAGGTGTTATGTAACGAACGGGGGAGGGGTTCAGCCTTGCGTTACGAAGTGTGACAAGGGGAAGGAAGGGGGTAAAAACTGGTCAAAAATAGCGTTATGTAATATGTGGACGGTCCCTTAAGACTAAACATTGTGTGTATTGATAGGTAGCCAAGCAGGCCCGTAGCCAGCTCAAACATATGAGGGGGGGGGGGGAGAAGTTAGGGGGGTGATCCAACCATATTATAGTTCATCACTATATTATAGTAGTTCATTTGCAAGCCTACCGTGAATATTTTAGGGGGACAGTAAAACTTTAGAGGAGCCCGGCCCCCTAGTCTCCATGTGGGTACGGGCCTATAGCCAAGCAGCTGATGAAACATAAAAGCATTAATTGTCAGTTTTTTTAAATGACAAGATACATTTTCTCAGCACTAATAATTGAATGCTTTCCTTATATGAAAATAAGTTTATTTTCATACTTTGTTATTTTCGTATAACAAAAATTTTATTTCATTTAAGTATGTTGTTTCGCTTTGTAATAATCTATTACTAAAAGACAAATAGTCAAAAAATATTTTGAAAATATTTTTTGTCCCCAGAACTAGTTAAATCCATTAAAGTGTAGGACTACTAAAAGATCCACAATCAACTGCTAATGGTAATACGTTTTAACATAGTTTAATTTCAAAACAAATAATGAGGTTAAATCTGACCCCACGATAGTACTTATGCCGTATAAAAATAACGATATTAGTGAAGAGTTAATATGAATTATGTTAATAGGAAATTAAATTAAAAATAGTTCACTCTACATAATCTAATTTAAGAAAAAGAATGATAATAATAAAATAAAATAATGCAATTATAAATAGATGGTAATAAAAAAGTTTTATTTTTTACGGTAATCCTGGATTCTCTCGTGTTGAACAACATGGCTTTCCTCAATGCTGCCTCCAGAAGGGCGATAAATACGTATTAGAAAGCACTCCAGCTCACATTTTTGGTTAGCGAACCACATATAGAAAAATGTCTCAAATTTATTTTTCAGACCTGCGTCCCTCCCCCTCAAAAATTCCTGGATCTGTCCCCGATATCAGTTTTTGACAATTAACTGATAATAGTCATAGCGTACCTTTTGAAATGTTTTCAAACGCTCTTTGCATAAGGAACAGTTCTCCGTATTCTTTCTTTTTTCTTTTCTTTTTATTTTTTTCGTCCTTGCGCTCTTTTACTGTGCTGGAAAGGGACTCCAACTATGAGCAGTGTTTCGCCAGGGCGCTTTAAATTAATAAGTTAAAGCGCCTTGGTTTGGCACATGCTATGTAGAACAGCGACCAGCTCTGAAGTTGAATGTTTTCAAGACCAAGGCCACCGTCGCATTTTGATAAGTATACTGTCGCGTGACACCCTTAGGGAGTGAGTATGCCACATCAATTGTGTTTCCGTATGATACTGAGATATTTCGTTGGCAAGGAAAATAGTTTTGGAAGGAACCAAAGACGACTGTATATAAAAACATTAAAAAGGTATACTCGGCCTGCAAGACTTACATGCCGGGCTTTACTTTGATGAATAAGGACAACCACAGTACATGTTGTGGCACGAAAGTTGTAGTCTACGTATCTGCTATGCGACGTTGCCAAGTGACCCCTAATATTTGGTGCGATCAGGAAAAGGAAAAAAAGGACATGAAATCTTCCCACCACGCCCCACGGTTATGCCGGTTAGGCTAAAGGAGACGGTGATAATGAGAAATGAGTGAAAATGGTGGAATGAAGAAAGTGGGAGGAAACGGAAGAACCCCGAGAAAACCCACGAGCACGGTGTTTGTCCACCACAAAGTCTACACGGCGCGAGCTGGAATCGAACCAGGGATCCCAAGCACCGGAACGCTCAACCACTGAGCCACCGCGCCCCCAATCAGGAAAAGGTATCACAGACCAGTGTTGGGCAAAATCAATTGAAATCAATTGCAATTGATCAATCAATTTAAAGTAATTGCTCTGAAAATTAATTGCAATTGATTTCAATTGCTAATGATTTCAATTTGTAATTGACAATTAATTTCAATTGCAATTGAATTCAATCATAAAATTTGCAATTAAATTTTCGTCAATTGTTAATTGGTAATTGGTCACCAGGCAATTGAAACTTTTTAATTGTTAATTGTCAATTGCAATTGAAACATTTAATTGTTAATTGCAATTGACAATTGAAACTTGTTTTGTTAATTGCAATTGAACTCAGCAATTAAAACTGAAGATAAGAAGATGTGTGTATATTGTGTTGTCGACTTGTTCCTGTTTTACATATTTCAAATAGGGTACTTATAAGAAATGCTGGATAACTACCATCCCTTCGCCCCCCTGGAAAGAAAGCAGTGAAACTAAGAATTTTTAAAAATATATTATGTTTATGGTTCTATCCCCCTCGAAAGAACTCTATATGCCCGTCATGCATACAATAGGAATGGGCACGAGCGAGCTTGAGCGAGTTTTCTTTAAAACTCGACTTGACTCGAAGCAGACATCTTTGAGCTCGACTCGAGAACTCGGCTCGAAACATTTCCCCCAACTCGACTCGAATTCGGATCGAGTTTCCAGTCGAGTCGAGCCAATTCGAGCTAAATCCATTGTGTAGTTCCAAGTACTACTATCTTCAAGTATCCTACATAGACAATATAACTATCAATGATACTACTAGTACTACTATAACTCATTTTTATTATAACACCGCGTACCTGTATAAACATGGAATATAGGCGGCTTTTATCTCAATACTAAAAATTAGTTGACTGTCGATCTCGGTCGTCAAGAAATCTTCAGGAGGCAAGGACATCGGTCACGAGGTTCTAGGTTTGAGTTCAGGAGGACCAAGTATTCGGACTCGAGCCGAAAATTGTTAAAAGTTATAGGACTCCAGTCAAAAATGTTCAAAATTGCTCGACCCGGTTTTAGAGTTGTCAACGACTCAAGCGGCTCGCTCACAGCTCATTCACTTATCAAACCGAACCGAGAAGTGAGCCGAGCCAATGGCTCACACAAGACGAACCGAACCGAGCTGATTGCTTACCCCAACCGAGCCGGTTCGAACCATCAGCTCATTTAAGCTGACTCGAACCCAGCCTATGGACTCGTTTCAACCGAGCCGACTCGATGACTCGTTTCTACCGAGCCGGTTCATGCCATTGGCTCAATTGAGCCCAGTCGATAGGTCATCCCAACCAAGCCAGCTCAAGCTGTACGCTCAGTTGAACCGAGCCGAGCCGGTTGACATCACTATCCCGGTAGGGCTTCTACTTTGGCTACAAAATTGGACCGTGCAGTTCTCAGCCTTGATGGTAAGAACTACAAAAAAATTAAATGAAATCTTTAGTTTTACGTCCCACGGTTATGCCGGTTAGGCTAAAGGAGACGGTGATGATGGGAAATGAATGAAATAATGTAATGAAGAAAGTGGTAGGAAAGGGGAGAACCCCGAGAAAAACCGCGAGCACCGTGTTTGTCCACCACAAAGTCCACATGGCGCGAGCTGGGATCGAACCAAGGACCTCAAGCACCGGAAGTGAACGCTCAGCCACCGCGCCCCCTGGTAAGAACTGCAGTATATACTTAGGTCTATATTGGTGCTCACCGCGTCATTAACTTGTTACGCGACCAACGAATTTCGAGGTACTTTGTTATGCATCTTTCGTGCGAGTTTTGTGTCGCTTTATGCGCTTATTCCCACATTTTGTGCATCACCGGAAGTGGGTCAAAATGGGCCTACAAATATGGCGGAACAAGTTATTGCTGTTCTGCCACCAATGAGTTTCAAGTTCGTTTCCTCCACATCGTTTTGTGCCGTTTTTTGCGTCTACTTCCACGTTTTGTGCGTCATGGGAAGTGGGTTATAATGAGTCCCCGTATTTTCACGTTTTGTGTGTCACCGGAAGTGGGTCAAAATGGGCTTCCAAGATGGGACGAAAATGATCAAGAGTTTCGCCACTATTGAAATTCGAGGTCGTTAATTTTACATCGCGTAACCTTTTGTGCGTCTATTTCGACGTTTTGTACGTCACTGGAAGACTGTCAAAATTTGCCTCAAAGGTGGGATAAAAATGACCCACTGCTCCGCCACTACCGAATTTCGAGGTTCTACCTTTTGCATCGACTAGTGAATTTCGTGCCGTTTCGTGTCCTTATTTCCAAGTTTTGTGCGTCACCGAAAGTGGATCAAAATGGGCTTCCAAGATGGGACGAAAATGATCAAGAGTTTCGCCACTATCGAATTTCGAGGTCGTTAATTTCACATCGCGTACCCTTTTGTGCGCCTATTTCGACGTTTTCTGCGTCACTGGAAAACGGTCAAAATGGGCCTCAAAGGTGGGATAAAAATGACCCACTGCTCCGCCACTACCGAATTTCGACGTCCTACCTTTTGCATCGACTAGTCAATTTCGTGCCGTTTCGTGTCCTTATTTCCAAGTTTTGTGCGTCACCGAAAGTGGGTCAAAATGGGCTTCCAAGATGGGACGAAAATGATCAAGAGTTTCGCCACTACCGAATTTCGAGGTCGTTAATTTCACATCGCGTACCCTTTTGTGCGCCTATTTCGACGTTTTGTGCGTCACTGGAAGACGGTCAAAATGGGCCTCAAAGGTGGGATAAAAATGACCCACTGCTCCGCCACTACCGAATTTCGTGGTCCTTCCTTTCACATCGACCAGTGAATGTTTCGTGCCGTTTTGTGCCCTTATTTCCACGTTTTGCGCGTCACCAGAAGTGTGTCAAAATGGGCCTCCAAAGTGTGACAAAAATGACCCACTGTTCCGACACTATCGAATTTCTAGATCGTTACTTTCGCATCGTTTAGTGCCTTTTTTGAAAGCTTTCTGCGCCTATTTCTCGTCTTGTGCATCACCCGAGGTGAGTTAAACGGTGCTTTAAAGTGGGAGTTAAATGACTCATTGTTCCGCCACTATCGAATTTCGGGGTTGGTTCTTTCGCATCTTTTAGTACCTGTTTTGTACGTTTTGTGCGTTGCCGGAAGTAGGTAAAAATGGACCTACGAATATAATGAAATAAGTTAATGTTGTTCCGCTACAAACGAATTTGGAGGACGTTTCCTTCACATCGTCTAATGTGTATTTTGTACCGTTCTGTTCGCCTACTTCTACGTTTTGAGCATCACCAGAAATGCGTCAAAATGGTCCATCAAGGTGTGAGGAAATAGAGCCATTGTTCCGCCACTATCGAATTTGGAGGTTGTTTCTTTCGCATCGTATAGTGCCTGCTTTGTACCGTTTTGTGCTCCTGTTTCCACTTTAGTGCGACAACGAAAATGGGTCAAAATGGTCTACAAGTATAGCGGAATAACTTAATGCTGTTCCGTCACCATCGAATGTCGAGGTCGTTTCCTTCACATTTTTATGCATGATTTGTGTCGCTTTGTGCATCAGTGCAAGTGGGTCAAAATGGACCTTGAAAGTGGAATGAATATGTCTTTTTCTGCCATATTTGTAGGTCGCCTTTGACCCACTTTCGTTGGCGCACAAAACATGAAAATATGCGCAGAAACGGTAAATACATGCACTAAACAATGCGGAAAAAGCGACCTCGAAATTCGATCTTGGTGGGAGAGTGGGTCATTTTTCTTCCCACATTGAATGCTCATTTTGACACACTACCATTGATTTACAAAACGTGGACATAGGCTTAAAAAACGGTAGAAAACACGCACAAGACGATGTGAAGGAAATGGCCTCGAAATCGTTCCTGACGGAACAGCATTAACTTGTTCCGCCATATTTGTAGGATAACATTGAGCCATTTCCGGTGACGCAGAAAACGAGGAAATAGGCGCTCAAAGCGACACAAAAATGGAAATTTAGCTTAATTACATGGAAATTTTAAGTTTGTAAGCTTAATTATATGGAAAATGTTATACATTTTTCCTTTACGTTGGTCTACTTTACATTGATTTGGGACTTCCAAATTTTCTTTTTTCCACTGAAAAGTATCTATAATTCAACAAGGAAATAATTATGTATTATAATAATTATCTATATAATTGAACTCATTGTAATTTGGTTCATAAAAAACACTTTACCATTTTGTACTAGCTGTTATGCCCGTTCTTCGCACGGATCAGATAAAATATCAATGTAAACAAACTGAACAACGGGAGAAGAATTAAGAAACATTTCTAAAATTGGACATATTTTGTGTATCCAACAACGTACATGTGTTTTCATTGGGAAGACCGAAGGGGCTGAATTTGAACGTAAACACTATCGGCGGTGTCACTATACATCTGAGCAACCCCGATAAATATGGATTCGACACAAATATTGGTCATTCACTGCTACTTTTACATGTCCCGGTGAACGCCCCCTCAGATTCCCTTGGTTTGAGTTGTGAAAAAAACCTCTGGCCCTCAACCAATACCGCGAAAACTATGAATGTGACACTTACATCTGCCATTTTCTACTACTTTTTACATATCCCGGTAAAAGACCCTATGATCATCTGGTTCCAATTTTGAAAAAACAACGCCTCTGGTCCGCAGCCGATGGGGGCTGTATTTGGAAGTCAACGCCTGTGGAAGTATCACCATTCATCTCAGCGACAGCGAAAACTATGGATTTGACACTAATATCGGTAATTTTCCATTATTTTTACATGTCTCGCAATCCCCACCTCCAGAGACTCCCGGCCCGCATACAATGGTGGCTAAATTTGAAAAAAAAATCGCTAATGAAAGTATCACCATTGATCTCAGCGACCAAGAAAACTACGGATTTGACATCGGTCATTGTGGATTATTTTTACTTGTCTCGTGATCCCCTTTATAATGCCCCCGTTTCTTAGCTGATGGGGGCTAAATGTGAAAGTAAACGCAGTTTTAAGTTTCACCATTGAGCCCAGCGACCCCGAAAACTATCGATTTGACATTAATATCGGTCATTTTCGATTATTTTTACATGTCTCAGAATTCCCCCCTCTGAGACCCAAGGCCCGCATACAACGGTGGATGAATTTGACACATCGCTAATGGTAGTGTCACCATTGATATCAGCAACCGCGAAAACTATGGATTTGACACTAACATTGGTCATTTTGGATTACTTTTACGTTTCGGTATCCCCCCCCGTTGCCTCACGGCCCGCAGCTGAATAGGGAGAATTTGGAAGTTAATGCGATCGGAGTTTCACCATTGATCTCAGCGACCGCGAAAACTATGAAATCGACACTGATATCGGTCATTTTCTAGTACTTTTACATGTCCCGGTAGACGAACTCTGAGACCCCCTGGTTCGAATTTTGTCAGAAACGCTTTGCCTTGGTGTGGGACCTGGACCAAGGTATCTTTGGTCAAAATTTGGTAACTCTCGGCCGTCAACTTGTCTGGTCCCCAGGCCGGTCCCGGTAAACGTCCCCCTGAGATCCCCTAGTTCGAAATTAGAATAAAAGCTCTTCGTCTTGATCTGGGGCCCCATGACCAAGGTACCCGTGACCAAATTTTGAAAAGTTTCGGTCCACTCGTCTGGTCCCTTTTGACGCGGATACTTTTTCACTCGGACCTATTTTACGTGGGGCACTTTCGACTCGAACCCTATTGACGCGGGGCCATTTTGACTCCGGCCCTTTTGACCAGGGCTTCTTTGACGTGGGCTTTCTTGTCACCGAGTACGGGTTCTTTTGACCAGGAACCATTTTAATTAGGACCCTTTTGACTCAGGTCCTTTGGTCGCCGAGCCCTTTTGACACGAGCCCTTTAGACGCGGGGCCGTTTTAGACTCGGGCAGTTTTGTCGTTTGGCACTCTTGACTCGGGCATTTCGATCCTCTCCCTTTTGTCCGTACTCTTCTGACGTAGAATATTCAGCAGCTGAAATGCGTGGGGGCATGGGGAAGGTATGAGTAAATAGATGATCAACGATACAGAGCGCAACTGGTCATATCTCTCTCCTTCTCGTGATTTGCACTCCTGATCTCAGGCTTTTGAGCCGTGGAATTGTATTTACTGGGCCTTTTGTCGCTGGGCCTTTTTGACAGGGACCTTTCTACGCAGGGTTTCTTTGATTCGGCCTCTTTTAACGCGGGGCCTTTTTGACTCTAGGCTTTTTGTCGCGGGGCCCTTTGAGTAGGGCCATTTTGACACGGAACCGTCTTAAGCCGTGCCCTTTACAGGTGTTATTTTTTACCCGGGCATTTTTGAGATAGGGCCTTTTTGTCGCGTCGAACTTTTGATTCGGGCACTTTTGACATTGGGTCTTTTTTGACTCGAACCCTTTTGTCGCCGGTCCCTTTTTACTCAGGCATTTCTGTCCTCGCCCTTTTGTCCGTGCCCTTTAGACAGAGCTCTATATATATATATTCACCAGCCAAAATGTGGGGAGCAGGGATGAGTAAATAGATGATGAACGATCAGGCGCGGAATTGTATTTACCGGGCCCTTTTGACGCGTGGCTTTTTGACTCGGCTCCTCTTAACGATGGGCCTTTTAACTTGGGTCTTTTTTACGCAGGGCCGTTTTGACCCGGGCCGTTTTGGTGCGGAGTTTTCTTTGACCTGTGCTTTTTTTGACATTGGACCCTTTCGACTCGAGCACTTTTGTCGTGGGGCCTTTTTGACCGGGTCCGTCTTGACTCGGGCCTTTCCTTTCTCGCCCTTTTGTCGGGCCATTCTGATATGGAACCACATAACACAGAAGCTGAAATGTGTGTTACAGGTGGCGGGTATGAGTAAATCGATTATTCAGGGCGCAGCAAAATTAGTTACGACACTGGTCATATCTCTTTCTTTCTCCTGATTTCCACTCTTGATTTCAGGATTTTTAGCCGTGGAATTGTATTTACCGGGCCCTTTTGACGCGGGACCGTTTTGACCAATGCCCTTTTAAGGCGGGGTCCTTTTTGACCTGGGCTTTTTGACATAGGGCTCTTTTGACTCGTCCTCTTTACTGGTGAGGACCATTTGACCTGTGCTTTTTTGAGGCGGGGTCCTCTTTGACTCAGGTTTTTGACATATGTCCCTTTTGACTCGGGCTCTCTTCCCGCGACGATCTTTTGACCCGGTCCCTTTTGACGAGGGAAACCTTTTGACGAGTTTCGACTCGGCACTTTTGATGCGGGATCTTTCTGACGGGCCATTTGGACTTCGGCCTTTCTATCCTCGCCCTTTTGTCGGGCCCTTTTGACATGGAATCATATATATATATATAATATTATATTATATATTATTATATTATTCTTATATATATATATTATATATAAATATAACACAGCAGCTGAAATGCGTGGGACAGGGGCGGGTATGAGTAAATCGATGATCCAGGGCGCAGTAAAATTACTTACGCCACTTTTCATATCTCCTTCCTTCTCTCTACATTATATCTGGAGATGAATGTTCTGACTAATATTCTACAGTGGCTATTTTAAAAAGTAAGAGGATATACGCTATCAATGATAAATCTTATGATTTTTAATATATATAGGGCAATTAATCGAAAAACTCTATATCGGTCTTTTACCTCCCCTCCTTCCCGTTGGAAAAAATCCTATAGGCGTTAGTGATTATCATGTTGCTTAATTACTTTATTATATTGTGCTATACATAGGATAAATACTGTTGTGTTTTATTTAATAATAAGAATCTTATTTACATTTATTGCGGCCCTTCCTTGACGACAGCGAAACATATTCACGTTCAAGTTAATCAGTTTCCAGTTTCAAATGAGAACAGTGAGGCGAATCAAGTAATTCACTAACTCATTTAGGACTTAGAAAAGTGTCCTGGGAAAATGCCAGAGTAAATTCCTGAAGAGTGAAAAGCGCTAGTAGCAGTTGTTAGCAGTTATTAACTTCACATATAGGACAATAAATTGAAAAACTGAAAATACGAATCTTTTCAGAGATGACAGTTCGCTGATGCTTCAAATCTATGCCTTTACTCCCTATACTACGTTATTTCCCTAGTCAAAATAAAAACTCTTCAAAATTAATCACAATTTCTTATGCAACCATCCCTTCCTCGGAGTACTGCGCTGTCACATACCCGTCACGGCAATGTAAAGGCACTTTTGGCGACGAGGATACATTTCACATACGCACTATTTTCCACTAAGTGAGGTGATCACATAAATTAATTAAAATTAGTATTAAGGTATTTAAGATAATTTTCTTGGTCGGAATTTTACGCACAGAGTAATACACATATCCACTTTTTCACTGTGGGTATATGTCTGTTATCTCAGATCCACAAAACTCGGGACATGGTGCACAAAACTCTACAGAAGGAGAACTAAAATATGACATAGCAAGAGATTTGGTCAGCGTTATACGCACTTGGGATATTGGTATACGCACTATTTTGAAGTGGTTATATTTCGGGGATCAGGCGTGCACAAAACTCGGGACATGGTGCACAAAACTCTACAGAAGGAGTATTAACATTTGACATAGTAGAAGATTCGATTGACGCTGTACGCACTTGAGGAATTGGTATACGCACTATTTTCAAGTGGTTATATTTCCAGTGTTTGAGTTGCACAAAACTCGGGGCATTGTGCACAAAACTCTAGAGAAAGAGTACTAACATTTGACTTATTAAGAGATTTGGTCGGCGCTGTACGCACTTGGGTTATTAGTATACCCACTATTTTCAAGTGGTTATATTTTCGGTATCTGAGCTGCACAAAACTCGGACATGGTGAACAAATCTCTACACAAGAAGTACTAACATTTGACTTACTAAGAGATTTCGTCGGCGCTGTACGCACTTGTTCAATTTGCATACGCACTATATTCAAAAAATTATATTTCCGGTATCTGAGGTGCACAAAACATGGGAAATTCTGCACAAAACTCTACAGAAGGAGTACTAATATTTGACTTACTAAGAGATTTGGTTCGCGCTGTACGCACTTCCGATATTGGTATACGCACTATTTCCCAGTGGTTATCTTTCCGGTATTTGAGGTGCACAAAACTCGAGACATGGTGCACAAAACTCTAGTGAATGAGTACTAACATTTCACTTAGTAAGAGATTTGGTCGGCGCTCTACGCACTTCCGATATTGGTATACGCAATATTGGCAAAGTAGTGATTTCTTGGGTATCTCTGTTGCACAAAACTCGAGACATGGTGCAAAAAACTCTACAGAAGGAGTGCTAACATTTGGCATAGTAAAAGATTTGGTTGGCGCTGTACGCACTTGGGCTATTGATATACGCACTATTTTCAAGTGGTAACATTTCGGGTATCTGAGGTGCACAAACCTCTACAAAAGGAGTGCTTACATTTGGCATAGTAAAAGATTTTGTTGCGCGGTACGCACTTCGGCTATTGGTATACGCACTATTTTCTGATGGTTATATTTCGGGTATCTGAGGTGCACAACACTCGGGACATGGTTCGGAAAACTCTACAGAAGGAGTGCTAACATTTGACATAGTAATAGATTTTGTTGGCGTTGTACGCACTAGGGCTATTGGTATACGCACTATTTTCAAGTGGTAACATTTCGGGTATCTGAGGTGCACAAAACTCGGGACATGGTGCAAAAAACTCTACAAAAGGAATGCTAACATTTGACATAGTAAAAGATTTTCTTGGCGCTGTACGCACTCGGACTATTGGTATACGCACTATTTTCAAGTGGTAACATTTCGGGTATCTGAGGTGCATAAAACTCGGGACATAGTGCACAAAACTCTACAAAAGGAGTGCTAACATTTGACGTAATAAGAGATTTTGTTTGCGCCGTATGCACTTGGACTATTGGTATACGCCCTGTTTTCAAGTGGTAATATTTCGGGTATCTGAGGTGCACAAAACTCGCGACATGGTGCACAAAACTCTACGCAAGAAATACTGACATTAGACACACTAAGAGATTTTGTTGCAGCTGTATGCAATTGGGCTATTTGCTATACGCACTATTTTCAAGTAGTTATATTTCTCTTATCTGAGGTGCACAAAACTCGGGACATGCTGCATAAAATTGCACAAAATAAATAATAACGATTGATGCAATTTTTGCCGGAATCGGTGTTATCCGAACTCCACACCTGGCATACGCACTATTTTTAAGGAGCTATATCTCTGTTATTTGAGGTGCACAAAACTCGGGAAGAGGTGCACAAAATTGCACAAGATAGATACTAATGATTGATTTAACTTTTGCCGGAATCGGTGTTAGACGAACTCCAGGTCTGGCATACGCACTATTTTTAAGGAGCTATATGCCAGTTATTTGAGGTGGACAAAATTCGGGGAGTGGTGAACAAAATTGCACAAAATGAATGATAACGATTGATGTAACTTTTGCCGGAATCGGTATTATTGGAACTCCACACCTGGCATACGCACTATTTTCAAGAGGCTACATCTATGTTATGTGAGGTGCACAAAGCTCGGGAAGTGGTGCACAAAATAGATACTAATGAGTGATGTAACTTTTGCCGAAATCGCTGTTATCGGAACTCCAGGCCTGGTATACGCACTAATTTTAAAGAGCTATATCTCGGTTATGTGAGGTGCATAAAATTCGGGAAGTTGTGCACAAAATTGCACAAAATAAATCTTAACGATTGATGTAACGTTTGCCGGAATCGGTGTCAGACGAACTCCAGGTCTGGCATACGCACTATTTTTAAGGAACTATATTTCTGTTATTTGAGGTGCACAAAACTCGGGAGGTGATGCACAAAATTGCACAAAAGAAATGCTAACGATTGATGTAACTTTTGCCGAAATCTTTTTCAGGCGAACTCCAGTTCCTAGCATACTCAATATTGTCAAGGGGCTATATCTTTTTTATTTAAGGTGCACAGAACTCGGGAACTGGTGCACAAAACTCGGTCTATTAATTTATATATGTTTTTCGAATTTTCCGGTTGGACGAACTCAGGCCTGGCATATCGTTAAAAAATTTAAATATAAAAAATTTTAGGTTTCTTAAAGTGTACAAAACTCAAGATGTGGTGCACAAAACTGCATAAAATATGCACAAAATTTTGGTATAAGTTTTGTTTGAATCGGTTTCTGACGAACTCCAAGTTAGCGGACCTAAAATTCAGTACAGAGGAGTGTAACATCATCTGCGTATGCTTGGATATTAAGCTTGTGAAAATCATGTAATAGTGGATCTGGACCCCTCGCAATTTTTTGTAGTAGGGGTCAAGTCCGAGACTGAATAAATATACCGAAAGTGCACAACCTTGTTGGATACCACGTTTAAGGTCTATAGCAGGTGACAAACGACCATTTAAAGGATTTTGGAGGATGCATTTTTGTATAACGTAGTAATGAGGCTGATGAAGGATAGAGGAAATGCATATGGCTTAAGTACCGCGTAGATATATTGATGGGTCATACTATCACATGCTTTCCGAAAGTCAAGTGAGACTACACAGGCTGGGAGACGGTAATAGGTAATAGGAAATAATACCTCGCAGTTTGTATAGTGCTGCTTGCATATTATACGTAGGATTGAGTGCAGCATGATAGGGGCTGATGAACTGACTACAGATGGGTTTTAAACGGGTAGCAATCATTTTGGTTAATATTTTAAGATCAGTATTCAGAAGCGTAATAGGACGAAAGTCCACAATAGAAAATCATCCGGATTTTTTAGGAAGGAGTATCAAGATTCCATCATTCTGTGGAATATTAGAGGCATGCAATAATTCATTCATTATTTCAAGTGCTATCTGACCCACAATACCCCAATATTTCTTATAGAATTGGTACGGGTGTCCATCAGGCCCATGGCTGGTGATATTATGAGATTTCTTCAAAACACTCATCAATTCCTCCATCGAAAAGGGGTCATGAGGGAATCCAAGGCGTCGGGAGGGGCATGCGGTAAAGGAAAATTTATAAAGTCTTGTATGCCGATCAACGTATCCTGAGGTGTGTCATACATTTGCTGATAATAACGAACAAACTCATTTTGAATATCATCAAAATTGTAGGGGATTTGTTCCCCACATACATTAAGACAATCTATATATTTGCAGGTATTGCGGTACATATTTCGCATATAATGATAGAAAGTGGTATTTTCATTTTCCAGTTGTTCACCAAGATGTGTGCGTCTGTACAACTTAGAAAAAAGTTGATGTCCCACTTGACGTAATCTTGCTTTAATGTGGCTCATGAGAGTAAAATTTTCCGGTGTTCTCGGTTGTGACCATATGTCATGCAGAATTTTGTAATAATATTCCTGCGTATGGAGAAGATCAATCTTTGTTTCGCGAGCTTTCCATTGAAAAAATGAACAAATTTTATGTTTTCCTTAAGCTACCCACCACTGATTAAGGCTGTGGTAGTAGCGCTGTTGTTTACGCCAATACTACCACTTACGAGGGAACAAGTTTTTTAATATCAGCGCCTTTTAAAAGTCGAGATGGCAATTTCCAATATGAGCGACCAACAGATCGACTCACAGCTTGTGAGAACTTGCAGGTAATGTAGACGGATACATACTCAGAAAAAAGAGGGGATGCGCAAGGTCGCTTCTGTAATATTTTGCCGACATACGGCTGATATATAGATCCTATCAAAACGTTATTGTACTCGGGCGGAGCGGTACGTCATTTGGCGTTTTGCAGGATCCAAACTATTTTGTCGTGTAGGTAAATTTAACAGGCAACCGATTGGCATGTTTTTCCGCTGTTTCTACTGATGATACTGTCTCTACTATGTCACTAGATGTTATGGAGGAAGTATCTAAATCGTAACTAAAAGTTTCGGTTACAGTTTCACACACATCACTCGAATGGGGGGGATCACCAAGATTGGGTTTTCGTTTCTTACCTAAAGGCAGCGAATCAGCTTCCTCGTCCAATATATGCGTGGCACTTAATTGCTGTTCGTGGGTTTCAGTATTTACTTTATTTACTCGTTGGGAAGACGACTCACAGATTTCACTTGTTTCAGAAGCGCGCACTGCCGTAAATAGTTCTTGAGTAGGCCCAGAGATGGCAGAAGGCGTCACTTCACTCGATATCGCTGGAGATGCTAGGGGCGAATGAGATGCATAAACAGGTTTGAATAAAGCCGGAAATGCAACATCATCATTAGGAGGAGGCACACTATTATCACATCTAGGCAGTTCATTTGGCGGTGTTCTCATTGGTGGTAGAGTCTCAGCAACTTGCACATTCGCATATCACCTGGTAGATGGAAGTGTTCCTTTAAATATTTCCGTTACCCGGAGTTCCTCAGTATGTTGCGATGCGGGCTGTTTTACATTTCTCTTCTTTGGGCAAAAGGACTGGACGTGTTCGGGGGAGGCACATTTCCAACACGTTGTTTGTTGTCCCTGGTATATCACCGTGTCTTTCTGGTTGTCAAAAAACACTTTGGAGGGAATGTTTTTTTTTCAGTATCATGGAAATAATACACACTCCATTATAAATAGGGTATGAGAGATATGCAGGCCATTTTTCATGAGTAACGTTATGTAAAGTTCCATATTCATTTAATACATTCACTACCACCTCATCCGGCAATTTCATAGACAAATCCAAAACTCGTACGCGAGTCAAAGCAGAGGCTGCGTTTGTAATTCGTACTTCACTTAACAGTCCATCACTGTGGCGGAAATTCACTGTTCCTGGGTTATTCGACATAAATACGTTAAACTTATGCACATCACATATCTTCACATATATACAGTATTCCTCATTATGCACTTGTATGGCCGTTGCCTGTTAATAAGGGTGCGAAGGTCTCACTTAGCCATTTATGTATCTCAAGTGCTAATGGCCGCCTGGATCTTGTACTCTTATCGAATTCGAATTTCACAGTATTCGTACGAATATTCGTGGACATACTGATATCAATGCAGTATATGCAGTATCAACACAGAAACAAATCTATATATCACTTCTATTTCTTTCTCTCTCTCTCTCTCTCTCTCTCTCTCTATATATATATATATATATATATATATATATATATATATATATATATATATATACAGATAGTTAAAGGCACTAATAGTATATCAATAACCAGTACTACGTAGTTCAAACACTCACACCACAAAAACCGCACCAAAGACAAAGCACGTCCTCGCGGTATGAGGGATCGTAGCGAACTGTGGACCACTCACCAACCGCGCCATTTAAACTTCCACCCAAACTAATACCTAGATAAAATCGTTTCGTGGAAAAATATAAAAAGATACTCAAATATAACAAAAACAAAGAAAATAAACAAAATATAGTTAAAAATATAAATAAGAAAATATAAACAATTTGTGTGAGTGTCTTAATGACTTACTCGAGATTTCCTTTTTTAACTCAAAAACAAGTTATATAGACGTTCCTCAAAGAGGAAAATATCACGAAACGTTCTTCAAGTTGAGGCTACGCCAGTGGTGGAACCACAACTTGTGGGGGCAGGAGGCAACTGCCCCTCAGAGAAGTTCCCCGCCGTTCGAGGGGCCAATTTTGAGACAAAATTTTCATACTCCGTATACGATAGGAACATGAAATTAGAAATGAAGCATCAAATACGGTCTCTACATTACATAAACAAAACAGCACACAAAAGGTAAATAAAACAAAAATGAGTCTTGGACCCATTTCAGTAAAAAATGTATACTATTAGGGGCTCTAGAAATAATATTTATCCGTATGGTTTTCAGATTTATCAATATTATCTCCTTTGTAATTTTGTCATGTATGGAATGGGCTCAGGGAGTAACTAACTGAAACGTAGACCTTGCCGTGCGGGAGGGCCCACAGGCTCCGGGAGGAACATAAAGATTAAAAGAAAGTTGGAAAGAGGGGACCCAATAATCAGAAGAACAACTTTTTTTAGGGAGCCCAAACAAGCTTGCCGTCCTCAGAAAATATCTAAGTTACGGCGCTGGTCATCGGTTGCACCGATTGTCCCTATTTACACTATATTTTGTCTTTTACATAACTTCTAATTTCCAAAGAAGAAATTATTTTCACGTTCTTTAAATTGCATCAACACGTGTAGAAACAGACAGTTGAATGTTTATGTTCCATAACTACTAGTTTATTTTCTTATATTCATATGAGGAAGTTGTGGCAAATTGAGGCCACATGATCATGAGGCTGGTGATGATGAGGCGCAATCCACTAGGGGTTCGAAGTCCTCTGAAGAGCAAAATCGGAATTTAAACTGTCCTCAGTATTTCTGCATTCGTGTTCCTGTAGTGTTTGGAATACCTCGAAAGGACACGAGGTGCAATGGCGAACAATGCTGCAGTCAGGGCACTTTGTTTGAAAGAAATTGTGGAAGAAGGAAACTTCCATTGCTGGTACCTGGGTTCAAATAACGCCGTAATAATTATTAATTTTTCTGAATGGGAAGATAATGTTTATATAATTGGTGTTGCAATTATGTCATTTCTTTATTATTATTATCAGTATTTCTTTCGTCAAAATTTTTCATTTCTCTTATATTATTATCGTAACTTATTTACATTATGCATTATTTGTGTTACCACTTTTACACTCTTATGTAATGTCACTCCAGAATTTTATTGCTTCTCTCCACAGAACCATAACCTTTTCTAATTCAATTCTCATATTCCCGACATTTTTTTACGTTCATATGTATTTGACCACGGGTACGATCATGTTTCTTTACATTCTGCAAGCAGTACGCATAGGCCGAATTGACTATAAACATGTTCTTTCCTATGCTTCCAAAACCGAATCGTTAAACATTACACACGCCATAATATCTAGAACAAATTATAATTAAGCAATTATTAGGAAAAGAAAATTAAAATACAATTTCTAAATGGAGAAACTATACAACACCACAGCTGAAAACACAAAAGCTAGAAACCTGACAAAGACAATGGCTAATTTTTTTCAGGTTACAAATTTTTCAAAACTACGCTGCCTCTTCGCCAGTTTTAAAGAACATCCATTGGAGCACCTTTCCTTTGTTCTTTGGTTTCTTTTGCTAGAAAGAATCATCAGTCTTTCCCTACTAATTCACGAGGTATTGATATATTGCATGGTATGCTCTTCGTCGACTATAGAAGGGATCAGTGTTTTGTGGGTTTATTTTTAGAGATTCAGGCTTGGCGCGTGTTCTCCTTATGCCAAGTTAAAGTGTTCTATCTGAGGTAAAAGATTTCTTCGAGCTTATGGGAAGAAGGGAAGGAACTCAAAATACTGACAGCATTGCCTTTTTGTATGGCTATGCTTATACGTTGCAGTAAAAATTGATAGCTTCTCGGGTCTCTTGTTTTTGCTGTCAGACTTGCTCCTAGTTCCTACAAAAAATCAATTGCTTCTTTGCTGAAGACACTTGTTGTTTCAGTAGCAAAGGCTATAAAATGATGGTCTTCTTTAAGTTTAGAGTATTTTGAGTGTTTGCGTGAACAAGCAGCTACCGCTGCACTCCTTGCTTTTATACTTGTGGATTGTAGATAAGATGGAGCAAACGTATCCACAGATGTGGCATCCCAGACTAATCTTAGACCCTTTTTCCACGGAATTAATGTTATTCCGTCTGGCCGTTTACCATCGTTCCTGAACATTCCTGGAGGTTCTAATATACTCGGAAAGTCGATGCTTGCAAGAGTTCTTTTGATTATGTTGTTTAATTCGCTATGATGTGCATCTTCCACCACTTTTGTTGCAGCTCAAAGCATGAAGACCTTTCTTGTCCATCTTGTTGTTACAGGTTCAAATAAATTCATGGCAAATATTCAGGCCTAAGCGCAATCCTATGCAGATTTTGAAAAAGTTGTCATTCAAGAATGTCCCTATGTTTATAGATGGCGTTGACTGTAATCATGCTCCTGATTCCTTCTCTCTTAAAGCTTTTATGCGTGCACTTTCAATGTTGTTTCCAGCGACTATTTCGTGTTCGATTACCTCATTTAGAATAATTTGATCCCTTTGTTTCTGTGACTCTTTTAAAACCGGGGTTTTTCTATCGTAAATACCGACTCTGATGGGAAGGCTTGCTTGAGTCCATTGCATTTCGTTGATATTGTAATGTATCGTTGCTTGTAACGCTTTCTTCAGTATGTGATCCATTTGTAGAAGTCTGGAGGGATTGATCCATGTTGGAATTGTCCGGAGAAAGTAGGTTTGTTTTAGGAATGCCAAAGCAATTTTTGAGCAAAAAGAAAGCAATGTGGGCTGGTAAACTTTCTAATCAGAATATTCTTTTGAGATCATTCAGGTGTTTCTCGAAATGGCATTCGATTCCTTTTCCGTGTAGTGGTCAACCCAGCAATGAGATCTCACTTTTCACTATTCGTATTCTTGGTATATGTTTGAAAATTCAGATACAATTTTAGGGTCGCTTTTTTCCGAATTGAAGAAACTTCACACTTTTGTGGGTTTAATTGTAGACCTATTTTCTCTGAATTTGTAATCAACGTCTTTATATCTTCCAACACGGTTTGTGGTGTTTATCCAAGAGTTACGTCATCAAGGTAGAAGACATTTAGCTCTGAAGAAAGAGAAAGGGCAATTGGATGTATTGCTAGACTAAATAGCATCGGGCCTGATGGATCGCCTTGATGAACTCCTACACGTGAGGATATTTTCCTTTCTTTGTAAAATAACGTTGATGGATTTGAATAGCTTTCCCAAAAATATGAATAATATTGAGGTATGATTTGTTTAACTTCCTTTAAAGTGATGTCTCGTTCAACTGAGTTAAAGGCATTTTTGTAATCGATTTTTAGAATGACCTTGTTTGAATTTTTTTAGCATGTATAAATGTTCGAGTGGAGTGAATGATAGCTTCACTGCCTTTTGGTGTTGCAAATCCCAGTTGATGAGGCTGTAGATACTGAGAACATTGATTGTAGACTGAGGACACTACTCAGGAACTTTGATGCCAAACGTCTGAAAACACTGCCGATGGCAATAGGTCTGATTTCCCCGTCCTTCATCATTAGGGCGCAGAGGTTAGCTCCAAACAGGTATGGACACACCTCTTGATTTACTCTTCCATTAAGGATGAGATTCAATAATTTCATGATCTGACTCGAAAGAAAAGATCCTGCTTCACCGGCAGATCTCGAGATTAAGTCTTTAAGATGCTGAGGAGAAATTCCATCTATCCCAGACGCTGAGCCGGACGCAAAATTATTTATGGCTTTCTGAACCATTTCTTCATTTACGTATACAGATGAATCTTGATCAGATGGGGGGGGGGGGAGTCAGACATTTCATGGGCTCTAGATGGAGCCTGGTGCTTGTTCACCAGGCAGTGAAATGTTTCTTCATTGGAAAGTGCCAACGTATCATCAGAAGTTAATAATCTTAAGGCGCCTCTTGTATTAAAGTCTGATATTTTAGATATTATCCTTTTAGCCAAATCAAACTTAGGTTTCGGCCTTTTGGTTGTAACAGGAGGTGTTTCGGGCGCATGCGTGTCATTAAGGTTATATTTGATAATGTTGTTTGTGATTGAAGTTGCAGCAAGCTTTTTTGGAATTTTAAGGTGGTAGAAAGCGAAAATAAAGAGTTCCTTCCAAGTGCTGAGATCGTTTTGGACTACACAATCAACGATGGTTGAGGCTAGTTTGTTTGCTACAGCGCTTCTAGCTCCTCTACGTATTCTCTTTATTATCCATGTATTAGGTTTTAATAGTGTTAATTCTTCAGAGAAATCGTTCGAATTATTATTTAGCTCCTCTGTAGAATGCTTCCTCGATTTGTGTATATTTAAACCCTTTCTTGGTAGGAAATGTTTTGTTGCAGTGAGAGCAATCAAAATATTCGTAATCATTGGGATCCAGGCCTTTCTGAGATTGTAGAAGGATCTTCGTTGAAATTTTTCTCCATTTTATCATTATTATTATTATTATTATTATTATTATTATTATTATTATTATTATTATTATTATTATTATTATAACCACAGAAGGAAAGAAAAGGTAACATAGTCGAAGATATTCATAGCACCAGAAAAGATATAGAGTATGTCGGATGTTTCTTAGGTTTACACATGAACTCAATAATATTACATAATATTACACATGGATTTACAGATATAATTATCATTTTATAACAACAATAAATGGAATATAAAGATTTGTTAGCTGATAACAGTAATACATTTTGTTTCGCCCTGTTTCAAGGTAGAAAGATGATGTGACTTCTTAAATAGTATCGTTCCCGTGACTAGCATTGTAAGTTCGATCACAATTTGCAATTTGTGCACAGTTACGAACAATTCCTTTGAACTCATTTTTGGCCCATACTACAGAAGTAAGGACGTGTTAAGCCCTTATGTATTCATCAATTCTTGTCCAAACACGTTACTTGCCAGACGGTTGCGAATGAAGCGGATACGGATGTTGTAATTTTGTGTTGGCATTTCACCTGTGAAGGACGTCGTCTCAACTCTTAGACCCAGAGATATAGAATATATTTCATATTAGTATACATTAGAAGTATCAGTTTTGTAGATTGTAAAAATTTCCTGAATTACCACACCCGGAATTGAACTCGCGTCCCGAACATTACGAAACTAACGCTTATGTCACTACTGTAAGACATCACTGTTCTGGGAGAAGGAAAAAATGGAGCTGTACTGAATTCAGTAATTACACACTTTTACGATTCCAGTGTAATAATGCTGAAACTTTCTGATTTCAGTAATGACAAAATAGTGAAGTACTATGCAGGGAGAATAGTCCAGAGAAGTCCACTTTAAATTGACAACTCCTATGTACGGAGGGGCTGCTACATGCTCTCATCTCGGGACCTGATTTTTCACGGCACGGCATTGGGCAGATACTTATATTGATTGGAATCTGGTGTTTCAGGGCAGTGGATTATTTCTTTTAAGTTAATTAATTTAACGAACCTTCCTCAGTAACTTGTTTCCTATTCTGACGCGTTTTACTCACTTTTACAGTTTTTCCCCTAACTCTTTAAGAAGAGGGACAAAACACAGAAACATTGAGGAGAGTAAAAATCACAAACACTATTCGCGCGTTCTTCCCTTGCCTGAAGTAAAACAATAAAATATGGAGAATATGCAATTTTTGTTCTTCCATCTTCTGTGTGTTGTGAAATCTGTAAAACCAAACCAAACAAAGAGCAATAGTAGTACACAAAACGCTCAACATCTTAGCTATTCATGATATAACTATAGCATAATCCTAGTAACTCCAGTATATCCACAAATCCTTATTTGTCATATTTTACCGAAATACGGCATGACTTTTCCCACAACCTGATCCTTTAAATGTTGTTAATACGCAAAGATCATTGATCTCATCACTTATTCACTTACTCTCTTATGATCATCACAACTTTTAGGGTACTTCCCGTAGGTATAGAAAGTTGAAATGTAGTACCCAGGCTTGGTGTAGCATGCAAGTAAACAAGTAAAAAGCAAAAGGATGATATATCCCCGCACCAAGTCCCCTTCAATGGAGTGTGTTTATTCAATAAATGACGTGAAATCCAATCAGAAAATTCATAAAATATAAAATATGTAGCCGAGTCTCGACTTTGCAATACTACTACTACTACTACTACTACTACTACTACTACTAATAATAATAATAATAATAATAATAATAATAATAATAATAATAATAATATAATGATAATAATCAAGGAATAAATGAATTACAATATCAATTGCGTAAACAATACCTTCCAATCAAAAAATAATAATAAATGCCACACCTGGATTCAAACCCGGGTGACTGTAATGGCAGTTCTCTGCTCTCACACTTTGCCATCAATTTCTCAGACAAAGGTAAGAAAATAAACTAGTAGTTAGCCTATGTTAGATAATCATAGCACACACTATTTCTACACGTATTGATATAATTCAGAGAATGTGAAAATAATTTTTATCGTCTTTTCTTCTTTGGAAACTAGAAGGTAAAGAAGAATTGTAGGGATGGGCACGAGCGAGTTCAAGCGAGTTTTCACTCAAACTCGACTTGACTCAAAACAGACATCTTTGAGCTCGACTCGAGAACTCAACTCGAAATATTTCCTCCACCTTGACTCGAATTTCGATTCGATTCGAGTCAAAACGAAGAAAATCGAGCCAAATGCTGTGTGTAGTTTGAAGTACTTTCTTCAAGTATCTTACATAAACAGTATAATTATTATCAATGATGCTACTACTACTTCTACTTATTATTAAATTATTATTATTATTATTATTATTATTATTATTATTATTATTATTATTATTATTATTATTATTAATTATTATTACCTTTACTATGTATCCGTACAGTAAAACTGCAAGCCAGTTTTAATGAAAAAAGTATTATGAACATTTAAAAAAATTGTTGGGCAGGGTTTGAACTCACGCCAAAGAGTATTTTCATTACTAGAACGTTGTTCTAGAACTCTCGGCCACGAGGGCCGACGGCAGTTTGTCTTAATTTCAACTATACATAGGTCATGACTCTTGATGTCTTATCTGTATCGGTCAATAAGATGAGCAGATATCAGAAATTCTTGGAATATTCCGCACATCAAGGTCTCCGGGGTCATTAGTTACGCCTCTGGGACCGTTCCCTACACGTCAAATTAATTAAGGGGACCATATTGACAAATCTGACAATAATATACGAATATATATTCTTTCTAATCCCCTAATAGTAGATATTCTTTTTTACTGAAATGGACATACGAATCGTTATTGTTTTATTTACCTTTAGTGAGCTGTTCAGTTTAAGTAATGTAGTAAACCTGTTTCATGCTTCACTTATAATTTCATTTTCGTATCGTGTACGGAGCAAGACAATTTTGTCTTAAAATGGGAACCCTTTCACCAGCGGGGAGCTTCCCTGGGGGGCAGTGGCAAGGGGGGGCAGTGGTCTCCACAAGTTACAGCCCGTCATCGTGACAATCATTTTTTTAATTGGAAGGTATTGTTTACGTAATTGATTTCGTAATGCTGTTATTTCTTTATTATTATTATTATTATTATTATAATTCTTATTATTATTATTATTATTATTATTATTATTATTATTATTATTATTACAAAGTCCAGACTTGGCATTATATCTTATATTTCATGAACTTTCTGATTGGATTTCAAGTCTTTTTGTTGAATAATCAACACACTCCACTTTAGGGGGTTTGGAGGAGGGAAATATTATTCTGTAGCTTTTCGTTCATTTATTTGCACGCTACACGAGACCTGGATACTACATTTTACCTCTCTATATCTACGGGAAGTACCCTAAAGGTTGTGATCATCATAAGAGAATAAGTAAATAAGTGATGAGATCAATGAACTTTGCGTATTAACAACATTTCAAATATCAGGTTGTCAGAAAAGTCATGACGTATTTCGGTAAAATATGACAAAGTATGGTTTGTGGATATATTAGAGTTATTCGGATCATGTAATAGTTTGTCACGAATATCTTAGATGTTGAGCGTTTTGTGTAGTAGTATTGCTCTGTTTGGTTTGGTTTTACAGATTTGATCAGGGATGGCGCGAGTCAATGAAAACTTGACCCACCACCCACCGCGACCCACTCTGACCCATGATCCACCACCCAATTTGTCCCACTCTGACCGACTTACCACCATGACCCACTCCGACCAACCAGCCACCATGAACCACTGATCCACCAAAATTCATCGTCATCAACTCTTACACATGATCCACGTCCTCTTTTCTACCGACTAAAGAGTTTATACTAGTAATAAAACCAGGTTGCCAAATTCTAATTAATCAGAGTTTGAATTTCTACGGTGAATCCCTCAAGCACCGCTCTGTTACAATAATGGTGGATCTGAGGTTTACGATATAAAATGGTAGTGTTTGTCATGGGCAAACTGACGATGAATTTCAATTAAATTAACACGGTCTAATTATTTTCTTGTTGAATTATCGATACTTCTCAGTGGAAAGGGGATGAAATTTGAAACTCCCGGATCAAGGTACGTAGACCAACATACAGAAGCTTACATTTCATATTTTATGTCTATTTTTCTCACAACTTTATCGGTTGATTGCCCTGTGCTCTAAGCGCTCCATATAATAATGAAGATTTTAGCAATTATTATAAAGCACATGGTAAGCATATAAGGATATATGATGCGAATCACTGCATTTTTTGTTGAGTTAAGTTGATTTTTGTTTAACGTCCCTTTCAGCAGCAAGGCTATATGAAAATGGAGGTACCCCATGTCGTAATCGTCGCCAACACCTAGTGGCCTACTTGCGGGTAAACGTCGATCACCAATATAGAGACGAGTGGAAGGATTACCGCTTGTGTCCCACTGCCGGCAGGGATTCGTCGAGTCGAAACAGATATCTCGCGTCGGGGTTTTGAAGTTACCACCGCATCGCAGCGAGGACTTCGTTTTGGCCCGCGCTCCATCGATTCGTCGCGGAGAATCGTGAAGAAACCAAAACGAACTATCGCCAGTCATCTGCATGCGGGTATTGTTATATATTATTTTTTCAGGATGAATTGTTCCTAAAGTGAGCTCCGGGGATCCAGAATAACCTCTGCCTCAACATCATGAAGTGAAATATTTTGAGTGCGATTGTATGAATTTAGATGGCAACTGTCGTCGATCATTAGAAAGTGGGTATGGGAAAACTATGAAATAAAGTAAATAGGCACGAGCCATTTTGTTATAAAGTTATATGGTGAACGCATTTTATCGTGTCCCAAACAGTTATCGTCTTATATATACGGTTAAAAGATCACTGAGATTGACCAAATTAAAACGATCTCAACGATTTATCCCTTTACAAGCAACTCTCCTTCATCGCCTCCGTGGCGAAGTCGGAAGAACACTTTTTTTAGTGTTTTTTAGACTCATCTTAATGTAATCAAATCACACATATAGGCGATTTAACATCTTTTGTGCAAGTAATTTTGTGGTTCATTGGGGTTCTGTCGCGTCAGAAGATGCTGTCTACAATGCTGTGAGCAGAGAGGGTCGGTAGGTCAGAGTGCGTGTTAGTGAGTGGTAGTCACGATGGGTGGTGCGTCTCAGTGGTCGAGGTGGATGATAGGTCGCAGTGGGTCACATGCTGTAGACCCACTGACTTAATCCACCTCTGGATATGACACCACATACGAAATGGAATTCCATGTTCACCATATTTTATTGTTTTGCTTAAGGCAAGGAAAGAACACGCGAATAGTGTTTGTGATTTTTACTCTTCTCAATGTTTCTGTGGTTTTGTCCCTCTTCTTAAAGAGTTAGTGGAAAAACTGTAAAAGTGAGTACAACGCGTAAAAATAGGAAACAGGTACTGAGGAAGGTTCGTTAAATTAATTAACTTAAAAAAATATCCAGTGCCCTGAAACACCAGATTCCAATCAATATAAGTATCTGTCCAATACCGTGCCGTGAAAAATCAGGGCCCGAGGTGAGAGCATGTGCCAGCGCCTCCGTACATAGGAGTTGTCAATTTAAAATTTACTTCTCTGAACTATTCTTTCTGCATAGTATTTCACTATTTTATCATTACTGAAATCTGAAAGTTTCAGCATTATTACACTGGAATCGTAAAAGTGTGTAATTACTGAATTCACTACAGCTCCATTTATCCTTCTCCCAGAACAGTGATGTCTTACAGTAGTGGTCTAAGCGTTAGTTTCGTAATGTTGGGGACGCGGGTTCGATTCCGGGTGTGGCAATTCAGGAAATTCTTACAAAAAACTGATACTTGTGACGTATACTACATGAAAAATAATTTCTCTGGGTCTAAGATTTGAGACAACTTCCTATACACGTAAAACGCCAAGAACACAAAATTACGTCATCTGTATCAACCTACGTAACTGTCTGGCTAGTAACGTGTTTGGACAAGAATTGATGAATACATAATGGCTAAACACGTCCTTAGTTGTGTAGTATGGGCCAAAAAATGAGCTCCAAGGAATTGTTCGTAGTTGTGCACAAATTGCTAGTAGTAACCGAACTTACAATAGGGATCGCTAATCAAGAGAATAATCCTATTTAAGATGTCACTTCACCTTTCTACCTAGAAGAAGGGTGATACAAAATGCATTACTGTTATCAGCTAACAAACCCTTATATTCCATTGCTTGTCATAAAATGTGAATTCTATCTGTAAATCCGTAAACGTAATAATATTATTGCTTTCATGTCTAAACCTAAGAAATATCTGATGTACTCTATATCTTTTCTATTCCTATGAATACCTTTGACTATGTTACTTTTCTTTCCATTGTGGTAATAATAATAATAATAATAATAATAATAATAATAATAATAATAATAATAATAATAATAATAATAATAATAATAATAATAATAATAGTAATAATCAAGGAATAACATAATTACAATACCAATTACATAAACATTATCTTTCCATTCAAAAAAATACTAATTGCCACGACAGGAATTGAACCTAAGTAGCTGCAAAGAGAGTTCCCTGCTTCCACATTTTTTTCAAGAAATCGCCTCAACCGGAGTATTCTTCACCACTCATGTGCTTTCGAGATATTTTAAACACTACGGGAACACGAACACAGAAATACAGAGGGTATTAAAGTTCCGACCCTGCTCTTCAGAGGAATCGAACCCATAGTGGATTGCGCCTCATGATCAGCAGCCTCACGATCATGTGGCCTCCACAAGCTCCTTCTATGAATATAAGAAAATAAACTAGTAGTTATGGAACATAAACATAGAACTGTCTATTGCTACACGTGTTGATACAACTTAATGAATGTGAAAATAATGTGAACGGCATTAAGAATGTGAATGGCACGTTAAACTCTAAATCAGCTCTATGGCATCATTAATAACTTTATTTGGGCCTCTAGAAAAAGTTGATTTCTGATTATTGGGCCCCTTCTCTCAAACTTACTCTAAATCTTTATGGGCTCAACGGAGCCTGTGGGCCCTCCCGCACGACAATGTCTGCGGTTCCGTTAGTTACTCCCTGGGCACATTCCATACAAGGCAAAATTATTAACGGGACAATATTGATCAATCTCAAAGCCATACGAATAAATATTACTCAAATGGGCCCACGACTCATTTTTTGTTCTATTTACCTTTTGTGTGCTGTTTTGTTTATGTAATGTAGCGACCCTATTTGAGGCTTCATTTCTAATTCGTTTGTATCGTATATGGAGTAAGTAAATTTTATCTGAGAATGAGCTCCTCGTACGGCGGAGAGCTTCTCTGGGGGCAGTTCCCCCTACAAGTTACGGCTCTGCCGATGACGTTCGTGATACTTTCTTCATTGAACAACGTGTATATAACTTGTTTTTGACTTACTCAAGGAAATCTCGAGTAAATCATTAAGACACTTATACAAATTGTTTATATTTTCTTATTTATATTTTTATTTATATTTTGTTTATATTTCTTTGTTTTTGATATATTTGAGTATCTTGTTTATATTTTTCCATGAGACGATTTTAACTAGATATTAGTTTGGGTGGAAGGCTAAGTGTTGCGGTAGGTGAGTCGTTAGCACATTGAAATTCTGTTCGGTAGATTCGGGTTTGAATCCCGGCGAGAGTGAAACTTTTTCAGGTGTTTCTGTTTCAATTTCAACATACTCAGTGTGATAAACAAGATCTTCTCTTCCCTAGAAAGAAAAGGGTGTTGGAATGAGGAGAATTGGAGAAGGTCTCTGAACGGAGGCAATCATTTACAAAGTTATTCCCGGTAGTTGTTCTTGATTTGATATTTTCAGCTACTTTCAAGCATTTTCTGATTCATATGTGATCTGTTTTTATTTCTATGAATATACAGTATATAATGAAAAGATACATTCCATACACAGCAATATTGAGATTATCATATCATGTTTATTTTACAACACGCTGTGAACCTGGGAGATTGATCTCAGAATGGAGAAATGTTTCGTGCGTCATCTACTCACAATTTTACTTGCATAAAAAATTTACTCAGTGCTACCAACTGTTGTCAGTGCCGAGAAAAGTTACGTGTAAGTTGGGTTGCTTCTGTGTAGGCGTTCTCACAACTGCAAAAGACCTGGACCCCAAGTAATGGAGTTAGAGCGCTTAGAGTAGTATTACATTTGTGGCTGGCTGTACATTGAATTGTACATTAAAAAAGAAGACATACATACAAATGTTTTGTAATTTCAAGAACAAAGGTAAGCTTGTAGTTGTGTGTGTGTGTGTGTGTTGTAGTTTTGTATTTCAAATTTCTTTCCCAGCCGTCGTGCGACAAAACGTCTGGAGAGTTCTGTGAAAGCAGATGATGAATTCGAAACGGACAGAATCACCACTCTCTGTACATTAAAAATATTATGAATGAAGATATGTGTGTTTTAGTCAGTGATAATGTCAAATGATAGCTTTAAAATAAAAGTATATATCTCTCTGTATGTATGTAGTCTGTGGGGTCAGATAAGTGAGCTGAAAGTTATCAAAATTTGGTCATGGCCTGAGACCTAGACGAATCGACTTTTGGGGGTAAACTCGAGTTTACGTTACTTTCAAAGTTATCCCCATGAGGTAAGAAACGCCCCTAATAGGTGTGGTTATCAAAACATGTAAAAATAATAATTCAAAATGCTCGACATTAGTATGACATCCATAGTTTTAAGAGTCGCTGTGATCAGTGATGAAACTCAGATCACACCAGTTCATCATTTATGGTGTTGAAGTGGGGGTCACCCAGGAGGCTGAAGTATCAAGACATGTAAAAATATTTCAAAATGTTCGATATTTGTTTCAAATCCACAGTTTGAGGGATCTCTGTGATCAGTGATGAAACTCCAATCTTATCAGCTTATCATCTAGGGGGTGGAAGTGGAGGGTCCCCCGGATGGCGTGAAGTATCAAGACGTAAGAATAATTCAAAATGATCGATATTGGTGGCAGATCTAAAGTTTTTGTTAGCGACCTCCGAGAAAACTCATAGATACAATGTTGTCCACCACAAATTTACTCACATGGAGATTGAATCAGTTTAACGCCCAACAAATATGTCCCTTACGTTAAGATAAGTGATTGATGATGGAATAAAGTGTGAAACGAGAGAGTACAACAAGAAAACTCACAGATACGATACTGTCCACCACGAAGTTATCCGCTCGGAGATCGAACCAGGGACCCTGAACACCGTAGATAAATAACTATTTCTGAGACCAAGTGCCCCGTAAGAGAGAGAGAGATGAAATCTTTTAGTTTAAAATCCCATAATAGTCTTGCCTTCCCCTTACGCTTAGGAGGGGTTATAGGTGCAGTCATTGTTTTAACATTGAACATTCGTTCCTATACCTATGTAATATAAATAAAAGTGTTTATCTGTCTGTCTATCTGTCTGTAGTATGTGCTCGGGGACCACCAAACATGATTATATTAACATAAGAGTCCCATGGTTGAATGACGAAGAAAGTGGGAGGAAACGGGAGAGCCCGGAGGAAAATCACGAGTACAGTGTTTGTCCAGTATAAAGTCCACACGGCGCGAGCTGGGGTCGAACCAAGGGCCCCAAGCACTAAGCCACCTTGCCCCAAGTGAATGATAATGGAATAAAATGTGGAACGAGACAGAGAGTACATCGAGAAATGTCACGGGTACGATGTTGTCAACTACAAATCTACTCGCTTGGAGATCGAATCAGGGATCGTAATCACCACAGATAAGTACACAGTGCCGCGTAAGGGAGAGATAAAATCTTTCTGTTTAACGTCCCAGAAATATGCTCCTTACGCTAAGGGAAAACTTGATTAACCCAAGTGATGGAATACAATGTGGAAATAGAGTACACCCGAGAAAACACACGGATACGATGTTGTCCGCCACAAATTCACTCGTTTGGAGATCGATGGGACCCTAAACAGCAGAGATAAGCACGCTGAGATCAATAATGAAATTCCACATGCATCCATTGCATTCTACTACCGTAGGGAATAAGGATAGCAGGATATGTAAAACAGTCGATGTTAGTGTCAAAGACATAATTTTCCTGGTCATTGAGATTAATGGTGAAACTCTGGCAGATTAACTATTAAAACCCACATACAGAACGTTTGTTCATCACACAACACACTTGAAGCAAACTGTAAACATATATTTCTATCACTCACGTTGAGTTCGAAAAAAAGTTCACTATCGCAAAAGTAAAAAATCATTTTTAGCACACGTGTGATACTGAAAAGGTATGGTTTTTGTTTCCTTGATATCATAAAGTTCTGTCTTACCTATTCCTTATAACGAATTGAAATTTATGTGTATATACACTGTTTTATAACTATTTGGAATGTGTTTATACCTAACGAGATGAATTTCTTTTTTATTTTACTTTAAGGAGATGAGTTTCTTTTCTATTTTAGTTTGAATGCAAATAAACAAAGACAAGCGTATATTCCTTTCCTTATCCTTAGCGATATTATTATTCCTTTTTAAATACTTATATATGCACACACAGAAAAATATCCTTTATATATATATATACATATATATATATATATATATATATATATATATATATATATATATCCCGTTTTACATACGTACTTATATATCCAGTTTAAATACTTATATATATAGCAATATATCCTTTTTGAATTACTTATATGTATATAGGGGGAAATAGAAAACAAGAAGAGTACTCAAGTACTATTAAAGATCACATACTTTTTTAACGACATAGAAGAAAAAGAAGAGTATGAACGAAATTAAGAGACACAAGTTCTTCTAATGGAAATAGATGATGTTATTGGAGTAGAAGAAGAAGATTATCATCATGAGAGGGAGGCAGGAGCCCATAAGGAAGATGATGATGAAGGAAAGAAGAAAGAAACACATAAGGAAGAATTAAGATTACCAACAGATGAAATTGCTCAATTAGAAGAAGAAGAAAGAGATGTTCTTAATGCAATTGAAATAGCATAAGAAAAAGAAAAGATTATGAACATTCATTAAGAAGAGAAAGAAAGAGATGCAGTTAATGAAATTAAAATAGCAGAAGAAGAATTGACGGTCAAACTTGTAGAAGATGAAGAAGAAGAAGAGAAATGTAAAAAATATTAAAATATTACAAAATGGAATTAATAGAATGATAACAGAAGAGGAAAAGGAAGCATCCGTCTGTATTCAAAACATTAAAAAGTTGTTACAAGAAGACGTCGAAGAAAGAGCAAATGAAAAAGAGGTGCTAAATCTTACGTTCTCGCCGATAATAGAAGAGGCTTATAATGAGGGAGAGAAGAATACAGAAGAAGGAGAGTTTTACGAAAATAAATTACAAAATTATTTAACAATTTATTTCCCAGTCCTGGAAAAGAGGAGGATGAAGAAGAAATATATCCATCACTTATGGAAACATTAGCAGAGGCTAATACTGAACATGAAGAAATATAAGTTGATTTATACGAAATCAAGAAAAAGAATGGATGAATCGCTATGTGAATTTCAAGCAGAACGAAACACAAATGAACAAGTAGGATTTGGAAATAATAATCGTAATCATGATAACAATAGATTTCATATTATAGAAGAACGTAAAAGAAAGATTAGAAGATACAATATGGAGGTTACAATGCTAAGGATCCGTTTACACCCCACACATGTAGATGAAAATCCTTTTATGGCAATTGAAACAAGTTTACGTTCTCTAATAGATTATTTGTTACGTAATGTGGACCAACATAATTACGTAGGAATAACAATCACAAATGAAAGAGGAGGACATCGCTTTTGTCGATTATCTTTCGGAGAAGCTAGAAATCTCTCAGCAGAAGTTCTATGGATGAGTTATGAGCAAGTACTGCGAAGTATAAATAAAAATTGTATAGTGAACTTTTATCATGTACGAATGCCAAGAGGCCTAGGTCCTTTGAGAGAACATGTTATGAATACCAATGATTCTGTAAAGGCCAAACTGGTATTATCACAATTAAGAACACAGGTACAAGACGTTTAGTACATGCAATCTTCGTTGCCATAGGATTAAAGAAACACAAGGGGAGAAATCATATCGAATATAAAAGATATGTAAATCAAAGTAATTATATAATAGAAAAAGCAGAAGATTTATGTGAAGCTGCCGACGCAGATACCAGTCATGGTGATGGAATTCTGAAATTCGTAAATTTCAAGAACATTTAAAGGATTATGAAATTACAGTGTATAGGAGCTTTTCAGGAAGTGACGTCATGTTTGAAGCACAACCACGCGATAGCGAGAGAACATCTTTAAATTTACTTCTCATAGATATTCATTATGTCATTGAAAGCATGTCTTAGTTGCAACTTTTATTGCGAAAATTGTCATAAGAAATATGAAAAAGCATAAAAATTTTAAACATTTTACAGCTGTATGTTACCATTGTCATCAGAAGCCACTTTGTGATTTTAAAGAAGGCTATATTACATGCAATGATTGTAATCGAGAATTTTATGGTAATTCATGCTATGAATATCACAAGTCAGTCCCTTATCAGAATGGAAATACTTCATTTTCAATTGTGAAATGTGGTGCCCAGTGTTTGAAAATTTATCTAGTGAAAGACGAAGGATCTCACGTATGTGGAGAAACGTATTGCAATATTTGCTATACTATAGTACCACATAATCGCGAATGTTACATGAAAGTGAATGAAAGGAGATCAGAAAAAGGCAATCAAAACATTATCATGAAGAAGAAAACAATGACTGTATGGTATGATATTGAATGTAGACAAAATACAGAAATAGAAGAGGATGACACAAACATATATGAATATATACCTAATGTCTTGGTTAATTAGCATGCATGTTACCGTGGTTATGAAGATAATAATATGAAAAATGATTGTATCGGTTCTGGAAAACGTGAAAATATATTTCATGGACAAAATGTAATAGAAGGCTTTCTAACACATATACAAAAACGATGTCCAAACATTAACACAATAAAATGCATTGCACATAATTCGAAAGGCTATGATTCACATTTCGCCATAAAGACCATGGTTAAGAAGATGAATTGGACCCCAGAAATGATCATGAATGGGGCGAGAATTCTATGTCGTAAAGTAGGTAACGTAACCTTCATTGATTCACTAACTTTTCTTTCTATGCCCGTAAGTAAATTAAGTGGTGCGTTTGGTCTTCACTCCCGAAATGGATATTTCCCACACTTCTTTAATCGAAGAGAGAGCGAAACGTATGAATGTACACTTCCAGACATTAGGTATTATGGAGCCCATACCATGAAAGTATACGAAAGACCCAAGTTTCTGCAATGGTATAATGAACATCAAATTCACACCTTTAAAATGAAAGAACACATCAAGTATTGTGTACAGAATGTAGAAGTTTTACGTCAAGTATGTATTCCCTATGTAAATACATTTGAGTCAGAAACGAATGTAAATCCCTTACTTGAATTATTACAATCGCTAGTGCATGTAACTTGGTGTATCGAAGTTTCTTAAAGGAAGATACTATTGGTATCATACCAAACAACGTTTGTCGGTGGAGAGATATACAATCAGTTGAAGGTGTACAATGGATAGCTTGGGAAGATATAACAAGAAATATTCAAACTACCAATGCTGCTCATACTAAGGAAAAACGAATTTCATCATTGAAAGTAGATGATCAATGGACAGACCCCTTTACAGGAAGACTGCACGTGTGGGAGTATGAAGGATGTTTTACCCATGGTTGTATTTTTTTCTACCCTACTGACAGAGACCCCCTCCATGTAGCAGACCGTCATCGTCGGGGAGGGGATAGAGCTGAGAGGACGGCTTCATCAATCATTCATATATCACCCCTCAACCGCATCGTTCGCATGCCCTCAACCGCGAATACCGCCACCGGACTCGCGGTTGGTTAGCGGGAATCGGGAAGAGGAAGGTCTAGGGGGCGTCTTCCTCCACTTGGGGGAGGACGTGCACCCACTCAGCCTACTGTTGTGTGCGTCCAGTGTTTGTGTCGTCCGGAGTGTTCATCTTTGAAAATAAAAAAAAAATTGTAAAATTAGAAATTATAAAAAAGCTAAAAATAAAAAATCCAAAAGATTCGCAACTTTTTGTTTCGCTTTGTTCTTTCTGGGCTGGTGGGGGCCTATCTTCTTACTGCCCAAGTTTCTTTCCTTTTGTTTTGACTTCTTTCTTTTCCGGGGCCACGCGTTCCTGTCGACGGGTATGATTTCTTGCACTCCCATTCTCCTTGACCGCATTGGCTCCACACTGATCCTAAGGATGTGGGTTTGCTGGAGGATTGCCATTGGGTAGCGTTAGTTCTCCTGCTGTGACGTCACACCCTTTTTCCTTTGTAAACATTTAATTAAAATCATTCTTTTATGGGTACCAATACTTTAAAATCTGATCCGGGCTCTCCCTCACGGAAGAAGCCCAAACCAAGTGATAGTGAAATTGTGGAACAGACAAGTATCGCCGCGCCCGTCGTACCGTACCTTGTAATTAAAGATGTTGATGGTGACACTTCTGATGAAAACCGTCCGAGTGCTATTAAGGGCTTATTCCCTGATGTTGTTAATAAGGTTATTGCTTACCACGCAGGACACGTTAAAGACATTAAGAAATTGCGGAATGGCACTCTTGGTAAAGACGATCGATGAGAAGCAAACAGCGAAGCTACTGAAATTAACTAGTATTGGACCAGTGAACATGTCAGTAGAACCCCATCGTCTACTGAACGTTTCCGGAGGGGTGATATCGTGTTGAGATATCCTCAATGCCACCGAGGAGGAAATTAAATCTGAGTAAGCTGACCCAAATGTTATAAATGTTGCTCGCATCAAAAGTAAGTCAGGTGAACTCGTAGGTACCCAGTCACTGATTCTTACTTTTAGTTTGCCTACACTTCCGGAGTACGTCAAGGCTGGTTCCTATCGTTTAAAAATTCGGCCATATATACCTAGTCCCTTGCGCTGTTTCAAATGTCAACATTTTGGGCACACCAGCACGTCGTGTAATGCGAGTGCTGCTCTTTGTGCAAATTGTGGCCAGGGAAGTCATGGTGCGGAACCCTGTAAAGCGACCAAGCCCTTCTGTGTGAACTACAAAGGTAAGCATTCTGCTTGGTCTCGGGGCTGTCCAACCTTTGAAAGCGAGACGTATCCGAGAGCTAATGGTCGTTGAGAAGATTTCAGCTACTGACGCTAAGCGTCGTTTAAGGGACAGTATTCCTCCCTCGCTCTCACAAGTAAACCTTACGTTTGGGTGAATCGAGTTGCTGACTGAGACATATATGAGAAAGTAGTACTAAATGTGGTCAGTATTTCAGTGAAGTTATAGGTGCGAAGCTCCAGGGGTTTAGGAGATACAGCTACCAGAACATCACATAAAAGTACAGAATAGTCTTCATACAGTTGGAGGTAAAATCCCTGTAAGACCTCTTGTAACGACAAAAGGCGAATAACAAATATATGGGTACATATTAGGACTAGGGGGAAGTCATATAGTAAGGGTATACCTGACGGCGGCCATCTTGAAATCCGCCATTTTGAATTAAGGTTAAGTTTTTAAAATAGGTATAGGGTCATGTGATACATGATTTAAGACGTAAATTTAATCAGAAGAACAATGGTGACGTTAATTTTGATTTACGCGCAATTGGTAAAAAGTTACAGGGAAATTAAATATTGTTGCAGCATATGTATTAGTCCTTTACCCTACCTAGTAAATTTTGTGTTAATGATAATAATTAAATAAAAAGCAGGTGGATAAATATTAGGTCTAGGTAAGAGTTGCCTTGGCGGCGGCCATGTTCAAATCCGCCATTTTGAATCAGACAAAAGATTTTACCAAAACGCATAACAGTGACACCTTATTAATAGCAAATTTTACCATAAATCCAATGGTATAACCATGTTTGCTTTATCATTAACCAGCGCAAAATTAAATGGGAATAGAGTAATGCAATAGATGACTTCCGGCTAGACCTAGAAGTTAATCAGAAATACAATATTGGCGTTACAATGTTAGTTGTTTGATGAGCAAAAATGGTTATACCGTTGGATTTATGGTAAAATTTGCTATTAATAAGGTGTCAATATTATGCGTTTTGTTTAAAACTTTTGTCTGATTCAAAATGGCGGATTTGAACATGGCCGCCATAAAGGCAACTCTTACCATAGGCCTAATATTTATCTACCTGCTTTTTATTTAATTATTATCATTAACACAAACTTTACAAGGTGGGGTAAAGGACTAATACATATGCTGCAACAATATTTAATTTCTCTGTAACTTTTTACCAATTGCGCGTAAATCAAAATTAACGTCACCATTGTTCTCCTGATTAAATTTACGTCTTAAAGCATGTATCACATGACCCTATTCCTATTTTAAAAACTTAATCTTAATTCAAAATGGCAGATTTTAAGATGGCTGCCGTCAGGTATACCCTTACTATATGACTTCCCCCTAGTCCTAATATGTACCTATATATTTGTTATTCGCCTTTTGACGTTACAAGAGGTCTTACAGGGCTTTTACCTCCAACTGTATGAAGACTATTCTGTACTTCCATGTGATGTTCTGGTAGCTGTATCTCCTAAACCCCTGGAGCTTCGCACCTATAACTTCACTGAAATACTGACCACATTTAGTACTACTTTCTCATATATGTCTCAGTCAGCAACTCGATTCACCCAAACGTAAGGTTTACTTGTCAGTCCCCTTTGCTCGAGTAGCAGCTAATTCGCAGAAATCCGTAGCGATACAGACGTCCGACGTTTCAACCCAGTCGGACCTTGTCCCTGACAATCGTTCTCCTCCAAAAACCCAGTTGCCTCGACAAGCGAACCTATGAAAACACCACGTGTTTCTGTTAGTGGTGGTCTTAGGCCTACTCCTGCCCTTCGCCTATCACCCATATCTCTGGTCTTAAACTTAGGCAGCATCTCCGCCGGCTCAACGATACGGTTCTCTCCGAAGAGATTGAAATCTACTCCAGTTCTCTGAAAGTTGACATGGTGGAAAACGAACTCATGGATACCGAGTTGACTGTCATTGGCCCCCGTGGGAAGATTCCCTTAAGACGTTGATCTCTTCCACTATGGCTCTTCAGTAATGGAAAATTAACGGCCTTTTAGTCACCTTGAGGAATTGAGAGAACTTCTCTTTGACCACTCACCTCTCGTTGTCTGCAGGAAACACATTTTACGTCGACCCAGTCTTCGCTCCTTTCTGGGTACACTACGTATCGATGTGATAACACAGGCGTAGCCATATTTGCCTCTGATACTCTTTATTCTCGTGAGACTCACACCGTTTCTCGTCTACAAGCAGTTGCGGTGCGAGTATCTTTCCCTCTCCTGCTTACCTTTTTGTTCCTTATACATTCCTCATTTAGAAGCCTTTACCGCCGCCGATCTGCTTCAGCTCTTCCATCAACTTGTGCCGCCAATCTTGCTTGTAGGAAATCTTATTGCTTATCACCGTCTGTGGGGCTCTGTACGCACTGAAGACAGTGGCCGTCAGGTAACGAACTTTCTTGAGGAGAGAGGGCTTGCTCATCCTTAATGATGGTAGTCCTACTCATTTCACCACAGTGCACGGCTCATATTCCTGTATCAACCTCCCCATGTGCAGCGCTGGTCTGCTGACCTTTACATGGAGAGTGCATCCCGATCTTTGTGGCAGTGATCACTTTCCGTTGTTTGTTGAAGGTATCCCTGTTACTTCTCCCTTTTTCTTTCCGCCGCTTCAATCTGAAGAGTGCTGACGGGCTTAAAATCCCTGAGCGCAGTGAGTTTTATTGTCGTGATGATCTCCCTGTAGCTGTTGTGGCTGAGGCGTTTCAGCAGACTGTCCTTGATCCTGCTTATGGTTCCATTCCAGAATCCGGTGGCGACGTTTCCCGCCAGCGTGTTCCATGGTGGTCTGAGGAACTCCGTGAGGCTACCCAGGCTCGTCGGGTTGCTCCCTCCATTTTAATCGGCATCCAACTGAAGAAAATCTTCAGCAGGTCCGCATTCTGCATGCTAGGGCTCAACGTCTAGTAAAGATCTCGAAGCGTCAAAGCTGGAAAAATTACGTCTCGTCACTCAGTAGTTAACGCCTATGGCTACTGTGTGGCGTCGGATTCGCACCTTAAACGGCTCTGCTCCTTCACTTCCTTTGCCATCTTAAAAGGTGAATGGTTTTCCAGACACCAATCACTCAGAAATAGCTAACATATTGGGCCACCACTTTGCCACTATCTCTGAGTCGGCTCACTACCCACCAGCATTCGCTCGTTCACGCCCTCGACTTGAGCGAAACCCGTTGAACTTCCGTACCGCTAACAGTGAGGATTATAACGCTCCTTTCAAGCCCGTTGAGTTGGATTCTGCTCTCCGCTACTCGTCCAATACTGCTCCAGGGCTTGACCGTGTTTAGTACGATATGTTGCGTAATATCTCCTGCGATTCTAAGCTTGCATTATTGCAGCTGTATAATCGCCACTGGGTAAAGGAGTTTTTCCACCTGCTTGGTGTCAGGGCCTGATTCTTCCCACCTTGAAGCCAGGAAAAGTCGCAACTATCCCCGCCAGCTACAGACCAATTGCTCTCACGAGCTGTCTGTAAGCTAATAGAGCGATTGGTCAACAAGCGTGTGCTGGGTACGAATTTCGTCGTTTTCGTTCAACCATTGACATTCTCGTTTACCTCGAGAGTCAAATACAGGACGCCTTTCTCAGCGGAGAACATCTTGGTATATTTTTCGATTTAGAAAAGACGTACGACACAACCTGGCGTTACGGTATCTCAAAACAGTTATATGACTAGGGTCTTCGTGAGCATATGGTACAATATATTACGAATTTTCTTCATGAGTGCCATTTTAGAATGCGTTTGGGATCTAGTCTCTCAGAGCGCTTTGTGCAAGAAAATAGTGTTCCACAAGGCAGTGTCTTTAGCGGTTTGCTGTCGCCGTCAACAGCGTTCTTTCGCAGATCCAGGCTCCTGTCCCTGGTCTGCTTTATGTTGATCACCTTGTCATTTTCTGTCGCTCCCGCCACCTTCGCGGCATTAGTCAACAGCTTCAACTGACTATCAATGGTCTTGTTTGCTGGTCGAACGAGACGAGATTTCGCTTTTCCACCGAGAAATCCCAATGTGTTCACTTCTGCCGGCAGCGTACTTGCCTTGTTGACCTCGACTTATATATTGATGGAACCGTTTGTCTTTCGTTCATACTGTCCGTTTCTTGGATCTGGTTTTTGACCGACGCTTGTCGTGGGCACCACATATTCGGATTCTTAAGTACTCTTGTCTTCGAGCTCTGAATCTCCTTCGCGTCCTCTCCCACAGCATATGGGGTGCTGATCGCACTGTTCTGCTTCGTTTGCACCGTAGTCTAATTCGGTCTAAGTTAGACTGTGGTTGTGTTGCCTATGGATCTGCTCGTGACTCTCTTGCGCCAACTTGATACAGTACCTGGGTACTCGGATTGCTACTGGCACTTACCGTACTAGTCCTGTTGCCAGCCTCTATGTTGACGCTAATTAACCTTCCTTAGCGTATCGTCGCAGGAGACTTCTTCTTAATTATTCTATGAACGTGCACTGTATTCCAAACCACCCTTGTCGACCATATCTCCGTGGTGGTCGGATTTACGAGCGCTATGCTGCACGTTCTCGGTCGACACTTCCATGGTACATAGGTGCGTGTGAATTTCCACGCTGACGATTTCGTGTGGCCTCATCTTTCGATGGTTCACTTTTGTGCTGTTCCACCCTGACTGCTTTGTCTACCTCGCCACGATTTACATTTGTGCATTGGAAACCGACTACTACTTCCCCCGTGTACCAGCAGGAGTTTGCCGTACTGTTAGATCAGTACCCTGATTTTAATGTTCTTTACGGACGGTTCTAAGGATGGGGATTCTGTAGGCTGTGCCTTTGTCGACGACCATGGCAGCTCAGCATTAGAGTTGCATCGCCTGTGTTCTATGTACACTTCTGAATTAATTGCACTTAAGCTTGCCTTGGACCATGCTCTCACTCTTTCTTTACGTCTTGTGCTTGTTTGCACTGATTCTCAGAGCGTGGTTCTGAGTCTTGTGAATGCGTACAGTACGCATCCTCTCGTGCAGGGCATTCTTGTGAGATGCCATGAGTTGCAGCAACAGGGTTGTGTCGTCGTTTTCTGCTGGGTGCCGGGTCATGTCGGCATCCGGGCAGACCAACGTGCTGACACAGCTGCCGAGAACGTCGCCTTGGCAAAGGTTGCACTGGAGCACAGCCTTCCATGTTCCGATCTTCAGAACTGTTTCTATACTTTGATGAGCTCTCACTGGCAAGCGGATTGGAACCAGGGCCTTGAGAATAATCACACGCAGTGAAGCTGCTCCTAGGAAAGAGGCGTACGTCCTCTTGTTCCATCGTCGCGATGAAGTTCTCCTGGCGCACCTGCGTATCTGACACTCTCATCTGACGCAAGATTATTTGCTACGTGCCTTAGACTGTTCGCATTGTGAGGAGTGTTTAGTTCCCCTGAGTATTCAGCATATTCTAGTTGAATGTCCTGAATACTCAGATCTCAGAGAAAGTTGCGGACTACCTTGTCTACTTACTCGTGCTTTGGGGGATGATCGTGATGTTGTTAGCTGGGTACTTAAGTTCGTATCTGATATTGGGGTTGCTCACGTTCTCTGAGCTGCTTTAGTCTGTTGTGATTGCTTTATCGCTGCTAAATTTTTATATTTTAGTCTCATCTTACACGTTTTTTCCCGTATAATGTTAATGTTGTAAATTTTATTTTATTTATTCTTTTATCTTCCACTTTAGCATCTTATTTTTTATTTTCATTAAGCATCACTTTCGTTCATTTGAACTGTCTTCGTTTTAGCATGTAATTCTTTTAATCTTGTTGAGCAACGTTGTTCATCGTGACGGGGACATAGAGCCTCGTTGATGACGTCCTGATTAATTCCCCCTACTCATTCATTCATTCCTACTGACAGAGATAAACCAATATATAACAATGCTACAAACTACATGGAATTTCGGTATGAGGCAACAAACAAGAATCAAAAATTAATAGATTTTGGCTGTGAAGAAAACTCCATTGAAACGTCGTTGCGTTTTTTATGGAGGACGTGTGAATGCCATACGTTTGTATCATTAAGCACAAGACTCTGAAGAAGCAACAATATGTTACAAAGATGTTAATAGCTTGTACCCTTACGCCTCTAAAACAAAGAAATTTCCAGTTCGGAACCAACTATCTATTTGCCTGGAGATTCAAATTTTCCCAGCATTGAAGTACTGCCTTACAAATAAAATAGATTAATGTTTCTACTTTGTCGTACATCTTGTGATGATATAAACCAGACACCTTGTAATCACAGTCATGAAGACTGAGTTCTACACAGTACATGAGTAGCACATGAATTAAGAAAAGCATTGAAAAAGATTACACACTATTGGATATTGATGAAATTTGGGCTTATGATGTTGTTAAATATTATGAAGAAAAAAGTGGCGGATTATTTGCACAATACATTGACATCTTCCTGACAGCAAAAACGGAAGCTAGTGGCGGCCATCATGGTGTGAAACAGATGAGCTAAAAAAGAAGTACATACTACAATTTTATGAAAAAGAAGGAACACGTCTAGATGTAAAGAAAATTAAACATAATCCAGTACTTACGAGTTTAGCTAAATTAATGTTAAATTCATTTTGCTCAAAATTTGGTCAACGTGTGAATATGGGTCATGTAAGCATCATTAATGACCCTAAGGACCTATATGATAATATAACATTCCATGATATAGACGTACATCAAATATTTCCCGTAAATGATGACATGTTGCATGTATATTCGCAGTACACAGACGAAGTTCCTGTTTCACTAGCAACATTAAACGTTGTCATAGCCACATACACAAGAGCACAAGCTAGATTGGAATTGCACAAGTATTTAGAACAACTACAATGGAGAGTATTGTATTTTGATACTGATTCACTAATTTATACTAAAAAAAATCTGGTGAAAGTACAATTCCAAATTGTGACTTTTTAGGTGATTTCACACCTGAATTACTCGAAGATGGTAAAGAGGTATATATCTCAGAATATGTATCAGCTGGACCCAAGCATTATGAGTTACGTATTTTTGATCCCAGTACGAAAGAGTATCAAGTATGCAAAATAAGAGGCTCTTCATTAAATTATGAATTTTCTAAACATCTAAATTTTGATGTAATGAAGAGAATGATAGTAAATAATGAAGGGGAGGCAGAGGAAGACGAAGAATCTCGCCCTACCGAAGTCAAAATTACAAATGAGAAAAAATGCGGCAGGAAAGAACATACTATCGTCAGCATGCACCAAACAAAATTCTAAAAAGTGAATTATGTAAAACGACGTAATATTCCTAATTCATATGATACTCTTCCATATGGATACACTGCTTCCAACAAGGGAAAATATGTAATACTGTTCTTTATAAATACACGGATGAAAAGAGAATTATAGTACTCTAACATGGATACCACATGGAAACATCCCTTTTCACGTATTGTTGCCGGACAAGTGGATGTGGAAAACCTCATTTGTAATACGATTCCTGTCTAATTTATCACGTATGGTTAATACATCGTTTCGTCATATTTATTGGTACTATGCGGAGTGGCAAAAATGCATTCAGAGTAATTTCGACGGAAGTACAATTTATTTAATAATTACCTCGAACAAAAAACTTTTAACCTGATACTGACAATCATCTTACTATTATTGATTATTATCATATGTGTGAAGTGAACCGTAAAATAGTTGATTTCTTTAAAAGAATTCTCATCTTAGAAATCTTAGTGTAATATTTATTACACAAAACATATTTTTAATCAGGGAAAAGGAAGCAGAGATACGAGCTTGAATAGTTCTTATCTCCTATTATTTAAATATCCAAGAGACGATTCACAAATTAAAGATATGAATTATCAACTAATTCTGAGAATCCAAAATTTCTTCAAGAAAGTTTGAGCGTCGCAACAAAGTTATCATTTGGATATTTGTTTATTGATTTAAGACAGGATATGCCAGATGAACTTCGTTTTCAAACAAATATATATTACCATTACTTTTATGTTCCAACGAAACAGAGGAAGCAGAAATGTTTATAATGCTAGTTTTAAACTGTATCTGTTCATTCTGTCAATATATCTCCATGATTACAACACGGAGATCTTCGTACGCTGAGCAAAGCAAATCGTAAATTACGTAAAGCCATAGTAGCAAATACAGACTCTTCAGTGATTTGTAGTATTTCTGAATATTGTTATAATGTATTGAAAGTGAATCTACGTCTTACAGAGACACAGAAATCATGATTAAAGCGATACAAGAGAACGCTTTGATATCTTGTGCACAAAGAAAACTCCATCGAAAAGAAGAAGTACAACAGGGTGGATTCCTACCGGCATTATTAGCTCCTATTTAAGTGGCGCATTTATCAAGTTTACTATTCCTTTAGTGCAATGGAACACCCAAAGAAAATGATTTTAGTTCCACTTGAAATTCTTAATCGTATACAGACACCACCATCATCACCACTAACCATGGAGAAACTTGAATCTTGTTTTGATCAAGAAATGCAAAAGATTTTACATTTATCCTCTGTTAGTGATGAAGAAAAATGTGCTCAATATAATAATGTTCTTCAAAAATATTGACATTTAATACGAAACCAAAAGCCTGTGACACTTTCGATTACGTCAACTAAATCAGAGAAGCCAGAAGTAGAAGAAATATTGTTATCTATACCGAAAATGTTTCGTAAAAGAGCTGAATTAATACTGAATGGAATGAAACATGATGATAATATCACGTGGGATAATAAAGAAACTGTTTACATCAAAGGTGATAAACTAAAAGGATCTCACATTGTAGATTCAATTTGTGATGTGTCGCGACCACGGAAACACACAAATCCACCTGGATGGGAAAAAATTTGTAATTATTAATCTTATAATATTGGAAATCCTCAAGAATTATTGGAAATCCAAAACGTTTGTCTATATTTTACGACGAACTAAATCATCGCCGAGGGAAAAAATACCTCTGAAATCGTTTGTAAAAGACGAAGGAAAAGCAAGAGAAAAGGAAAAGTAGTATCTCCTATAAGGAAAAGGAAACGTGCGTGTAAACGTCCGGTATGGTCAAGATGGAAACCATAAACTATCTGTTAAGCAAAATTTATAATAATCCTTAATATCCGGCTTAGTTTTCGACTGCTAAAGAAACTGTGGACAGCTTGAAAGAAGAGAATTCCTATACACTGTATAAGAAAATGGTTACTGAAGCAAACAACATATACGTTACACAAATCAGTACGTTGTCGTTTTAAAAGAGATTTCTATGTGTGAGCAACATTGATGATATGTGTGAAAGTGATATTAATGATCTTCAATCTCTTCATAAATTTAATTACGGATATCGTTATATTTTTACAGTGATAGATGTGTTCAGTCGATATACCTATGATCTGCCATTAAAATCTAAAAGTATAAATGATGTTTTAAAAGCATTATAAATTGTTTTGAAAGACAGAACACCAATTACATTCCGAACAGATAAAGGAAGTGAGTTTTCTAATAAAATAATACAGAACGACTTGGAGGAAAACAAAATAAAACATATTACAACTAAAAATCCTGATATAAAAGCTAGTATTGTAGAGGGTTTTAACAGAACTGTAAAAGAAAACATACGGAAGTATTTCAAAAAATATCAAACGTATAGTTACGTAAATGCATTACCTCTTCTTGTGAAATCATACAATGAAGGTTATCATTCAAGTATTAAGATGTCATCTGCAAATGTTTCTCAAAATGACCTGTTACAAGTATAGCAATATCAGTTGATAATAAAATGATGAAGAAGAATAATCCCGATTTCTCGGGACATCTTAAGATCGGTGATACAGTTCGAATTAGTAGTACATTTGATAAAGGATACATACAAAACTGGACTTGGGAAATATTGAATAAATATGACCAATTGCAAATATGGTCAATTGTCTGAAGTTCTTTCTTCAATAGAAACAAATGAAAAAAGAAGAAAAAGGAAGGCCCTGAAAGTAAAACGTAGACAATTTCATCATTCCTCAGAAGAATTTGTCTACAATGCACTGAGCAGAATGGGTCGGTGAGTTAGAGTGGATCGGTGGGTTTTGAAGCTTTATTTATATTGCGTGTGTTACGTAACAACGCTACCAGATGTCAGTACTGTTGCGACGACATTCTTCAAGATCCGTTTCGTAAATTTCCGAAATAACTCTTTTAATCCTCAATGAATCCGATATATATATATATATATATATATATATATATATATATATATATATATATATATATATAATATGTTGACAACAGTAAGTAAGAGTATAAATTAATTTATTCTTGATTTTAATCTACACACAAAGAACAATGAAAACATAGCCTGTTGCCGTAGATGGCTAAAGGTCGTAAATAAAATTCAAACTTGAAGTGTAACTGGGGTAACTCACGAGGGAAACAATCACGAGATAAATCTGTAGAAATTACATTCACTTTAAGTTCTAAGAGATAGGAATTAATGCAAAGAAAACGAAAATAACAATACGCATCCTGCAGAGATCGAAAAAGTATGTAAAGCTAAACAAAATGAGAAAAGAAGGAAAGAGGGAAAGGAAAGAGCAAAAGACACCGGAATAAATCAAATTTTAACATTTAAGGATAAACAGTGTCCGTCTTTTCCCTTTTTTGTCTTGGTTTTAATTCCTTCATAGGATAAATATCTTTCTGTATCAAACGCGATCATTTATAGTGTTTAATTCCTTGAAAAAATGTAACAGTCTGGTCGGAGACTGGAACTGAGGACACACAGAATGACACTTACACATGCTGTCCACTTAGCTACAGAAACCATATCAAGTAGGCTTTTAAATCAAACATTACACCCGCTATAATCAAACGTGTTGTTAAATTAGCCACTGTCTGCGATCCACCCCAGTTCCATTTGAAGTTTAAATTTTATTTACGGCATTTAGCCATCTATGGGTAGCAGTCCCCTTGCTTTCATAAAAAGCATTTGTTCTGTAGATTAAAATCAAGAATGATTTAATCTGTACTCTTGGGAGCTTACTAGTGCACCAACATACCTATATATATATTATAGGCTGATCCAAGGGGGGCTATAGGGGATGTAGTCCCCTCTTGACGCTCAGGTATATACGGGATAAAATGGGCTTCAATCCAACTTTACACTGGATAAAGCCGCAAACTATGGTTTATCCAATCCCTTTGATCGTGCCCTAGATAATAATCTCTCTCACACACACACACACACACATATATATATATATATATATATATATATATATATATATATATATATATATATATATAGTGCTTGTCAAAAGTTCCGGAACGAATAAATATCTCGGATAGAATGCGTTTTTTTGAAAATATGACAGATACAAAAGTTGCAGGATATCAACAGAACTATCGGAAGCTCGTGCCTGCCAAAATATGTGCGGCCATGTGTGGGCCTCACGGGGCCGAACTTTGATTTTTCAAATGCGACTGGAGACCAAAATAAGTATATTTATAGAAAGTATAAGTAGTATATGATTTCGAAGAATCTATTTATTGACTAAGGATGACATTTTCTGAATAAGATATACTATGATATTAGTATTAATTAATTAATTAAAGTAGAAGTTTAAAATTATTCAATGCAGCATTTACACAAACTAGATAATTTATTTGGGAATATTCACTAGTTTAATATACATTTGCGAGATTTTGCTTTAGGAAATGAAGTATATCCAACATTGAATAGTAAATATGTTACAAAAAATACATTAATACCGATATTGATTAAGTAATTCAAGATAAATATGCCTTTCCGGTAAGGTTTTTTATTGGGGACTTACTTTAAAGTGAAATCCAAACGAATATTTAAGGTTTATTCAGACTAGAAATCCATAACTTATACGATAATGTTTACTTCATTAGTACTATAATTCTTTATGCCTTTATGTATTATAATTCTCTTTAAGTTATGATTTTGCCATTTTAAAATCTGGAACGAGAAATAAATGTAACATTCAATTTGTTAAGAAAACCTTTCAAACAATGATGATTTAATGGGGTGACCTGAGGAAGAATTTGAGACCCTCTCGAGCTAACAAAATTCCCCCTTCTGGGTGTTATATTCGATCATGCTGAAAGTGGACTATCCGTGCTTAAGCTGTTTTCCCTCCTTCATGTATTGACAAACTCCGGGGAGAATCGTCGGAAATCACCACTATTTATAAATATTTTTTCGCTACAAATCAGAGGATAACAATGGAATATTGAGTATAATCACTCTTTGTTTTAAGCCATGGATATTATATTTGCAATTTATATAATGTCCATTCTAATCGAATTTGAAGGAAAAGTAATTGCTAAGATCTGTTTAAACAAAGGTTATCAGTCTCTGGATGAAAATAGGAACATATTTCGAAAAAAATATAACTTCCTACTAGGTGTGGACACACCAAAACCTGATTGGTAGATTATTGACCCAAACCGCTCGATCATTTCGTATGCCTTCGTAGATCGTCTTTTGACTTTGGTGTTAAATAGCTTTCTGTTCTACATTAGCTTTTCTTTCTTTCGGTACGACTATGAGTTTACGATGAATACTTCGACGTTACAGCTCTTGCAATGCATAAAAGTATTTTTCAAATAAATAATATTCGATTTTAAGTCTTAATAACTTATATAAAACAGGTAATATCTTTGAAATGGTTGGGGTTGGAGTTATCGTAAATGTTTTCGTAGTTAGGAGTAGGACATGCAAACGAAACTGGCTTAATGTGGGTACCAACGTGGGTACCAAGAAGTACTGTATTCAAAACAACACTTCATCTTCTACCTAGAATAGGGGCGAAAGGAAATTCATTATTGCTACCAAGTAAAAATATTTATTCTCCATTTTTGGTCATAAAATGATAGTTGTTTGCAGATCCAAAAACATATTAATATTATTACGTTCATGTGTAAATTAAAGAAGCATCTGGCATATACAGGTATCTCTTATATTCCTATCAATAGCTACGGTATGACCTTTTCTTTCCATCTTTCGTAATTATTAAAATAAAACAATACTGTTTTTGTGGAAAACTGAATTTGTGACTTGTAACGTAGCCTGAGGGGAAGATAAAATATTTCCACAAAAACTAACGCTATAGGACAAGTACTGGTAAAGTACATACACAATTGGTTTTAAATAAATAAATAAATATATATATATATATATATATATATATATATATATATATATATATATATATATATATATGTGTGTGTGTGTGTGTGTGTGTGTGTGTGTAATAAATAAGCTGAAACAGAAGCATCAATACTATCAACTTAGTAAATCGCTCAATAGGCTATTTGAATTATGCAATGAAATAATACATAAATTTCGTCGGATTATAATATGTAAATTTCATTAAGGAAACAGAACATAAAATTTGACTTAAATAATTTTATAAACAATTTTATCACTCCAAAATAGATCCTACAACAAATATAAAAAATTAATAACTGTGTATTCATTGATTATCAGCACAAATATATTCAATATTCCATTAAAGTTATTTTATTTTATAATCTTCAATAATCTTCAATCAACTTAATAGGATAACTTTGAGATAAAAGAGTATTGAATTAGGAAAGTTATCATTTACCAATATTTTTCGCATATCACTACAACATCTTTCATAGCGAATATTACACTTTATAAAATAAATATATGGTTTTGTTCCAAAACAAGCTAATAAGGAACCTTCAAAACAACTTTAAACACAATTCATTTATACTCAATACTCACAAGAATTTGACTAACACATACACTATAGCCGTATTCACAAAATTCATGAAAAGCAGAATAGCATTTGCCACTAATAAACTTCAACATATTTTCGGATCAATCACAGAATATAGAATAAATCTTGAGATATTGGAAGAAATTGCTATATAACTCTACTATCCATATAGCAATAACTTGAACGTTGTTATCACAAAATTTCATACAAAACTTAACTTCCCGTAATAACATACAGATTCTTGCCTTTCACGTTTCTCTTCCACTTTCGGAATGAAATTGTTACAGAAAACATTTCGTCGATATTTGATAAATAATACCTTACTCATGAATTTGTATACATTTCCATGTTTTCAGTTCTGACTATGTATAACTTGTAGAAAACTAAAATGAAGACCCAGGGTCAGATACTGAACCTTGAGAATTTGATTGTCCACTTCTCTATCGTACTCGTAATTATGAACATACGGACGGCTACGAACAAATCACAGCCTAGCGCACGAGTTCCAATTCTATCCACTATCACATGAGTAGTGCTATTTATACTATAAATTGACTGCCGATTTCCTCACCTTTTTAAATTTAATGAAATCGTTACACACATCCAGCAGTATATTTACAAACAAATGCAACGTATATTTTTTTCCTAATTATGAATGTAAAAGTACAATAGTCATCTGTCAAAACAAAAACTAATAATTTAATTATCTATACCCAAGTAATAATAATATTCTAACTACAAAATAAAAATCCCCAAAACTAAAAATTCCCAAAATAAACTACCTAAATACAAACGAGAAGTCCCAAGTCTAAACGTCAAAACGTAATCTATAGTCTTAAAAGTCCAAGTACTAAATAAACAAACAAACATAAACAAACATATAAATAACTAGAATCCTGAAATAACTATAGAAATCAAATTTTCCATAGATATATATAAATAAATGTAAGAAAATTCACAAAAGTAAATCCCCACGTTAAGCGGGTTTTCATATCCACGCTCCTAACTATGAAAACATTTACGATCATTCCAACCCCAATCATTTCACAGATTCAACCTGTTGTATATAAGTTATTAGGACGTAAAATTGAATGTAGTTTATACGAAAAAAACTTTTATGCATTGCAACACCTGTAACGCCCAAATATTCACCACAAACTTATAGTCGTATCGAAATAAACAAAAAAAATGTGGAGCAGGAAACTACTTTACACAAAAGTCTAAAAGAAGCTCAGTGAAAACGTACGAACTGGTCGAGCGGTTTGGGTGAATAGTCTCTCAATCATAAGTGTATGTGTTCAAACCCTGTAGGTATTATTCAATTTGTTTTTTTTTCTTTCTTAAAAGTGTGTTCATATTTTCATCAGAGGACTGAGAACATTTCTTTGAATAAATCTTTGGCAACTACTTTTCTCTCAAATTCGATTAGAAAGGAACATTATATGAATTGCAAATCTAAAATCCAAAGCTGAAAACAAAATATTAAGTATGTTCAATATTTCATTATTATCCTTTGATTTGTAATGAAAAACTAATTATAAGCATTGATAATTTCAGAAGATTCTCCCCGGGTAATGGTCAAGATATGAATGAGAGAAAACTGATAAAACATTATTAGTCCATTTTCAGCATGATCGAAAATATGGCTACGAAGGGGGAAATTTATGTCGACAAGGTCTCAAATTCTCGAACAGGTAATGCCCTGAAATCATCACTGTTTGAAAGGTTTCCTTAACAAATACCTAGGTAGAATCAGGGGCGGATAAAGGGGGGATCGGGGCGATCGCCCCCCAGAACAGGAAACTTTCTTACTTTATATATATAAATAAAATGTATCCCAGAGTTTGGAGCCCTTAGAAGTTGCATTATGACAACCCACCCCCCCAGAAGTCTGTTCTGGATCTGCCCGTGGGTAGAATATTACATTTATTTCTCGTTCTACGTTTTGAACTGACAAAATCATAATTTTAAAGAGAATTATAATACGGTAAGCATAAATATTTATAAAACTAATGAAGTAAATAGTATTGTGTAAGTTATCGATTTCTAATCGGATTAAAACTAGAATATTCGTTTGCATGCAATTTAAAGTAAATCCTCTCTCTATATAATTCCTATTGGAAAGCATGTTTAACTCCAATTACTTAATCAATATTTGTAATAATATATTTTTATTCTAATATTTTTACTATTCAATGTCGTATACACTTCATTTACCAAAGCAAAACCTCGCAAATGTATACTGGGCTAGTGAATATTATCAAATAAATTATCATTTAGTTTACGTAAATACTGCATCGCCTGATTTCAAACTTCGTACTTTTACTAATACTAATAATAATAATAATAATAATAATAATAATAATAATAATAATAATAATAATAATAATAATAATAATAAAATTATAGCCATGTTTTATAAGAATGTCAGGCTTACTCAATAAATGAATTCAACGTGGTCTCTATTCGAAGTTCTATTTGTTCGAATCCAATAGAAATACAAAGAGAAACTTCGAGAACAGGTAAAAGAAAGAAAAATGTTACTCTGGTGGGACTGGAACTAACGTTTAAGAGTTCCTTTCAATTTACAGACAAATGCCTTAGACACTTTGTTTATTTTCTTTAAGTTAACTTATTCACTGAACGTATCTGAGTAAGTTGTCCCTATTTTCTACTCGGTTATACAGGTTTTATAATCATTTCCTTTAAGCTTGAACGACAGGAACACCAATTCATAAACATATAGAACAATTAAAATTCCGAAGTTCCCCCACTGGGAATCGAACCCGGGACCCCGTACACGAAAGGCACACGTGCTACCCACTAGACCAGCGGTAATAACGAATGGTACGTATTTTGAAGTGTCTGAAATTTATATCTATTTCACCCTGATGTAATATGTATGCATGTTTTTATGTTAAGCGTATTCGTTACTTTGCGGAATGATATGTTATTCATATGGATTCTCTTACGTATTCGTCTATAAATATTATATAAATTATCAGAATTATTCATGATCTTTCATAGAAATTCGCTGGTGCATGCACAGTAGACAGACAGTGTAATTGGAAGGTGAGTTCAACAGAGATTTTCGCCGACATTATTTAATAGCTATATAGAAGAGATAGCGAAAAGGAGTCTACCTAATAAAGATGGAATTTCGGTAGGAGATAAAATGTTGAGGTGTATACGGTTTGGGGTTGATATGATTGTTGTTGCAAAATCTAAAAAGAAAATTTATAAGATGTAGAAAACTTGAGAAAAGCTTCTGAAGAATATGGGATGAAAATAAATGTTAGAAAGACAAAATCCATGGTGATTGAAACGAAGCGATCGGTGTCAAATATGGAAGTGGGAGCGGAAGAAAACAACAAATGACTAGTTTTCGATATCTGAGTAGTATTATTAGTGATGATATGACATGCGAACGTGAAATAAAACCAAGGATAGAAATGGCGAAAGACGCCTTTAGGATGAAGAAAATACTATTTTTTGGAACCTTGAATAGAATTGAAAAAATACTCATAAAATGTTTCGTGTACTGTATTTTACTGTATTTATAAGGCAGAATCATGGACATTATGCAAAAATGATGAGAAACAATTGAAGGCCTTCGAAATATGTGCGTGGAGAAGAGTGAAGAGAAATAGCTGGGTCGAGAGGAAAACGAATGAGAGGGTGTTAGAAATGGAAGGAGAAAAATATTATTAAGAAGAGGAAGAGAAACTGGTTGGGATATTGGTTAAGAAGGAACTGTATCATGAGGGATGTGCTAGAGGGTATGGTGGCAGGAAAGAGAGGGAGGGGATTAATTAGACTATATATAAGCAGAATTAGGCTATTGGCGATATCAAAACAGAAAAGTCGTATGTGAAGATAAAAGGTTAACAGAAGATCGCAGAGCATGGCAGTTTCTCAGTCGCGGTAAGTGACCCGCTGGTAATGGCGGAATACTTCTTATGTAATGATGCTGATGATGCACAGTAGAAACAGAAAAATCCACTTTACTGTCATTACTAATGCGAATCACAATGTAAATTTCTACAGGCTGTCAAAATGCCTTGCTATAAAGGCTGTAGAGAACTATCTGTTACTATGCGAGGGGAAATCATAGGTCGTTTAACTATGAAACAAACTTCCATTCAGATAGCTAGGGGTTTGGGCTGTGACAAGAAAACAGTGAAGAAATAGATTTAGTGCTATGAAGAAAGTGGTGAATATTTCACATCTCAGCCAAGAAGTGGGAGACCAATAATAATAATAATAATAATAATAATAATAATAATAATAATAATAATAATAATAATAATAATAATAATAATAATCTCAGGTATTTATATTTATTTCCAGCAAGTCTTTAACATACCCTCCTAGTTCAGTATTACTTTTTAAACGGTCATTATAAAATTGTCAATCTAAATTATAGAGTCATTATAAGTGGTGCTTTATTTATATATTTCACAATTCATTTCTGCCAGTAGCTTTCGCCCCCTTCATGCTTAACCAGGAGTAAGCTGCGCGTCCTCAGGTTGAGAACCACTGCTTACATTAAGGAATTCTGACAGCCTGTTAGAATTTTCCATTCGGACTGCATTCTTCTGTTTCTACTGCGCATGCACCAGTGAATTTCGATGAAAGATCATGAATAATTCTGATAATTTATATATTATTTATAGACGAATACGTAATAGAATCCATATGAACAACATTTATCATTCCTCAAAATAACAACTACGATAAACATTAAAAAGTCAATAGACAAATTACATCAGGGTGAAATGCGTATAAACGTCAAAACACTACAAAATACATTTCATTCGCTCTTACAGCTGGTCTAGTGGGTAGCACGTGTGCCTTTCGTGTACGGGGTCCCGGGTTCGATTCCCAGTGGGGGAACTTCGGAATTTTAATTGTTCTAAATGTTTATGAATTGGTGTTCCTGTCGTTCAAGCTTAAAGGAAATGATTGTAAAACCTGTATAACCGAGTAGAAAATAGGGACCACTTACTCAGATACGTTCAGTGAATCAGTTAACTTAAAGAAAATAAACAAAGTGTCTAAGGCATTTGTCTGTAAATTGAAAGGAACTCTTAAACGTTAGTTCCAATCCCACCAAAGTAACATTTTTCTTTTACCTGTTCTCGAAGTTTCTCTTTGTATTTCTATCGGATTCGAACAAATAGAACTTCGAATAGAGACCACGTTGAATTCATTTATTGAGTAAGCCTGACATTCTTATAAAACATGGCTATAATTTTTATTATTATTATTATTATTATTAGTTAAAGTACGAAGTTTGGAATCAGGCGATGCAGTATTTACGTAAACTAAATGATAATTTATTTGATAATATTCACTAGCCCAGTATACATTTGCGAGGTTTTGCTTTGGTAAATGAAGTGTATACGACATTGAATAGTAAAAATATTAGAATAAAAATATATTATTACAAATATTGATTAAGTAATTGGAGTTAAACATGTTTTGCAGTAAGAATTATATATAGAGAGGATTTACTTTAAATTGCATGCAAACGAATATTCTAGTTTTAATCCGATTAGAAATCGATAACTTACACATTACTATTTACTTCATTAGTTCTATAAATATTTATGCTTATCGTATTATAATTCTCTTTAAAATTATGATTTTGTCATTTCAAAACGTAGAACGAGAAATAAATGTAATATTCTACCCACGGGCAGATCCAGAACAGACTTCTGGGGGGGGGGGGTTGTCATAATGCAACTTCTAAGGGCTCCAAACTGTGGGATACATTTTTATATATATATAAAGTAAGAAAGTTTCCTGTTCTGGGGGGGCGATCGCCCCGATCCCTCCTGGATCCGCCCCTGATTCTACCTTGGTATTTGTTAAGGAAACCTTTCAAACAGTGATGATTTCAGGGCATTACCTGTTCGAGAATTTGAGACCTTGTCGACATAAATTTCCCCCTTCGTGGCCATATTTTCGATCATGCTGAAAATGGACTAATAATGTTTTATCTGTTTTCTCTCATTCATATCTTGACCATTACCCGGGGAGAATCTTCTGAAATTATCAATGCTTATAATTAGTTTTTCATTACAAATCAAAGGATAATAATGAAATATTGAACATACTTAATATTTTGTTTTCAGCTTTGGATTTTAGATTTGCAATTCATATAATGTTCCTTTCTCATCAAATTTGAGAGAAAAGTAGTTGCCAAAGATTTATTCAAAGAAATGTTCTCAGTCCTCTGATGAAAATATGAACACACTTTTAAGAAAGAAAAAAAAACAAATTGAATAATACCTACAGGGTTTGAACACATACACTTATGATTGATAGACTATTCACCCAAACCGCTCGACCGGTTTTTTTTTTATTTATTGTTCATGTGCTTGTCTTTATACAAAAAGTGTACAAGAACCAGACTGACTCCTAGGAATACAATATAATACAATACAATACAATATGTCTTACATACAAGAAAAGGAAATTGTAAAGTATAACAATAATCGCGAAAAATAAAAAAAAATAAATAAAAACGAAAAGATAAACCTACATAATGAGTTGTAGCGGTTTTTTTTTTTTTTTACGAGAAGGAAGGAGATTACTGCAACACCACTTCTAAAAACCTACTAAAATACTGCCTGTCCAACTCGGGGGAAAAGAGCTTTCGGCGAGTGCGTTTTAAAAAATCCAAGTAGGTGCGAGCATCCAGCAAAGGTACATGGCGATGGATATACACAATTGTACACGCCAGTAGAAAAAGCACAGCGTGGTGTTTGGTCTGTGGAAAATAACGAAAATCCGGAAACAAAACATAGGATACTGTGAACTGGTGTGGAGGTCGACGACAAATTCGTCCTAAGAAGGACGTGAGACAGTTCCAGATAGCTGGAGCACCCACACACTGATCGAACCGGTGGGATAGTGTATCTTCTTTGGCGCATCGAGAACACAGTGGGTCAGGAACACGTTTCGGCTCAAATAAACGAGCGCGCGTAGGCACCAACTGATGCACCACTTGAAACCATTCAACCTGTAGGTATGAAGGTAATACCGGGGCAGAGATATTAGCCCATACCTGTGACCACGTAGTCTGAGGATATCGGTGAGGAATTCGGAGAATAATCTGATCGTTAGGCAACGAGAGAAGGAAGTTATACAAAGTGCGAGAATTGTAACCCGTAGGGCAGAGAACCACACCACTGTATGTCCAATAACGTATTAGTGAAGTAATGTACGCCGGACAACAATCAGCAAAGTTAATAAACGGGGGGCTCACAGGTAATTCATAACTAGGCCAAAAACATCGTATCCATTGCTGTGTGAAGGATTCGTTAATAGCAACTGCAGCATAGAAATCGAGCATAAACAGAGTTTGACATTTCAATCTGAGATGTACTAGACCCAGCCCTCCCTGTGAACGGGGAAGATAGAGTCCTGCACGTGGGATACGAAAATAGAAACCACGCCATATATTCCATAGGAATAAGGAGTCAAACCGCTTAGCGAACAATTCCGGTAAGGGGAAAATTCGAGCCCGATACCACAGCTTAGGTGCAATGTAAATATTGATAAAGTGAATACGATGAATTAAATGAAGGCGACGGAAACGCTGAGAAAACAAAAGCTGGCGAATTTGTAACAACAACGGGGACCAAATCTCCTCGAAACGGGGAGTAGGTTGTGACGTAAACGGGATACCTAAGATCTTCAAGGAAGTGACGTGGGGTACACACGGCACCCCAGGCTCGTTAGCAGGTAAATGAAAACCATTGAACTGTAATAGGTTAGTTTTCTGTACATTATACTGTAATCCGGAACAAAGTGCAAAACGTTGCAACACTGCAAAAACCCGCGCCATACGAACAGGATCCACGCCGGTGATGGTGACGTCATCCGCATACCCGAATATATTTTGACTCAAGAAACGGGAGGGTCCAGGGGGGTGCAGGGTGGCCAACTGTCGAAGTAAAGGATCTAATGCGAGTGCAAAAAGTATCGTTGACAAAGAACATCCTTGCCTTAATCCACGTTTCAGCGGAATAAGAGGGGACAGGTGTCCGTTAATCTGTATACGGAAATTGGCCGTGGTATATAAATTGTTAATGACTGTGCGGAAGGCTAAAGGAAACCTCCAGGCTTCCAGCACCTGCAACAAAAAACTGTGATCTAAACTGTCGTACGCTTTTTCTAAATCTTTTTCAGCTAATGCGCCCGCAGGCACCTGCCGAAAATGAAAATAAGCAAAAATATCGCGCAAAGAGCGAAGAGTATAGGAAAGGTTATGCGTAGCATGGAGTGCTGCCTGATAAGGACTAATGTAGTAACGGATGATTGGTCGAAGTCGGGCTGTAAGCACTTTAATGAACAACTTAAGATCGACGGGCAATAAAGAAATAGGTCGATAGTCCTGAACATAATGCGCTGCGCGGGATTTCGGAATGAGGACTAAGATAGCGGTATTACGACCCACTGCTTCGCCTCGTAACCAAGCATTGAATAAAGCGGTAAGAGAGGGACTGAGGTGAGACCAATACTGTTTATGAAACTGGATATTTAATCCGTCTTCTCCGGGGGCACTACGGCCCTTTGCCCGCCTGAGGACTGCGAAAATTTCTTCCGCACTAATGGGATTGATCAATGTCTGACACTCGTCATCCGTGAGATGGTGAGATAACGTGGACAAAAACTCCGGGGCATATGAGTAGTCTATGGGACGCGCACGTGCAAAGTCTGTATAGTAGCGCGTGAATTCGTGTAAAATCTGCGAACAATTAGTAGTAGTAGTGCCATCTCCCAGAATGAGAGAATGAATGGCGGTGGAACGCCGTTGTCGCAAAATCCAATCAACATGATAAATAGTTATAGTCTCCTCCGGAAAGCGATGATAAAAGTCTTCCGACAAATACGCACTAATCGACGTGTGGGAGTAAATAGTTTTCAATCGGTGTTTGATACCGTTAATACAAGCCAGGTTCTCCAGCGAAGGCGGAGCATTCCAAAAGTCACAGAGAGCTTGATATAAAAATTCATGTAAATGATGGTCGTCTTCCCTCGCGACCCGCCCTTGCCATTGAAAACAACTGCGTAATTTAGGTTTACAATATAAATTCCACCAGGAAATAACAGAGGGGTAGTACCGCTGCATGCTGCACCAATAAGGTAAGCGACGCGAGAATTCCTCTACAACCTGCGGGCGAGACATGATGTCATTATTAATCTTCCAATAGGAAGGGCCCCGGGCCGGTGGTAGCAAGAAAGGCATTTTAAAGGCTACTTCAATCGCTGCATGATCGGACAGCGCCACAGGAATTGTATTTTGTTGTATCACCGCAGTGCATAAACTCTCTGAAATGTAAGCTCGGTCGATTCTACTCTTCGTCGTAGTAGTGCAGTGGGTGAATACATGCTTAGAGTTTGACACAACTAAAGCGTCTTTTAACTTTAGGACACGAATAAGCTCTGACAAAGTAGGACAAGGCGTGGTAGGCGTCAGAGAATCTCGGGGATCAACAATTGCATTGAAATCTCCGGCAATTATACAATGAGGAATTCCCGGAGGAAGTAAAGAAGGAATGGTAGTTGCATAAAACTCATTCCTCTCTTTTGCACGTGTAAAGCCAGAATGACCATATAATGCTATAAAACAAATATTCTGAATATAACAACGTATAGCCCTTCCTTCAGGGGCTAACACAACACGATCATAACTCAGACCCTTTCGCACCAAAATCGCAACCCCAGTCTCTTGGTCGCGGTTAATAATAACTTGATAATTGGTAAGAAAATCCAAAGATGTAAGCAGAGAACTTATTTCTTGTAGAAAACAAACGTCTGGTCGGCGGCTTTCGATGAACTGTTTTAAAAGGGCCTTATTATGATCGGAACTGATTCTATGAATATTGAGTGATATTAACTTAAATGAATTTACTGTTAACATTAGAAAATCACTCAAAAAGAAAACTATAACAAAAAGAAAAAAGTACTTACAAAGGTGAAAGGGATTCTTTCCCATGAACACTAGTAAAGTGACGCATTTTGAGACGAATAGAAAACAAACCGAGTGAACTTTCCTGTACGAACACAAACACTAACACTGCCAAATACATCTTAACATACAATGTGGACGAAGCCCTGGAAAGCAGGTGTGAAGGTCAATAGCGAAGAGTAAACACACCACGCCTCAGGGCAATTCTGAATCAGATATTGCCCGATGTTGTGATCGTAATTTGCGTGGCTCAGCTTGGTCTATCCCTCGTGTAACATCAAGGGCACACTGTTCTTTCTTTCGTGTAGACGTTCGAGTAACTTTCCTTCTTTTTTGTTGTGAAGAAAAATCAGCTTGCACAGAAGTAACAGTATGTTCAGCTGAAGACGGGACATTATTGTCTTGCACTTCAGACGAAGAACCAGACGGAACTGTTAACACTTCCTGCTCCGACGGACGAGTCGAGTCAAGTTCCATGACATCCACAGGCGTATTCTGTAAAGGCGGGGGTCGCAGTTTCACTTCAGAATCTTCCATGACTAGGGCATTATTTGTTAGAGATGAATTCACTTGGGGTGTTCGTACTAACATTGGAAACTCGTTGGTATCAGTCAATGAAGGCAAGCCTGAGGAACTCTGATCAGGGGCCCGGGGGGCAGTGACAGAGAGCGAAGGCGAGCCAGAAGAGGGAAAAGAGCGATGCACTTTGCCAATCTCCGTCATGTGTAGAGACGTCTGTTCAGGGGCGGCCGTAGTTGGTTTTGCGCTCTTCAAAGGGCACGTGGCAATCGTGTGAAAATTACTCTGACATCTGAAACAAGTAATAGGCTGCCCTTCATAAGACACACTCACCTTACAACCGTGTACTATGATACGGGACGGTATATGCTTATGTATTTCCATATGAACAATACGTACGCCACTGTCTATGCCTGGGGGAAAAGGGGCACTCATAGTTGTGGTTCCACTTTGCGCACTTTACCATAACTTTTGAAATGATCTTCTAAGAATGATAACGGTAATTCAAGAGGAAAGTCATATATACGCACCAACCGAATGGGGTCATCAGCGGGGACGATAATTACTGTGCTTGTTTCCCCAGACACATGGGTGAATTCTACAGACGAAGGAGCTGTTGCTGCGAAATGTTCATAGGCTTGTAAATCTTTAAACTTAATATATATGCTATATGATTCCGCATGTAACTGGAGCGCACAAATGTTGTCGAAGATACGAGGAAACTTATTTTCCAACCACTGATATACTTGACTAGCATTAGGTTTGACATTTCTATATCTTCGGTCAAATATTAATTGAAATTGTAAGTCCTTCTTATATTCCATACTACCACAAGCTATTTAAACTGCAAAACACTGTACACACAGGGTGAGATTCACCGAGCTCACTAAAGCACAAAACTTGTGGAAGAAGCACAAGTCTTTTCAACTAACGTATGAGTAGCGATATCAGGCACTCCAATGGGACCAACACTACTCACGATGTGAACAGCTCGAGACAACGAGCTCAACTGACCAGTTCGTACGTTTTCACTGATCTTCTTTAGACTTTTGTGTAAAGTAGTTTCCTGCTCCACATTTTTTTGTTTATTTCGATACGACTATAAGTTTGTGGTGAATATTTGGGCGTTACAGGTGTTGCAATGCATAAAAGTTTTTTTTTTCGTATAAACTACATTCAATTTTACGTCCTAATAACTTATATACAACAGGTTGAATCTGTGAAATGATTGGGGTTGGAATGATCGTAAATGGTTTCATAGTTAGGAGCGTGGATATGAAAACCCGCTTAACGTGGGGATTTACTTTTGTGTATTTTCTTACATTTATTTATACATATCTATGGAAAATTTGATTTCTATAGTTATTTCAGGATTCTAGTTATTTATATGTTTGTTTATGAATGTATTTAGTACTTGGACTTTTAAGACTATAGATTACGTTTTGACGTTTAGACTTGGGACTTCTCGTTTGTATTTAGGTAGTTTATTTTGGGAATTTTTAGTTTTGGGGATTTTTATTTTGTAGTTAGAATATTATTATTACATGGGTATAGATAAATAAATTATTAGTTTTTGTTTTGACAGATGATTATTGTACTTTTACATTCATAATTAGGAAAAAAAATATACGTTGCATTTGTTTGTAAATATACTGCTGGATGTGTGTAACGATTTCATTAAAGTTAAAAAGGTGAGGAAATCGGCAGTCAATTTATAGTATAAATAGCACTACTCATGTGATAGTGGATAGAATTGGAACTCGTGCGCTAGGCTGTGATTTGTTCGTAGCCGTCCGTATGTTCATAATTACGAGTACGATAGAGAAGTGGACAATCAAATTCTCAAGGTTCAGTATCTGACCCTGGGTCTTCATTTTAGTTTTCTACAAGTTATACATAGTCAGAACTGAAAACATTGAAATGTATACAAATTCATGAGTAAGGTATTATTTATCAAATATCGACGAAATGTTTTCTGTAACAATTTCATTCCGAAAGTGGAAGAGAAACGTGAAAGGCAAGAATCTGTATGTTATTACGGGAAGTTAAGTTTTGTATGAAATTTTGTGATAACAACGTTCAAGTTATTGCTATATGGATAGTAGAGTTATATAGCAATTTCTTCCAATATCTCAAGATTTATTCTATATTCTGTGATTGATCCGAAAATATGTTGAAGTTTATTAGTGGCAAATGCTATTCTGCTTTTCATGAATTTTGTGAATACGGCTATAGTGTATGTGTTAGTCAAATTCTTGTGAGTATTGAGTATAAATGAATTGTGTTTAAAGTTGTTTTGAAGGTTCCTTATTAGCTTGTTTTGGAACAAAACCATATATTTATTTTATAAAGTGTAATATTCGCTATGAAAGATGTTGTAGTGATATGCGAAAAATATTGGTAAATGTTAACTTTCCTAATTCAGTACTCTTTTATCTCAAAGTTATCCTATTAAGTTGATTCAAGATTATTGAAGATTATAAAATAAAATAACTTTAATGGAATATTGAATATATTTGTGCTGATAATCAATGAATACACAGTTACTAATTTTTTATATTTGTTGTAGGATCTATTTTGGAGTGATAAAATTGTTTATAAAATTATTTAAGTCAAATTTTATGTTCTGTTTCCTTAATGAAATTTACATATTATAATCCGACGAACTTTAGTATTATTTCATTGCATAATTCAAATAGCCTATTGAGCGATTTATTCAGTTGATAGTATTGATGCTTCTGTTTCAGCTTATTTATTACACACACACACACACACACACACACACATATATATATATATATATATATATATATATATATATATATATATATATATATATATATATATATATATATATATATATCAGTTTTCCACAAAAGTTGTTTTATTTTAATAATTACGAAAGATGGAAAGATTGGTCATTCATTCTACGTGCACAATTGTGTGGGTCAGGGCTGAATGGGCTATGACTTTTCGTATACGTGCCGTGAGAATGCTTTCTTCAGGGAAGGTTTTTAATCTAGCTATTTTATAAACTGACAATAGAAATTTAAATAATACATAATCATCTTGTCCATCACAAATAGGGATTTGTTTATATAAATTACTACAGCTGTCTGAAGCAATGCCTACACTTACTTTATCTAAATTAGTATTAAAAGACATAAATGAATTTCCTACACGTGAATCACCAGACATAATTCTTCCAGGTTTAAAGCCTAAAGAAAAATAACTTTCGTTTTCATTTACCTTCGACTTCAAAACAGCTGATTCGTACGAAGGCCTGAATGATTTGTTATCAGCCAAGCCATCTAAACAATTCGTGTGAACGATCTTTGGCTCTGTGTTCACACACACACTCTCAACCAAAACCCGTCCCTTAACGCTATCGCTACTAAGCAAACAATTGCTATGATCACTCTCTGTTTCTACGAGAGGACTAAAAATATCGCCAAAAGACAATTGTTAGTCGTCAATCTGAGTATTTGAATTCATATTTTTCTGAATAAAAATTCCATGCCAGCCATTAGAAAAAACATTTAACACTAACTGATTTGAATGCTACTTCGGATTGCTCAGGTTCCATTATGAATAATAACTAACAAAAGTCAACTCAACAAGTCGGATCACGACGAAAGTGTCTGTAGCTTTCGTTAATGTACTATCATGGCATTCGTAATTATTTATTCTCATCAATTCTCGCTACCATTTTTGACTATTCTGGTTCAATATGAATGTGATATTAAGATAGAAGTTAACAACTATTAATATAAATTACAACAATGTAAATATACACAATATATATATATATATATATATATATATATATATATATATATATATATATATATACTCAAATTGTTTTAAGCAGATACATAGGGATTTTATAGAACAAGAAGACTGTAGGCAAATACCAAGATTATATAAATACACAGGAAGCTACATAACACGAATAATTACGACTACGATTTTGTTAACGTAGTCTGAGTGGGGGGAATAAAATATTCCAACAAAAACTAACGCTATGGGACATGTACTGGAAAAGTACATACACAATTGGTATTAAAGAACTAAAGAAGTATATATATATACCAGCTGAATATACGCATTCTTCGCATGGGGCGAGTACTTGGAAGTCAACGCTTGTGGAAGTATTACTATTTATTTCGGCGACCGCGAAAACTTTGGATGTGACACTAATATCGATCATTTTGGATTACTTTAAAATGTCTCGGTATCCTCCCTCCCCGCTGACTCCCGGCCGCATACAATTGTAGCTGAATTTGCCAGTCATCGCTAATAAAAGACTCACCATTGATCTCACCTACTGCGAAAATTATGGAATTGACGCTAATATCGGTCATTCTGGATTATTTTTACATGCCTGAGTATTCCCCCGCTGATTACTCGACCCGCATACATACGTAGCTGAATTTTCAAATCATCGCTAATGGAAGTGTCACCATTGATCTCAGCGGCCGCGAAAACTATGGATTTGACTCTAATATCGGTCATTTTGGATTATTTTTTTACATGTCTCGGCATTCCGTGTCCCCCTCCCACCCCGCTGACTCCAGGCCCGCATACAATGGTAGTTGAATTTGCAAATCATCGCTAATGAAAATGTCAGCATTGATCTCACCGACTGCGAAAATTATGGAACTGACGCTAAAATCGGTCATTTTGGATTATTTTTACATTTCTCAGTATTCACCGCTGACTCCCGGCTCGAATAAGGTGAATTTGGAAGTTAATGTGATCAGAGTTTCACCATTGATTTCAGCGACCGCGAGAACTATGAATTCGACACTAATATCGGAAATTTTCTACTACTTTTGCATGTCCCGATAAACGCCCCCCTGGTTCGAATTTTGAGAAAAACGTTTAACTCTGATCTGGACCGTGGACCAAGGTATTTGTGACTAAAACTTGGTAACTCTCGGTCTATTTGTCTGGTTCTTAAGCCGGTTCCGGTAAAAGCCCCCTGAGACCCCCCTGGTTCGAAATTTAAAAAAACGACCTCGTCTTGATCTGGGGCCTGGGCTAGGTACCCCTGACCAAAATTTGGTAACTCTCGGTCCACTCGTCTGGTTCTCAGGCCGCACACGGACAGACAGACAGACAAATACACAAACAAACTCTTATTTTATTTATACTAGATAAAGAATTAATATACTGAATATCAGCTCTCCAACTTGAACGGCCTGTGAGGTACTAAATTTTTCGCAAAAATTCGGACCCTCTTAGAATATGTAATATAATGAAATCGATACCAAATATATGATAACTTCCTAGTTGAGATTGAGGCCTAAGTATATACTAAAAATCATTTCATTTGACTTTGCAATTTGGATATGATGATCATGCACACATAGTTACATTCAATTTTTATATAATAATACATATATTACACATGATTGAAACATTTTTCCCAGTAGTTAGCTCCTCTAAGAAATCACAGGCTGCGTCTCAAGTAAGTCCTATTGCTATTATTACAGTTGCAAATATCAATATCTAAAATTGCCTGAAGTACTTTTGTCAATAGAAACAAATGAAAATAAAAAGGATGCCTTGAAAATAGACAAATTCACCAGTGTTCAGAAGCTGTCTACAATGCACTGAGCAGAATGAGTCTGTGGGACGTAATACGTTGTTAAGTCAGAGTGGGGGGTTGCAGTGGGTCACGTTCTGTTGACCCGTGGCCCCCCGACCCGCTCCATCTCTGAACTGTACATACGGATAAAACAATCATATATATGTATTTTAAAATTCTTGATTTTACTGAACCTTCACTAATTTAAGATAATTTACAAAAAATGCAGGAAAGCAATTATTAATAACATAGATAAAAATATGAAAATGTATTTTGAAGGAAAAGTAATTGGTGTACTCAAGACTCGAACTCGAGTTGCCTACTCAATAAGCAGACACCTTACCGACTTACCCACGGCACAACTTGCAACCTGTCGTTTCGAAGCTTTATTTCTAATGTGTGTGTTACGTAACACCGCTACCAGATGTCAGTAGTGGTGCGATCACCGTCTTGAAGACCTATTTCGCAGTTACGAAATCACTCTTTTAACCCCCATTAATCCGATTTTTATATACCTATCTCTCTCTCTCTCTCTCGCTATATATATATATATATATATATATATATATATATATATATATATATATATATATATATATATATTGACAACAGTAAGTAAGAATATAGATTAAGTTATTCTTGATTTTAATCTACAGAACAAATGCTTTTAATGAAAACATGGGGCCTGTTGCCGTACATGGCTAAAGGCCGTAAATAAAATTCAAACTTCAAGTGTAACTGGGGAAACTCCCGACAATGGCTGATTTAAGACGTTTGATAGCGGAGGTAATAGCTGGTTTATAAGCACACTTGCTATAGCGTGTGTAGGTAAGTGGTTACAGCGTCTGACTTTTATGCTAAGGGTCCGGGATTCGAGTCTCGGCCTGGACTGAGTTACATTTTTTTCAAGGAGTTAAACACTATAAATAATGTTCGCGTTTAATGCTGAATGAGGTTTATCCTATGAAGGGAGAAAAACCAGGACGGATACAGGGGGCAGGAGGAAAGACGGACACTGTTTATCCTTATTAAAATTTAATTTATTCCCATGTCTTTTGCTCTTTCCTTTCCCTCTTTCCTTCTTTTCTCATTTTGTTTAGCTTACCATACTTTTTCGGTCTCTGCATGATGCTTATTATTCTTTTCGTTTCCTTTGCATTAATTCCTATCTCTTTGATCTTAAAGTAAATGGAATTTCTGCAGATTTATCTCGTGGTTGTTGCTCTAAGTGATGCTCTCAGATAGTAATACTTTTTCCTCCAAGTGGAGGAATATCCTGGCATGTTAGGTTTTCGGGCACGTATTTGCTGTCATGTTGGTTGTCCAACTATCAGACATAGAGTGAAACTATCCTGCTACTGGAAAAAGCTATCATTTCTTACGTATCCAACCTCCACTTTTTACTATCGCTGACTGTACATACATACATACACATTAAAACTTCCTTCCAAAAAGAATAGCCATGAAACGCTATAACTCCTTGAAAATAACCCAATTTCACGTGAGAACTCAAAGTCAAATTCCATCTAGCAACTAATGAGCACATACGTTATTCCCATCACATACGTTATACGCAAGGTATCCAATAGAAGGAAGACATACTTTGTGAAATACAGAATGATTCAAAGAAACAGAAAATTTTGAAAGTTGTGTTGGCAAGAGTGGGAGTTTGGTAACACTGAATCTCCTGTACCATCCTGTCAACGCCATCCTGTCAACGACACCCTGTCATTTAGTTATCATGATTGCTTGGAGTGATGCGTAACGTGCTTTCACGATCAAAGCGTTTTACAAGAACAATGACAGTGTGAATAGGGTACGTAGAGAATTCCGCCGTCATTTTAATTTAGGACGCCAGATCGTGTTTCATCAGCTTATGCAATTAAAACGTGGATATGTTACTTCGAACAAACTGGTTCGGCAATGAAAAAGAAACCTCCAGGTCGTGCGCGAACCGTTCGTACATGAGACAAGATGCTGTGCTCGAGATGCTGTCGTAAGAAGTCCACGTTGGTTAAATCGCCGTTACTCATCATTAGGGCAACCCAAAAGCATAAAAAGCATAACAGCAATATGGTTGTTACCTTCAACATGGTTGTGGTTGTCTAAGGGTCCAGAAGGAACTAATTTTAAAAGCATAATAAAGCATAATTTTGGAAAATAAAGCATAAAGCATAATTTAAAATATATAGCACAATTCTTGCAAAATTCTGTTTAACTGAAAGTTTAACATACTGTATTAATATTTTTAACCAATATTTACGGCGCGAAACCTTTGAGAACACACCAATGCAATGATGGAAAGCCTATTTTTAATTCTTTAAACTTTTCGGTGTAATAATCAGAAAAGAAAAAAGGAAAACAAGAAGAAAACTTTCCGCCAACAATGTGTAAACAATAGTTTTATTCTAAATGAAACTGCGCAGTTATGTATGATGATTCGAAATGTAGAGAAAGTGCACAAGAACTCCACGTGTGTACCTCTTGAACTTGAGCACTTTTGGTGGCATCTTTTACCTTCCCTTTTTGCATATATTCACCTCTAAAGGGCACACAAATGATAAAAAGACTGACTCGAGTATTTCTTTATAGGTGCATTAAGTAGAAAGTTCATTAAATATGAAAGAAACGGGTTGCATAAAATAATAAATAGATTAATATTTTGGAATATTTAATGTATAGTAAATATGATACATTATACACGATTTATGTTAAACAATGATTGAAATTAACAATAAAGCATAATTTGGAAAAAAATATAAAGCATAATTAAGCAAAAAATAAAGCATAATGTGGTTGCTCTACTCATCTTTACAGTTGCGTATTTCAAATGTTCGAAGACCAAAATTCGAGAAGTTATTGCCAAAATTCCAGTTGAGATGTTACGTCAAATCATGAACAATTTAACGAAGAGATTGGAGGAATGTTTGCGTAGAGAAGAAGCTGACCTACAAGATGTAGTCTTAAAAAATGTACTTTATATATTGTAAAATAACGTTATTTTTACTATTAAATGAGATAAATATTTTTAACAAATTGTTTTCATGAAATTATTTAATTTTCAAAATGTCCTTTATTTTGAATCACCCTGTATAAGCCCGAACAAGAACAATCTGATCGCATTCAGGCAATCTCGTATGTAGATGCTAGAAAAGTTTCTCTTTGTATCTTAGTTGAACAACAGTTAGGATTTGCGAAACAAATACCGTATTTACTCGCGTAATTTTCGCACTTTTTTAGAGTTTAAAGAATTAAAAATAGGCTTTCCATTATTGCATTGGTATGTTCTCAAAGGTTGTTTTGAAACAAGGGTGCGTAAATTATGCGGGGAAAAAATTAGCCACATCAGTGAACATCATCTAATTTTTTCCCCAGTCAAAATAACATGAAAATACCGGTACACATTTTCTTTGTAGCAAGAATTGACAACAAACAACTAATTCTAAATTTGTAGAAGAATAACATTAAAAATTGATTAAGAAGTCGTGTAGTTTCTTACAAATCAGTGTCAAATCCTTGCGTGCGCAAATTACACGAGGAAAATAAAATATACAGAAAATGCCCTTCAAAATTGGGATGCGAAAATTATGCGAGGGCGAAAATTACGCGCGTATTTACGGTACTATATTAAAAAGTAATATCCTTTCACCATACCACACGTAGAAGTAAAATCCTTCCTCAGAGTGGAAGCAAACGTTACAACGTTAAAAGCGGGAAGTGTAGTAGTAGCAGTTATCTCAGAGAAGAGAGAAAAATACATATGCATCGGAGAATTAAAAGAAAAAAAATGCATTTCAGTTATCAAGAGTCGAGTCAAAACCATTACAAAATAAGTACTCGAAGGTTTCAAGCAAGCATAAGTAGCGTTAATAACAAATTTTCATCGGCATCAACAACACAGAATAGAAAAGAGAAAAGTATTTTGTAGATTGACTAAAAACAGAACTAACAGAAAGGCTTATCGGATGTTTCATCTAGTAGTATATTCTTCGAATCAGGAAGTTGGACATCACGAAAAATGTTAATTTTAAAATAAATAAATAAATAATACAGTAACTATTTTTCTGGGGGCAAGCATTAATAAGCGTATTTGGGCCTCTAGAAAAAGTTTTTTTTTCTAATTCTTTAGTCCCCTCTTTCCACCTTTCTCTTACTCTTTATGGGGTTCCCGGAGTATGTGGGTTCTCTCGCACGGAAAGATCTCCGGCCCGTTTCATACATGACAAATTAATTAAGGGGACAATATTGACAAATATCAAAGCCATACGAATAAATATTATTTCTAGGGCCCCTAATAGTAGACAGTTTTTACTGAAATGGGCCAACGACTCATTTTTATTGACCTTTTGCGTGCTGTTTTTTTTTTTTTTTTTTTTTTTTTAATGTAATGTAATGAACCTGTTTGATGATTCATTTATAACTTCATGTTCGTATCATGTATATAGAGTAAGAAAATTTTAAAGTATCTATTGAAGCTTTCCTGGCGACGTATTGTGAACAGGTCTTCTCGGGCTAGCAGCCAGGTAAATACTGTTACAGTATTTACCTGGCTGCTAGCCCGAGAAGACCTGTTCATCATAAGAAAATTTTGTCTTAAAATGGACCCCCTCGAATGGTGGGAAGCTTCCCTGGGGAGCAGTTGCCCCCTACCCCCACAAGTTACGGCCTGGTTACGGGCTTGCGAAATGTGTACATGGAAAACAATTTACAAACTTACCTAGATCGAATGCCAAATGAATCATGAGATGTTAGATCTAATAAAGAAGTAAGCATTAATATTGAATGTAGATTTAAAAACAAATAGATACTGGTGAGAACTTTGTTCGAGAAGATGGATCCTGAAGTACCTGATAGAAGATATGACCAAATGACACGAGGAAGGTGCAGTGGCATAACTAGTTTTACAACGCCCTGGATCGATCACTATTAATTTACTCATACCCGCCTCCTGTCTCACGTTTTTCAGCTGCTGCATTTTACTTATACTAACAGTATACAAAGTGATTTTTATTAAGAAACCTCAAGTTTTTACTAACCATTTTCCTAAGTTATCACTACATACTTAATATGAATTGTGTTCATAGAGACTTAAATTAAATATGGTTTACTGTACTTAATCCAATTTGATAAAAAAATGACGATAATAATAAAATATTACAATAATAATGTAATACATACTTTGCAAGGTTATTTATGTATATGGTTCGTTATAGATGATTTTGCCCTGGAAAATATATTTCTCACACTGAGTTGAGGAGGAGAGCGTGCGAAAAAATCTTTTATATGGTTTGTAAAAAAAATGTAAACTGTATTTAATTATGAATGATTACTTTAGTACACAAGTGTATTTATTATTTTAATCAGAAAATGAAATCTTTGAGTTTTACGTCCCACGATTATGCCGGATAGGCTAAAGGAGACGGTGATGATGAGTACTGAATGAAATGATGGAATGAAGAAAGTGGGAGGAAACAGGAGAACCCCGAGGAAACCCACGCACGCGATGTTTGTCCACCACAAAGTTCACTTGGCGGGGGCTGGGATCGAACCCGGGACCTCAAGCACCAGAGGTGAACGCTCTACCAGTGAGCCACCGCGGCCCAACTTATTTTAATTAGAGTGGTTGAGACGGAAAGAGAGAAAGTTTTTTTCTGCTACCTTTATACTTTAAAGATAGAAATGATATCATTGCGTATAATACTTAATATAAGTAGGGATACAGGACAGTTTTATGAGTGTCATCTAGGTTTCAAACAGGTCCAATTTTCGTTTTATTTCCGGTTGAGGATTGAACCCGGGAGGGGGCGCGGCGCGCTGATTGCAATGACTCATTATGCAAAACTTTCACTAGGCAGCCAGCTAGACAAACATTGCAGTGACGATTGTCGGGTATCGCCCAGTGGGGATCCGAAAGGGGTGCTGAGCTAGCGCGCCTCTCCATGAGTAAAATATATAAATCAGTTCCTAATGAAGCGCTTGTTCAAAGGCTGTGGGAAAAAAGGTTTTAAAATTTCTCTTAAAAGGAAGATTCTGAGTGCGTTCTCCACTCATTGCAAATAATGTATGCGTTTCCAGTTCATGGTAATCCTGGATTCTCACGTGTTGAATATGGCTTTCCTTAATGCCGCCTCCAGAAGGACGGAGATAAATACGTATTATGAAACATTGCAGTCCACATTTTTAGTTAGTGAACCAAAAATCGAAAAATGTCTCAATTAATTTTTCACACCTGCGTCCCCCTTCAAAAATTCCTTTACCCACCCCCGGTATCGGCTGTTGCCATTTAACTGCTAATAGTCGTAGCGTACCTGTTGAAATGTTTTCAAACGTTCTTTGCATAAGGAACTGTATTCTTTTTTTTAAAAAAAAAAAAAAAACTGTTCCACTCGCTCCTTTGTAGTTACGCCAACTGGGAAAGTGAGAAACCACAAATTGATGAACGCTATGAATATGGAAAACTCCTAAGTCAAGATGTAACGTTTAGCTGGACACTTCTATTGACCCTTCGTAATTTGCAGGAAGTGACTTGCTACAGATGGCAGAATGCAGGAACGCACGCAGGAAGTTATTTCGGGAATAGTGATGAGTGCAAGAGTCTTGGTCTTGCAGGTTTCGCAAGAGTCTTGCATGCAAGATCAACACCAAGACCAAGACCAAGACCTGGAATCCCGATGCAAGACCAAGACCAAGACCAAGGAATGGAAGACCAAGACCAAGACCAAGACCAAGGCAATCTACCAGTTCATCGAAGTGTTTGGGTTGCCTTTTTTCTACGAACACAGGGTTGATATTCCACTTTGCAGCAATAGTTGTGGCCTCTTGTTTTATATGATGGTATTCTTCTCTCATTTTCTTCAATTCTTCGCGGCTCTTTCTAAGAGTCTGTAAAGCTTTCTCGAGGTTAATTTGTTTAGTTTGCAGAAGTTGAGATGCGATGTTCAGCTGTGAAAATATTTTTGACAGCACTATAAACAGAAATACAAAATCGAAGGAATCTATGACTTTCGCCAATACCTCTGCTTCTGATACCTCGTTAGCCTTCTTACTTGTCAGTGAAAGTTTTCGGAGAGTTTTCATTACATCAGCATACCTCAACCTGATAGCTACAATGGACTGATACCGTGAGGCCCATCTGATTAGATTGAGCTTTTTCAAAGTGTCATGATTCTCCTGTCAGTGATTACAGAATGTCCCACCTATTTATACTTTGGCCAAAATATATATATACAAATTCTGGAGCGTTGTGAAGTAACTGGCAACTTCTTTTACACCTTTGACGGTATCATTAATGAAAGGTTTAGGTTATATAGAGTTCATTCCCAAGGGCGCCGATCCTAGGGGGGGCCGAGGGGGCCCGGACCCCCCAAAGCTGATGTGACCCCTTTATTTTATTTAAGAATATACAATATTTTGCATAATTTATGTGCGATTTGTCTTAAAATCCTCATATATGCCTTCTGCATCTCAATGGGCCCACCCAAATTTACAGAGAAATCGGCGCCGTTGCTCGTTCCTCAATTTCTTGAAGTATCTTCTGAACACCCGAGTAAGCACCACTGATCACAGCAGCACCATCATATTCCTGCCCTCTGAATTTTTTCACAGGGAATCCCAATTTCTCCAAATGATTTTACACTTGAGCTGCAAGTCTGGATACAGTTGGATTTCTTACATGTAAAAATCCTAAAAGCATTTCTTCAGTCTTGACCTGTCTAGAAACTTCGTATTGTAAGCTACCGTTTACTTCTGTAAAATTTACATAGCGAATAATGAAAATTGATTTGATCTTTCTTTGATAACTCTTGAGCCGTATTAACGATTAATGAGAAAAATGGCACTCTTTTAATTTCCTTCAACAAATTAGCTTCTAAATTTGAAGACAGGCAATGGATGATTTGATTTTTAATATCATGGCTCAGATACTTAATCTGGCCTTTAGGTAGACTGTTTAGTGAAAGTAAGAAACATCTCGTGTTCGTTGTCAGTTTTAGTAGCTCATTACATGGTTTAAGGAATTAAAGTATTGTGAAAATATCATTCTTTTTCAAGAGTTTCAAAAATTAGTATTTACAGGCAAGGTGCAAGAAGATCTTTGAAAGCCTGTGGGCCCCTCAGGGTCCGGGCCTCTTTGCACCGCTGGATCTTGCGGTTTATAGATCCGGCACTGCCTGTGCTATTTGACTTTTTTATGGAATGTAAAAAGGAAGCAGAAAAATCATTATATCTTTCACTTGAATTTCTTGGCTCTGGTAAAAATGCCGCTGGAGTGAATGTGTTCAAGGTAGTTTATGAAATCCATGTGAGTCGATTTGCCACTGTAGAATATAGCTACAGTATGACGTTTTCTGAATCGGTTGTTCGCTTTTACTGTAGTTATTACTCGTTTTCAAGCCACACAGGTGTTATTCTTATCAAAGACAATGACCAAAGAAATGTGTCATTCGTGCTGGATTACGATACATCCCTGCGTTCTTACACAAATGTGGATTACTTATCGGGAAATCAGATACTATTTTACGTGTAGGTATTATCTGGAGTAAACTTAAACCTTTGACCTTCGACCAAGTAAAGTTTGTCGGCTCGTCCTGGAATAAATATAGCAAAACAGGAATTTGTTTTTCACCCTTCAGTTGCTTTGCTACAGGCAGTTTGCTGACGAAACGGCACAAACGTCCAATAAGGAACTGAATGCAAAAATTGAAAAGTATTTCTTATTCAACACTGAACAGACATACCCACTCTTCTTTAGTTTCGTAACAACTGCATTATTTAATATATATATATATATATATATATATATATATATATATATATATATATATATATATATATATATATATATATAAATCTTGGATTGCAAGATTATGTTCTTAAAAAATGAGTGGTAATGATTTAACAAATGAAAAAATGATATCTTTAAGTTTTACGTCCCACATTTATGCCGGCTACACTAAAGGAGACGGTGATGATGAGAAATAAATGACATGGTGGAATGAAGAAGGTGGAAGGAAACGAGAGAACTCCGAGAAAATCCACACACGCATTGTTTGTCCACCACAAAGTTAACTTGACGCGAGCTGGGATCTACCACTGAGCCACCGCAGCCCTAAGTTAACAGACGAGCCAATAAGTGTTAATAAGTTGTACCACCAGACGATAGTGGTAATGATAGTACTACACATGAAACTTTCGTGAAGTGTAAGAAGAAATTTGCAAAATCAAAAACGCAAGTGGTGAGCGCAAAAGGTAAATGTAATGTGTACTTTGAAGTTGTTACAGGGAGTAGGGAGCATCCCTATGAGTTATGAAACTATGCAAAATAATAATGATAATAATAATAATAATAATAATAATAATAATAATAATAATAATAATAATAATAATAATAATAATAATAATAATAAATCGAAGACGAAAGAGGCAACAAAAATGAAAAACAGAAACACTTCAGGTCTGAAAAAACATCTTTATCAGTGCATAAGAACGAAGCACACAAATTATTTCTATTAAAGCAGCAGCATACTCGCAAGACAGGTGAGTACTTGCCCAATGAATTATTTAATAGCGATTTAAATTTGGATGTTATTATCTTGTCTTAGGAACAGGAAAAAATTGTGTGACAGGAGCATCATTTAGGGAAGGCAGGGGGCAATTTCCCCGTGAGTTTCAAAAATATATATATACTTTAATCAATTGTCGACAATATACTAGTTAAGAACGAGAAACTTTTAGCTCGGTGGAGGTCTTAACTATCAAACAGTAGTATCACTAGGATATTTTTGTTTGGGGGTTGAAGACCCTTTCAAGGGGAGACTACCCAGCAACTCTAACATTTCAGTAATCTCCGAGTAATCTCCAATCAAGGACATGTACGGTGGTCCTCAGCTAGTCTCTTCGTCTTGACGTAGCAATTTTCTGTTTTAATATCTTCTTTCAACTTGTCTCCTTCGCATCTTCCCTCTTTTTCCTTCCACCACACCCTCTAGCACAGCCAATGTCCCAATCAGTTCCTCTTTATCCTCTTAATTACATTTAAAATTGTTATTTTCTCCCCTAGTGCTACTCTTTCTAACACCTCATTCGTTTTCCGCTCAACCCAGCTTTTCTGTCCATGCCCAAGTTGCGAAAGAACCGATTTTTTTCACCATTTTTTTGTAATGTCCATGTTTCTACTCCATAGAGTATATATTGGAATCAGTAAAATAAAATCTCAATATTTAGTTGGAAGTTTGTTCAATACAAAGATTAACTGATCGTGGTTGAAAAGAAATAAATCTGACGCCTTTAGAGTGTAAAAATAATTTTGCAATTCATGGAATTTCAGTAATCTGTGCCATCTTGATTTTCTTTCATGCTTCTCATGGGTAGCGTCCCCAGTTTGGAAACCAGCAACCACTCTATTAAAAAGTATGAAAAGATTACAAAATGTTGTGATTTATGTTCAAAGTAGTGAAGGGTGGACACCTATTGAAAAAATAATAAAGGTCATCGCCTATGTTGTACACTATCGTTATGCCTACGCGAAAGTAAACTATATTGCATTTAGAAACATACATTGCATTTCCGTTACTATTGGTGCATTGCAGAATTTATTATCCCTTATATCCAGAGTAAAATTTATCTATGAAAAACTAATATTTCTTAAAAGCAAGAATTGCAAGATTCTTGCAACCAAGACCAAGACCAAGACCGAGTGTTCCAGTTCAAGACCAAGACCAATACCACCTCGGTCTTGGTCTTTGTCTTGCATTTGCTCATCACTATTCAAAGCTTATGGGGGGACCAATTTCACTATGATGATCAGTAATAAGCTTATTAAAATTTGTAAGGTGACATGTAAAATTAAACTAAATTTACAGGAAAGTCGGAAATACGGAAATATGATGAATCCGGACCCACCCGCTGCGTTCATCCCTATACAATACGTATAATCATTATTGTTACCCAAGTATCATTTTTCATATTTTTTATTTATGCTATTAATTTAATTTTTACATGATTACTTGTCACCAGTCCTTAAAAACTTCCGTTAAATTTTAATATTATTGTAGTATCAAATTTTCAACATCCCTGATTGGTAATACAAGTTAGGATTGAGATTTCTGGGATTACAGTATCTATGGTCATTTACCCTGTCACATATGAGAGATGACGTCCCTCGGCGATCACACTATCTGAAGAAAGGAAAGGAAGAAAGGATTAGGCGACAAAGGAAACGACTTGGGACCTATAAGTTAGCCTGGTGTGAATTAGGAAAACCTTATTCAGGATGGCAGGCTTGAGAAAGTTTTTCACACTTTTTCGACCGAGTGCTCTCACCAGGAATCGAACCAGGGATCGCTCACACTAGTGCTCTCAAACGGGTCAGCTCGGCTCGGGTCGGGTTACGTCAACTCGGGTCGGATTGTCGGGCGGGTCAGTCGGGTCAGCTCAGGTCGGGTTGTCGAGTCAGGCTACTCGGGTCGGGTTATTCGGGTCGGGTTGTCGGGTCGGGTCAGTCGGGTCGGGTTGTCGGGTCGGGTCAGTTCACTTTGGTGAACTGAGTTTAGGTTGAGCTTAAACTCGGCTCGAGTCGAAAGCTGCTGTTTTTCACTAGCTGCCTAATTGAAAATAGCAATTTTCAATTGATTTTATAGAAAACAAAAATCTATTTTGAACACTTGCAGCTAGTGTTTTTATGGTAAATGCTTATTTTTGTACTCATTTGTACTTTAATTTTTAAATGTGGAAGATTGATTTCACCAATCGACTGTAATATTAATATCTACGCCAATATGGAGTCTGGATTTAGAGCAAAACTAGAAGTTGTTAAGCAAGGCCAAAAGAAAGATTGGATATGGACGAACAAGCCCAAGCAGGGTTGCAGTAGCTCAGTGGTAGAGAATTCATGTCTTGTGCATGGTGTCCATGGTTCGATCCCAGCTTGTGCTAAGTAGGCTTTGTAGTGGAGAAACGTTGTGTAGTGGGTTTTCTCGGGGTTCTCCTGTTTCCTCCCACTTTCTTCATTTAACCATTTCATTCATTTCTCATGGGCACCATATCCCTTAGCCTCGGTGCAGAATCGAGGGACCTTAAACTGAATATTTCATTTTATTGCACCAAGCCCAAGGACACCGATACAAGAACAAGATAAAGATTGGATATGCAAGACGAAGTGCATAGTAATATTGCTCTTGGCCTTGTTTTGGTGATCACCAAGTAGCGATGAGCATATTTTCTTGCTTTCCGTATAGTAAAAAAGACCATAATCAAAATCGCACTTGGTCTTTATTTGTACCGATGAGGCAAGCATTCTTAGCTCTTGTATAGCATGAAAGACCACTAAGACTACGAAATGCAGGACCAAGACTTGTCTGCAAGACAAAGAATAAGACGCAGTATTGATGACCAAGACCCAGGGTGCGAATTGTTTGAATTTGATTTGTAGGGCTGAAAGTGATGAAATAAAATTAGTACTTTATAATTAATTATCATACTGTATTTTTAAATTTTAAATTACAAAATTCATATTATGTATCTTCTTACGTGCAACTATATATACTGTAAAATACGTTATAATTACCGAGAAAGAAAAATCAAGTGGCACGGGTCCCGGAATCATAAGAACCTATTTTGGAATGAAAGTTGAAGGGTTGGAAAAAATCACAGTTGTTCTCCTGTTTCCTCAACCCTTATCATTGTAGTTGAACGATTTCCTTTTCTCTCCGCCAAGAGACTCTTGCTACTGCCTTCCGAAAAGACCCCCTGCCGTCCGAGCAGGTGAGAACACTGACCTTGAAGAAAAATTTCGTCACATAGAACTAAGGCAAGAAAAAAAAATCTCCCACGTCGGACATTGGTATCAGTTATAAAAAGTGCCAAATATTGGTATCATATAACCAGTTATTGGTATCACATAACCAAACCTCAAAAGTGCCAAATATTCATTAAGATACATATACAAATCCCCCGCTTGATCTAGCTAGTGGTTAACATGTAAGTGCGTTTGCACACGGCAAAGATAATATCGGTGGAAGCACTGATAATGTCGGCGGTCAAATCGACTTCAATGTACTCAAATCGTAGCTTGCACACGCCACCGATATTATCGGCCGATCCTCCGACACGCAGATGCTGTCGGCCAAGCCCCGGATAATGTCGGCGGTATCCCCGACACCGATTTTGTCGGGGGCAAATGTTTCATTATGATTGGATGCACATGCGGCCGATAAGGTCGGCTGGCAAGGGGGTTAGATGAAGAGAGTGAGTGACAAGGCGCTGTGTATTTTTGTTTCGTTTCTTGTCTGTGGAATTTTGTTGTTTCCATTTTTTTCTATTACAATTGTATAATAATATTATTATTATCTTGTCCTACAAACAACTTCGGAACAGCTTATTATTTTTTTACAGTTTCTGTTTTGGTGTTTCCCTTTATTAAATACTAGCAGCGTTCACCCCGCTTCGCTGCGGTCACCCCGGAACGCAATAAACTTTGTTACTTAGATATTTTTTACTTTTTCGCTTTCAAGTGATATGATAAAAACCATAGAAGATTGCAGTAAATGTTAACATTATATCGCCTGTCATTTATGTTAACCCGCCCCGCTTCGCTGCGGTCACCCCGGAACGCAATAAACGTTGTTACTTAGATAATTTTTACTTTTTCGCTTTCAAGTGATATGATAAAAACCATAGTAGATTGCAGTAAATGTTAACATTATATCGCCTGTCATTTATGTTAACCCGCCGAGTGACACGGTCATGCGGGTTGCATATAAATACGTTTATTTTTACCTATGATGAACTAACAAAGGATTTGTACGTTATGGACACTTGAATGGTCAATTATCTCAAGACACTGGTAATTAAAAATTAAAGTGATATGATAAAAACCATCTAGGGTCCAAATCCTAATAACCCCCCAAAAATGAAAGAAATTGGTTCAGCCGTATTAGCGTGATGAGGGAACAAAGGATTTGTGCGTTCTCTTTTATATATAAGAAGAAGTATAAAATGTGGGAAATCTGAAGAATACTGGTTTCCCTCTAAATAGCTATTACCAAATAAAATATAGGAAATTTAGATAACCAATTTCTTGATTATTTTCCACTTCCTTTTCTTTATTTTAGTTCTTTCTCTCTCTCTCTCTCACACACACACACACACTCTTTGATGGTATATTTTTTAATCTATTAATGCATTTAAATTTAATACATTCTGGAAATTAATTTAAGCGTAATTTTCAAATTTTGATACACTGTTAACATTTTGATACACTATAACTGTTAGCATACACTGGAAAAAATCCTGATTATTATTACTTCCTTTTATTTTCATCAGAATTGTGTGCAAATCACTTTTCCCGGTCCCACTCAATAAGCAATGATTGAATAGAATATTTGTTGACAAGTCAAAGTAGAATTATTATTATTTTGAAACGAAACCAGCACAATCAAACACTCTTTCCAAAGCTCCAAGGACAAGTTACTCATTTGGCATTTTCTTGATTGTGATCTCAACAATAGGGATGTGACTTCGTGCTTTAATTGTTGCAGATTTTTTCTCTCATTTCCAAAACTATCCCAAATCCCCCATTTAAAAAAAATAATTTCTGGAATGGCAATTGAAAACAAAGACCAAAGCTATGTATCCAAGTTTTCCCTCTCCCCTTTATATCGGGCTCGACCCCCTGATAGAGTTCTACAATTTAGTACATTGGCTGGATGAAAAGGTTGTGTATTATTGCATTCTTACCTTTCTAGTTTTGCTTAGATTTTTAGAGATGGCAAGAATTTTTCCATTCGATATTTTAACCCTCATTGAACTTGTGGAATATAGACCTTGCATATGGGATAAGATAACAGACTCTTTGAAGGACAGAATTGAAAAGCAAAAAGCATGGCGAGAAGTTTATGCAAGCCTTGTCCAGGATTTTGAGTTCATGGACAAAAAGAAACGAGAAACGACAGGTATGTATGCAACAGCGCAAATCTGTCTTCAACACTGGGGGGGGCGGGGTAAGATCGTTCCCACGTTATATATATATACAGTGGCGGATCCAAGGGGGCTATAGGGGCTATAAACCCTCTCCCTTGACGCTCAGATATACACTGGATAAAATGGGCTTCAATCCTGTTTTACACTGGATAAAACGGCTAAATATGGTTTAGCCCCTCCCTTGATCATATCCTGGATCAGCCCCTGTATATATAGCGATGTTCAAAATATTTCTGTAGTCGAGAAACAATGCTGTGGAGGATCAGGGGAGCATAGTTGTCTTCAACATTGGGAGGCGGGCAGATTTGAGGCTTATTCTGAGTGGACATTAATTTCATCTCACTTTCCTTTCTGGCGATCAGACACAAATAATCAAATTTCTCTCCACAAAAACACATTTCAAATCGGATTATAGGGGGCGGGGAGAATGTCCCCTGTTCCAAGATTGGAGGGGACATGTCCCCTTCATCTCCCTGGGATTTGCGCCACTGTATGTATGGAGCAATGTAAAACACAATTACTAATTGAATCTTATCAATTAATCTACTATGACATTAGCATTAATTGCATGGAAAACAAAATAATATACATACAACATGTAACAGTGTTTCAACAAAAATTAAAGCTAATATAGTTTGCAATGTACCGCAGCATCAATTCTCATCGAAACGAAAATATCGAATATTTATATTTAAAACTGCACTGATAAATCTAAAAATGTTTAGGCATAGGACTATTATTTCTATGTTTTGTACCGTCCTCCACACCTCTTCAAAACAGTTTTTGTACTCCTTGTTTTAAAAAATAATTTTCTCAATTATTATTATTTTTTATTTGTTTTCATATATGGAAAAGATTTTTTTTGTGTGTTTGTCGCTTACTTCGCTCATCACCGGCAACGATATTGTCGGGGCTTCCACCGATATTGTCGGCGTCGTGTGCAAAGTACGCCGACACCGACACCGATGTGATCGGGGCTTCCTCCGATTTTGTCGGTATCGTGTGCAAACACGCTTAGACTTCGGTACACGTAGTCTGGGTTTAATTCCCAATGGGAGTGCATTTTGGCGTTCACTCAGTGTCGTAACCTAGTGCTCTCAAACGGGTCGGGTCGGATCAACTCGGGTCGGGTTGTCTGGTCGGGTCAGCTCGGGTCGGGTTGTCGGGTCAGGCTACTCGGGTCGGGTTGTCGGGTCACGCTATTCGGGTCGGGTTGTCGGGTCACCTCGGGTCGGGTCAACCGGGTCAGCTCGGGTCGGGTTGTAGGGTTAGGTCAATCAGGTCGGGTCAGTCAATTCGGGTCACGGGTCGGGTCGGGTCGGTGTTCAACACGACCCGACCCGACCAGTTGAGAGTACTAGCTCACACCAAGCTAATACAAGTGTGTATACTTGTGAATAGTCTTTGTATTCTATAGCATAAACTTGACTACTTACATGTAGCTAATAAAATAATATTTACGTTTATTTCCGCGCAGGTTGTCAGAATATATTCAAGTTTTGATGCACTTACTCTGGATAAACTATAAAATTTACATAATCTCTCTGTTAGTTATTGTTTCAATGTATTTAATGATTTATAAATTTCCTGATCGCGTATTGTAAACCGAAGTTAATCATTCTAGAAGAATGTTGTACCGTGCTTTGATAATATCTTGTAGCCTGTCTTCTTTAGCCTCGAAACAGTTGTGGGACTTTAAACTAAAATAAATCTTATAGCATGAATAGAAAAATGATTTCAAGATATTTAGATGGAAAATAGAGAAAACTAGTTGACAGAAAGCAAATATAATGAAACAGAAAATATCTGAAATGTAAGACAGGGAAACTAATATTAGTGTTAATTAAAGAAAGAAACAAATTGTAAGGAAACCGTATTTGTGGAAGTATATACTACAGTCCATATGGAAGAACGGGAAGACAGTCAAAATATCTGATCTTCTGTACACTTATTTTTCCAGTGCACTTAATTCGTGATTGTTGAGTACATTTTGCTAAAAACACTTATTTATTTAAAGCCTCTCCCCCCAAAAAAGACAAAACCGTTCCATGTCTACCGGAGATTTTTGCTCCTAGAACGAAGAAAAAACTTCAGACATGTCAAGTCTGATCTGTTGATTTTGGATTTGTAGAATGCGACTTACTTTCAGTGGTGTAAGGGTTATAGCAGAGTGAAGATTTCAAACTGAGAACAGACATCTGTGGAGCAAAAAGGCAAAAAGTATTTACTACTGGATCGGAAGGTTAAAAAAAAAATCTAACATGTATTGCGTATTTGTTAATCCAATGCTGATTCTTAAACTCCGCTCTGTACGATTAATAATAAAATAATGTATTTCATCAGCACGTCTAATCACATTTTCAGCAGAACATATTTGACTCCCTGGTGATTAGATGTTCCAGAAAGTGTCTCGGTTTCCTTTTAAGTACAATTTAATTTATTTAATATTACGAAAGTATCCTATTTGTTATATGTTGTTTTTTATAGACTCAGTGACACGTTACGAAGACTTCAAGCATTACCAGCACTGTGCTTCTCCCGAATTTCCTAATCTATCGTCAGCAAAAAGACAGGGACTCTCGACCTCCATTTCGATCTAAACCTTCGAAATATTTCTAACTAAATCTCTAACTGGACCTGAATCTAACTTTGCTTCCAGTTCCATTCCGAACTTTTCATTCGGAATGAACTTTTTTTTCTGATTCATAACTATACTTAATATAAAGAATTCATGGTATTTATTCCGATGAAACCCTTTGAAACTAATTTCAACCGTTCTATTTTGGATATAAAACCCAAACTGAAATCAAAAAGGAAATCACACATTCGCGCCTAGCGAAATTCTTCAAACTGTCTCTTCTTTCGCTTCACTTCCACTTGAAATAATTTCCCCCTTAACTCAGTTTCAATTAGGTACAATAAGTAGGAATTTGGCAGCAGATTGTCATTCCCGCCGAAAACGGAAGGACTGACTGAAAATAGTATACACTAGTTAGCCAAAATCAGCTCTTCAAACTTTTCACTTTCGATTTCATGTTCCTTTCTATTTAACGTTGAATGCACGAATTGAACTATCGGCATTTCCTGATGGTACAAAATTCGTAAAAGGCACTAGTGTTAATTTTTCAAATTGAGAGTATGGTGTGTTCCAAGTTAAGGGTAACTTGCCATTTTGATTTGGTAATTTCTTGTTAAGTATGAGATTTTGTGAGGGTGCAGAACGCACTATACTATATGGCAAGTTCAATGTTAAATTTGTCTTCTGAGGCACATTTTCGATCTTAAACTTGCAATTTTGAAGTCTTGTTTTCTCGCTTTGAGTGATGGTACAGAACTTTTGTAAGAAGGTGTAAAATGGGATAAAACTCGCAGATAACGATGGTACTGCCAAATCTTCAAAATGAAGTTAGTGGCTGAAACACCATGAACTTGGATCACCAGATTGAATTTTGAATTTCTCAACAATGGTGAAGGTACAGTGCTTTCATAATCACGGTGCAAGAGATTGTGCTAAACGATGAGATATATGACAATGAATTATGAAATGGCAGCATTCCAAGTTAATGAAAGATTACACATCTTTGCATTTTCAGGACAGTTTTTGCCACTATTCTCAATGATAAGCTGTTTAATGCGCTGAATGTTTCCAGGATTAAATGCTGAGTGGTAGAATCTGCCACGATCGGGGTTGTCAGTGACAGGCGTACCGTCATTTTTGAGGCTCTTGCATCATTTAAATGTGTTATTGCGGCTGAGTGTCTCATTACCGTATTGTGATTAAAGTCTTTTGTAAATTTCAGCTTATTCTATGCTCTACTTTACTAATAATTTCATCACCATGCGCTGTTTTGTGTACAGATTTACAATATTGGCCGTCAAATTGAATAAGTGTTTTTTGACTGAATTGCGAAGTGAATGCCGCCTATGAGTAAATGGACATAGTTTCCAGTTCCTGCTACACATACTACTTCTTCTCTATTATTTGACTTTAAACCTGTAGAAATAAAAATCCTAGATTGTCCTAGAAATAAAAGTCCTAGACCAGCATAATCGGGAGAAGGTTATAAACGAAAATGTATTTGCATGTTAATCACTTGTTTGTCTTTTTACAGTTTTGGGACAAAAACACTATAACTGCTCATATTCATATTCAAATTGTGGAGGCGTAGGGGTAGGGTTCAATTTCAAGGCAACATGTAACGAAGTGGTATCTTGCCTTTGAAGGACGGACCAATATTCTTAATGACAACCTTGGATACAATGGCAGACTCCGTACCTCAACAACTGATGTGGTCTGTGATCGTGTGAATGAATGTATTCGCCTGGACAGAATAAGAACTTTACGCTCTATATCAGCTGAGTTGGGACTATTATATGACATTGTGCAGAAGACTGGTTAACGTCCTTAAGTATAGCAAAGTAGGATCGAAATGGGTGCTATGGGCATTATTCGAACCATAAGACTATCAGAATGCTGACATCGCTGGATATTCTGAAGCGCTACGCAGCAGAGGGTTACAATTTTCTCTCCCGGGTAGTGATGAAACAACATTACATTTGATCATTTTATTAAGAAGCAGGTATCCATGCCATAGAAGATACATCTCCTTAACGGTCTTCAGGGATGAAAACATTCAAAGTGGTTGCTTCGTCCAAAAAAGTTTTGTGCTATATTCTACGAAGTAGCTGTGCTACTGATCAATTATTTGGAACTGGGAGAAACAATGAATACTGAAAGGTATTGTTGATAGGATTCTTCTTAAGTTGTGAGATGCCATCAGACGAAAACGTCCTGGTCTCCTCCGCTGTCGTGTATTTCTTGTAGATGATAATAGAAAACCCCATTCAACACACAAAACACTTGAGTGTATTCAGCATTTAGACTGGAAATGACTAGAGCGCCCACACTATAACCCTGACCTGGGCCCCAATGACTTTCGCGTTTTCCCTGCTCTAAAGAAGAATATGGCTGATCACCGTTATCTGTCATGTGATAATGTCAAAACTGCTGCCTCACAGTGGCTATGAGAACTTGACATGAATTTATGCGCAATCGGTATGGAATATCTCATCTACCATTGCGACATGTGTTTGAAGAAAAAAGATGACTACATCAAGTACTAATGTTGAGTGCCCTATATCACCCCCGTATTGAAATGCTAATGAAATTATCTAACGGAACTATTTATCATTGCAACCTATAAACAGTTGTGACCAGCCAGATTGTGTTCGTTCAACTGAATATTGTGTTTTCAATTATTCTCGGCCTTCTGGATAGGCAGTTCCCTAACTACCTCATAGTGCTGAGTCAACATCGGAAATCGTTACTGCTTTCTCCGGGAATAAGGTACCCTGCATGTCGAATTTGGGAACTGTAACAATTCGGCTAAGGAGGGTCTCACTAATATTTTAAAAATTACATATCTAGCCTATTTCCTTTTTTAATGCTTTCTATTCACACAAACAATGTGTTGATATTGACTCCACATGATGCAGAGCAAGAGCTCGAACAGAATCAGCATGTAACTTCTTCGCTAAAATTTTACGTAGGATTAAGTATAAAGCTTCAGGGAAGTAACCTTTTCGAACATGAACGTATAATACATTTTTGGTGATAAATTATAAAGAAAATGCCATAACATTATCACAAATGGAACATACTGCGTGTAAGAACAATCCATTTTCAATGTAAATGTAGGAGGAAAGGCTTAGCACTGTTCAGCTTCCCTGTCTATGCCACTGGGCCTAGGTGAATTGTGATTCTTCCATCCTGATCTGCGAAACTGAAGTCTCCCGTCTTCCTATAGTACGGTACCAAATTTAATTGCGAGTCCTTCACAATATTTCTTTCATAATGAATGCATACGAAAACTAAGAAAGAGTGATGATATAGAATACTTTTGGTGTTTTGGCTATTGTGTTACGAAAGAGAGTGAAACAGGAATTGCGTACAATGTTAATTTATCATGATTTTCCTAGAAATTAGAGTCGAGTTAAGTTAGATCAGGTTACAGGGAAATAAACATTAATTGCAGAAAAAATACAAAATATTTACGATTTTCCAACAAATTAGAGGCAGGTATTGATTAGGTTAGGTCATATATTAAATAGATTAGATTAAGTTAAGGACAACTAAAATTGCAAGCAAATGGGAGCCGTTTTTATGCTTTCGTACTTAACACTAACGTGCCTCAGAAAGTACAGGTGCAGAATACACCGTCATAAAAATATTATTTTTACGGTTAAAATGAATGAGTCCATTTGAAACAAAATTGTCTAAAATATAAACTTCCACTCTAAGAACAGTTCTGCAGAATGTGGAAACACTTATTTTATAATTACAGGTGTAACGTTACTAGTGTCAAACCACTAAAAGGGCAATTATTTTTGCTAAATAAGCGAACGCATTTCAAAGACTATTGTGTAACATACGAATTTCCTCCCGTGAAATATTTTTGCATGACGTACAGAATCTGTGTTTTGTGTTTACAAGTATAGAGTTACCATTGTCAAAATCATTACAAGTACTTCAACTTATGTTATTGTATGCAATATTACGAGCTTTTACACTATCCTCGTTTATGTGTATATCCTTCGTCGCTGACAAGTCTGCACCCTTCCGATGCAATCCCGCATGGACAGCTTGCTGCGCTCCTGTACTGCCTCAGTTAGGGATTATTCTCTCTTTTAGTAGCTACCAAGCACAAGTTGGTGTGTGTTTTTTGTATACTCGTTTCCTATTGTATCAAAACCTAAGAATCGAACATTTGCATGCACTTGAGCTTGAGACCACGTGAAAAAGTCTCTGCAAATCACTGCTTTGTTGCTTTGCTGCTAGAAGTTACTGTTTTGAAAACCAGTGCCATGCAGCTCTTGATGCAAGGAAATATGGTATGGATGAAATGTGTTAGCCTTCAAAATCCTTGATATCGTAGTTCCGCTGACACCAACTTGCCTGATACTTCTGTGAGGATTAAAATGGAAAGCTGCAAGTACATCAGCAGACCTATTATCTCGAACAGGCCGAGCTATGTGTTCATTCCTGTGACTGCTAGAAGGCTAAAACATTTCCACTTCTGCGTAGACGTTCGGCAAGGTTGCGAAAAATATGTCTTGAACGACGTTCCCGATCGGGATACTTAGCAGCATACACACGAGATGCAGCAGAACTATTTCGTTGGCACTCACCCAACACCATGAGCATATCAAATGCTTCTTCGTTTGTGAAAGACATTTCAACTTACATGCTACGATTTGGCAATGCAAAGTAATTGACAGAAATGCGCACAACCACAAGGAATGTACGTTAACAAATCCTGACTTTTCACACAATCCCTTCAACGACGCAACGTCTTGCAACAGACAACGGTGAATGACACCAAGATTGGAGTGGCGTATTCATGTTATCAGTGGAAGTTATTCGACTCCCCTTTCCGTTGGAAATTTTCGAGTTTTCACCTTACTTTGGACCCCTTTTTGGGACACGCAGTTTCTTCTTTTTTTAGACCATGAGTCACCATGTGGCATATCATTGGAAAGCGTGTGTCTTGCACTTCCCGCAAATGTGACGGTGCTTACATTATCTTAATTAGTAAACTCCGTATACTCTATTTCGCGCACCCTCATTTTTTTTCTTTTTTGAAGAAACGGTGCATGGAAAACTGTAGGTAAAAATGAAATGAAATCTTCAAATTTTATGTCCCACGGGTATGCCGGTTAGGCTAAAGGAGACGGTGATGATGAGAGATGAGTGAAATGGTGGAAGGAAGAAAGTGGGGGAAACCAGAGAACCCCGAGAAAACCCACGAGCACGGTGTTTGTCCACCACAAAGTCCACACGGCGCGAGATGGGATCGAACCAGGGACCCCAAGCACCAAAGGTGAACGCTCTATCACTGAGCCACTGTGGCCCCAAAAAACTGTAGATAGTACGGACAAATGTTTCGTAGGGCAATCTAATTTACCCCCCACCTTTTCGAATGTGCATTCGAAACATATCGTTCCCATTTCAAAATCGCAAGAACGGAGCATGTGCCTCCCATTACACCACGAAGGGGAGCTTTCGGGATTTTGTAAATAATTTCTACGGATTCTTTGGACCCACATTTGTGATGCACTTTTTTATTTCAACTTGATAGCATGTACCGTTATCAAGAAAACGGTAGTGCCTGCGACGCTTTGAAACACCTTGTATAAGACGTGGACTACAGTAACGTGGGATTCGTACCACATAAGCTCCCGCAGAGAATCGAAACCGGATCTCCCACGTCAAAGGCTTGTTCGCTAACAGTCGTACAATTATGAGTAAAATGTATTACCTAGGAGTTGAAGCACATGGGAATATACGGTACGACAAAAATCAACTCATCACGGCAACAAAACATCATTTCAATAAATTAAAATTCCTATCTATAGGCATCATTCTACAACTTTCTAGATGATTGCGAAAATCTACAGAATTTATTCATTCCTTTTAATATTTAGAACTTACATGCTGAAGTAAATTAATATGGGAGAGCATATAAGAATTAGACACACTTCTTTTTAATGCTGTCTTTTCACTTCACTTCAGCGTTGCCATATAATGAATATATGGTCAGAAATGAAACACAAAATCCGTTTGCAAAATACAAAAACGATGTTCCATTCTTTAGTTAACACATATAAGTTTCTAATAAAAACATCTAGTGAGAGCGCTTTAGTTTTCAATATCCATTGTTATCAGACATGTTTAGAAAATTACAGCAATTATTTTCAAATTATTATGACCATTTGCAGCATAGCAACATAGGGTGCTGATGAAATTTAGGCACACCACATGTTGCAAAATGTACAGGTAACATTCAACACTCCGTATTGAAACACATATTTATAAGGAACACATTTGCACAGGTGGCAGAATTAATAGTGAGTTATACAACTACATTTTATGTTTAGAAATGTAGTTACTAGTAGAAAATTCTTTCAAGTGCTATACAATGGTTAAAATAAGTGATTGTATATGAAAGATGACTATTATAGGATGGCAGAATCTTGTACACAATGTACAAAAGGTACTTTAATATCACAGTATTGCGAGGGGTGATAATGCTTAGAAAAGAAATTAAAGCAAAAGGCTACACACACCACAAAAAATCTTTTAAGTCTAAGTAGCGCTGTCGGAAGATCCTTCTTCTACCTTCAGCTTAGTTCCAATACGAAGAGGGTTTAAAACAGGGCGCAAAATTTCCGGTTACCAGGTCGCCATTGGCGACTAGAAATTAAGCGCTGGCGACCAGAGTTTAATAGGAATGGTTTCTGCCTAAACTTATAGGGCTACACAGTTTCTCTTTTGCACGAAAATAATGGGAACACACGGAATGTGAAGTCTTCAAAATGGACATGCAAAGTGAATTCTTCACAACGTTGTAATTCGCCCCTCCTTTCCTCACCCTCAGTCCAATTGCTTCCTATTGTCACATCTTGTGCAGTTTCATCTGTGAGTACTATTTCATATGTGAGAGAGACTTCAGCAGTTTCAACAAAGTTAAGACTGCCTACAGGAATTCATTGAAGACTTAAACACTGGATGATTTCCTGACAATTTCAATCATTGGCTCTTCACTTAAAGACTTGATCCGAAAACTGCAATCGATAAATGGTACTTCAGTGCAGAGAGAGAGAGGGAGAAAGGGAGCGTTACACAAACCTAAAGTCTTAAGGTACGATATTTTTTAACATGTACATGAATCGTCCAGGAGGTAATTGTCTGGTTTTGAGATTTTATGACTTGATATAATCTCTTTCTTTCTTAAACCAAAGGGCGTGTGTGGGGGAGGGGGGAAGAACCTTTTATAATTTGTACGTGAGAGATATTGGTGACCATTATTCTTGGATTCGCGAGTGCGTTTGACTTTTAAATTTTGCGCCCTGGTTTAAAACATGGAGCAGGAAATGTGGATAGGAAAAAAATGTTAAAAGGATTTTAATATGTGAAACACAAGTCTTCTGTCAAATGCAGCTCTTAACTTCCTTGACATTACTATCAAAAGACAATAAAAAGTTTTTACTTCGGCATATCGAAACCTTCTGCTAGTACAGTCACTCACAAAAGTATCTCCCCCCTAAGCGCTCTAATCCCAGTACTTGGGGTCTCGGCCATTTGCAGTTGAGAGAACGTCTAGACAGAAGTAACCCAACTTACACGTAACTTTTCTCGGCACAGACAGCAGTTGGTAGCACTGAGTCAAGTCTTTATGCAAGTAAAATTGTGAGTAGATGACGCACGAAACATTTCTCTATTCTGAGATCAATCTCTCTAGTTCAGAGAGTGTTGTCCAATGAACATGATATGTTAATTTCTATATTGCTGTATATGTAATGTATTATTTCATTATATACTGTATATTCAAAGAAATAAAAACACTGACCACACATTAATCAGAAAATGCTTCAAAGTAGACGAAAATATCAAATCTAGATGTATGACTTTATTTCTATGATAAAAGCACCTTCTTCCGATCGTTTACTTCAAATACATTGTAATGGTATTTTATCTAAGTATTTGGTTGTGAAAAGAGGTCTCCCCGAGGGATCCCCTTTAAGTTCCATTTTATACAGTTTAGCTATTGCACCCTTCGTATACAAACTTAATAATCTTTTGCCTGGTGTCCGTATTGAAACAAGGGTAATTTGTATTCAAGCATACATTGATGATGTCTAAATCATACTTAATTCCCCTGCAGATTTCCAGGTGGTTCAGACTGAGCTTAATAATTTTGCTAGTATTTCGGGTGTTGTTGTTAATTACCACAAAAGTAAACTTTTTTGTTTTCACTCTGATGCTGAGCAGTTTTATCACACACCTTTTACTCTTGTTGATGGTTTTCAAGTTTTAGGAGTTTACTGGCGGCGCACAATAAAATAAACCATAGATTATAATTATTCGCAAACCACGGCTAAACTGATTTCTATTTATATGCTAATAAGTTGCGAGACCTTACATTATATGATCGTGCTTATTTTCTTAATGTATTTGCATTTTCTCAACTCTGGTTTCTTGCTCAAATTTTCCCATTACCGATCAAATATGAAAGTAAAATCACCAGCCACGCATTATGCTTTCTGTGGCATAAACAAATCTTCAGAGTTGCTCGTCTAACTATCTATGAGCCTCTTGCTCATGGAGGTTTACGTATTTTAAATATTCGCCAACAATGCCGCAGCTTATTATTACACCGTACATGTGCTTTACTTTGTGTGTATGCTTCTTCAATCACAGCTGTTTACTAAAAAATGTCTTTCTTATGTATCTTTAGATTTGCCAGTCAGTGTTCTACCTTGGTCTCATACGTACCCACACTTTACTAATGTTATTCTTGATATTCGTTATGCTCTAATCAATCATGAGAGTATTGAAGCGTATACTGTAAAACAATTATATTGTTATTATTATAGTAATATTAGGTATTTTCATAAAATACAGCAGCAACTTCCGACTGTTCAATGGTCGCAAATTGGGACCAATATTACGGCGATATTGCATTCTTTTAGTCTTAAATCGCTTTGGTTTCTTCTTGTACACAATTCGATTGTTACAAATGTACGTAGATATAACATTGGACTAAGGAATACTATGTACTGTGCTCGTTGCTTTCAGGGTGTCATGAAAGCAAAGTGATCTGGTCTAAATATTATTGTATTGTAAGCCGCACTCTCCGTCTGCAGCCAAAATATGTCACTGTTACGAACATGTTGCTCCTTCCTGCATATAAACAATTTCCGCAAGCAAAGCACAATATTATTATCTGGTTAACGATTACTACGGCAGCTTTAATACTTGAGGACGATATCAAAGGAAATCCTGATCTGTATCTATAGCTTTTAATTTCTCGTCTGTCACTTTTTACATCTCAACAACAAAAATATTTTGCTAATTATCTAAACGCAATTTATTAACGTTTAAATTTTGTTTCCTGTTTCCTCTTAGCTTAAGTCTGTGCTTAATTATGTAATTGAAAATTTCTTGAGTAAAGGATGCAAAAAGTGTTCTAGGACAACCTTCTAGTAAGGAAAGTAGTTTTTGGTGTAGGTTCAAACCTTGTTAAAGAAGTTTTTAAATTTTCATAACACCTTTTTAATTAAAATAAGCTTGCAGTTTTACTATACGGATGCATAGTAAAAGTAATAATAATAATAATAATAATAATAATAATAATAATAATAATATAATAATAATAATAATAATAATAATAATAATAATAATAGTACTAGTAGTAGTAGCTGGGATCGGCGTAAATGCTGCTTTCTCTTCTTCTTCTTTGAAAATTACAAGAAATTACAAGGAGGAAGAATAGTAGTAATGTAAATCGGGAGGAGTTAAAAACGATGATGTAGCCTCAACTTGAAAAACGTTTCGTGATATTTTCCTCATTGACGAAGGTCTATATAACTTGCTTTTCAATTAAAGAAGAAAATCTCGAGTAAATCAATGTGACACTCAGAAGGAACGTTCTTTCATACGAGCATTAGTAATTTGTATACTCTTACATGCAACGATTTTAACTAGCTAAAAGTTTAGGTGTAAGGTTAAGTGACGCGGTAGGTAAGTGTTTAGCGTATTGAAATTCTGTTCGGCCGGCCCGGGTTCGAATCCCGGCTAGGTTGAAACTTTCTCAAAATGTTTGAATTTCAATTTCAATACATACTGAGTGTGACAAGAAAAATCTTCTCTCCTCCAGAAAGAAAAAGATGTTGGAATGAGGAGAATTAGAGAAGGTCTCTCAATGAAGGCAATTATCTACTGACTTATTTTCAGCAGTTGTTCTAGATTTCATATTTTTAGTTATTTTCAACCATTTTCTGATTCATGCATGGTCAATATTATTATTTCTCTAAACATACAGTATATAAAGAAATAATACATTACATACACAGCAATATTAAAGGAGCAGTTCGACTTAAAAACAAGTTTGGTGCAATAGAAAGAGTAAAAAGAAATAAGAGACAAGTATTTTTTTAAATGTTCATAGGCCGTCTCGTTCAGCTTTTATATGCCTTTGTTTTTGATGAATCGCAAATGCTTACGTCACTGGTGGGCTGCAAGGAATTCAATGTGAGTCAGCAACCACTCTCTTGTGCGTAGCTGATAATCCTTTAATAGTGCAGTCGATTTAATAGATTGTTTTGGGTTCGTTAGCAGTCTTGCTTTGTGTTGAATTCTTGAGGGACGTTTTTGTTTGTTGTTTTTTCTTCATCAGTACTATAAAAAAAAGAGAGAGAGCAGTGATTACGTAGTGTTGTGCGAAGTAGAAAACAAGTGTTATTACAGTGCTTTATGTGTGTGTGTGCGTGAAGTGAGGTAGAAATGCCTAACACGTGCTGTGTTTTCGGTTGTAATTCTCGTGCGATTAAAACTGAGGGACATAAAATATCTTTTTTTAGATTTCCCAATCGTGAGAAATCACCCGATCGATATAAACTATGGCTCAAGAAGATCAATAGGAAAAATTTTGAGCCAAATAAATATACTCGTGTTTGTTCGAAACATTTTGAAGAGTCCGACTTCGAGCAGTCATGTTTACTAAAAGAAAAAGTAATGCCAGGAGAAACATTTACACGCAAGCTGAGAAAGAATGCTGTTCCAAGTATATTATTGAAAGGTTTAGAATCCGAGCCATTAAACAAGCGCCGATGTATGTCCAGTTACCAACGAAAAAAAATCGTACAAGATGCGATTGCCGGTTGTAGTAAAGACGAGTCATTAGAGGGTAATAGCGACGGTGTCACTCATTATTCCGAAGGTACTGTTTTAGAAATAAATGTAAATACAAGTGCTATTCAATGTGAATTAGGGAGTGAAATATACCGCCTTGTAGAAGGAATCAGTGACGATGACAGTGTTCATCAGGACATTGATTCATCGTTTAATTTTTCTGTATCAAGTGACAATGATGATGAAATGGGTGACGAGGGTTCCGCGGAGAGCGATGCGAATAAAACAAATTTAACCGATAAAGTATTTTTCGTATTCTGGCAAACTTTGCAGATGTTATTTCATTTTTGCCACATATGCCGCGCTCCTGTACATACCTTGAAGCACAAAATTATAGGGTCATCATTAAAAATTTCAACAAAATGTGAAAATGAACATACTTATGTTTGGGAATCGGAACCAAAATTAAAGAAAAGGTACTTGGGTGGTGTAGCGATCTCGTCCGCCATCTATTTAAATGGTATTGGTTTCGAAACTTTCAGTTCTTTTTGTAAAACGTTGAACTTATGCTTTGTAGGAAAAACTACGTTTTATAATATTATAAAAACTTTTGTGCAGCCCACCATCAGGTATTATTACTTTTTACATGCAAATGACATTTCTAAGTCTTTGCAAGGTTCCGATGTCTGGTTGTCAGGGGATGGACAATACGACTCCCCAGGATTCTCGGCAAAATATTTAACATATAGTGTAATGGATTTGCGAAGCAATAAAATTGTAGATTTTACAGTCGTTCAAAAGGGTTTAGTGGAAGGTGTTTTAGAAAAAGCAGCTTGTAAACAAGTTTTACTAAAGCTTCTGAAGAATTTAAATATTACTCTATTTCTCTCTGATCGCCATAAAGGAATTAGGAAACTTATCGCGTCGGAATTCAGAAATGTAACTCACGAATTTGACGTATGGCATGTAGCCAAAAGCTTTGCAAAAAGGCTTAAAATTGAAGGTAAGCGGTGTACTAAACTACAATTATGGAAACCAAGTTTGGTTAATCATTTATGGTGGTCATCTGCAACATGCAACAGCGACTGCAATGAACTTGTTGAGAAATTTACCTCAGTGTTGTATCATATTACAAATGTACATGAATGGAGTGACAAAAATATATTTAAAAAATGTGAACATGGGCCCATATTAGAAGAAAAAGAATGGTTACATCCTGGATCCCATGACTTTCAAGTTTTAAGAAAAATAGTGACTGACCCACAGCTCATACAAGATTTAAAATATACTAATCATTTCTGTCATACAAGTGCTTTAGAATCGTATCACAATGAACGACTCAAATACACTCCAAAACGAAAACATTTTTCTTATGACGGTATGGTGACCAGAACTATGCTAGCGGTACTGGATCATAACAATAACGTAAATCGCAAAGAAACAGGCTTCAAACTTCAATTTTCAAAGGCTACTAAGCAATGGATAAAGAAAACAACGTACGACGGAAAATCTACATCATGGCGTGAATCACTACAAAGCAGCGTAATGGATGTGGCAAGTGGAGAAAGCTTACCTTTTTTCGAAGACACATTCGCAATTGAAATTCCCAGGAACATCGCTCCGATACCTCGGCCATCTACATGCGGTGAGGAGGAAGAATTGTAAATTTATGGGTAAGTATAAGAGTTTGCCTTTTTTACGTTTCTTTCTCTTTTTTTAAATATCGAATGCAATGATTTAGAATAGGATATATATATATATATATATATATATATATATATATATATATATATATATATATGTAATATTACATGTTCGTATATTCGATACGAAAACTAATCAAAATAATCGTATTCTTCTCCGTCAACAGATGGTCTAAAACCTACATAAATGTTATTCACTTCAGGGAATGTTTCACGGATTTTCTTTACCACACAAGCTGGTATCACTTTTCGTACATTTTTCCCTAGTGTATTCCATGAATTGACCCAGTACACGAACTGTCTGTAAGCTACAAATCGCCACATAGCATTTGTGTTCGTTGTCAGCTTATCTTTCACAATTCTGTCTTTGGAGTTTATTATCATGAATTGTCTGGCGGTATTTAAAGTATCAATATTTAAAATAACACTAGCAAAGTTTTCGTGTAATGTTATACACTCAACACTTCCTCTGACATTATTTATTGTCTCGCTCTCAACACAACACGTATTTTCTTCTTCGGTAGCCATATGAGAGCAACATCTGCAACTGCACCAGTCCAAATTTTTGTAACGACCACGAAAAGAATCATTTTCATTTTTTCTTTTTCTTTCTCTGCTGCCACTAGCTCGAGGTTCGAACTGATAAGGTCTGAAGGTATCAGTCATCGCAAGCAGTTCTGAAAAAGGAAACCACACTTTAGAACGTGCCAATGCACTGAACCACTCACGAACGAAACGCTTGGCACTGTCTATATGGAAGCCTACTCTCGCAGTTGACCACCGATGACGTCATCACAAAATCTTTTTTCCTCTGTTACTCGCTAACGACTGAACGTATCGGAATGAAACAAACACCATTCCTTTTAGAATTTTCAACTCTACAAATGGAAATAATTTGTAAAAAATGCATTTCTAAGTCGAACTGCTCCTTTAAGATAAATAAATGGTTGTCTTTGGAAAACACGATCCGAACCAAAGAAATTCATCTTAGAATGGAGAACTGTTTCGTTAGTCACCTACTTTACAGTTTTATCTGGATATACACCTGGATCAGAGCTACCAGCTTCTGTCAGTACGAGAAAAGTTACATGTAATTTGGGTTGCATCTGTCTAGGCGTTCTCACAACTGCGAATTACCTGGACACCATGTAATGGAATTAGAGCACTTAGGGGGAGATACTTTTGTGGTCGAGTATACAAAGTATATTCAGACTCATGGTTTCAGAAAATGAATGTTTGGAAAAACTTCTTTAGAAAACCACTTCTACTTTTAGATCTCCCTGATGATTTCAATCAGGAAAACCAATATTTAATAGAAATCAGACAAGAAAATGGTTTTCAAGAAGCTTTATTACTGAGGTGGTATTATACCAAATATAATTCTTCTTAATTAAAATCTATTTAAATTACAGCTTCTCAACGAGAGCTCAAAAATTATTTTTTGCCCTCCTTTAAAATTGACAAAACTGAGATACTTCGTTATCTCAGCCAATTGGCGATATACGTATATAGGCGATATATTATTTATATAAGATAATTCTCAGCCAACTGACAATATATTATCTTATATAAGATAATTTTATATAAGATAATAAGATACTTAGGTACCGTAATAGGAAAAGTCTGTAACCCGTATTTGTCAAATAAATTCTGTGATGGAAAGATAATAAAATACTCTGTATTCATTTTCCGATTCTTGACAATAATTGGTAAAAGGAAATGTGACCTGGCTGGTATGGTAACCTTTCGAGTAGTAAATACGTCAGCCGAATTATGCTGCTTTATTGTATGAATTGCTCTTGCAAATAATTTTTCTTGAGCGTCAACTTCAAGTGGGTAGGGCGGTGGCCGTGTTTTCTTGTATACTGATAATGTATTATTTTGCAAATCAATTTTGGCCTGTAAACGGTCTAGAATGTCCTCTCCAAATAAAGGCAAAAAGTGTCCGTGCTATAAAATTCGTGTCAATGATTACAGGATATTTTTCTTTGTTAATTGTTACACTAATTAACAATTTAAGTTCTTGATTTAACAACTTAATGTTCTCTCTTCTATCGGATATTGGAGCCACAGTATAAAGCGATGTCATTAACTGTTTATTAGTGCTAGCACTACTTTTTGTTGCTACTTTACTTCCTGACATTCGGCCCTCAGAACATGTTCTTTAGAGGATTTGTCCTGAAGCCCTCTTTGTTTTTCCCTGCTTATTATTCTTATAAAATATGCTGGAAGAATAGCTTTTTTATAACACGTGCCGCAAAATGTGATTGTTTCTGGTCTAGGATTACTATTATTATTTTTAGAATTGTTTTTCTTTCCATTTCTGTTCTGGTAGTTATGGACACCCCGTCTAAATTGTGAAGTCTTAATAGCATTTTCGGCTACGGGAAGAGATAGTTCGGCCATTTGATTAGCAAGTTTACTGAAGTCTAAAGAATTATTTGCACTAAAAGTAACATATGTGCTAGGCGCGAGGATTCGGAATGGGGATTCGGATTACCAACTTGGGGGGGGGGCGGAATCTGGAGGTAATTGATTTTCTGATGCACTCTGTAGCTGTGGTGCTGAAGGTACAGAAAATACTGGGGCGGGTTGTTGGTATTGATTCCATTATGTTGTATTGGTTGTTGGTGATGTGTAGGGAAGGAAGCGCCAACGACTGTCGATGAATTTAAACTGCTGGCTGGTGAATTGTGATCGTAAAACGAATAAATTGCCTGTTGTAACTCTACGAAGTCACGTTTTTTCATTAGGTCATGCACCTTTTCCAGGTTATGTAAGTGCATCTGTAAATCGTGAACTGTTTTCAATGTTTCTAACGCAATCTTTTCCAAAAAGTTTTTCTTTAATCCTAATGACAAATAATGTATTTTCTGTTTCTCGGTAGCCTGAGGCAGAACTTATCGTATAACTCTCAATTTCCTTAGAAAATATGCATCGATTGGCTCATTTTCGCCCTGTTGGACCTGAAAAATTTCAAACTCAGCCCTGTAGGTAGTGCTCTCAACGGGTCGGGTCGGGTCGGGTAGAAGACCGACCCGACCCGACGCGTGACCCGACCCGACCCAACTGACCCGAACCGTGATCCGATCTGATTGACCTGACCCGATAGCGCGACCCGGTTGATCCGACACGACAACCTGACCCGAATAACTCGACCCGACAACCCGACCCGAACTGACCCGATTGACCCGACCCGAGCTGACCCGATTGACCCGGCCCGACAACCCGACCCGACCCGTTTGAGAGCACTATGGTGACGACACTGGGTGAACGCCAAAATGCACTTACATTGGGAATTAAACCCGGACCACGTGTATCGAAGTCTTACACGTTAACCACTAGCTAGATCAAGCGGGGGATTTGTATATGCATTTTAATGAATATTTGGCACTTTTGAGCTTTAGTTATTTCTTTTTATAACTGATACCAATGTCCGACGTGGGAGAAATTTTTTCTTGCGACGAAATTTTTCTTCAAGGTTAGTGTTCTCACCTGCTCGGACGGCAGGGGGTCTTCTCGGAAGGCAGTAGCAAGAGTCTCTTGGCGGAGACAAAAGGAAATCGTTTAACTACAATGATAAGGGTTGAGGAAACGGGAGAACAACTGTGATTTTTTCCAACCCTTCAACTTTATTCCAAAATAGGTTCTTATGATTCCTGGACCCGTGCCACTTTGATTTTTCTTTCTTGGTAATTAAAACGTATTTTACAGTATATATAGTTGCACGTAAGAAGATACATAATATGAATTTTGTAATTTAAAATTTAAAAATACAGTATGATAATTAATTATAAAGTACTAATTTTATTTCATCACTTTCAGCCCAACACATGAAATTCAAACAATTCACTCCCTGGGTCTTGGTCATCAATACTGCGTCTCATACTTTGTCTTGCAATCAAGTCTTGATTCTGCATTTCGTAGTCTTGGTCATCTTTGATGCTATACAAGAGCCAAGAATGCTCGCCTCATCGGTACAAATGAAGACCAAGTGTGATTTTGATTATGGTCTTTTTTACTATACGGAAAGCAAGAAAATATGCTCATCGCTACTTGGTGATCACCTAAACAAGGCCAAGAGCAATAATACTATGCACTTCGTCTTGCATATCCAATCTTTATCTTGTTCTTGTATCGGTGTCCTTGGGCTTGGTGCAATAAAATGAAATATTCAGTTTAAGATCCCAAGATTCTGCACCGAGGCTAAGGGATATGGTGAGCATGAGAAATGAATGAAATGGCGGAATGAAGAAAGTGGGAGGAAACAGGAAAACCCCGAGAAAACCCACTACACGGCGTTTTTCCACCACAAAGCCCACTTAGTACAAGCTAGGATCGAACCATGGATACCATCAGTGGCGGAGCCAAGGGAGAGCCATTGTGGGCCAGGCCCCCTTGCTCAAATTCTTGGTCCCCCTAGCGCCCCTCTCCCACACGGATGATGCTATTATAGGTCGACAAACGGTGAGTTGCCAGTGGCTACAAGTGAAACTACTTCCAAAACATCTCTCGACAACAAAGTTACGAACTGCAGAATACCGTTGCGTTCCGAATAAAATAGATCCACTCGTTTTAGTTTGTAGTACGGGAAGATCTAATTCACGGGAAACTGTGGGATGCTTTCATTGACCTCGCCACCTGGACATTCATTTTAACCTCTGTCCATTATCTAGTTATCTCCTTTGTTTTTGAGAAACAACCAGAAAAATAGAAAATCAGCCGGCATTCTCATTCGCTTCAATGTTGAAAGTCATACTAAAATATGATATGCATACTTACAAATAACATGCACTGCAGTAAAACATTACACTTGTGTTGGACGAAAAAAGTCTTCGTACACTAAGTAATTGATCTCCATTGATTATGGCGACATAGAACAAATGCATAGCATCCATTAAATATTTTGGTATTATTATTATTATTATTATTATTATTATTATTATTATTATTATTATTATTATTATTATGAGTTTATCTACCAAACCACTATTTATTGATTAATAAAGTGATTAATCAATTATAATTAGTTACGTATGGTAAATGATTTCAGATTATATTATTTACTGACCGACATTATCCCACGCTGTCGTATCTGTGCATAAGAGATAAGTTCTAATCTTTTCTTTGTAGAAGTTAAGTAAAAGAACCTGTTTTATTTCGAAATGCTTAATTGCAATTTTATTCACACAAAGACAATTCTAACATACAAGATGACATTAACGATTCTATTTGCATATACGAGTTACTTGTCACAGAAACTAATTACGGTAGGAAACTAAAACTATGCTCAAACTGTCTTTCTTAGCTAACTTTTACAAGTGGTAGCAATTGAAACTCACATAAGTATATGGTAACCTCCCACCCGAAGTCCAAGGTTAATCTCTTTGCACATGGCTAAAAGAAAAAATAACGTCTCTGTTGCCTCCATTTTCACTCTCCCCCTCTGCCAGCCTGAATCTCAATTATATTACCAAATGTTATCAATCTTTAATTTCAAATTAAGTGCTTTATGATTTTTTTGCATTTATAAAGTCTCATTAGTTTCTATCACCGTTGTCCCTTAGGACAAGTTATTATAACAAAGGAAAAACATATTAATGGTTCCTCTTGATTACTTTTCAAGGCTTTTTCTTATAATTCACTTAAGCACTATCACTTTTTTCCCACAAATTATCATATCCATTTATTCCTTTTTCTCATAAAATCTGTTTTCAACACATTATATTATCATATGGTATTAAACAAATCTGGAACTTCTGATGTTTATTTACCTCCATCATTCCATCCGGAAAATTAGTGTGATCTGTACACGAGGGAATGTTTTCGGGCTGCTAAAATTAAGATTACTAATGCCATGCTATAACTTTTAGTTTCGCCTTATCTCAAGTAGATGCAGACATGTCAGAAGGTTTGATCCTTGTAGATACACTAGTTCAAACGCTGTCGAAGATGAGGTCTCGTAAATATGACTCTCAACGAACAATATTCGAACAAATTTATCAAGAATGTTTGGAGATGTGCAAAGAAAATGGTCTCGAATTCCAGAGCCGGAAACAAATAGAATATAGGGGTTCTTCGTGGAAACGAACTAGACATCCGCCATCGAAATATCACGAATTTATTTTGGATGAACCTTTTCCTTCATTGGATGCAGAAAACGAATTTTCTAAAGATAATATATCTATCAAGAAACATTTTTCTTCCTACTATTGATAGACAATCTCTGATATGGAAAACCGCTTTGTATCATGTAGCAAAATTATCAGATCAATCACCACTCTACATCCAAAAAGTAAAAACTTTTTAAAATTACAACATTGTCGAGCCTATAACCCAGCATTATGGAGTAATCTGCAAACATTAAAGTGAGAACTCAAAATCCTCCCAAACACAGCCAAAAGAAACCCAAAAGCATAAAAAGCATGTAAAGCATAACAGCAATTTACACAAATGGTTGGTACCTTGAACATGATTGTGATTGTCTAAGGGTCCAGAAGAAACTAGTTTTAAAAGCATAATTTTAGAAAATAAAGCATAAAGCACAATTTAAAATATATAGCACAATTCTTGGAAAATTATCTTTAACTGAAAGTTTAAGATACTGTGTTAATATTTTTTAAAACCAATATTTACAATGCAAAATCATTGAGAACATAACAATGCAACAATGAAAAGCTTAGTTTCATTTCTGTAAACTTTTCGGTGTAATCCTTTGATGTGGAGAAAAGAAAAAAGTAAAACAAGAAATTTTTCCGCCAACAATGAGTAGTATGAAAGAACTCCATACTATATTGTTATGTTGACTTTTTGAACTTAAGCACTTTCTGTACTTTTTGGTGGTATCTTTTATTTTCCCTTTCTGTATATATGTACCCGTAAGGCGCACACAAATGATAGAAAAAATTTATTCGAGCAAAGCACAACTCTTTACAATGAATTAAGTAGAAATTTCATTAAATATGAGAGAAACTAGTTGCAAAACAATATCAATAAATAGATCAAGATATTTAGAATATTTAATGTATAATAAATATTATACATATACACGATTAATGTAAAATAACCATTGAAATTAACAATAAAGCATAATTTGAAAAAAAAGCGTAATTAAACAAGAAATAAAGCATAATGAGGGTTGCTCTAACAATTAAGTTGTATGAAGACGAGAAGAAACCAAAGCTGATTCCTTAACGAATTTCGTTGATCTTTGTGTCTACAGAAACGCATTCCTAGAAACCTACAAGCTAGGTATCATCTCTGTGATTATATCAGTTTCTAGTGCTACATGTGAAAGGTCATTTTCTTCTTTGAAAAGATTAGACTTGTATACGCAATTCAATGACTCATGATAGGTTGAAAAACTTAGTGTTAGTTTATATTGAGAAGAAAATTGCTAAATCGTTAGATCTTTAACAAGTTGTGGATATGTTTGCTGTTGAACACACGAATAGAAAGATCCTCTTGAAGTCGAGGCATGAATCTATAAGTTATTTTCTTTACCTGTAAAAGTGTGTTTGCTTCCACTTAAGTCAACCAGCTACACATATTTTAAACGCCATGATTAAATAACTATTTACTTATATTAGAAATCAATTGCATTAATGAATCGTAGTTGTTTGAGGTACTCAATTCTTATATTTTCACTGTTTTACAAAGAGTAAAATCATGAACCACAAAGATGAAAACATTCACCTTGAATACACACACACACACACACACACACATATATATATATATATATATATATATATATTGAGATGGTCCCCTCAAAATCCTCTTGGGCCCTTCAATGGCCCCCTCTGAAAAACTCTAGCTACGCTACTGGACACCATGCACCAGAGATGAATATTCTAGCACTGAGCCACCACGGCCGTGCTTCAGCTTGGTCGCTCATATGCAATATCCCTTTGGTGTTGCTTAAACAACTTCTAGTTTTGTTCTAAATCCAGACTCCATATTGGCGTAGATATTAATATTACAGTCGATTGGTAAAATCAATCTTCCACATTTAAAAATTAAACTACAAATAAGTACAAAAATAAGCATTTACCATAAAAACACTAGCTGCAAGAGTTCAAAATAGATTTATGGTTTCTATAAAATCAATTGAAAATTGCTATTTTTAATTAGGCAGCTTGTGAGAAACAGCAGCTTTCGGCTCCAGCTGAGTTTAAAATCAACCTCAACTCAGTTGACCAAAGTGAACTGACCCGACTGACCCGACACGACAACCCGACCCGAGCTAACCCGATTGACCCGACCAGACAACCCGACCCGAATAACCCCACCCGACAACCCGACCCGAGCTGACTCGACTGACCCGACCCGACAACGCGACCCGAGTTGACCTGACCCGACCCGTTTGAGAGCACTACCTATAGGCAGGTAATTTCGGTTTACTCAACTAATTTAGCTTTTGATTGTTCGTAATTAAGTGAAACCAATTGGTTCTGGGCTTTTAGCAGTTACACTAAATCGAGCGTCAAATCTTGTAAATACATGGGTAATAGTTCCTTATTTTTCTCAGCATTCCAAGAATGCAATAACGCAAGATGATCACAGAGCATAAAAAATCTATCGGGGTCCTCTGTAACGTGTCCCGAATATTTACTGAGGTGTGGTATATTAAAAGAAGGACTTGAATTCTGATCCATATCGTGCCGTCCTCCGGAAAAGTATTCTTCCCTGATCTAGTATGAGGCATGCACTAAAATAAAGTCAAGTCCGAGTCACTAATTTAACAAATATGAAAATCACATACCTATTAGAAAACAGTTCACTTCCAGTTGGTAAAAATACTGTCCGGTAGGGAAGTATTCGGACAAAAACTGAGCCGGTCAAAGCCTCGACCATGTAAAAGTTTGTCCTATGTAGGTATAGGTAGAGCGTTAATAAAAAGAGTGTCCGGAATCGACTTCCACTACCGGTTTTTATTATAAAACTTTCTCACTATAAAAGTATTTTCACAAAATACTGTATAAATAATCTCTCTAGTATACAACGTTACATATAGGCAGTCTTTGACCGTAAGGTCGCAGACAAAATCTCTACAGAGTCCCGTAACAGGCTAAGCAGAGGGGAGATATGGATCCAATGCTCCGTAGCAAGCAGAGAAGGGTTAAGTGGCCAACAGAGACCCGCAGCAGGCTAAGCGATTGTGGTTAGGATTCCCAGAGAGAGTCCCGTAGCAGGAGTCCCGTAAACCAAGAGATAGAATAGCGTACTCCTAATGTTCCGTATCAAACAGTAGGAAGATCACCAGAAAACTGATACAGCATTGCCATTGTGCAGCCAATTTATAGGGTTCCTTGGGTGATTGTAGATCCATCTGGTGTGAAATATTCTTGCCAAACCACGTGGTGGTGTTTGTAAACACTGGCGTGTGAAATTGTTTATTCACGACATCACGTTGGACATTACAATATTGAGATGTCGCAATGACTGAAACTCCGTCTGTGTCAGCTTAAATTTGAGCGGAAGAACCAAACCCTAGGACTGTAGATTGCCATCGCCATCCAGTGAGCTTGATGCACTGGCCCAGGAGCTCTGACTTTGATCTGGGTTGATGGACCAGATGGTGAAATTCCCAAGAAGATTAACATCAACAAGAGTTGTTCGTGAGAATCATCTCGCGTTTGACCATCCTGCAGTTGGTGTTCACAGAAAGAAATTACTTCATCCTGGTCATCACGAATTTCAGCTGCTGCAAAATGACATCTGAATACTTTCCTGGTCAATGGATGGCCACTGTTGCTTGAAACGTTTGAACATTGAGAATGTCTGGTGAGTAGATGGGTTTTAAGCATAGTCTAAAGGCAGAGAACAATATAAGTTCCAGGATGCGATATCCACATCCGAAGTGTAGAAGACTATGGCCTAGTAGCTGTTCCAGAATAATACAAGTTTCTGATGAACGCCAGTGTTGGAACTGGTAGTATCAAAACACATGACACCGATCAAGTTTTCCAGTCCCCATTCTTTCATACTACTGTACTCAGCGTGAGCGGTAGCCTTTCTACTTCAAAAGGATAACTTAGGAATTTCTAGTAGTTTCTTTCTCTCCCATGGTCGAAAACAAAACGGGCAGTCTCTCTATTTTATTGTTTCCATTAATATCATTCAGTAGCTTCCCATCCCAGTGAAATGTCAAAAATGTAATTGGTTTGAATGACTCTTTCATGTAACTAGCAGACGATTGCCTGTATAGTTGACGCTGACAGTGGATGGTTGATCAATTAGCGGCTAGCTCCCGAGGATCCTGTCCACAGGCTTTGGAAGCCTCGAAAAGAATCATCATGGCACATCTGCCACTGAGTCTGTTTTATCGAGCATTGTCACTAGCTGAGATGATATAACACTTTTGCGCCTCGCTTTCGAAGTCCAACATCAACTTGTTTACTGGGGCCTGGAGCTTACATTGGATCTTCATCTTCTTCTTCACAGCTGCTGCTCCTTAACATTGGTTTCTTGGGTAACGTATCGCCTTGAAATTTGGAGTGTTGCTTTCTCCTCTTTAATGTTTTTTTCTTCACATTCTCCTTCTTAGCTCCTTGTCGACTCCTCCATAACAGCCATTAGATCCCTTCTGTCGCTGAAGTTGTAGGAACGTCTTATCTTCTTTATTATTCATCAGATCTATTGCATTTGAATGTGCGATGTTAAAAAGTTCTTCAATCAATGATGAAAATGTGACTTCATTGGCTTCTTGATTCTGGGTCCGACGATTCTTATTTGTTTCCTTTCCACTGCAAGAAAAGATTCTCAAGTTTCTTTATCAAATCTTGACGATGTTTGATAGAGGTCTTAGAACGGGACCAGAAGTCTTCAACTTGCTCCAGTGTCTTGGTTGCAGCCGTCCGGATAGTTTCTTTGAGAACATTATGACAATACAGAAAGTGGGCAAGAACCTGGTTCATTGCTACAATTGTAAGATGAAAATGAACCTCTACTACATGCTTCAGTAGTCTTTAAAGGAAACTTACTCTTGCAGCCATATATTATACTACGTATGGCTGTAGGAGTAAGTTTCCTGGTATGTCACTATTAAATCCTAATTGATATTTACAACAAGTGTTCTCAGTAAAAAATCTAAACTACAAAAATGAGTTATTCATTAATCAAAACACGCCAGCCACATATGATGCTTTTCTTAAAATTACTGAATATTGTAACTTGCGAGATTGAGAGTGTAGACTATACACAGAGTCATAATGATGAAGCTCCTTTACGAATGTGATATGACCAAACAATGTGTTATTAGTTGTAAAAGTTTTTGGCTATAGGTATTAATTTTGTGTGGTGTTCTTCTTGGGCGCACACGTAGACAGACAGAAACGTCCTACAGATAAGAATACTTATCATTATATTTATAAATTTACATATTCATAAGCTTATTAATTTATTATAATATATTGTTTGCTATTTTTGTTAATATTTAATATTATTATTTATCATTAATCGATGGAATGGATAATTACAATAATACGGTAGCATGCCATGTACAACTTGCATTGTGTTCTGCGGCAGACTGCTATAAACTTCAAATTGCTTGAAACACCTCTAAATACTAATCAATTTGACTCAAATTTCACGAAATATTGTTTTTCGAAGAAAGGAACAATTTGAAAGGGTCAGATGTTGAAATATCAACTCATATGTAAACAAATACTTGAGATCATACAATTACAATAAAATTCGAATTACTGTGAAATGGTTTGTTGTTTCTTACCATAGTCTCGAAAAATAAACTGAAGTCTTCTTGGAGCCTCTCTAGCAAAAGGAGTTATTACGTTTGAAACAAAAGTTTCCTTGTCTTCTGTGATCTTGTTTCGATGAACACTCATCATACAGAGACCATCGACTCTGTCGTCGCACATCGTAGAGCGCAACCAAGTTTTCACCCTACGTAGTGTACTAAATGTCCGTTCTTTTGTACAGGTTCTAGTTGGCAACAACAAAAGAATGTTTGCGGCTCTTGAAATAGCAGGGAACAAAAGCTTAGTGTATTCCAAAATATCTATAAAACCCATTTCATCTTGAGTACTTTCTTGGTCTTAGTCGTACTTATTCCGCCAATAATCCTTACCAACACTTTGCTTCACTCACAAACTTTTCTAACCCATAAAATTCCTGTATTTTCGTGATGATTTTTTTTTCGAATTTAAGGCTAGATAAACGTTTCATCCTTTGTGGGTATAGTTGCGGAAGTTCTATAACTCACGTCATTCCTATCTGAAAATCGTGTGTGTAAAGACGAGATGAGGAAATCCAAATAAGAAATATAAATTGCTAACCGGTAATAATCTTCTGGAGATGATAGTTGGTAATTTGGTCTGTGTGATTGCCGAACTGCCTGCCGTGAATTAATTACATCAATATTGATGCTGGCAACCACCATGTTCACTCGTTTCATTACATTTTTAAACTGCTGCTCTGCCTCCCGCCTGTGCTTCAGAAAAACTTCAATGAGCTCTCACATGATTCCTCACCGCATTGATATCAATGATGACACTTTGAAGAATATTTGCAACCGGCTCCAGAATTCTACTGTATATTGCCACAATCTCCAATGCAACGATGAAAGCACGTGTTGCAGCACTCAATAGATGTTTTGCAATTCCCAGTTGCACTCAATTGTTCAAGAACCTCAATAATTAAGACATAGTTATCACCAAAAAGACGAATACTTTTGTAGTTTGCTGACCACCTAGTATCACAAAACAGGTACTTTTTTAAATCAAATTGCATCGTAAGGTCGTTTCTGAATAGTTGATCTCTTAGTATCTCGCCTCCAACCCGTATAATTTCATTTTGCGTACGCATGGAAGTATATTTGGCGTTTGCATTTCCTCATCGCAAATGGTCGCTAAGAACATCACCACACTCAACTCTAAAATGTAGGGCACACGGTGGCTCAGTGGTAGAGCGTTCACCTCCGGTGCTTATGGACGCTGGTTCGATGCCTCCTCGCGCCGTGTGAACGCTGTGGTGAACAAACACCGTGCTCATGGTTTTTTCGGGGTTTTCCCGTTTCCTGTCACTTTCTTCATTCCACCATTTCCCTCATTTCTCATTCACACCGTCTCCTTTAGCCTAACCGTGAGCCGTTAAAGATTTAATTTCATTCTTTCAACTCTAAAATCTAGTAAATCATGAAAAACACCAGAGAAATAAGAATTCCCTAGCAAAGGGAGGTCGTGTGTTGCACGAAACACAATTCAAGACAAAACTGGGAACAATTTCTTTCTGTTGGCTGAAATTTGTTCATGAAGGGCAGAATCAGTTTGTTCAATAACACTATTCTGTCCACTTTCCACTGTACTCTTGAAATTCTTCGAGCGTTCTATTGCTTTTTTATGTCACCCAGACGAAACATGATTCTTGCATGCTTCATGCTTTTCTTCATATTTAATAAATGGTGTTACAATAAAAGCACCTTCCGTATCTCTCTGAATATTCAGTTTAAACATAACACAGTGTCGACACAAAGCTCCTTTGACTTTTGCTGAATACACCGGACAGGAACTATACTGCTCGAGCCACTTAAACAAAAGAGGACGCTCTTGTCCTTCTGATAAATCACCGCGAAAATCTTACGATGAACTTGGTGCCACGGTTCGTCTATCATTTTCAACTTCTCGTTGTCACTTAACACACTAATAGATTATATTTGCAAGTATTGTCCTATAACGTAACAACACATAGGGAAACCACTTTAGTCTGCGGGAACTGAAGCAGATTCTTCGTTCACCTCAGTGTGCTTATTTACATCTTCACTATGTCTCTTAATAATACTTGTTTCTTTCTCATTACTGCTTTCATTATTACATTCTAGTGAATCACTGTGTTCTTTGACGTTTTATGTATTTTCTAATATCCATTTTGAAATTAGCAGCTACACGGAATTCAGAACGCTCGCACACTTCCCGCACAACACAATAACTATAAGATTGTGACGAGAAAACTCAAAACAGAGGGTAGACGGGATAAATAGCAGAGGAAAGATCAAGTCAATTTGCAGAATTTGGGGATGAAAGATGGTTTATGATCGGCCTTTCCGTTTGGGAGGGATGAGGTGTATGGGTGTCAACCCTCAATCTGTTTTGAAAACATGTTCATAACCCAATGCCTGGGCCGAACGAACCGTTATTCCCTCAGTGAAATCGACAGCACGGACACATGTGATACAGGTTTGTCACATATTTTCTCGAGGTGAGCAAAATGGACCTCTGTTTCAAGCTAAAATGAAAGAAGGAAAAGTAAAGTTATAACACATCTAGCAGGCCACTTCCACGCCACAATTAATTGTTATCGAAGTAAAGCATTTTTCACTTCCCTCAACAAGGAAGTTAACCCTGCAATACGCGCGTGGGCTACTATTGTAGCCCAGCGTTTTTGTTTTCTTTGCCGCAAAGTAGTTTCAGGTGCTAACGCAGAGGGTATCTGTGTACCTTTCTATCAACTATCATTCTGTGTGTTTAACGTGAGGTCCAACATAAAATCGAAACGACCTCATTATTATTCTGCTTGAAAGGTTGATGGGCTACACCTGTAGCCCGCGCGACTATTGGTGTCATAAGTGTTCCAAAACACCGAAAGTGTTTTCATCATAGTTTGAGTGTTGATCAGATGGTCAATGAGTCTGCAAAATGCCAGTTCTGGTTAGCAATGTTTTCCAGATTGCGATAGTGATGGTGAAGAATATTTTGAGACGGAAGAACTGCATTTTTCGGACACAGAATCTGTCAGAAATTCAGAAGATGTTACTGTGAATTCCAGGTGGCAGGAATCACTGATACCTGTTGATAATAGTGTAGTAAAGACAGTTGTAAAGTAAATTATTATGTAGCAAAACACAATTTCAGATTAAAAATAAAAACTCATGCTCGTAATATTTGTATTTGTGCTCATAATAGTTTGCTTCGTTTTCCTGGACCTAAAGAAGAGGCCAGGTCTGCGTTGTCCTAACTTGAATGTCTAGAATTGTTTTTAGATGCAAACATTTTCAGACTTATAGTTGATTGTAGCAATATTTACATTGACAGTGTCAGGAAGAAATTTGTACATGACCGTGATGCAAAGCTTACAGACGAGACTGAAATACGTGCCCTTCTTGGTATTTTGATGCTTTTGATGAGTGGCCAATGCTTGAAGAAACGTGTGGATTGACCACTCAATCACTTGTGTGCAGAACACGCTTCGAGGAACTTGAACAGGAAAACAGAAAAAGGAAAATATATGAAAGTAAATAGCACATGTATAATTATGCAAAATCGTAATCAAACTTTTGATATCAAGAAATTATAAAAAATATTTCGCTGAAAAGATATGTTTTGTCGTTAATACATTTATTTGTAAGCTTTGTTTTTAAAATTTCTGTAAAATAATGAGTATTTTTTAAACAATTCGACATATATGTTTACGATGAAGAATAGTTCGATATGTGCCAGATTGGTGCATTTATTGCTAAATACAAAGACCTTTTACAGTCCTATTCGTGTATTACTTTTGAAAAATGAATGGCGTTGTTCTCCTTTGTATATACATAGCTTTCAAAATAAACATATTTCTCAAATTGGATATAAGATCCTAGAAACAGTTTATGAATACATTTTTCTACAATAAAGATAAAAATATTAACAAACTACCCAATATAATAAAATAAAAACAAATGGGCTACAGTGGTAGCCCGCGCGACTATCCATGTCACAAAGATCCGCGCGCCTATTGCAGGGTTTTAAGAGCATATTCTTATCGATGTTGCTCTCTTTTTATAACAAAAACAGCATTTTGCCTTCTTCGAAGTTCCATTCCATCATTCTCAGATTAGGAAAAAATATGTACGCTTATACTTTAAAAAAGAAAAAAACCGCCTGAACAAGGGAATTATTTTGCCTCAAGCCCAAATATAGAAAGTAATAATGTACACTCATGCCCAAAATGACGGTCGTATATATATAACTATCTTCTTGTAAGAATATAATTTGATAATAATTTTGCAGGGTACTTTTAATACTGATACTATATGCATAATCGGGAAACGTATAGTTGTGGTAAATTTCATAGGAAAAGAATTATAAATACGAAAATTAGAATGAGTAAAGAAAAATGTTGCTAAATGGACAAGAAAATTTATTTTTGTTTTATTGAACTGATTTACTGCTCTTTTGACATGAAATTTGCCATATACATGTTACCGATTATACACATACTAACATTATAAGAAATGCAGGGCGAATTCGTTATCAAATTATATTCCTACAACAACATATTTATAAACGTGGGACAATAATTTTGGACATGAGTGTACGTGAGGAAAGGGGTCTCACATGGCTGAAACCTCTCCCGTAATATAGTAAAGCAATATCAAATTTAAAATAGATGTGTGAAAACTTTCTTCAAGCTCGGCTATCAGTGGTGTATTTAAGGGAAGATATTGGGGAGCAAGCCCCCCGAAGTGAATTTGTTATCTTCTTGAATTGCACATACAATAAAAATGCTTCTTACTGTTTCCCAAGTCCGCTCCCCTGAAACAAGACCCTAAGTGCACCAATGCCGGTTATTATAAAATCTCTCTACGAGCCAAAGAACATTCTATAATTTTTCTCCTATAAACTTGGCGAAACAAATAGTACAAAAAATTTATAGAGTTTGAGATTTAAATTTAGGAAATGAAAAGAGGGAAGGAAAACGAAATGTCTCTTTTCGGTCGAAATTGATATCAATGAGTAGGCCTTGAGGTGCAGAATTTATTGAACTACTGTAAAAAATAATCCACATTCTATCATTACATTATTTATTTATTTATTTATTTATTTATTTACTTATTTACTTTTGTTCCTGCTATAGATTAAGTAGCCTGCAGTTTCAAAATGTAACAGTCAATTTGCTCAGATCGGAAAAATACTTACATTTCGCCTTTCTTTCCTGTAGCCTCAAATATAATTGCTCAGGCAGGAAAACTTCATACGCAAAATTCCAGGGGGGCAAGGCTCCCCTTGCCGCCCCTGCTGACGTCCATGGTGCACACCTGTGTAACTTCATTTTTAGAGTTGTAGACACCAAATAGGATCAACACTCCAACAAATTTCTCAATGTTCCCGATTATACAAGGTTACCAGGTTTGCTCTGGAGAAATCCCGAACGTATCCAGAATTCAAGTCAAGTTAAAAGATAGACATGAAAAATTAGTCAAAATGCATCCCTTTTGCACACTCACATGCAAGGGTAGACTCTCGATATTGAAACGTATTTATATTTGTTATTTGCGTAACAAAGTAAAAGAGAATAAGTGAGAAATTGTACTTTAAAAAAGAGCATTTTTGCATTGCAAAAGGAGAAAAGTCAAAAATGCTTCTTTTCAAGAGAGTAACTATTTCTTTCTCGAAAAGAATTTTTCTTATTCCCTTTTAGCATGCAACCTAAGATGTGCTTTCTATCATTTTTTTACGTATTCTCTTTTACTTGGTGACTCCAGTTCTCGAAATTAGACATGTACATAAGATGAAATTAAGTTACATTAGACACACACCTTGTATGAAACATTACTAAAGTGCTTATCAAGTAACTTCAAATATGATCTCAAAGCTTACATTAGTGCTTATAAGGTTAACTGCCATCTAAGTTTACTTGTACTTAAATGAATTATTTCTGTTACCTTTCGCAGCTTCAAGAAGCAAGGGTTTTGTCATTAGTCATAAACCTTCGAATAAAGCACAAGACAGTTTATTAATTTAAAAGAGAGCTAGAAGTATTTAAAATTTCTGAAGAAGGAAATTAATGGACAAGAATTATGAAAATATCCGGCAGTGCTTGTGTGAACAACTACGGCTTACGTAGTTATGCAGGTATGAAATGTACGGACATTTGGCGTACGGAGTAGATGTTGCTCCGGACTCCGGACAAATTGTTTAATTCCCGGACGGTGGTAACCCTATTTCCTGTCAGCGCCATATACGATTTCCCCCTCTTTATTTGTCCAATTGCATATGCTGTCAATCAGAGAAGCACGAAAGAAAAGCCTAAATGCAGAAAGTTGATAATCCTTTCTTACTGTATAGCGACTAGACGCTGATTTTTCATAAAGCACATTATCATTTTTAATACGACAATGACTTGATTTCTTTGGATGCGATTACCATACTTCCTCACTGTTTTTGACAGATATTCCAAATTTCTGGTAGAAGAACCTACAATTTAGCCCAATTTGTACATGCTGTAACAGTGGACATTATCAAGCGATTCAAGTTCACTTATATAATCCTCGGCTGCTTCCACAGAATCTGATTCACGATCATCATCTGAAGAAATGTACTCACTACCGCACGCATCATTATCAGAACTCATTTTATGTAAATAGTTTTCAATTTCTTCATCGCTTAGGCTCTGTTCTGATGTAATATTCACCTAGAACGCTAATATGGACTCTAAAAGACATAAATTGTTAAATGATATTACGTCTTTTCAAAAAATTTGTAGCTTCAGCAGCACTACCTTAAACAACTCAAGAGGAATTACAAGTGAAATGGGCTCTAGCATTTAAAAAGATGCTATTCAATATACGCATATCTAGTAACAATCAGGGTAATTTCATGTCTGTACAATGACAGCATAAGCCATTTAATTTTATAGTAGCAGCACGATGGGTCCATTGGACCCGAATGGTGGGAAGGTTGAGGAAATTTGGCAACCCACGAATGCGAATGACTTCTTTATTTTTTTAAAAAAAAATTCAGATTGATGAAAAAGTAAAAGTAAAAAACAGAGACAATCCTTGCTTACACAAGAAGAGAATAGAAATAGTAAAGAACATAATCATGGATCCAATGAAGCAGCTTGATAGTTCTAACGTTAAATCAAATATTTTCATACAATATTTTAGTTTACTTGAAGAACATTTTATCAGAGGTTGAATATGAAGCTTAAAACAGAAAAATATATTAAAAACAAAACAAAAAATCCGTTGTGTTATGTAAAATACTGTGTGCTTTTATAAAACAACATTTGCTGATGTATTATAAAAAAATTTCTACAAAGTTCTCAGAATACATTCTTTCGGCACACTAAAAATATGTTCCTATGTTCTAAAATTTCTTTAATGTTAAGAGGGAAGATGTTTTAAATATAATTCTAATTTCATTTCATTTCATTTCATTTCATTTATTTGTCTGCTTCATTAGCTTACAAAACACGAGGAAGTTCTCAATGTAAGCATTACAGTTGTCAGAAAAAAAATACATTATTGTCAAGCACCAGAGCTATCCATCGTGCATCTTTATAAAATACAAAATCACATAATAGGATATATTAAATATGAAAATATGACAATTTACATCGTAATTAGATAACTGTTTGTATCACACCAGGTATGTACTCACGACTAAGTATCTCTTACTAACTCTTCACTTAATGAGTCATTTAAATATTCTTTATTGATGTAATATCACTTTCAGCCAGTAGATTATATAACGTCTTACCAAGAATGGAAACATTGGTCATATTTTTCAAGTACAGAGGAAGTTTATTATACAATCCGACACAATTCATGTACAATGGGCAACAGAAGTTCTTGATGTACAAAGTCTGCAAGACAGTCAACCCATCTAACGGCTGCTCCAAGATTAATTACCCTGGTAGAGTAGCTAGAACAGTAGCATGAAGTTGCCCCCAACTGTTAAAAGAACAAATCGTAAAGTGTGTTTTTGTGCAGGAGTGAGGAAAAACGCTGGCTGACTTAATTATAAAAGAGAGTCTTTGGATACTTGTACTACAGTAAACAGCACAATACCAGAAAAAATATACGGACACCACAGGCGCCGATGAGTAGATAACAGTCAGGGGACTTAAATAATCTTATAATTAACTCAAGTGAGGGATTATAAACAATTTAACTTATTTCAAATGACTATACATATATGGGTAATTCTCAAATTAGCGGCAAAATTGAGGAATAAAAGTGCTAAAACTATATATATGTTTTAATACCATTCATTTTCTTTCAGTAAGTTTAGATACAGTTTAGAAGTATTTTTTTAATATTAAGCAGAGCTTAATCTGCATAACTTTAGTTTTAAAAAATATTATTTGTTTTCACGTGAAATATTAAACCATGCTAATGACATTTTTCCATGCTAAATGAAAAGTACACACAATAGCCGATAGAAAGTGGTGTGCTATATGATTTTGCAAATATTAATAATTAGAAATCTACTCTTTGGTTAACTACGGTAGTAGGTGTCAATTTGTGTTGTAATTTTTATTTTTCTTTGCTGAAATTTGTTAAAAATTACAGCAAAAATTCACACCCATAACCGAAACCAATTAGAAACTGTATTTCTTACTACGACTATTTGCAAAAACTGAAATAAATACAGTTTGATATTAAGGCGTTAAAAAAATATACGGGGAGATACTTGATCTAACAACAAGGAATCAAACTTTGTCCAAAATCTCATAGTTTTGAAGTTAGAGGCTGACTGAAGCGTGGGAAAAGGTATCTCAGAGACCTATGTTTTAAAGACTATCAAACATAAGGAGTGCTGGTTCATAAATCACTTAAGAAGCCATACCTATTGTACTTTAAGATGGATTTTCCAAGTGTGGGATGTGTGCGAAAGGGATTTCCCAAAGGGATTATGAACCAACAGTATTTCATTATTGGTTGTTGTGGCAGGAACCTCTTCTACACGCATTGAACAGTTTTGAAACACGCATTTTTAAATATAACCTGTAGAACTTCCTAAGTGGTTTATTAAGACGCACTCACTATGTTGGATAGTTGTTTAATAAATGGGTCTCTAAAATTCATTTTTTCATGCTTTCGGCAGCCCAAATCTCCGAAACTATGGGCTTTTGGCCAAAGTTCCAGAGACATTCTTCTTTTAGCAGCATGTATTTTCCCTTATTTTGTTTTGTACACATTAATCTAATACGCTATGTATTTTTAAACATATATCACTGTATTATCTACTAAAGTTTTATCAGAAACTAGAAGATTAGTGTTAAAGGTTCTTCGATTAACAAAAGTTGCTATAAACATTCAAAATTTACATTGGCATTCATCAGTATTAGTTTTTCGGAACACGTTCTTTTATACTTTTTGGTATGTATTTCTCATTTTGGCTTTTAGCTATAGCTTTTACTGTCCATATTTCCAGGAGTCAAGTTGTCAAGTAGCGAAATTTCATAGGAACAGTCAATGTATCGGTCATAATTTATTATTTTGTTTTTCTCACTGTCACTTCGGTAATTATTTCTTGCTGTCTGCAAGACAATGATATTCAATAAATGTACAAGGGTATGATACACAAATATATTTTTATAATTCTTTGGAAAACATATTCCCAGCACTTACGCATATATGATCTTCTAAAATCAAGATACCACCTCACATGCAAGTTTAAATTTATGATACTAGCTATTACATAGATCTAGTATCATTTTCCCGATGATTTTGAACTAGGGGGATCTCTTTTATTTATTTCTGAAATTTGATCTAGAAAAGGTATTACTTCCAATTCACTCTACATTGGTTTTAGTAAAATGTGTTTAACATCTAGGGTTTGTATGAAATACATTAGAATATCAAATCAAAGTTCTAAGCCATTTTGAAAGAAACTTTCTGCCACGTACTAAAATGCTCCTTTGTACAGTACATAGCGTGCAATTCACGGGCTACATGGACACTACACCTGAACCTTTAATTCTCTTTTAATACAACTTCAAACACAAAACAAACAGACATCCTTTGTCATGTGCTAATAGAAAAGAACTTTCGTAAGAAACTCAGATATAAACCCAAAACACCTAAATGGTTTTCTTTGGGTATAATCCCCACTGACCATCTTGACTCCTCTCTCTTGATCCCGCAAGTTTTGAAAATCAAAATTCATCGAATTAAAATTTAGTCAATTGTTTCTATGTAGTTTAAACTCCTACTATGAATTAGAATCCGCATTCAAATTTCTGGACCCTCACCTAAAATAATTTCTGGGTACGTGCCTGTCAATCACTTGTGAATCACGTAACAAGGCAAGTTTATTTTAATGAAACAAATAATACTCTCAGGAAAGCAATAATAAACCTCAAATTAAATAAATTACAAGAGAATATAAATTAACGCCGAAATTTCCATTCTAATGACAGCCATGCTAATCACGAAATTGTATTTAATCGAGCTTGTACAACAACCCCTTCCACAAATTATTAAATACATTACTTGAATACCTTAAGTTCCTAATGTATTGCCGCACCGAACAAGATGGCGGAAGTGAGAAGGAGAGTGTGAAGTTAGTGCCCGTGTTTGATTCAAATATTCAGCTTCATAGCCTGTGCAATATCTTCTATATTATATTAAATGGTAGCTAAATAGCTCACGAATCACAAAAACCTCTTCCAACGTTTCGCTTCGTAAATAAGTTGACATTTTTCTGCAATCTTCTCCCCGCAAGAACATAGTGTACGATTTCTAGTGTAGTGTTGCAACCCTCTGCAGGAAAATGGCCTCCATCACAAATAAGTTACTGAATGCAAGGTGCAGTCAGATCGAGGACGCAATTAGCAAACACGAAGTTAAAATCACTACTGCACTAAAACAACTAACAGGAGATAATTCGGGACAGAATCCTGAGGTTGCATAAAGTTCAAAAAGAGTTACTACAGCTCTCTGAGGACTTAAAATTACTCAAGAAAGAAGTATCCGATTTGAAAGTGGAAATAAAGGACCAAGGCGAGTGCATCGATGAACTGGAGCAATATAGCAGGAGGTCGTGTCTGGTCCTCCACGGAGTAGCTGAAACACCAAATCAAGATCCCACTGCACTTGCTCTTGAGACTTTCAGCAAAATGCTTGGTGTAAATCTCACCGTAGACCAAATCGATCGTTGCCACAGACCGGGTTCCTTTGATCGTAGTCGAAGTGCTGCAGAAGTTGTGCGTAAAGGATCCCGTCCCATCATTGTAAAATTTGTGTCTTATCGATCTCGGGACCAAGTTTGGAAGGTAAAAAAACTGTTGAAAGGCAGTGGACTCCTCCTTACCGAATCCCTTACCTCCAAACGCCTGGACCTTCTACGACGTCCCAAGGATGCATTTGGAGTACGAAGTGTGTGGACAAACGACGGAAAAATGGTAATCCTCATCGGCCGTGAAAAAAATCTGTGAAAAACGAGCGTGAGTAGCTTTCTCTACTTCCAAAATGAAGCACATTTTATCGCATGATGTGTGTGTGTGTATGTGTGTGTGTGTGTGTGTGTGTGTCATTATGAAGGATATGTTTCGAAAATACTGCCAAGTTGAATTAATAGTTATTCATGTGTCTAGTGTAACGTTTTTCTTACTTCTTCCCTACATATTACAATGTGGTTATAGTTCTTCCAGTGTATGTTTATGTCTGTAACAATGCAATGGTCCTCAGCGTCTCCTCGCAGTTACAAAAGCAAAAGCAGGGTTAGTACAATTATTTTCTCTCACATTATTTTTTTCGCTATTTTCAAGTTAAGTTATGTGAAACACAATATATTCAATGTTATTAATTTTCATCATATAAGACCAGGTTCAATACTAATACGTGGTAGAAAATGTCCTCCTTATTCAAAGACCTCATTAGAAAACAGAAAATCTCATAAACAGTGCACATTACTGTCGTCGCTAATCACAGAATGCAGAGTAACAAAGTAGATAAATTTGAAACACTGAGCCAGGGGTCTTCATTCTTTGGTGAGTTGTGCGGCATCGACCTTGGTGTTAATGACCGCAATTCTCCCTCTCTCTCCTGCCTTCCTCTCCTCATCCCCGGTCTCCAGTCAACCAGCGAAATTTTCAAAAACGAGATGGCAAAGCAACCATATGCTCTTCATCTTCTGCACTTAAATGCACAAAGTGCCATAAAGCACCACGATGAAATTGCGACCATTCTTAGCCCTCTCTCTGTGCATGCTTTGCTGGTTTCTGAATCTTGGCTGAAACCTACCTTACCCGACTCATTAATAAACATACCCAACTACAGGGCTATAAGATGCGACAGAATGGGGAAGGGTTCCGGGTGCGTCTTGGTATATATTAGAGAAGACGTTAAAGTGAAAATATTAGATCAATACCCCAGTTATAATTACACTTCTACAGAATACCTCATGTTCGATCTGAATATACAAAATAAACATATTCTATTGATCTCAATTTATCGCCCACCTAATACAAACTGAAAATTTTAAAGAAGCGATCTTCCAAGTTATCCCCCAGTACAGTAGCATCATAATTATGGGAGTCTATGATCTTTTGACGTCTAAATCCGAGGTGCTGCGATATAAAAGCTATATTAATTCTCTAAATCTTTCTTTTTGTACGTTGCAACCTACTCACAGAACTGAGACGAACGAATCATCTGTCTCTGATACTTGTAAAGTAACAAATGTAGGTCAAGTATCCGTGCCAGGAATAAGCCGACATGACCTTCTTTATCTAACTTATAACATGAAATGTCCAAAATACGTTCCGCGAGTAATATATAAAAGGAAGCTAAAACAAATAAATGACAACGCTTTATACGAAGACACAAATTTCGTGCCGTGGTACTTAGTTTACTGTGCTCCCACTTTGGATCAAAAGGTACCACTTTTTAATAGTTTTGTGCAGCAACTGTATAATAAGCATGCCCCTTTGAGAAGGAAAAGAGTGGGTAGAACCCCAATCTTTGGATTAACGATGATATACTTGCGCTCATACTCTGCCCACAGACGTTACACAGAGGCTTTGAAACAAAAATCAAACATCTCATTAATGCAGGAGGAATATAGAAAATTACGAGACCATTGTAATCAAGAAGCTCGTAAGGCGAAAATCGAATTTGCTAGAAGTCTCCTGAGCCATACGATTGAACCACGACTGCTATGGCAAAAACTGAAGTTGCTTGGTATTGGTGTCAAAGCCAAAATCGATAAACTTCCAGAATTCCATATAGACACCATAAATGAACAGCCATGCTATACACCAAATATCACACCATATAAAATCAATACTTTGAAGAATATTAAAAAAGGAGCCCTATAAAAAAATATATTTAACCTTCACCTCGTCCCTGCTCCGGAAGTCATGAAGGCAATAAACAAAATCAAATCACCTGCTTCAGGAGCTGACGACTTGCCAATCATTCTTATTAAATGTTCCATTACATTCCATAACATCTTTTAATAGTTCCATCACAACCGGAGAATTTTCATTAATTTGGAAACTCTCTCACGTTCGCCCATTGCCTAAAACTACAAATCCAACCAAATCAGAAGATCTCCGCCCTATTAGTATACTCCCTGCACTCTCCAAAGCGTTAGAGCATATAATCCATGATCAATTAAGTAAGTTCCTCGAAAAAAATAACATCTTAAATCCGTTTCAGTTAGGTTTCAGATCTCAGCACAGCACTTGCACTGCTCTAGTAAATATCACTGATGATATTCGTGCCGCAATGGACGAACACCAAATTACACTATTATCTCTACTAGATTTTTCTAAAGCTTTCCAAACTATAGACCATGACATACTGATTGCCAAACTGTCTTCCTTCTACAACTTTTCCCAGTCAACTTTATCTTGGTTTAGCTCCTATTAATCAAATAGAAAACAAAAAGTTGTCACTAATAAGACATGTTCCAATACGAAACTTGTCCCATGTGGAGTGCCGCAGGGTAGCGTCCTAGGACCTCTTCTGTTTTCCTTATAGATCAACGATTTACCTGAACACATCACCCATTGTAAATATCACTTATATGCAGATGATATACAATGCTATTTAACAACTAATCCCCTAAATTTAACCACCGCGATTGATTACTTAAACAGTGACATTGAAAATATCTGCATTGGGCACGTAACAATGGACTGCAAGTAAACCCAACCAAATCAAAATTTATCAGGCTTGGTTCTCGTAAACTACTACTCACAATCAATATTACAAGCCTACCGAATGTTCTTGTAAACAAAGTAGCCATTCCTGTAAGCAATAGCGTCAATAGGCCTAAGACTCCAGATCGATAAATTTTTAAATTGGTCAGACCATATTAATAGAGTATGCAAGAAAGCTTACGGCTCCCTTCATTCTCTTCAGCGTTTAAAGAACCTTCTTCCGGATTCCATTAAAGCGCCCCTGGTTCAATCATTGCTAATCTCTCATTTAGAGTATTGTGATGCTGCATATGTTGATTTAACCGAAGATCTTGCAAAACGTTTACAGCGCGTTTCAGAATGCCTGTGTTCGCTTCATATTTAATAAAAAGCGCTTCGACCACATCTCCCATTGTTATCAGCAACTAGGATGGTCCAATCTAAGCACCCCCCGCCGCATTCATTCTCTAACACTTTTATATAAATTAATTAATTGTAAAAAAACTATTTCTCTCTCCTCTAAATTTAAATTTCTTTGCGATACTCACCCACTACATACCCGTTCTAAAGGAAACACAACACTCGCCGTTCAAACGCACAAATCTAATTTCTTTTCCAAATCTTTCACACTATTTGCCACCAAAGCTTGGAATGACCCCTGAAAGCATCAGAAACTCTGGTTCAGTGTTGACTTTTAGACGTCGGCTTAAATAATATCTTTTTAATGAAGGTCTTCAGTAAAAAAAAAAAAAAAAAAAAAAAAAAAAAAAAAAAACACGAAACTATTCCTTGCGTTACCATGCTGTTGTTCTTTTTTGTTTTTTTCTCTCTCTATTTCTTCTTATTTTCTTTTCTATTCCCTTCTGATACTTGTGTATGAACGTATACATTATACACAATCACTTAAGTATGTGCATCATTTTATCTATACATAGTCAATCATAGGAATGCATTTTATATGTTATATATAAACAAGATTTATTTCTTTGTTTCTCCCTATATACGTGTCGCTTGTTTATTGTAGTGTTTATTTCATAAGTAAAAAGTTTCATTTTCACTTTTCCTGTTTTATTTTCTGTATTGTTTTGTATGTCGGCAACTCTTTAACGTACCTTAGTGTATATCCTTTTTATTCTCGTCGTAAAAAAAAAAACTCTATTATGAGATCCTACTGTACAAGAAAAATGTAAATCGTTGAGTGGAAGAAAAGGTTATGCCTTAACTCCGCCATTTTAAATAAGAAATAAATAAATACATAAATAAATAAATAAATATTAATTTACAGAAACAATATCCCACTGATTTAATAAACACATTGATTTCCACTGTCTCCACACTATTGACATTCTCTTTGCCACCCTGCCAGAAAATCATACAAATACTTATGTAATGTCTATCTTGGGCAAGTTTCCCTCCAACTGCACTGACCAACAAATGACACACGAAAACAGTTCTAGTCGCACGGCTGCCAGGTCATATTTCTCTTTCCAGCGAAAGGCATATCAATTTAAAATTTGCCTTACAGAAATGGGAACAAAATTTTTAGTCTGTAAAATAAGAATACATTAACACTCGAAGCTATGTTTGAAGCTCAGTAAAGTTGAACATCGCCTAAAAGTTGTTGCTTAATATCAAAGGAGTACGGATACAAACAGCTATTTTATAAGAACAAAAAACCGTGAAAATGTACTTGGTTACAGCCATGCTAATGACATTCTCCATTTACTTTTAAATTTCGTACCAAGCTAATTTCTACAAATAGTACATTTTGAGGAAGAAATCTACATGGTATTGTTGAAGGAGCTGAATTACACATATATTTCAATTTTTGAACTATTAGTGTCCTTTGTTTAAAAAATATTAACTGGGGACATCATTTCCCCCTATTTTGAGAATTACCAAAATGCATATCAAATGATATACGGATAGATTATGCTGTACATGTAGTACGATATTTTTTAAAGTAAACAGAAAGCCTTGCGCTGAGTTTTGAAAATATTAACAATAGTATTATCAGCTAATCAATTAAAATATGGATCGATCATTCGGGGAAGAGCTCAGCCTCCAATGAAATTTTTGTGGTTGTAACAGGGCCTCAGCTCCTTGGTTCCGCCTCCAATGATTGATACCTAATACTACTTCGAAAGAAGAACTTATCGGATTTCATTATTCGTTAATTGACTTTTGAAAATGCTAAATATTGGTACGCAGTAATTTATTTGTAAATATTAAAAATGCAACATTCGATAACTCTCAAACGAGTTGGTGAACTTATCCGTAATAAGCGTATTTGCCCTTATGTTGCATAAAAAACTGAAGGTTCCTGATTTGTATAATATTTGTAAAACTTTACACATTGAGACACAAGGAGAACCGGGGAGAATATAGTGTCAATTAACAACAATTTAAAATTGCACTAAATTAACGAATAATATCAAATATAGAACCATTAACAGAATTAACTCTGTAATTCGTTTTTTCCATTCATTTTTCTTCCTTTATTTTTTGGATTATAACATCACTGAATTCTCCACTGGAGATTATCTTCGCTTAGCAGCATCTAACTGGAGCTCACAAGGGACATCACCCAATTGTCCGGCTCCGATTTCAATGATTTTTTTTTTTTTTTGCTGATAGAGGACATGTATTCATTACTTGTGCTGACAGAAAATTTTGCCATGGTGCATGTTTTTTATTTTTTAATAATTTTTAAAAGTTGTGATGTGGTTAATAGAGATTACTGCAGAAGTCCCTTACTACCCTTTGTAAACGGAGTGTTAATGAAAAAACAACCAAGTAGATACATATAAGGCCTAGGAGGAAGTCGTGTGGTACGTATGACCTTGACGGCAGCCATCTTGAAATCCGCCATTTTGAATTAAGGTCAAGTTTTTTAAATGGGAATAGGCTAATATGATACATAATTTCGGGCTAGAATTTAATCAGAAAAACAATGGTGAAGTTAGTTTTAAGATTTGCGCATTTGGTAAAAAGTTACAGGCATATTAATTGTTTATACTTACTATGTGCGTAAATCCCTTACCTCTGCTTCTAACCCGCGTGTTAATGATAATAAGTGGATAAAGGTTTCGGTAATACATATTATGCCTAGAGGGAAGTGATACGATAAGGGTATCATTGACGGCAACCATCTTGAAATCCGCCATTTTGAATTAAAGTAAAGTTTTGAGAACTGAAAACCATAGCATGTGGCACCAAATTTTAATAGTAATAAATTTAGAAAACACGAGCCATGGCAACAATTGCAAAGTGCCAGTTGGTATCTTAAAACATGCGGTGAAAATTAGGAGTGTTGCTAATTTGAAAGATCGAATAATGGACGTTTCGTGCACATTATAAGAGTCATAAATTCATACTGGTTAACTATAGAACAAAAATAAGCATACCATTGGCTTTCGGGGAAAATTTACTATTAAAATTTGGTGCCACATGCTATGGTTTTCAGTTTTCAAAACTTTACTTTAATTCAAAATGGCGGATTTCAAGATGGCTGCCGTCAATGATACCCTTATCATATCACTTCCCTCTAAGCATAATATGTATTACCGAAATCTTTATTCACTTATTATCATTAATACGCGGGTTAGAAGCGGAGGGAAGGGACTTACGCACATAGTAAGTATAAACAATTAATATGCCTGTAACTTTTTACCAAATGGGCGCATCTTAAAACTAACTTCACCATTGTCTTTCCGATTAAATTCTAGCTCGAAATTATGTATCATATTAGCCTATTCCCATTTAAAAAACTTGACCTTAATTCAAAATGGCGGATTTCAAGATGGCTGCCGTCAAGGTCATACGTACCACACGACTTCCTCCTAGGCCTTATATGTATCTACTTGGTTGTTTTTTCATTAACACTCCGTTTACAAAGGGTAGTAAGGGACTTCTGCAGTAATCTCTATTAACCACATCACAACTTTTAAAAATTATTAAAAAATAAAAAACATGCACCATGGCAAAATTTTCTGTCAGCACAAGTAATGAATACATGTCCTCTATCAGCAAAAAAAAAAAAATCATTGAAATCGGAGCCGGACAATTGGGTGATGTCCCTTGTGAGCTCCAGTTAGATGCTGCTAAGCGAAGATAATCTCCAGTGGAGAATTCAGTGATGTTATAATCCAAAAAATAAAGGAAGAAAAATGAATGGTAAAAACGATTTACAGAGTTAATTCTGTTAATGGTTCTATATTTGATATTATTCGTTAATTTAGTGCAATTTTAAATTGTTGTTAATTGACACTATATTCTCCCCGGTTCTCCTTGTGTCTCAATGTGTAAAGTTTTACAAATATTATACAAATCAGGAACCTTCAGTTTTTTATGCAACATAAGAGCAAATACGCTTATTACGGATAAGTTCACCAACTCGTTTGAGAGTTATCGAATGTTGCATTTTTAATATTTACAAATAAATTACTGCGTACCAATATTTAGCATTTTCAAAAGTCAATTAACGAATAATGAAATCCGATAAGTTCTTCTTTCGAAGTAGTATTAGGTATCAATCATTGGAGGCGGAACCAAGGAGCTGAGGCCCTGTTACAACCACAACAATTTCATTGGAGGCTGAGCTCTTCCCCGAATGATCGATCCATATTTTAATTGATTAGCTGATAATACTATTGTTAATATTTTCAAAACTCAGCGCAAGGCTTTCTGTTTACTTTAAAAAATATCGTACTACATATACAGCATAATCTATCCGTATATCATTTGATATGCATTTGGGTAATTCTCAAAATAGGGGGAAAATGATGTCCCCAGTTAATATTTTTTAAACAAAGGACACTAATAGTTCAAAAATTGAAATATATGTGTAATTCAGCTCCTTCAACAATACCATGTAGATTTCTTCCTCAAAATGTACTATTTGTAGAAATTAGCTTGGTACGAAATTTAAAAGTAAATGGAGAATGTCATTAGCATGGCTGTAACCAAGTACATTTTCACGGTTTTTTGTTCTTATAAAATAGCTGTTTGTATCCGTACTCCTTTGATATTAAGCAACAACTTTTAGGCGATGTTCAACTTTACTGAGCTTCAAACATAGCTTCGAGTGTTAATGTATTCTTATTTTACAGACTAAATATTTTGTTCCCATTTCTGTAAGGCAAATTTTAAATTGATATGCCTTTCGCTGGAAAGAGAAATATGACCTGGCAGCCGTGCGACTAGAACTGTTTTCGTGTGTCATTTGTTGGTCAGTGCAGTTGGAGGGAAACTTGCCCAAGATAGACATTACATAAGTATTTGTATGATTTTCTGGCAGGGTGGCAAAGAGAATGTCAATAGTGTGGAGACAGTGGAAATCAATGTGTTTATTAAATCAGTGGGATATTGTTTCTGTAAATTAATATTTATTTATTTATTTATGTATTTATTTATTTCTTATTTAAAATGGCGGAATTAAGGCATAACCTTTTCTTCCACTCAACGATTTACATTTTTCTTGTACAGTCGGATCTCATAATAGAGTTTTTTTTACGACGAGAAAAAAAAGGATATACACTAAGGTACGTTAAAGAGTTGCCGACATACAAAACAATACAAAAAATAAAACAGGAAAAGTGAAAATGAAACTTTTTACTTATGAAATAAACACTACAATAAACAAGCGACACGTATATAGGGAGAAACAAAGAAATAAATCTTGTTTATATATAACATATAAAATGCATTCCTATGATTGACTATGTATAGATAAAATGATGCACATACTTAAGTGATTGTGTATAATGTATACGTTCATACACATGTATCAGAAGGGAATAGAAAAGAAAATAAGAAGAAATAGAGAGAGAAAAAAACAAAAAAGAACAACAGCATGGTAACGCAAGGAATAGTTTCGTGTTTTTTTTTTTATTTTTTTTTTTACTGAAGACCTTCATTAAAAAGATATTATTTAAGCCGACGTCTAAAAGTCAACACTGAACCAGAGTTTCTGATGCTTTCAGGAGTCATTCCAAGCTTTGGTGGCAAATAGTGTGAAAGATTTGGAAAAGAAATTAGATTTGTGCGTTTGAACGGCGAGTGTTGTGTTTCCTTTAGAACGGGTATGTAGTGGGTGAGTATCGCAAAGAAATTTAAATTTAGAGGAGAGAGAAATAGTTTTTTTTACAATTAATTAATTTATATAAAAGTGTTAGAGAATGAATGCGGCGGGGGGTGCTTAGATTGGACCATCCTAGTTGCTGATAACAATGGGAGATGTGGTCGAAGCGCTTTTTATTAAATATGAAGCGAACACAGGCATTCTGAAACGCGCTGTAAACGTTTTGCAAGATCTTCGGTTAAATCAACATATGCAGCATCACAATACTCTAAATGAGAGATTAGCAATGATTGAACCAGGGGCGCTTTAATGGAATCCGGAAGAAGGTTCTTTAAACGCTGAAGAGAATGAAGGGAGCCGTAAGCTTTCTTGCATACTCTATTAATATGGTCTGACCAATTTAAGAATTTATCGATCTGGAGTCTTAGGCCTATTGACGCTATTGCTTACAGGAATGGCTACTTTGTTTACAAGAACATTCGGTAGGCTTGTAATATTGATTGTGAGTAGTAGTTTACGAGAACCAAGCCTGATAAATTTTGATTTGGTTGGGTTTACTTGCAGTCCATTGTTACGTGCCCAATGCAGATATTTTCAATGTCACTGTTTAAGTAATCAATCGCGGTGGTTAAATTTAGGGGATTAGTGGTTAAATAGCATTGTATATCATCTGCATATAAGTGATATTTACAATGGGTGATGTGTTCAGGTAAATCGTTGATCTATAAGGAAAACAGAAGAGGTCCTAGGACGCTACCCTGCGGCACTCCACATGGGACAAGTTTCGTATTGGAACATGTCTTATTAGTGACAACTTTTTGTTTTCTATTTGATTAATAGGAGCTAAACCAAGATAAAGTTGACTGGGAAAAGTTGTAGAAGGAAGACAGTTTGGCAATCAGTATGTCATGGTCTATAGTTTGGAAAACTTTAGAAAAATCTAGTAGAGAATTTGGTGTTCGTCCATTGCGGCACGAATATCATCAGTGATATTTACTAGAGCAGTGCAAGTGCTGTGCTGAGATCTGAAACCTAACTGAAACGGATTTAAGATGTTATTTTTTTCGAGGAACTTACTTAATTGATCATGGATTATATGCTCTAACGCTTTGGAGAGTGCAGGGAGTATACTAATAGGGCGGAGATCTTCTGATTTGGTTGGATTTGTAGTTTTAGGCAATGGGCGAACGTGAGAGAGTTTCCAAATTAATGAAAATTCTCCGGTTGTGATGGAACTATTAAAAGATGTTATGGAATGTAATGGAACATTTAATAAGAATGATTGACAAGTCGTCAGCTCCTGAAGCAGGTGGTTTGATTTTGTTTATTGCCTTCATGACTTCCGGAGCAGGGACGAGGTGAAGGTTAAATATATTTTTTTATAGGGCTCCTTTTTTAATATTCTTCAAAGTATTGATTTTATATGGTGTGATATTTGGTGTATAGCATAGCTGTTCATTTATGGTGTCTATATGGAATTCTGGAAGTTTATCGATTTTGGCTTTGACACCAATACCAAGCAACTTCAGTTTTTGCCATAGCAGTCGTGGTTCAATCGTATGGCTCAGGAGACTTCTAGCAAATTCGATTTTCGCCTTACGAGCTTCTTGATTACAATGGTCTCGTAATTTTCTATATTCCTCCTGCATTAATGAGATGTTTGATTTTTGTTTCAAAGCCTCTGTGTAACGTCTGTGGGCAGAGTATGAGCGCAAGTATATCATCGTTAATCCAAAGATTGGGGTTCTACCCACTCATTTCCTTCTCAAAGGGGAATGCTTATTATACAGTTGCTGCATAAAACTATTAAAAAGTGGTACCTTTTGATCCAAAGTGGGAGCACAGTAAACTAAGTACCACGGCACGAAATTTGTGTCTTCGTATAAAGCGTTGTCATTTATTTGTTTTAGCTTCCTTTTATATATTACTCGCGGAACGTATTTTGGACATTTCATGTTATAAGTTAGATAAAGAAGGTCATGTCGGCTTATTCCTGGCACGGATACTTGACCTACATTTGTTACTTTACAAGTATCAGAGACAGATGATTCGTTCGTCTCAGTTCTGTGAGTAGGTTGCAACGTACAAAAAGAAAGATTTAGAGAATTAATATAGCTTTTATATCGCAGCACCTCGGATTTAGACGTCAAAAGATCATAGTCTCCCATAATTATGATGCTACTGTACTGGGGGATAACTTGGAAAATCGCTTCTTCAAAATTTTCAGTTTGTATTAGGTGGGCGATAAATTGAGATCAATAGAATATGTTTATTTTGTATATTCAGATCGAGCATGAGGTATTCTGTAGAAGTGTAATTATAACTGGGGTATTGATCTAATATTTTCACTTTAACGTCTTCTCTAATATATACCAAGACGCACCCGGAACCCTTCCCCATTCTGTCGCATCTTATAGCCCTGTAGTTGGGTATGTTTATTAATGAGTCGGGTAAGGTAGGTTTCAGCCAAGATTCAGAAACCAGCAAAGCATGCACAGAGAGAGGGCTAAGAATGGTCGCAATTTCATCGTGGTGCTTTATGGCACTTTGTGCATTTAAGTGCAGAAGGTGAAGAGCATATGGTTGCTTTGCCATCTCGTTTTTGATGATTTCGCTGGTTGACTGGAGACCGGGGATGAGGAGAGGAAGGCAGGAGAGAGAGGGAGAATTGCGGTCATTAACACCAAGGTCGATGCCGTACAACTCACCAAAGAATGAAGACCCCTGGCTCAGTGTTTCAAATTTATCTACTTTGTTACTCTGCATTCTGTGATTAGCGACGACAGTAATGTGCACTGTTTATGAGATTTTCTGTTTTCTAATGAGGTCTTTGAATAAGGAGGACATTTTCTACCACGTATTAGTATTGAACCTGGTCTTATATGATGAAAATTAATAACATTGAATATATTGTGTTTCACATAACTTAACTTGAAAATAGCGAAAAAAATAATGTGAGAGAAAATAATTGTACTAACCCTGCTTTTGCTTTTGTAACTGCGAGGAGACGCTGAGGACCATTGCATTGTTACAGACATAAACATACACTGGAAGAACTATAACCACATTGTAATATGTAGGAAAGAAGTATGAAAAAACGTTACACTAGACACATGAATAACTATTAATTCAACTTGGCAGTATTTTCGAAACATATCCTTCATAATGACACACACACACACACACACACATACACACACACACATCATGCGATAAAATGTGCTTCATTTTGGAAGTAGAGAAAGCTACTCACGCTCGTTTTTCACAGATTTTTTTCACGGCCGATGAGGATTACCATTTTTCCGTCGTTTGTCCACACACTTCGTACTCCAAATGCATCCTTGGGACGTCGTAGAAGGTCCAGGCGTTTGGAGGTAAGGGATTCGGTAAGGAGGAGTCCACTGCCTTTCAACAGTTTTTTTACCTTCCAAACTTGGTCCCGAGATCGATAAGACACTAATTTTACAATGATGGGACGGGATCCCTTACGCACAACTTCTGCAGCACTTCGACTACGATCAAAGGAACCCGGCCTGTGGCAACGATCGATTTGGTCTACGGTGAGATTTACACCAAGCATTTTGCTGAAAGTCTCAAGAGCAAGTGCAGTGGGATCTTGATTTGGTGTTTCAGCTACTCCGTGGAGGACCAGACACGACCTCCTGCTATATTGCTCCAGTTCATCGATGCACTCGCCTTGGTCCTTTATTTCCACTTTCAAATCGGATACTTCTTTCTTGAGTAATTTTAAGTCCTCAGAGAGCTGTAGTAACTCTTTTTGAACTTTATGCAACCTCAGGATTCTGTCCCGAATTATCTCCTGTTAGTTGTTTTAGTGCAGTAGTGATTTTAACTTCGTGTTTGCTAATTGCGTCCTCGATCTGACTGCACCTTGCATTCAGTAACTTATTTGTGATGGAGGCCATTTTCCTGCAGAGGGTTGCAACACTACACTAGAAATCGTACACTATGTTCTTGCGGGGAGAAGATTGCAGAAAAATGTCAACTTATTTACGAAGCGAAACGTTGGAAGAGGTTTTTGTGATTCGTGAGCTATTTAGCTACCATTTAATATAATATAGAAGATATTGCACAGGCTATGAAGCTGAATATTTGAATCAAACACGGGCACTAACTTCACACTCTCCTTCTCACTTCCGCCATCTTGTTCGGTGCGGCAATACATTAGGAACTTAAGGTATTCAAGTAATGTATTTAATAATTTGTGGAAGGGGTTGTTGTACAAGCTCGATTAAATACAATTTCGTGATTAGCATGGCTGTCATTAGAATGGAAATTTCGGCGTTAATTTATATTCTCTTGTAATTTATTTAATTTGAGGTTTATTATTGCTTTCCTGAGAGTATTATTTGTTTCATTAAAATAAACTTGCCTTGTTACGTGATTCACAAGTGATTGACAGGCACGTACCCAGAAATTATTTTAGGTGAGGGTCCAGAAATTTGAATGCGGATTCTAATTCATAGTAGGAGTTTAAACTACATAGAAACAATTGACTAAATTTTAATTCGATGAATTTTGATTTTCAAAACTTGCGGGATCAAGAGAGAGGAGTCAAGATGGTCAGTGGGGATTATACCCAAAGAAAACCATTTAGGTGTTTTGGGTTTATATCTGAGTTTCTTACGAAAGTTCTTTTCTATTAGCACATGACAAAGGATGTCTGTTTGTTTTGTGTTTGAAGTTGTATTAAAAGAGAATTAAAGGTTCAGGTGTAGTGTCCATGTAGCCCGTGAATTGCACGCTATGTACTGTACAAAGGAGCATTTTAGTACGTGGCAGAAAGTTTCTTTCAAAATGGCTTAGAACTTTGATTTGATATTCTAATGTATTTCATACAAACCCTAGATGTTAAACACATTTTACTAAAACCAATGTAGAGTGAATTGGAAGTAATACCTTTTCTAGATCAAATTTCAGAAATAAATAAAAGAGATCCCCCTAGTTCAAAATCATCGGGAAAATGATACTAGATCTATGTAATAGCTAGTATCATAAATTTAAACTTGCATGTGAGGTGGTATCTTGATTTTAGAAGATCATATATGCGTAAGTGCTGGGAATATGTTTTCCAAAGAATTATAAAAATATATTTGTGTATCATACCCTTGTACATTTATTGAATATCATTGTCTTGCAGACAGCAAGAAATAATTACCGAAGTGACAGTGAGAAAAACAAAATAATAAATTATGACCGATACATTGACTGTTCCTATGAAATTTCGCTACTTGACAACTTGACTCCTGGAAATATGGACAGTAAAAGCTATAGCTAAAAGCCAAAATGAGAAATACATACCAAAAAGTATAAAAGAACGTGTTCCGAAAAACTAATACTGATGAATGCCAATGTAAATTTTGAATGTTTATAGCAACTTTTGTTAATCGAAGAACCTTTAACACTAATCTTCTAGTTTCTGATAAAACTTTAGTAGATAATACAGTGATATATGTTTAAAAATACATAGCGTATTAGATTAATGTGTACAAAACAAAATAAGGGAAAATACATGCTGCTAAAAGAAGAATGTCTCTGGAACTTTGGCCAAAAGCCCATAGTTTCGGAGATTTGGGCTGCCGAAAGCATGAAAAAATGAATTTTAGAGACCCATTTATTAAACAACTATCCAACATAGTGAGTGCGTCTTAATAAACCACTTAGGAAGTTCTACAGGTTATATTTAAAAATGCGTGTTTCAAAACTGTTCAATGCGTGTAGAAGAGGTTCCTGCCACAACAACCAATAATGAAATACTGTTGGTTCATAATCCCTTTGGGAAATCCCTTTCGCACACATCCCACACTTGGAAAATCCATCTTAAAGTACAATAGGTATGGCTTCTTAAGTGATTTATGAACCAGCACTCCTTATGTTTGATAGTCTTTAAAACATAGGTCTCTGAGATACCTTTTCCCACGCTTCAGTCAGCCTCTAACTTCAAAACTATGAGATTTTGGACAAAGTTTGATTCCTTGTTGTTAGATCAAGTATCTCCCCGTATATTTTTTTAACGCCTTAATATCAAACTGTATTTATTTCAGTTTTTGCAAATAGTCGTAGTAAGAAATACAGTTTCTAATTGGTTTCGGTTATGGGTGTGAATTTTTGCTGTAATTTTTAACAAATTTCAGCAAAGAAAAATAAAAATTACAACACAAATTGACACCTACTACCGTAGTTAACCAAAGAGTAGATTTCTAATTATTAATATTTGCAAAATCATATAGCACACCACTTTCTATCGGCTATTGTGTGTACTTTTCATTTAGCATGGAAAAATGTCATTAGCATGGTTTAATATTTCACGTGAAAACAAATAATATTTTTTAAAACTAAAGTTATGCAGATTAAGCTCTGCTTAATATTAAAAAAATACTTCTAAACTGTATCTAAACTTACTGAAAGAAAATGAATGGTATTAAAACATATATATAGTTTTAGCACTTTTATTCCTCAATTTTGCCGCTAATTTGAGAATTACCCATATATGTATAGTCATTTGAAATAAGTTAAATTGTTTATAATCCCTCACTTGAGTTAATTATAAGATTATTTAAGTCCCCTGACTGTTATCTACTCATCGGCGCCTGTGGTGTCCGTATATTTTTTCTGGTATTGTGCTGTTTACTGTAGTACAAGTATCCAAAGACTCTCTTTTGTGATTTCGTCAGCCAGAGTTTTTCCTCACTCCTGCACAAAAACACACTTTACGATTTCTTCTTTTAACAGTTGGGGGCAACTTCATGCTACTGTTCTAGCTGTTTTGAACTTTTTTTTTTATTCCAGCCTTTTAATATAAGCATTTCAGATTATTGTCTGTTCTAGGCCGATACAATGTATATGCTAGCTTTGAAAATACAGTTTCGCTTATCCGAAATAATCAGGCAGGCAGAACGCTGGATAATATGGATGTGTTAAGAAAAGACCTATTAAAAGTAAAACTTATGATATAATTTTACATATTACGCATCTAATAATAATGTTTTATAACAAATAACTACACTGCACTGAATCAGGGACGTATCCAGCTTGAGGGCCTGAGAGCTGTCTCTCTCCGAAACTCAAGCACTTTTTAATAAACTTGCCTTAACCCTTTTGAGGTTCTTTTATATCAGTTTACTAGTAGTCAGTGTCCAAACTTTGGGAAATGTGCTGTTGTCTTGTTATAATTCTAAGAACATACCATAATGCCATTATACCAGGCGCAGTGGCGTATTTAGGGGGGTGGCTTCCGGGCTTAAGCCTCCCACGAAATCTTACTTAGTATAGTAAAGTAAATGAAATATCTTGCAGAATTTTCACATTTCCAGGTAATGCCCCCCCCCCCCGAAAGTTAGCAAAGCCCCTCCCGAAACAAAATCGTAAATACGCCACTGACCAGGTGGAATTAAAGAACAGTTTTAAATAGGATTAACATTTCGTTTCCGTTCTGTTTTGAACATTAATATATTAGAACGATACACTCCATGTCTTCTTGCTATTTTTGTTATGTGATATACGTAGCAGACAGTTTTCTTTAGTTACATTTCTCTCGAAAATATGTTTAATTTTGTTTGTGCTATAATGCAGTTTCCAAAATAAACCGGTTTATAAATGAAAAGTAGGAAAAAGTTTAAGAGAGGTACAGAACTGTTGCATTATTATTATTATTATTATTATTATTATTATTATTATTATTATTATTATTATTATTATTATTATTATTATTATTATTATCATTATCATTATTATTATTATTATTATTATTATTATTATTACTATTATTATTATTATTATTATTTTTATTATTATTATTTATATTTAAAAACATTAGAATTACGTGCTTACGAGGATTCGTGTTGGGCCCCCTCCGAATAGAAAACCTGGATACGTGTCTGCACTGAATGATAGACGTATGAATCAAGGTGTAGACGAGCGCGCTAGGCGATAGACTCCACAGCATGAAAAATAGATTAAGACCACAACTTGCAGATCTTCTTGCCGATTGGTGCTATTTGCAATGATATATCGGATCATATGGTATGTGGAACAAAGGATGGTCGGATAAGCGAGACCATGGTGTATTGGTGTTTCACGCACCTAAACCTGTAAAATGTTTGTATAAACAATTATCTTTCACTGCCTAGCTAAATTTGTGGGTATGAACACACACCTTGCCTCATAAAGTATAGTCTTATAAAGAAAAACATATTTTTTTAAAGCTAAATCCTAAAGAAAAGCCAACTTCAATTTTTTTTTTAATAATGGCAAGCTAGTCCACTTTATCACGATAAATCACGTTTGGTCCTAAGATGTCTTTTTCTGTCCGTATATATCCTTCAAACTTCGTTGGAGACAAAATTGTTTTTTCCCAAGAAAACAGGATGAGAGAAACTATACAACAGCATGAACAGAAAACAATAGCTATTAACAATAGTTCTCTAATCCTGGATAAATACATCATTACAGCAAAACATCAGTAAGTTGTTCTTATTATATTGCTTCGGTTCTTATTAACATGCAAATTATAATGTTTTGTAAAAAAAAGAAAAGAAAAGAAAGAAAAGAAAGAGAAATGGGATGGGATGGGATGGGATTCGATGTGGTGTCAAAATTATAAAATAACTACGACTCCGCCATTCTACCCACCGAACCACGGAGGCTACATGGTGTTAGCTCCTTTTTTTAAAGAAATAATCTTCATAACCATGGTCTGTATCGCTTCGAACTTTAAGATAAGAGTTTTTCTGTTTAATTCTATATTTTCGTACGACATCTTAGTTACAGAAGCTAATTTATATTTGGCAGGCAATCTACACACTAGGTTTTAACGAATAAATGCAACATTTTAGTCCACTATAACGTTCCTTGATCCATCTTCTCGATTCCCCTACTGAATTCCCTTGGCAATTGTGATCTGCTACTGAAAAAATCCCTAGAAATCATCGTTGCCAGTATACACAAAACCGAGCATAATTTTGTTTTTTGCTTATATTTTTATTATTTTATTATATTTTTTGGAAATATCTCCTTAGATGAATTGCTTTCTATTATCTCCACATACTAATAACTTAATTTTACCCATAAACGTAAGGAAAATGGAATAAATGCGAAAAATCTTGAGTTACAGTATACACGCAATTTTTTTTGCGCATGGGAGTACTTCTATATATGTGAACATGTCCTAGGGTTAAATCTATTCTAAGATGTTCTTACCCCCTTGGCGCTTTTCCTTAACCTCAAATTAAGTAAAGGCTTAACAAATAATACTAATACCACATTGAGGTGTACATCTACATTAAGGTACATATATCGGGGTATATCTCTCCTAGGATATTCTTACACCCTGGTAGGACTTCTTAAAATCAAAGAAAATAAAGACAGGACATATAATACTAATATCATAGTGATGTGGACATCGCTATTAGTGAACATATACCAGAATTAAATCTATCCTAGGATATTCTTCCCCTGGTCGGTTTTCCCTAAACTCAAGAAATCAAGACTAAACATATAATATTAATACCGTAGTTAGGTGTACACAGTGATGAAAATTTTCCGGAAAATTTTGAAACGGAAAATTTTCTGGAAAATTTTCCCGGAAAATTTTCCGATTCATAAAAACATACTCCACTTATTCCTACATCGTTGTTTAGTCGAGATTTGAGGTGGAAAATTTTCTTCTACATTTTTCCGGACAATTTTCAGTTCTTAACAAATATCAGTGATCAAGTAATAATTCGTCAGTATTCATAAAATTGATTGAATTCATATATAGAAACGTTAAAAAGTGATAGATCGTTGAAAGAATCTGAAAATTTTCATGGCTCAGACAATTTTCAGTACGATGTAGGAACTAGTGGAACAGTTTTTCATGAATCAAAAAATTGTTTGTCCTGTACAATGAAAATTTTCCGGAAAATTTTCCGATTCCTAAAAACATACTCCGCTTATTCCTACATCGTTGTCTAGTGAAGATGTGAGGTGGAAATTTTTCTTCTATATTTTTCCGGAAAATTTTCCGTTCTTAACAAATATCAGTGATCAAGTAACAATTCGTCAGTATTCGTAAAATTGATTGAATTCATATATAGAAACGTTAAAGAGTGAGAGATCGTTTAAAGGATCTGAAAATTTTCATGGCTCAGACAATTTTCAGTACGATGTAGGAACTAGTGGAACAATTTTTCATGAATCGAAAAATTGTCTGTCCTGTACAATGAAAATTTTCCGGAAAATTTTCCGATTCATAAAAACATACTCCACTTATTCCTAGTTGAGATGTGAGGTGGAAAATTTTCTTCTATATTTTTCCGGAAAATTTTCCGTTCTTAACAAATATGAGTGATTAAGTAACAATTCGTCAGTATTCATAAAATTGATTGAATTCATATATAGAAATGGTAAAAAGTGAAAGATCGTTGAAAGAATCTGAAAATTTTCATGGCTTAGACAATTTTCAGTACGATGTAGGAACAAGTGAAACAATTTTTCATGAATCGAAGAATTGTTTGTCCTGTATAGCGATGAAAATTTTCCGGAAAATTTTCCGATTCATAAAAACATACTCCACTTATTCCTACATCATTGTTTAGCCATGATGTGAGGTGGAGAATTTTCTTCTATATTTTTCCGGAAATTTTTCCGTTTTTAACAAATATCAATGATCAAGTAACAATTCGTCAGTATTCATAAAATTGATTGAATTCATATACAGAAATGTTAGAAAGTAAAAGATCGTTTAAAGAATCTGAAAATTTTCATGGTTTAGATAATTTTCAGTACTATGTAGGAACAAGTGGAACAATTTTCCATGAATCAAAAAATTGTCTGTCCTGTACAGTGATTAAAATTTTCCAGAAAATTTTGAAACGGAAAATTTTCCGATTCGTAAAAGAATACTCCACTTATTCCTACATCGTTGATGTGAGAAAAATTTCTTCTATAGAGAGGGAGAAAAACTGTGGTAAAAGTTTATTTCGCAACTTGAAATAGAAAATTTTCCGGTTCCCGAAAGCTAATTGGAAAATTATAATTTGTTGCTGACTAACTTTCCTCTACTGAAATTCAATTTTGTAGCTCTATGTGCAGTTAAATATAGTGGAAAATTTTCCACCTAACATCACTATACATAATATCCAAATTTGTCAGGCCTATGAAAAGTGTTTTCCACTTGTTTCTACATCGTGATGAAAATTTTCCGATCTATGAAAATTCCTCTCACTTTTTTCTACAGAGCAATAAAACTTTCCGATTCAGAAAACAGTTGTTTTACTTCTTGCTTCGAAATGATGAAGGCAGGAAACATTTCGATTCATGAACAATTGTTTAACTTGTTCCTACATAGTACTGAAAATTGTCTGAGCCATGAAAATTTTCAGATTCTTTAAACGATCTTTCAGTTTTTAACATTTCTATACATGAATTCAATTAATTTCATGATTGCTGAGGAATTGTTACTTGATTACTGATATTTTTTTAGAACGGAAAATTTTCCGGAAAAACATAGGGGAAAAATTTCCGGAAAATTTTCCGCCTCACATCACTAGGTGTACATCTAAATTATTGAATATCTACCGGGGGTAAATCAATGCTAGGATATTGTAAGTTTCTGTCTGTCTTCCTTAAACTCAAAAAATAAATACAAAGTGTATATTATTAATACCATAGTGAGGTGCACATCTATATTAGTTATGATATACCGTTGGTAATCTGTCCTAGGATACCCTTAGCCCCTCTCAGTTTTCCAAAAAATGAGTGGAATTACAAGCAAAGCATATATTAGAACCATAGTGAGGTGTGAATCTATATTTGTGAACATATACAGGGGGTAAAGCTATCTCAGAATATTTTACCCACTCTTCGATTTTCCTTAAACTAAAAGAAAATAGAGAATACTTATTATATTAATATCATAGTGAGGTCTACATCTACATTTGTGTACATATACCTGGGGGCTAAATTTCTCGTAGATTATTCTTACCGCGCTGTCGCTTTTCCTTAACCTCAAAGGAAATTTTAAAAAATCATATAATATTATTACCATATTGAGGTGTCCAACAACATTAGGGACCATATACCGGTGGTAAATCTATCATAGGATATTCCTACCCCTGTCGGTTCTCCTTAAAAACAAAGAAAATCAAGATAAAACAATAATATTAATACCAAAGTGAGGTGTACATCTACATTTCTGAACATGTACAGGGAAGAAAATCTACCGAAGGATATTTTACACCTCAGCCGGTTCTTCTTAAACTAGAAGAAAATAAAAACAAAATGTATAATATTAATACCATAGTAAGGTGAACACAGGGGCGGATCCAGGGGGTGCGATCGGGGCGATCGCCCCAACCCCAGAAGAGAAATACTTTCTTATTTTATATATATAAATAAAACCCATTCCAAAGTTTGTTGCCCTTTAAAGTAGCAGTATGACAACCGACCGCCCCCCCAGAAGTCGGTCCTGGATCCGCCCCTGGGTGAACATCTATATTATTGAAAATATACCCGTTGTAAATCTACCCTTGGATATTGTTACTCTTTGTCGGTTTTCCTTAAACTGAAAAAATAAAGATAATATATATATTAATACCATAGTGAGGTGCAGATCTATATGCGTTAACATATACGGGGATAATCTGTACTAGGATACTCTTACCCCCTTCTCGGTTTTCCTAAAACTCAAAGAAAGTAAAGACAAATTTATATAGTATTAATACCGTAGTGAGATCTACATCTACATTAGTGGACATATACCGGGGATAAATCTATCCTAGGGTATTCTTAGCCCCTGTCGCTTTTCCTTAAACAAAAAATATAAGGACTAACATATAATATTAATGCCATAGTGGCGTGTACATCTGTATTAGTGAAAATAAAAAAGGGGTAAATTTATCGTACGATACTCAAGCCTTCTCTCGGTTTTCCTTAAACGCAAGAAAAGTAAAGAAAAAAATATATATATAATATTAGTGAGGTACCATAATGAAGTCTACATCTACATAAGTTAACATGTACAGGTCGATAAATCTATCTTAATATATTCTTACCCCACTGTCGGTTTTCCTTAAACTGAAAGACAATAAAGCCAAAATATATAATAGTAGTACAGTAGTGAAGTGTCCATCTACATTAGTGAACATGTACTCCCATGCGCAAAAAAAATTGCGCGTATACTGTAACTCACGATTTTTCGCAATTATTTGATTTTCCTTATGTTTATGGGTAAAATTCAGTTATTAGTATGTGGAGATAATAGAAAGCAATCCATCTAAGGAGATATTTCCAAAAAATATAATAAAATAATAAAAATATAAGCAAAAAACAAAATTATGTTCGGTTTTGTGTATACTGGCAATAATGTTTTCGAGGGAATTTTTGGAGTAGCACAGCACGATTGTAGAGGGAATTACAGAATTGGTAACAGAACAGTTGAATCAAGGAACAGGAAAGTGGAGTAAAATATTGCATTTATTGGCTTAAATCTAGGGTGTAAATAGTCTGCCAAATATGAATTAGCTTCTGTAACCAAGATGTTGTTCGGAAATATATAAACAAAGAGAAAAACTGTTGTCTTAAGTTTGGAAGTGACATGCTCTATAGCCATGAGCATTCATTTCTTAAGAAAAAGATAGGCAATAAAAGAAAGTCTGTGTGGTCAAGTGGGTAGAGGGACGGATTAGTAATTTTTATACTGTTTTGACCCCAGATCGAATCCCATCCGATCCTGTTCAATTTTTTTCTTTACAAAACATTGTAGAAAGTGTATAATTTTTATGTTAATAAGAACCGAAACAATACAATAAAGAAATAACTTTTTGTTTCCTCTGATGACGTATTTATTTAGAATTAGCTTACTATTTATTACTAATAGCAACTGTTTTTAGTTTATGGTATGGTATGCTTAATCATTCCCTCTCCGTTTTTTTTAACACAGCAGAAGTAACTTCAAACTTCAACTCACTGCGAGTGTGTCTGTAAAAAACAAAACAAGCGCGACCTGCAGCTTTACACACAGCGTGACGAACACAATCACAGCCATAGCTCGTTGTCTGTTCTAGTGTTTCTGTGTGCGTGTGTTCTTTTTTAGAGTATTGACTCTCTCTCTCTGTCTCTCTCCTTTTGTTTCATATCAACAAGTGCAACAAATGCAAGTCTGTGTAAAAAAAATCAAGAATGCTTTCTTTAAACTAAACTAAATTTTACAGCTCTCTGTGAATAACACGAATGCTTCCGACGAATTATACAGTAGCGTGAAAAACTGATAATAAAATGATCTAACATGCATAAGCTTCTTTTTCTGACAGCACATTAAACATAACAAATTAAATTTTTGGGTTACAAATTATCACATTACGTGTCGGTGTAGGCCTATTCGTTTTCACATTCGAGCGACGAAAGAAGAAAGTGTGGTTATAGTTACAAAAACAGAATACCAGATTTCAATGAATTCAAGTTACATGGCTCCTACATATCGAAAAAATGATTTTTCGATATCTGTCCATCTATTCGTCTCTCGGTTCGTCACGCTTTTACACGCACTCAAATAGAGGCCATACTGTTCAACGTATCTGGACCGAATTCTAGACATAACGTTTTAATAACATACTATCTTTCGAATTTTATGTCCTTCGACATCTAAAAGTAAGGGTAATTTACTGAAGGATTAAAATTTAAAACAATTCAATTTTCTCAAGTAAAAAAAGCTGTGACGATTTTATTTACTTTTTATAAATATATATTGACAACCCGGCTCAATTCGTGCCTAATTTGGGGATGCAAAAATTGAATTGAGCTGAGCGCCTTCCACTCACCATCTAGAATGAGTGGGCAAGTTATAGAATTTATATGCGAGAGGTTTATCATTTACACATACCAATTGGGGATTTAATTCGAATAATAACATAATGATTTCTATGACTAGATAACATCTGTATTTCGTATCCAGTAAAATGTGATGAATATGAGTGTTGTGAATTTTAGTACGGATAATCGGAAACTTTGCCAGACGAGTATCGCTTATCGAGCATTGAGCAATTGAATCCTGAATAGGAGAAACACATACCTTTCAGATCTCTTCCAAATGACGTTCGCTGATGGCCTTGGTGTTGAAGAGTTGAATCCAGTGTCGCCAAGTTGACACTTCTATTGACAGGCGTTGCGGCTTAGCATTGAGTCTGTTCTCACTCCCAAATGCTTTAGATGAATCGTCGAACTTCTTTAATAAAATACTGGAGCTTCTCGAAAAGCTGAAGCTTCCATCCAGATCGCGATGACTTCTCTTTCAATAAAACTCACAGTTCTCTCTCACTGTCTGTCACAGTCTGTCCCGAAGACTCTATGTCGAACTCACGGTTCTCTGTCCAAAAGACCTCCTGTCTCTTGGTTTTGTTCAACTCCTTCGTTCTGGAATTTTCTGGCGTCGTCTGCTGTTCGGCACGTGTGACCTCCTTTCGTTTGGAAAAACAACGTCTTTCCTCGTGTCAAGACTCAAAAACTGCAACACTCGACAAACTCCGATTTCCCGATTCTAGGCAATTTCCTCATATCCGTGAATGTGTGAAATGTTCACAAACAGATTACAATTACTTTTCATAAGTTACAGAATGTCGTTTATGTACGAGTTAACGCATTACATAGATTGTCTTCCTGCATTCGCAGACTCTCCATTATGCATTTCTGTTTATTGAGTTTCGCTGACAATTAAATAACACATTTGCATCAGCTTGCGTTAATTTCGATTCTTAATTGTTGTTTACCTTCACCTCATTATTTTATCAAATCCGATATCCATAAAATAAATAAAATTGATCAATAAAAATAAAATTATTATACATGAAATTCTGATTAAATACGAATACTGCCACATGTCCCCCCTTAAAACCTTGGTAGCTTCGCTATCCAATTTAGAACTCGTAAGAGGTCGTGATATTACAGAACTCCCTGTAGATATACAACATATGAAAGTAAATAACATTGAAATAAACATAAACTTGAAAATAAATAAGTGGAACATGTGTATCTATATAAATCAATATCAATAAATCAATAACTGTTTTCCTACACCTGAACATTAACATAAAATATATATAATCTTTTAATCATCTCTATTAATTTGTGAAAAAAAATAACGTGAACCATATACATCAATATCTCTATATTCAAAAGTGTACACTCACGACATCTTGTGAGATGTACTAGAATTATGAGATGAGCATGAGATGAGCACAAGTACTCTGTGCGAAAGAATATATGTATGTAAAAGCAAAAGTACTCTTAATTTCGAATCTGCTCGCAATTCAGCTTAGAGATCAAATTACTGCAACTTTCCATTACTTGGCTGTCCATACTTGCCAACTCAAACATTTGCTGACAGTATCAGTAACAGATTTCATTTGTCCGTTCCAGTTGTCTTACACTTCAAATCTAAAAAGATAAAACTTTTTACGAATAATTAAAACATATTCACTTATTGTGGAATTGTAGCACTAAAATAAATCGCAAAATATCATCACTTTTATTTTTCAAAAAAAAAACTGAACACTGAATTTTTCACTGTGGAAGAATAAAATTCTTCTTTAGGGCATTTGCTACACTGAGAAAATTTCTGGGCGGCAACTGCAAATTCAGCAAAATTGACCCAAGGTTAACACTACATCCACGCTGGCACTCCCATTTTGCGCGTCGCTTTGGTTCCATGTTCACTTGATGTCGAAACGCACTACGAAATTTTTAATAATTTCGCTACAATTTTGTGTTTTACATTATAACGATGTCACATGGGAAGAAAAATTCCCTGTTGATGTCTGTCGGGCACTCGGTTTTTCCGTGTTTTCCGGAATTTCCAACAAAAACGTTAGATTTCGTGGTTTTACTGTGTCCCATTTGTGTATTGGTGTGTGCATCTTCTTCTTTAGTGGTGTGGTTCATTTGTGTATTCTTCAACTCAGTTTCAGTGCTAGTACTACGATATGCTTTACTACAATCTGGCAAATTACTAAAAATTGTGTTATCAGTGCTTTGTGTTATGTTATTAAGTTGTGGTTTATTCTTATTTAATATTGTGGCATAGAGGGGAGAAACTTGTGAAAGTACGTAAGTTTCAGACTCATCTTTACCACTTACATCTAATTCTATATTTGATCTTACACTATTCTTACTATCTCTTACACTATTTACGTATTTTCTCTCTAGCTTACTTAATATTACTAAAATATAACATGTAATAATCACTACTATACTTAATATACTTGCTGAAACTAACGTAGATGTTAATAATAAAATTGTCTCGATGTCTATTTTCCTTGTTTTGGATATTATCTGAAATAGACGAGAAATAGATAAAGTCGGGATAGGCCTACTTAAAATTTGTAGAAAATCATATTTACTATAATTATTTGAATAATTATTATTCCTAGCTTGTGTCTGCTTACACTTTTTGCGACTATAATTCGCGTGTTGTTGAAGCAGGCTTATATTGTTCTCTACTGTGTCTAACACACTTGCTACTTTCGAAGTAATACTAGTGAAAGACCGTTAAAACTATAATTGTGTGTAAAACTTAGTTACTTATGAGTTGTAGACTCTATATTACACTTAAAAACTCGTATTTTTCGTCGTTTTCTTCATTAAAAATAATACAAAACTATATTCACTATATTTCCATATGTTTAGACTTATATGTCTTCTAACGTACGTTTTTCTATCATTTAAACCTTATTTTAACAATCTACATACTTAAATATCGTTAATTATATTTAATATCTTTATTTTCTGTAATTTAAAATAATATTTCTTTGGTTTACGCGTGGACTGGGAAGTTCGTTTCGGCTGGAAAGATACCTGTTGGGCGAGATAGATTTCGTAATCATTCGTGCTCGCTCGGAACTGTTCGTTTTTCGTCTGCAGTCTTCACTGAGGCCTGGAGTGGAGAGTAATTCTAGTCTCTCACAGGGTCTCTGTTCATTTTTTCACCTCTTGGCGTTCGGAGCGCACTGAATGTCTTTGACGCAAAAGATTACTGACTTCCATATGGTCATTGCCTGTAGCGCTTTCAAAGTAAATACAACGATGAAATAAATAATTCCAATCATTATTTTTAATCAATATCGATTGATTATTACCAATTATATCATAAATATATTATATTATTTTCTTTTCTTTTCTAAAAATAATTTTCTACACGGAAAATAACCATTAAATATATTAATCCTATTTTAATTAATCGTTCTTCTATACTCTTCGCGAACTATTTTTTGCTGTATCTATGCTTATTCATAGATGTTAACCCTTTAATTCACAATGTAAATATTAAACCAACTTAATTATTCTATATTTTCTATAAATAATCGTAGTATTTATGTATATATTTAACTATTAATACAATAATAGTAATCTACTTCTATTTTATCTATTTTTATCTATTATTAACTATTTTACTATTATTATTAATTTTCTATTATTTTCTACTCTTATTTTCTTATCCTCCTTGGACATTCTTGACTTTATCTATCCTCCTTTGATGTTACTATCCTAGATTTATCTAGGTTATCTATTCTCATCTATTTCTATCCTTATTTTTCATTTTTTTCATTTACACCTGAAACGTAAATGGGACATCGTGCGGTACGGTATTACAATACGATCTATTCGGTTGGGTACTATGAGCTATTATGATCTATAGACTTTCTTTTTACTTCAATTCATTCTTACATTTGGTGATGGTGTTTACTGTTGGTGATGGCTGTTTGGTGAGTACCTAATGCATGATTCGTATGCACTATTGATACTTCCTACTTGTTTGTTTACATTTGTTTTCATTTTTTTTCCAACGATTTACCAATCCATGACTTCATTGTTTACAAAAATTTTCGTGAGATTTCGTGCACTAGAACATGAATAAATTTTATACTGTGTATCACTAAATGATATTATTATTATTATTATTATTATTATGGTTCATTGCTTTCCAATTTATACTTCGTTATTGATTTATACAATCTACAATACAATATTATTAAAGCAATAATAGAAACTACTAAAACGAATATAATGGCTGCAACTACATACATTATATAGTTTGTTTTGATTATTAACAGTGGTACAGTAGTATCCACTTTTAATTTTAACAAATTTTCGGCTAGACTATTGAGTTCTTCGTGATGTAAACTGAAATTTAATTGTTTTTGCGTCCAATTTCCTATTAAATTTAGATGTTTATTGTTGACATTTATTACTTTTTTCGTTGGAATAGCCAACTCTCCAAATATTAAATTATCAAATAGGCTGTAGTCAATAAAATAAGAACAATTATTTCCAAAATTTACTTTCGTTGATGTGACTTCGTGATGGTTTTCTAATTTGGTTATGTATCCTTCTATTAATGACGAATACAATACTCCAGCATGAGTATATCTATATACTACATTCCCTAGGTATTTTTCTGTTCGTTGTTGACAACCACTTAGTGATCAGTTAAAAACGATGTTGTTAAGACATTTTGCTTCGTCATCTAATGTTATCTGTTCACAGAAATACAAAAAGCTCTTAAATTCGCATTTAGATCGATCCAACGTATGATACATACCATTTGCTAAGTATACCACTTCCGGTAATTTGTAATAGGTACGAAAATTTCTCGTTAGGTATCCCATCGAAATCACATTAAACATTCTTGATACTGTGTTTTCGTAAACAATAGGCGTTTTTAGTAATAAATCAATATTATTTTCGTTATAATGATATTTCATCAAGTAGATTGATGAAACTCGGTAGAAAATTCCTATGTCAAATCGATAAATAGAATGTTTTAGAATATCATGCGTACTTATGAATTTGTTTACATCTAAATTTAATAAAATATGATAGGATAATTGGTTATTTAATATATCGTTGAATATTTTATTCACTCTCTCTCTAGCCATGTGCGAAAATAAATTCGTTAAAATTTTCCTTTGGGCTTGCTGCAAGTAACAGTACATTTCTTGCAGTTTGCTCCTTACATTTTGAAGTACATGATGAACCTTTACTACAACACCATGCATTATAGATATTTCTTGATTATGTGATACTTTCAACTTATGAATTTCCTGCGCTAACAAATTCTCATGTTCAGATAGTTCAGATACCGCGAGCGTAACGAGCGGGAAAAAAAATAGCATCGGTCTGAAGCCTATAATATAATAAGTTGATTACTATATTTTAGTATTAAACAGAGGGATTTTAAAGAGCCCCCTGAGCTTGGGGCCCCAAAGCCTGGGCTCCATTGGCTCCGCCCTTAATCCGCTAATGCCTATAGATTATAAATTAAAGGGGACAGGCCGGGTCCGTTCTAAAAATTCCGGCCCGTGCAGACCTCTAGCCCCTGTGTATATGCTATCTTTGAAAATACAGTAGAGTTTCGCTTATCCGACATGAAACAGGCAGGCAGAACGCCGGATAATATGGATGTATTAAGGAAAGACCTATTAAAAGTCAAACTATGATATAATTTTACATATTACGCATCTAATTATCATGTTTTGCAAGAAACAAATACAATGCATTGACTCAGTGACGTATCCAGCGTGAGGTCCTGGAAGCTGTCCCTTACCAAACCTCAAGCACTTTTTAATAAACCTACTTTTTCCCTTTTGAGGTTCTTTTATGTCAGATTACTTTGAGTCAGTGTCCAAACTATGGACAATGCGTTGTTGTTATAATTCTAACAAGTAACACTTCCCAAGTGTAACACTCCGATTTTAATAAAATTTGGCAGGTGGATACTACATATAAAATAAACAAATAAGTGCTTGTTTATTTTTTGCTGAAAAACGGTTTTAGGCGGCAAAATCCCTCACCCAAAATTTTGAAAGTTGACGCCCGAAAGGCAAAAACAAGTGGACCAAAGTGAACGAAATTGTGAACAGATATTGCGGACATAAAATTAGGAAATACGTGTTTTGTATTTTCCTGGAAAAACCGGCTAGGTGGGGCACAGACCCCTCCAAACCTTTGATCATGAAATATCAAAAGTGCTAATAACAGTATGCCAGAAGTGCCTAAATTTACACAAAGAATTGGAACAAAACTTTGTGTTAGTACAATAAGCAAAAAATAAACAAATACGGCTTTTTTATTTCCTGCGAAAAACCGGTTTTAGGGGGCAAAAGGTCCCACCCAGAATTTTGAAATTGGACGCAAGAAAGGCAAGAAGAGATGGACCGAACTGAATGAAATTGTTCACAAATGTTGTAGAGGTAAGATGAGGGAATACGTGCGCCGTATTTTCCTGAAAAGAAAAAAACAAAAACTGTTGAGTGGACCGAGGCGTTGAGTGTCGGAAGGAGAGGACCGAAGCGAATGAAATTGTCTGTAGATATTGGATATGAAAGAAAAAGCCTCTCGTGTTTCACAAGCGTCTCCATCAGATTTCTTCGAATTTGGCAGATCAACAACATGCACAAGCAGTTAGCGTATTTTGTAGTATATCACGAGGCAACTTTAACCCTTATAATGTTTTTCCGCATAAACAAAAACACGTGCCGATTAATTTTCTGTTTGTTGTTGATGTGCCAAAATTGATAGGGACATCTTAAAAACACGAAAGTCCTTATTTTACATACAGTCTATACAATATCTACACACAATTTCATTTGCTTCGGTCCATTCCTTCCTGCACTTTTACGGTAATATTTACTTTTTTTTTTGGAGGGGCTCTAGGCCCCAACACTGTTTTGTCGTACAAATTAAAACGCATTTCATTTATTGTTTTGCAAATTGTCCCTATACGAAGTTTCGTTTCAATTCTTCATACTCTTTAGGAACTTCTGACGTATACTTATTTGCAATTTTAATATTTCGTAATCAACAGCTTAGAAGGTCCGTTCCCCATTCAACCGCTTTTTTTTTCAGGAAAATACGAAACACAATTACCTCAATTTACGTCTAGAATACCTATGCACGATTTCAAAATTTTGGGTGGGAAATTCTGCCCCCTAAAACCATTTTTTCGCAGAAAATAAACCCGTATTCGTTTGTTTTTTGCGTATTGTCCCTACACAATGTGTCGTTCAAATTCTTCATGTCCTTTAAGCACTTCTGACATACTATTATTAGCACTTTTGATATTTCACGAGCAAAGTTTTGGAGGGGTCTGTGTCCCACACAAAATTTTTCTTTTTTTTCAGGAAAATAAAAAACCCGTATTCCCTCATTTTTCGTCTGCAATATCTTTGCACAATTTCATTCATTTCGGTTCACTTCTTCTTGCTTTTCGGGCGTCAACTTTCAAAATTTTGGATGGGGGCTTTTGTCCCGTAAAACCATTTTTCCGCAGAAAATAAAAAAACAGGTATTCGTTTAGTTTTTGCGTATTGTCCATACACAAAGTGTCGTGGAATCCTTCGTCCTTTACACACATCAGACATATTGTTACTAGCACTTTTGATATTTCATGATCAAAGGTTTGGAGGGGTCTGTGCCCCACCTAACCGTTTTTCCAGGAAAATACAAAACACGTATTCCTTCATTTTACGTCTGCCATATCTGTGCACAATTTCGTTCACTTTGGTCCTTTTTTTTTTTTTTGTCTTTCGGGCGTTAACTTTCAAAATTTTGGGTGGCGGCTTTTGCCCCCTAAAACCGTTGTTCCGCAGAAAAAAAACATGTATTCGTTTATTTTATGTGTAGTATCTGCCTCTCAAATTTTATCAAAATCGGAGTGTTACACTTGGGAAGTGTTACTTGTAAGAATATACCGTAATGCCATTGATACCAGGTGGAATTAAAGAACACTTTTAAATGGGATTACAATTTCGTTTCCGTTCTGTTTATAACATTACTGTATTAGAACGATACACTCATTGCCATTTGCTATTTTTGTTATGTGATATACGTAGCAGACAGTTTTCCTTACATGTCTCTAGAAAATATTTTTTTGATTTCGTTTGTGTTAGAATGCAGTTTGACCGGTTCATAAATGAAAAGTAAGAAATGTTTAAGAGAAATACAGAACTGTTGCATATTATTATTATTATTATTATTATTATTATTATTATTATTATTATTATTATTATTATTATTATTATTATTATTATTATTATTATTATTATTATTGATATTTTTGAAACACTAGAATTACGTGCTTACGAGCTTTCGTGTCCGGCCCACTCCGAAAAGTAAAGCTGGATATGTGCCTGCACTGAATGATAGACATATGAGTCAAGGTATAGACGGGCGTGCTAGGCGATCGAGTTCGGAGAATCAAAAACAGACTAAGACCATAACTTGCAGTTTTTCTTGCCAATTGATGCTGCTTTTTACCTGCTATGATATGTCGGATAATAATGTGAAATAAACGAAGGTCAAGACCATGGCGTATTGGTGTTTCATGCACCTAGACCTGCAAAATATTTGTGCCGAAAACATCTTTCACCCACTAGCTAAATTTGTGGGTATGATCGCACATCTTGCCTTATAAAGTATAGTCTTATAAATAATATATATAGCATGCTAAAAACATAAGACCAAATTCAATGATTTTCTATAGTTTTCTCTTTTAATAACGGAAAACTTGTTTATTTCATCACGATAGATCACGTTTGATACTAAGATGTATGTTTCTGTCTATATATATTTTTCATACGTTATTGGAGACAAATTTGTTCTTTTTTTCAAGAAAAGAGGATGATAAAAGAAGCTATATAACAGCATAAACTGAAAGCAATGGCTATTACTAATAGTACACTAATTCTAAATAAATACGTCATCAGAGGAAACAAAAAGTTGTTTCTTTATTGCATTGTTTCAGTTTTTATTAACATACAAATTATACACTTCTATAATATTTCGTAAAAAAAATTGAACAGGATCGGATAAGATTCGATCTGGGGTCAAAACAGTATAAGAATTACTAGTCCGTCACTCTACCCACTTCACCACACAGCCTTTCTTTTGTTGCTTATCTTTTTCTTAAGAAATAAATGCTCATGGCTATAGAACATGTCACTTCCAAACTAAAGACAACAGTTTTTCTCTTTGTTTATATATTTCCGAACAACATCTTGGTTACAGAAGCTAATTCATATTTGGCAGACAATTTACACCCTAGATTTAAGCCAATAAATGCAATATTTTACTCCACTTTCCTGTTCCTTGATTCAACTGTTCTGTTACCAATTCTGTAATTCCCTCTACAATCGTGCTGTGCTGCTCCAAAAATTCCCTCGAAAACATTATTGCCAGTATACACAAAACAGAACATAATTTTGTTTTTTGCTTATATTTTTATTATTTTATTATATTTTTTGGAAATATCTCCTTAGATGGATTGCATTCTGTTATCTCCACATACTAATAACTGAATTTTACCCATAAACATAAGGAAAATGAAATAATTGAGAAAAATCGTGAGTTACAGTATACGCGCAATTTTTTATGCGCATGGGAGTACCTCGAGGTAAATTTACCCTAGGATCTTCTTACCCAATTCAGTTTCCTTAAACTCAAAGAAAAAAAGACAATATATAATATATTAATACCATACAGAAGTGTACATCAACATTTGTGAATATATACCAGTTGGTAAATCTATCCTAGGATAATCATAACCCCTGTAGATTTTCCTTAAAGTCAAAAAAGTAAAGAAAAACAAAATGTTTGTACCATAGTGAGGTGCACATCTATATTAGTGAACATCTACCAGGGGCTAAATTTTTCGTAGAATACTGTTACCCTCCTGTCGGTTCTCCTTAAACTCAAAGAATGTAAAGAAAAATATATATATATAATATCAATACCATAGTGAGGTGTACATCTACATTAGTGAAGATATACAGGGGTAAACCAATCATAGGATATTGTTACCCCCTCTTGGATTTTCCTTAAAATCAAAGAAATTAAAGACAAGACTTATATTATTAATACCATACTGAGAAGTACATGTACATTTGTGAACATATACCGGGGAGCTAAATCTGTCGTAGATTATTCTTTCTGCTCTGTCGGTGTTTATAGAGTATTATTACCATAGTGAGGTGTACATGTATTTTAGCGTATATATACCGGGGGGAAATCTATCCCAGTATATTAATAACCCCCTGTGGGATATCCTTAAACTCAAAGAAGCAAAGACAAACTTATATTATTAATACCATAGTGAGGTATACATCTAAGTGAGTTAACATATAACGGTTGTATATTTGTTTTAGAGTATTCTTCCTTTCTATTTGTCGGTTTCCCTTAAAACTCAAAGAATATAAAGGCAAAATATATAGTACTAATACAATAGGGGTGTACATCTACATTAGTGAACGTATACCTTTTTGTAAATCTATCCTAGGATATTTTTACCCCGGTCCTTTTCCCTCAAAATCAAAGAAAATAAGGACAAAACATGTATTATTATTTCCATAGTGAGATGTTCAGCTGCATTAGTGAACATATACCAGGAGTATATGTATCCTAGGATGTTCTTCCCCTTACCTCCTTTCCTTAAATTCAAAGAAATAAAGATGAGTCATAATATTAATACCACAGCGAGTTGTAGATCTACATTATTGAACATTACCGGGAGGTAAATCTGTTCCAGTATATTCTCACCTAACTGTCGGTTTCTTTTATTATAAAATGAAAATACAGACAAAACATATAATTTTAATACTATATTGAGGTTTACATCTACACTAGTGAACATATACCGGGGGTAAATCTATCCCAGGATATTCTACTTCCTGTCGGATTTCCTTAGACTCAAAGAAAATAAAGGCAAAATATATAATACTAATACAATAGTGAGGTTTTCATCTATATTAGTTAACTTGTATCGGATTTAAATCTATCCTAGGATATTCTTACCCCGATGTCGGTTTTCCTTAATCTGAAAGAAAGTAATGACAAAACATAATATTAATACCATAATTAGGTGTACATCTTCATTAGTGATCATATACAAGGGGGTAAAACTATCCTAGGATATTCTTACCAAAGTGTTGGTTATAGTTAAACTCAAAGAAAATAAATAAAACCATATAATATTAATATCATAGTGAGATGCAAATCTATATTAATGAACATATACAAGGGGTTAAATAAATGGTAGGATATTTTTAACCACCCTGTCGGTTTTCCTGAACCTGGTTTATCCTTGCATTACTATACGGTCGTATTGCGCGCGACGACTTTATATTGTTTTCCTCTGGTTAGTTTGACAAAGACTCACGTGTAGCGCTGTCAATTCTCAGCTAACGATGTGTTTGACACGATCTTGAAGCTTGAAGCTTGATGTTTGAAGCTTGAGATTTCTTGGTTTAGTGTGGATTTACGTGCATCCGAAAATCTTTATGCTTCTAGAGTTGCAACAATGTGACTTAGTAAAAGGTAAGAATTTATTTGATCTGTACATTGTTCTTAACATATTCCCAATTATTGTGTGTTTTGATTCAGAAAGTAGTCAGATGTTGAGATAAATAGTGTATTGTTTTAAGAAACAAACACGTACGGTGTGCAGAGCCATGTATCATTCATGTTACGACATGGTCACGCTAGGCTGTCGTAGTAGTATTAAGGCTTAGTAAATCTTAATTTTTCCGTCCTAATAGAAACTGTTCCTTTGCATTTCCAGGTACTTAGCAGTGCATGAAGTATTGAAAGAACTTCAGAAACCAGACGAAATTGGCGATGGAGAAATAGAGTGTATATTTAATGAGCCTCCACAATCAAATATTGTATCTGACGAGGATTCGGCAGACGATGTTGCCGGTTTGATAGACAACCTAAGTGGGAGAATGAATGCTTTCGCAGAAGTAGTATTCACCAGCGACATGCTTGAAAACTGTTGGGCGTGATCACTTGTATTGAAATCATGGCAATCCATCCTCTCATGATTCGCCCTTTCAAAACTGAAACATGGCGCAAACTATGAGCGCTAGTTCATTGTACTTGATTTTCATTGACCGTGATTTTATTTTTTATATCGGACTTCCGAAGAATAAATTAGAGATCACGCCTTCAATTTTCAAATAAAGGAAGAAGAAAGAAGAAGAAGAAGAAGAAAGGGAAAATGTAAGTCGAGAAGATGAAGAGAAGAAAAGGAATAGGGAAGGAAAGTGAAGAGAGAGAGAAATACGGAATGATTACGGAAAAGCGATAAAAGGTTATATTAATCGTTGAAAAATAACCATTTAATGAACTACTGACAGAGAATTCAATTTGAGCTGATTTAGAGTACTCACGTGTTCCCACATACAACCCAGACCTGGGACAAGATAACTACACAAGAGAGAGTTATCCGAACCCAGCCCCGGTGTTGAGAAAATTTAATTAAATTAGTTGTTAATTATTTTGTAATGCTAATAATCCAACTATTATTTAGCATTCGTTGATCACAGTTGTGATAGATTGCACATTTGTTATACAGAAAAAAATACGATATCAATATTTATTTAATTTAATAACTGTCTTTTCTTTTATAGATGAAAATTCTGGACATTTGATGAGATCGTCGTTTATTTTAGTATATCGAATCAATTTGGTTGATCGAGTTATCTTATTGGCTTAACTGTTTCTCAGAGCCGAGTGAACTTGAATTGAAGGTTAGATTGTATGATATACAAAACAAATTAACATACATAAATCACCTTATAGGACTATGATTATTTTAAATACTACAAATTAGTCTTAAATTCTAAACTTAAAACTAACTACTATTCCCACTCACACTCTCACTCATACAGGACAATGATATCATAGTCAAAGGAAACAAAACAACTACAGTGGGTTATACATTTATTAATATCTGTTATAAAACATTATGCAACATGCACTATATACACATATATTAGTATATCAACATTACGATTAATATATAAAATAAAACATACGTCGTCATACTAACAAGTTCAATGTTTACCTATGTATATCTGACAAAAGAAAGAAAAAATTTAGGTTTGTTTATTTAACGTACAATTAGAACACATCACATATTTAACGTACTTCACATACATAGTTTGAATCGTGATTGAGAAAGAAATACGAAATTATCAATGAAAACAAAGGAAACTTTGGATTTTACATAAAGGTGAGTCCTTTCTCACTCGATCACTCTATATAAACTTAAATTGAAGTTTTATTGGAATATCATGAGTCCATTTCTCATTTGATGAAATGCTTACTAATACCACCATTTAAGTGTTTACTAATTCCACTACAACCACACGGAACTGCTACCCTTTTGGGTATCGTTCGATAATTTTATCCCTGTATTATACATTAATTATGTAGGCTATGGGTGCTCACTTTAACACCCTCGGTAAATATACATATATGTATATATACTTCGAGACTTTGCACTCTACGAGGAATGCGTATGAATAGTATAGCCATATTCGTCATATTCAGTCATATTCAGTCATATACCATCATAGTTATGGTTATCGCATAGTCGATATGCTATGTGTAAACACACATATTTTCACTCGAAGTCCAAGGAAGAATTCACTTTATTTTATTTATTCGATGAAGCGAACATAAGAACTTCACTGATCTTGCTCGGAGGATAGCGGGACAGGTAAAATATTTCAAATATGGATATATAAAGTTATTTGATTTGCAACGAATTTTCTTATGAATGAGGTCACAGAAATAGGGGATAGTCTGTCTTCAGTTAAATTGACATGCCATTTATAATAACAACCACTAGTTTACTTACTGAGATTAAATTATTCAAGCAGAATCATGCACAGAAAATGCCGGTATTCTTACTACAATTCGAATTCCATTAGTGGAAACGGTATTCATTAATTCCATTAAAACACAACAAAATTTAAAACCAACTTTTTCCAAGAACCTCTTCCACCCGATACCAAATCGTTATCCCCACCACCATCCGAACTTTTTGGCCAGAAGATAATAAAGTGAGTACAAAGAACACTCATTTTACCCACAAGAAATTCAGTATATATAATTTTGAATGAGAGCCGACACGGATTATACGCCCGGACATTGCAGAAAAGACTACAAGTGCTCAGTTATTCTCCTGGTAATAAGTAATTCTTCTCAACTCATCATCATGCAGTGTGCAACCTTCATCATGAGTACTTGCGCCATAATTAACAATGAGTGAATAAATTAGTGAAATGTGATATTAAATATTTATGCAAAAGATAGTACTTAAGTGCGAGTTTTCACAGAATTTTAACAATAAAGTGTTGTACATTAAGCCCACGATCAATGACGAACGAAGGTTCGATGCTATACAGGATGGAGAACGGGCTAACGCGAAGTTCCGAGGGGGTTTTATTCACACACGAAGTGGAGGTCTGTAGAAAGTCCGGCCAACGTGCGTGTTGTTCCTTGGTAAGGAAACGCAATGCATTTTGAATGACTCCAGTTCGATTCTCAGCATGCCAAGGGTTTGATGATAGAGGGTAGCGCGTAACGAAGTTCTACACCCATCCTAGATAAAAATTGCCTCGTCTTAGTGGACGTGTGAGATGTTTGTTTCTCCATGAAAAGGAGAGACGGACAGGGGTATGGTGTTACTATATGGTCCATAAAGAAACTAATAAACGCTTCTGATGTTGGAGATTTTACAGGAGCTGTGATCACGTAACCACTCGCATGGTCTGTTGCCAAATAAAAGTATTGATATTTGTCTAGTGCGGAAGCGATTAACTTCCCCGCCAAGTCTATGGAAAAGCACTTGAAGACGGTTTCAAGGGGTAATTGTTGCACCGTTTCTACACACGGCTTATACTACCGTTTAAATAAGGAGCATTCATGACACCGGGCTAATTTCCGGTATAACCATTGTTTCATATGCGGGAAGTAATACTTCGTTTTTATTAGCAGATGTAATTTTATGTACCCAGGGTGAGTTAATGAATGCGTGTGTAGCTCTGCAAAGATCGAATCCCGTAATCAGTTAGGAACACGGAGTACTAATATGTCATTCGGTATGGCCCTAATCTTTCGATACAAGATACCATTTGAGATAGTGAATTGCTTTTTCCATTGCTTGAATTGGCGATGAGAAGTATCTTCTGATTCCAATGTCCGTATGATCTGACCTAGGAGGGAGTCCTGACACTGTAGTTCACTCATATCCACTCTTTTGTCTAAGGTCAACATCTGGTACTCATGAGGTGTCTCTTCCGCTTCCGCTATTGTTTCCTGCGTAACCTGAAGTCGGTTCCTACTCAATATGCCCGCCAATCCATTCTTGCATCCGCTCAAGTCTTTGATGGTGAAAGAAAATTTGCTGCAAAAATCTCGCCACCTCAGCAATTTGGGACTGTGATTCGAGGTTTTCATAGCTGTGACCGCTAGTGAGTCCGTGTAAATCGTGAATTCTTGGACAATTAAATATTTGTAGAATTTCTTAAGACCGAAATATACCGCGTACGGTTCCAATTCGTATATTGGTGGGGGCGTCCTCCGTGGCGGATGACGAGATGATGCAAACTGCACAGGATGCTAGTCGGCATCAATGGAGCGCTTTTGTAGTACACAGGCTCCGACGCCTAGTAAGCTCGAGTCCACCACCAAGGCATGGGACGTATCGTGGGTGGAATATATCTGAAGAAGGGGTGGATTAGTGAAAGCATTGCGCATTTGTTGGAATGCGCTCTCGTATTCATTTGTCCAAACTAATTTCTTTGGAGATCAATTCAAGGCTTGATATAGCGGTGCTAAGTTAAGGGAAATATTAGCAATGAAAGTGCGAAAGAAATTCATCGGGGCCAGCCAAGACCGTAATTGCTTCACGGTTTGGGGCTTCGGGATATTCAAAATGGCCACATATTTAGCTGGGTCCGGTTGAATATGACCTGCTCGGACTATGAAACCAAGACACTTTAGCGTTGTAACACCAAACATTGATTTTTTAAGGTTAAACAAAACCGAATAACGTTATGCAATACCTAAGACTTTTTCTAAACTAACCAGAAGTTCTTCAAACGTTCTCGCGCCAAGATATAGATCATCCACATACATAGTAAGGTAGTTGGGATCAACGTTTTCGAAAATATCACGCAAAACGCGCTGGAGCATAATCGTGCTGTTGACATGCCCCATGGACATAGCTGTAAGTTGGTACATCAAATGTTTCAGATTTAGAGACAGAACTGAAAATGAAGTGAATGGACGGTCGTTCGGATCCAAGAGGGCCTGAAAAAAGTACTGGGTTAAATCAGAAGAGCAGTAATATGTAGCGTCTGCAAGGTTCTCGATAACGTCCGCCATGTTGCCCAGGGAATAGCGAATTGGATGGCAGGCAACATGTATCCTACGGAAGTCCAAAGAAATTCGAAGGTCCTCAAAATTAGGTTTGGCAACTACTAGAATATTTTTTCTAGTCGCAGATTGCATAATTCCATGCTACCCATCTCTAGTAATTTAAGTATTTGTTGTTTCGCCTTAACCTGTGGGGCACTGTAAACATCGGGGATAGAAAAAGTTCTCTATATAGTAAGTCTAGAGTTGCTTCATAAGCGTATATGTGTGAAAAATCAGTATCAGACCATTTAAAAACACCGGCATATTTTATGATCACATCCCTTAATTTCTGTTGTTGTTCACTACTTAGTTAATTTTAAATTGTTCAGGATCAATAAGGTTACCAATTCTAGCAAGCCGGTTTTGTTTTCTCCAGTGCATGCTCATCAGTTGGTGTGAACAACTTACGTACCGTGTTTACGTGTAGCGACTCCGGAATGTCTGGTAGAACAGACACAATAGCCAAAGGCGTTCCCTTGTGAGAGCGTTTGGCTTGGAAGCGAGCAATAAAGCAACGTTTCAAGTTGCTGTTGATACGAGTATTATGTGAACAGCAGTAAAATTAACAGCTAATGGTGGGTCAAGTTGAATGAAAACAACAGAGCAGTAGGTGTGATTGGAAGTTGAAGTAATAAGTAGTTTGTCGATAATTACTAACATATTTAGGAAAAAATAAAGGAACGCAATTGTCTTAAAATGTCAGGTATTAATATGATTCATTTGGCAGAAAGGAGTGTTTGGAAGCAGAAGCAGACTCTTGGTGGTCCTTGGTTGAAAGCATGTCTAAGAATAAAATAAAAAGAGTGCAAAATTCGAATTTGTCACATATTTACAATTGAAAAGCGAACTTATTCAGTAGGGCAAAAGGACTGTTTAAACACTGAAGAAGATTCTTGCTTACTGTAATTTGCCGACCTATATAAGAAAAAAGTATATAACGCAATTGTCGCAAATTGTCAGACATTTACAATTGCAATGGTGTCTATGCAGTAGGACGAACGGTGTGTTTGGAAGCTGAAGCAGACTCTTGGTGAACATTAGTTAGTGACGGATTTAAGAGTAAAATGATGAAACAAAACTGTTGTAAATTGTTGGATTTTTACAATTGAACAGTGAGCCCATTAAATATATTAAGAATGAAATGAAACAATAGAATTTTCCGAAGTAGACAGATATTTACAATTTCAAAGACACTCTGTTCAGTACGGCGAAAGAAGTGCTTGGTAGCTGAAGTAGACTCTGGCTCATAACTAGTTGCCAACATACATAAGAATAAAATGAATTAACAGAATTCTAGTAAATTGCCAAAATTTTTGCAATTGGAATCGCGTATATGCAGTAGAGCTAAAGGAGTGCTTGGAATATGAAGCATACTCTCGCTGATCGTTAGTTCAAAAATTATTTAAGAATAAAATGAAAGAACGGAAATGTCGAAATAACATCTTTTCAATTGAAAAGCAAATCCATTCAGTAGAACGAAAGATGTGTGTCGAATATTAAGCAGAAACTTGCTCATCCTTAGTTCCTGACTTATTTAAGAATAAAACTGGCGAATGGAACACTCGTAAAACGAAAGTTATTTACAATTGAGAAGTTAGTCTTTGAGTAGAGCGAAAGCTCTGCTTCTGTTATATAAAGGAAACTCTTGATGATCGTTACTTACTGAATTAATTTAAGAAATATGAAATAAAGAAATCGTCGAAGTTTTTCAGATGTTTACAATGGGAATGTGAGTCTATTCAGTAGTGTGGAAGGGGTGTTTCGAACCTGAAGTAGACAATTGCTGATCAGTAGTTGTCCACATATTTAACAATGAAATGATAGATCGGAAATGTCGTAATTTATGAGATATCTAAATATGAAAAGTGAGGTCATTCAATATGGCAAAGGGACTTTTTCAAAGATGAAGTAGAGTCTTGCTGGTCATTAGTTACTGACAACAGTTAGAATAAAATGAGAGAACGGAATTGTCGTTAATTGTCTAATATCAAGAATTGAAAACAAGTCTATTCAGTTTCCTGAAAGAAGTGTTTGGAAGCTGAAGTAGACATACTGGTCGGTAGTTGCGACATATTTAAGAATCAAAGGATAGAACGGGATTGCAATAAATTATCAAAAGCATTTTTGATTTGACACGTGATTCTATTCACTAAAGAGAAGCCTGGAAGGAGACGCATAATATCGGCGATCACTAGTTGAAGGAATACTTAAGAATAAAATGAAAGAAAGAATTCCGAAAATTCTCAGATTTTTACAATTTAATAATGAGGAAACTAAGCACGGCGAAAGGACTGTTTGGAAGCAGAGCAGTCTTGGTATTTGTTGCTTACTGACGTGTGTAAGAATGAAGGGAAAGAATGGAAATGTCGTAAATTGTCAGATATTTACAACTGATAACATACTACTTAGCAGGTAAAACGACTTACCAAAGGTAGTCGTCAACCCTGGTTCGGCTAATAATATAAGTGTATCTTTAGTGGCAGTAATTGTTTACACCTTAAAATATCTTCAGTAATTGTATCCACTAGTATTATCACCTTTTCTACTAAAATTACAAGTCGATGATGAGTATTAAATAATTTATTCGTTGATTCTCTTTTAACGTACATTCACACAAAACTGTCTTGCAATCATACATGTTAGTTAGGTATCCATAAACAACTACATAGGAACCAAAATATACAATAATGTATATTTCTTACATATATTAAAACATTCTTCTTTTGTTATTTTTAATTAACATTCTATCAGGTATAGTGCTTGTGTAGAAGCACTTTCTGCCCAAGATACAGGTAATTATCAACCGATACAAAGTATCTCGTTGTATAAAATGTCGCCCGATAATGGGACTAAATATAAAAGTTACAAGGGATTGACTTTTATATTTAAGAACCACTGGTCCATTTATATTAATGATATTACATTAATTATGTCCTTTACATTTTGATCGCCCCTCGTATATAACTTCTTTAAATTTCCTTCATATAGATACATTTATAATAAGTCTTTTATTCCATTAATATTTATCTTTTATTATAAAAACGCCGTCGCTTACTAATATAATCAACGAAGGGTGCGAAGTCAAAAACGTAAGAGGCAATTACATTTTAAAACATAAATCACAATGATCAACAGTTTCAGTCATCATTAGAAACGGTGATGTTAAAAAAAATGTTTGATCTTTCCAGGGCGCATTATATAATAACTACGTTAGATGATATTTTTAATGTATACATCGTATCAATAAGGCGTCAGAATACAGAAGAATCTTATTCGAGTAACATATAAGGTAGCGCATGAAGACAGTCGTCGGATAATTAGCTTAATAGAATGAACCTTATACTTAACATAATCTTTGACAACAAAGTTTCAACACAAATCAATATAATATAAATAACCTTTGCTTTTAATCAATTATGAATCGAATTATAATTCTTCACATTAACAAGAAAGAATTAAAATCATTTGAAAATTATCATTTGTTGAAACAAACGTGATAAAGTATCTAAAAGTCATAAGGGTTGTTTTCATTATTGACATTAACACATAAATTTGAAGATAAATGTTCATAAGAATCTATAGCTGATATGGGTTTAACCCTTACTTCATCAACTGCAGTCAGTTTAAATTCGCACTTGCATATGATTCTAATAAAGTACATTGTACTGCACAATCGTGATTATGTTCCGCACTATTTTGTACATGAATTGCGTCATGACTTTGATTTTGATACGAAGTGCCATCTCTTGAACTACGGTTATGTCTATACATAGGATTTATAGCATTTCTAGAATTTCGCCATGTATTTCGACTGTTTTTGAGTCTACTTCGATTAAGTGATCTGACATAATTATTGTCACGATTGGTTAGGTTAGGTGGATTCCCATCATATCTTTGTCTATTTTGACCGTTCTGATTGTTTAAATTCACTCGATTTAGGTTGTGTTCCGTATCGTTCACATTACGGATATTTAGATTCCGAACAGGTACAAGGTGATCTGATTTGTTTTTAATTTTGCCTAATCCCGCTTGATGATTCTGAGCATGGTATTGAGTTTCATAACATTGGACAAGCATTAATAGGTGATTAAAACTCATGCATTGCGTAGAAAACAGGATCTGTTGTAGTTTAAACGGTAGTAAATTTCGAATTGATGCAATCACTCTAGATTCCGATTGCCGTGGATTTACGACTTTTAATTCGTTATACGTATTTACAACAAAATCAACAACAGATTTGTGTAAGCGAGGATTAAAAGGTTGGTTTCTAATCGTGGCATCTCTGTTTGCAAGTAAAAAGTCGTTTTCGTAATTTGCAATCAGCGCTGCTTTGAATTCCTCATATGTATTGACGTGATCTCGTACTGCTTTAAACCATAAAGAACATGGTGGGAGTAATAAATGAGGGATTAGTTTCATATATTGGGATTTATCTATACACATTATACTGCACTCATCCTGAAATTTTTCTAGGAAAGAAGTAGCATTTTCATTACATTTACCACTAAACTTACTCATAGCACGTATTTCGCTCATCTTTACACTTAACTTTACCTTCCTTTCACCATTTCGTGTTCGTGTTGAGTGACAATTCCTACCTACTGCGTGATGTGTGATTCCACCATCTCTTTTCCGCCCATCTGTATTCCTTGGATGAATTCTTTCCAAAATAATGTCCTCATCGGATGGATTACTTGAAGAAGAGATAACATAAGGTCCACGTTGATCTGCTGCGGGTGAATGCGAGGTCATCTCTTGTGAACAAGGGAACTCCAAACGATCATTAACCATGTTGTTGTGGTATGCGTTGTCCTTAATCTGTAACGTCCTAATTTCCTCTTGTAAGGTAGATATCAATTGAGTATTTGCACGTATTTGGTTAGAATTATCTGTGACCTGGATCTTTTGCTGACGAACAGAAGATTCTATTACTTCCAAATCCTTTTTTACACAATTGACTTCTTGGATTACATGGTTGTAATTATCCTGGCAATCTTCAGATAATCTTTTTAGCTTTTCATCAAACTGTAACGTGATGTCTCTCACCGCCTGGATAACAGATTGTTTCGTCTCTTCTGATTTTTGATCTATTTGTTCCAAACCTCTACTCAATTCGTTGGACATCTGAGCCAAATTTTGCTTCATGGCTTCTAAATCGTCTTTTCGACTTTGTTCCTGTCGCTGTAATGCCATTAAAATTTTGTCTTCCAATGTCAACATTTCGGGTGTAATGGGAGCTATATTTTGCTCGTTGTTAACACTGTCAACAGTTTCATTTTCTACTATCTCACCGATCATAATTTTTCTTGTGATTACTCTGCCACTTCTGAGAATAGTTGAGTTCGTATTCATGAACCTTCTTACTGAGGTAAATTCACCCTTACTTTAGACTTCGGGATATGAATTTACAAGACTCCCGGGTGAGGTAAACCAAAAATTTTACAACGACTTACCAAAGGTAGTCCTCAACCCTGGTTCGGCTAATAATATAAGTGTATCTTTAGTGGCAGTAATTGTTTACACCTTAAAATATCTTCAGTAATTGTATCCACTAGTATTATCACCTTTTCTACTAAAATTACAAGTCGATGATGAGTATTAAATAATTTATTCGTTGATTCTCTTTTAACGTATATTCACACAAAACTGTCTTGCAATCATACATGTTAGTTAGGTATCCATAAACAACTACATAGCAACCAAAATATACAATAATGTATATTTCTTACATATATTAAAACATTCTTCTTTTGTTATTTTTAATTAACATTCTATCAGGTATAGTGCTTGTGTAGAAGCACTTTCTGCCCAAGATACAGGTAATTATCAACCGATACAAAGTATCTCGTTGTACAGGGCGAAAGGAGTGTTTCGAAGATGAAGCCAGCTCTCCCTGATCGCTAGATAATTACATATTTAGGAAAAATGAAGGAACGCAATTGTCGTAATTTTCAGATATTTACAATTGGTAAGTGTCTATTCAGTAAGGCGAAAGATGTGTTTCGAGGATGAAGGAGGCTCTTCTTGATGGTTAGCTACTGATATATTTCTGAATTAAATAAAATTACAGAATTGTTGTATTTGGTCAGATATTTATAATTGAAGAGTGATTCTAATTGATAGGACCAGAGAGTGTTTGGAGGCTGAAGAAATTAGACTTGCTAATCGCTAGAAACTGACATATTTAATAATAAAATGAAAGAACGGAATCTTGGGTAAGTTGTCAGATATTTACAGTTGAAAAGTTACTCCATTTAGCAGGACGAAAAGAGTTTTGAAGACGAGGCAGATTCTTGCTGATCGATAGTTACTGACATATTTGTGAATAGAACGAAAGAACAGAATTGTCGTAAAATTTATATATTAAGTACTGGAAATGAGTCTATTTAGTATTCCGAAAGGAGTGTTTGGAAGCTGAAGCAGACTCTTTGTTCAAGACAAATTTAAGAAAAAAGTAAGAACGGAATTGTCGTAAATTCTGTGTCATTCACATTTCAAAGTGATAGTATTCACTTGGACGAAAGAAGAGTTTGGAAGATGTAGCAGACACTAGCTGATCATTAGTTGCCGACATATTTAACAATAAAATAAAAGAACGTAATTGTCGTAAATTGTCACTTATTTTTAATTAAAAAACGAATCTATTCAGTAGGAACCTGAAGCAGACTCTTGCTGATCGTAAGTTCTAGACATATTTAAGAATATAATGAATAAACGAAATTGTCGTAATTTGTCAGATATTTAAAATTCAAGAGTGACTGCAATATAGAGGCGAGAGAAGTTTTTGAAAGCTGAAATAATTAGACTCTCATTTATCGCTAGTTACTTAAATGTCTAACAATAAAATGAAGTTGCGAAACAGTTGTAAATCGTCAGATATTTGCTACTGAAAAGTAAGCTCATTGGGTAGGGACAAAAGTGTGTTTTGGAACATAAAAAAATCCTCTTCATTATCGTTCATTACTGAACTATTTTAGAAAAAATGAAAGAAAGGAGTTGTAAATTGTCACATATTTACAGTTGAAAAGCGAGTTATTCAGTAGAGAGAAAGGAGAGTTTGGAAGCTGAAGTAAACTCTTTCTTATCAGTTTTCCCCGACATATTTAAGAATGACATGAAATAAGCGAGTTCTCGTATTTTGTCAGATATTTAGAATTGGTAAGTGAGTCCATCCAGTAGATCGAAAGGAGTGTTTGGAAGATGAAGCAAGTTGTTGTTAGTCGATAGTTACTAACATAGGAATAAAATGATTGAACGAAACAGTCGTAAATTGTCACATGTTTACAATTGAAAAGTGAGTCCACTGAGTAGGGTGAAAGGTGTGATAGATTCGTAAAGCAGAGTTTTACTGATTGTTAGTTGCTTAACTATTTTTATAGTAAATTCAAAGAATGGAATTGTCGTAAATTATCAGATGTGAAGAATTGAAAATTGAGTCCATTCACTAAGGCGAAAGCTGTGCTTGGAACCTGATGTAGACTCTTGACGACCGCTAGTAAAAGACGCAATTAGCATTCAAATTAAAAAATACAATTCTCAGATATTTACAATTGAAAAGTGAGTCCACTCAGCAGAGTGAAAGAAGTGCTTGGAAGCTAAGGCAGTCTTGCTGGTCGTCAGTCACATTTTTCAGAATAAAATGAAAGAACGAAATTGTCGAAACTTGTCGGATATTAACAATTGAAAAGTGAGTCCATTGAGTCGGGTGAAAGGCGTGTATTTGGTCTATAAAGCAGACTCTTGATTATTGATGAACTATTTTAGGATATTATGAATAATGGAGTTGTTGCAATTGGTCAGATGTTTACAACTGAGGTGTGAGTCTATTCACTAGGACTAAAGGAGTGTTTGGAAGATGAAATAGATTATTGCTGATCGGTAGTTGTCGTCATATTTTAGAACGAAATGAAAGAACGGAGTTGTTGTAATTAGTCAGATTTTTACAATTGTTAAGTGAGTACACTCAGTAAAACGAATTCACTGTTTCAGACATGAAGGTCACTCTTGTTGATCGTTTGTTCCTGAAATATTTAAGAATAAAATAAAATTGCGGAATTGCCGTAATTTGTCAGATATTTCAAATTCTAAAGTAAGTACATTCACTATTGCCAAAAGAGATCTTAGAACACGAAGCAGACTCTTGCCGATCATTAGTTACTGTCATAATTAAGCTGAGTCTTGCTGGTTGCTAGTTACTGACATTAAAGGATAAAGTGAATGACATTAAAGGAACGGAATTTTCGTAATTTGTCAGATTTTTACAATTGGAAGTGTGTTTATTCAGTGGGTCTAAAGTGGTTTTAGAAAATAAACCAGTCTTGCCGATCGTTAGTTACTGACATATTTGGAACCTGAAGTAGACTCTCGTTGATCGTTAGTTACTAATATATTTGAGAGTAGAATGTGAGAATGAAATTGTCATAGATTGTCAGATATAAACTATCTAAAAATGAGTCCATTCAGTAAGGCGATAGGAGAGTTTGGAAAATGAAGCAGGCTCTTCTACATCAATAGTTACTGAATAATATTATGAAATAAAGGAACTGTCGTAATTTATCAGATATTTACTTTGAAAAGTGATTGTAATACATATGGCGAAAGGAGTGTTTGGAAGTTGTAGTATTAAGACTCTTGTTGATCGTAAATTACTGACATATTTAGGAATAAAATTAAAACACGGAATTGACAAAAATTGTCCAATATTTAGAACTGAAAATGAGTCAATTCAGTAAGGTGAAAACAGATTTTAGACAACGAATCAGACCCTAGTTGATCCGTAGTTACTGATAAATGTAAGAATAAAATGACATGACGGAATTGTTGTTAATTGGTAGATATTTGCAATTGAAGTGAGACTCCAATATAAAAGGCAGAAAGGACTGTTTCGAAGCTGAAGCAAGTAGGGTATGGGCATCTTTTCGACATTTATAAATATTCATGAGTGTCGATATTTCTGACATTTTAGCAGTTCCTAATGCACGTTTTAAAAAATGGATACACCCTTTTTTCCCGCATATTAATGACACATAATGTATGCAGGTGCGGCCGGAGGTAACATGACACATAATAAATGTTACGGTTAAAAGAAATGTTAATTGGACAAGCAGAATACAGAAAAGACCTTTCGGAAATAAAATATGCAGATCACACACGTAGAACAAGGTAATTCATTAATATGCAGCACATGTAACGCGACAGCTGCTGGAGAATATTCTAGAAATTTGGATCGTTGCAATGAGTGAAAGAAAGCACTGGAAACTTCCAGGTCTTTTTTCTAAGCTTATTATTGTTGGAATAGGGGAAAGAACACACTCGAAACTTCTGAAAGATTGAAGGGCATATAAATACTGATGCATTTGCATGATGTGTACACTTAGAAAGAAGAGGGCACCAAGAACAAGTGTTAACTTTGCGAAGAAGATATTTTATTACTAGGAGAGACTGAAGATTGGTAAGTACTTGTGAGCGTGTAGCCCCCCTCACTCCCATTCCATTTTAATTTTCCCAGTTTTTCTTGGCTGAATTGGAATAAGACTTCATGTACTGTACGTCGACGCAAACTGTGTTTTAGTTTAATCTTTACCTATGAGTTGGCAGTCCTGTGAGTGGTGACTTGTACTTACTGTTCACCGAACAAAAGGGATGTGATGTGGTCATGATGTTATAAAATATAGTACCACAGAATCTGAAGTAATCTAGATATACTTTTATTATTTTTATTATTATTAATATTTTAATTGTTTTATCTTAATGAAGAACACATTTAATCCTTTCTGATATATATATTCGTTGTGAAACACTCGTAGATATATTTTTTAAATATTTTCTCTGGCGTGACTGGCGCAATCTTACTGACGCCAGAAGGATAACGCGCGAAACGTGGGGTGTGTGAAAATGAACGCCATAGAAAAGAGAAGATGTACACAACTTGCCACCAATATCCAACGTTAATTTGGTGATCTTTTGTATAATTGTGTTAACATAAGCAAGAGTGAACTGCAGAAGTTACGTTATTTTATTATTTACGTAAGTTATAGTGAAGTTCCACGTAAATGTTATAAAACACTTTAACTTAGCTGAAACTAAGTAAGAGCACGTTGTTTCAGTTTCTCGCAAACGTTGCTATTCAAAAACAAATACTAAATCTAATATTGAATTTTACTCGTGTTTATGATAAAGAAACGTAGGCAAGACGAGAGATCAATTTACTTTATAGATTGTTAATCAGTGGGACCATAAGTAAGTACACTGTCAACTATGCAGCCGGACAATGGAAATTGGAGCTAACCTAGAAAACAGGATATCCGTTCAAAGAAAAATGGGAAGAAGATTCCAAAGAATTGCCCTCCAATATCTCTACTGACCCCTCCCCCTAAATCCATCAATTTACAGCGCAGTCAAGTGTGATCCGAATAAATAGCGTGTGTTAAATGATAGTGCATCGTGAAATATAAATTTTAACCGGCATTTACAGTGCTTCATCTTCTTTAAAGAAAGAAAGTAGCTAATCATATATAATTATTTCTTCGTGTAAATTCCAAATTAGTACGAATATGGGCTCACAGAGTGTCAGTACATGTTGAATAAATTTCCTAATAAAATGTTGTAATGTTGTAAACGTAAGTATTATACATAACCTGTGTTAATTGAATAAAATTTACATAATGTATATTTTTTGTGTGCATTTACCTTTACAGTATTTCTGCACAATCACTACCGAAATGGTGGATGTTATGTCTGATGACTTGTATTTATTCTGCTAATTCCAGCAGGCGTGGGAAGGACGGTGGGCACCCGCAATCGCAACCTCGATCGAATATTATTTTGGTTCGAGATCCAACTTGGAGGTTTGCGCACTCTTCATTTTAGTGTTGTCATTTGTGTAGCGAATGTCCTTCTCCCACCAACTACTAAAATCCACCATAGGTCAGGCGTACCGAATAAGAGTTGTATCCAGTGGAGTTGTAAGAATTACTTATCCCAAAATGAGAACAGGTAAGAACCAAACGAAAATTGAATACTTGGTGTTATGAAATGTTTTCCGAATAAGAACAGTCAACGAATCGAACCAAACACGATCCAATCGTGTTATGAGAATGGCGCTCCGAAACAGGAACAGAACTCTTTCACCGTACATGCAAAAGGTAGTGATTCATGTGTAGAAACGTAAAGGTATAAAGTAAGTTTCTGACTCGTATTTAGAATTTTTACATAATTGTGAAAAATGGATGCAAGTAACGTTAAGTCATTGTTAGATGCAATTAAAGCTGAAATGCAAACTTTACACGAGTCATTAGAAAATAAAATAGAAAAAAGTAATGCATCTTTAGAAAACAAAATCGAAAGAGTCAGTGAGCAAACTAATAGTGTACGGGAGTCCTTAGAGAACAAAATAGAAAAAAGTAATGAATTTTTAGAAAATAAAATTGTGGAAGTTAGTTAAATAACAAAAAAGCAGATTGACGATAAGCTTGAAGCGCAATTAGAAATATTCAGAAAAGAATGCGTAGGTAGATATGAACAAATATCTAAAGAAATAGCCGAGAAATGTGAAAAGGTTAATGATAAATGTGAGAAAATATGGGGAAAAACAGTTCAGAATTATCAAGAACTTGAGGACATTAAGGTCGATTTGGGTAAATGTGAAGAAAAGGCGGACCGTGCATTTGAGAAAATTGAAGCAATCGAGGAGTCAGTAAATAAAATTGAAGGTAATTTAGAAAACAAAGAAAAATGCTAGTGGGATTAAGTGATACGACCCATAAGTTAGAAAGAAACGTCGCAGTATTGCATAGTAGGGTTGATACTCTGTCACAGAACACTATCCCTCCCGGTATTGATGTAATCAACATGAACCAAAATATTGCTTTAATAGCTGATAGGTTGTCAAGTTTAGAAATAAAGGTAGATGAAACCCAAACGAAGTTAACCTCATTGACTGAACATGCTAGCGGAGAGGGGAGTGAACGTAGTTGGCGTAGATCAAGTATATCCGGTGACGATATTAGTAGCCATAAGTTAAAATACAGTAGTAAGGAAGAAAGTAGTAGTGCCAACCAAACAGATTGTAGTTCGTCGACAGCAAGTGAGACAACCAAATTAAAGAAGCGAATTAAAGTAAGAAAATCAGACAGGGGTGACGTAAAAAGGGCTAAACGACGAATATTGCGTCATGGTGACATCGAAATGTTCCCGAAGTTTTCAGGTTTAGAAGATGATGAGTCACCAACTTCGTTTATAGAGCAGTTTAAGATTGCAGCGCACGTGTAGATGTACCTGAATCCCAATATTTAGATGTACTAGGGATTATTTTTACCGGTAACGCTCGTGAGTGGTACAAGTCAAAATTAGGTACATTTCGTTCATTTAAAGATTTCACTAAGGAATTTAAAGCCCAATTTGCTTCGGAACAAGTCATTGCAAGTAAACTTTCAGTGTTGCAATCGCAAGCGTTCAACCCAAAAACTGATGGTACTGTTACCGACTTTGTTCATAAAACATTCAATAAGATACGTGGTTTGTCACCTAATATACCGGATACTTTCATTGTGAACACGATTAAACAGTTGATCCCTATCTCTTACCGACGACAATTAGCATTGTTCCCAAATTTAGATTTCAGTTCATTTTTGACCGCTATACAAAATCTTGAAGCACTGTATTATGACAGCAGAAATATTAACGATAGGAACAACTTTCATGGTAGAACTGTACGTGTCAATCAGGTAGATGAAGTGCAAGGGAATTATGAGAATTTTAATAAAAGGGGTAATTGTGGTAATGAAAACCGCAAAAATTCAGGTAAAGGTAAGTTTGACGGACCCAAAAGGAAGGGAATTCCGAATAAGAGAAAGTTCCATTGGAACAAAGATAAGAATAATTATAGAAGAAATAATGATCGCAATGAAGGTCAAGGTAGCAATCGTAGTAATTACGAAGATGATCACGAGTATGAAAATTCAAACCCAAACGAAAGGGTGAACTTTGTAAATAGTAACCATAATGAAAGTATGAATCGAGTACAGCCAATGCCCACGTATACTCAATCTGCACCACAATTTCCGTATTATAGTCCAAGGGTTATGTTTCCTCAAAACAAAGATCAAAATTTAAACTAACAGTGCTCTCCGACGCGAGTGCGGTTGGCAGAGTTGGTAATGTAAATAGCAATTTTGGTACTGAAAGTCAAAATGCACTCAAAAATGATTCGCAATGCGAACTTGTTGTAATTGGAAAGAACGTAGTAAATGTTGTAAGCTGGGACACCGATTCATCTGAAAGTAGTGATGAAGAACAGAAATGTAATAGTCAAGCTAGGTCAGCTGAAATAGAAGTACAGATTTTAAATCAACCAGTAGTAGCCTTGTGTGACTCTGGAGCTTCAGTTAGTATTTTGTCTTTAGAGACATGGAAACGTATAGCGTCAATCATATCACACCCTCACTTGCGACCAGCTCCACATATTTTGTTGGTGGATTTTTCAGGTAAGAAAAACAAACAGGTGCAAGGTGAAACAATATTATGTATTGAAATAGGGAAAGTTAGTTTTGACGTACGTGTGCTAGTTGTCTCTGACTTGAATACTGAATGCCTATTGGGTAGAAATTTTCTTACACAATCCAAGGCAAAAATAGATTTTGGTGATAATTCGATTACGGTTGAAAAAGAAGGAGAAATCGTTAACGTACCTATGCTAAGTGGTCAAGCTGACAATACGAAAGTTACAAAAATTCTGACTAAAGGTTATGTACAGAAAAAAGTAAATTTTGTATCTCAAGTTGGTATTGAAACTAAAATGAATGTTACTAGCGACAGTGATGATGAATCAGAAATTTTATTCGAGATTGGAAAGGTGAATGTACAGTGTCCCATAGTAAATAATTTGGTAAGTGAAAAGCAAAAACTAGAAAAGGAATGGGTTAATCATGTTGTTCTTTCTGATCAAGCTTATAATAAAATTCGTAATTCTTGTAGTAATGAAAAGGAAATGAAAGTGTTAAATTTAGAAGTTGCTAATGAAGATAAATTTTTGTTTGATTACTATTCACAACAAATGTCAGAGATTGATTGTGAGATCGAAAAATCGCATTGTAAATCGTTAGATAGAGTTGCAGTCTGTAAAACATTTGATAGTAAAATAGAAAGTGAATTTGTTTCGATTTCAGAAATAAGGGAAAAGGTTAGGGAAGCTCAATTGTATGATTTTGAGAAAGAGAAATTGTTCAAATTGTTGCTGAAACATAGGGAAATTTTTAAAAATATTCCCGGACGTTGTACTAAATTTGAATACGAAATTGAGGTAGACACTGACCAACCTTTGGTTAAAAGGCAATACAGATTACCATATAAATTCAAAGAACATATTGATTCGCAAATCGATGAGTGGTTACAATGTGGTGTAATAGAATCTTGTGTCAATCCATTCACACCCAATCTTCTTCGTGCCAAAGAAAAATACTAGTAAAATGCGAGTAGTGGTGGATTTAACCGTTTTGAACAAGCATGTAAAAATAAAACAATTGAAGGTAAATAAAATTGATGATCTGTTGTTAAAGTTTCAGGGTGCAAAGTACGTATCAAATATTGATTTGGTAGGAAGCTATACACAAGTTCCAATTTCTGAAAATTGTAGAGATTATACAGCATTCTCGTGGAATGGTAAAATGTATAGATTTACATCTATCCCTTTCGGATACGCAAACGGAGGCGTAGGATTAATGGCTTGTCTTTTGGTTGTGTTAGGTCATGCATTGTTTGATAAATTAGTTACGTACATCGATGACATTTCTGTACCAACTTTTTCTTTTGATGAACAGTTAGAAATTTTGAACTTGTTGTTTACAAAATTAGAAGAAGCCAATATGACTGTAAATTTAAAGAAATCCTCATTTTGCAATACGAGTTTTCAATTTCTTGGTTTCGTAGTCACACCTGAAGGCGTGAAAAAGGATCCGTCGTATGTAGAAACAATTCGAACATTGCCTCGTCCGAAAAATGTAAAGGAACTTAAGCGAGTGTTAGGTTTGTTCGAGTGGTGTTCTAAATTGGTATATCATTTCGCTCATTTAGCCAATCCATTGATGAACTTCTGAAAAAGAATAAAAAGTGGATTTGGACTGACGAAGTTGAGCAAAGTTTCGCTCAGTTAAAAGCATCGTTAGCTGAAGAAGTGTTATTAAATCATCCGCTGTTAGATCACGATTTTTGTCTAGTGACAGACAGTTCCTTGGTAGCAGTGGGAAGTATATTATTCCAAGAAGTTAACGGTGAAAAACACATACTTGGTTTTTACAGTAAAACTCTGAATAGTGCACAGCGAAATTTCACTATCACGGAATTAGAGGCGTATGCAATCGTTACAGCCGTACGTAAATGGGGACATTTATTATATGGCCATCACGTGAAAGTTTACACAGACCATAACTCACTAGTGTTTTTGAATAAAATTCGGCATTGGAACTCTCGTTTGGCTCGGTGGAGTCTCGAACTGCAAGGATTTAATCTGGAAATAAAGCACATTTCAGGGAGTTAAAATGTTGCCAGTGGTGCATTGTCCAGGATAGTTTTAGCCCCTCCTAGTGAAATTTTGGACATAAACAATTTAGAAGTCCTTCCATTATTCTTCAGAAACCTCACACCAGGAGAGTTGACCGAAAAACAAAAGGAACATCCTGAGTACAGTAAAATTATAAAATTTTTAGAGAAACCAAACGATCCCTACAGTAAGATGCAAAACAGAAATGTAGAGAAATTCTACAAACTAGAAAACGGTATATTGTTGTATAAGAACTTTCACTTTCCCAATAGTTGGAGAATTTGCATCCCACCAACTTTAGTAAATCTGGTAATTGAAGAAATGCATAACAACCGTGGACATTTCGGTTGTGAAACAACTGTAAGCTTCATCAGCGAGATCTGTTACTGGAAATCGATGCGGCGAGACGTGATGAACTATATTAACGATTGTCTCGAGTGCAAACGAACTAAAGTTGATACTCGACCCCCAGCTAGACCTCTAGAAACCATACAGGTGAAAGGCCCTAGGAGATTGATTTCAATTGATGTCATCGGACCTCTTGTGCCATCTCCTTCAAAGTGTAAATTTATACTCTCAGTTTTGGATGTTTTTACTCGCTACCTTGTTCTTTATCCGATCCGGAATGCTACTACGAACTGTGTAGTTAAATGTTTGGAATCATTGTACTTTGCGCACTTAGGAATACCTTCAGCTATATTAGCGGACAATGGTAGTTGTTTTATTTCTAAAAACTTCAAGCAGATAATGGAAGAATATGGTGTTAAAATATTTTATTCAACGCCCTACAATCCGGCGTCGAACGCGGTGGAGAGAATCCATCGGGATACGAACAGGTTGTTCAGACTGTTTTGTAAAGATGAGCATGGTTCTTGGGAGAAATTTATACCACAAGTTGTTGTGTTGTTGAACTATTCTATATCTAGCAGTCTTGGCGCGAGTCCAGCCAGTTTACATTTGAACATTCAGGCTGAAAAACCTATCTTCGAACATTTTGGCATTTTTACGAATGATACAAACGAAAACGATAATGAGAGTTGGGACAATAAATTAGTAATGGCAGATTTTAAAAGAAAAGAAGTGATCCGAAAGCGAAATGAAAGGTATAACTCACAACAGGAGAGTAAGCATAAAATACAGGTGAACGATCTGGTTTTCTTGAAACAGACAAACTTAAGTTCCGCAACAGACAAGAAAATCTCAAAATTTTTCAATGTGTTCAAAGGACCCTATCTTTGTGTTAATAAACCATCAAATTCAGAAAAGGTGTTCGAATTGTTAGACCCTTTGACTGGTAAATCAATTGGGTCGCATTCAGTGGATAGACTTAAGGTGTGGAAACCTACGAAACAAACTCGTAAAATTTGGTTAGACTTAGCTGTAAAACATAGTTCTGAGAAATACCATGACATCATTTCAAGCGAATTTAAAAATTCAGATTTAGAAAGTAGTGTTGAGACTGTTCTTTGTAATACATTAACTACAACACCAGTATGTTTGTCTCAAAGTGTTCAATCAAGATGTAATAACCAACGAATACATAAAATTTTAGAGAAATTGCTAGATGTTGACAAGTATTTGAATTTTCTGTACTGTAAAAATCTGTGTTCATCTGATGTGTTGGAACTTGCCTTGGTAAACTTACAAAATCCTTATGTGTTATTGAATGAGAGAGTACAAGGAATGTAAAAAGAAGGTTGTTTCATATGATATATGCAGGCATCTGTGACCCGCTATGCGACTTCCAGATGGCCGTTGATATTTCTTTTCCAAAGTAATGGAAAAACTAGGAAAGACGTATGCCAAGTTGTTGAGATGAGGTTCCCTCCCACTTTTCGGTAACATTATATTTCTGCAACGCTCGAAGTAAGCTATTTTGCTAAATCCCATTCTTTATTATTTTGAATTTTTAACCTTGTATTCTATAACTCGGCCTCATCTCGGGAGGTAAAACAAATAATTCCTTGTGGGTAGGTATCTTCATAATTTAGCCAGGCAGACCTTGTCGAGTGCTCAGAGAGAATCATAACTGAATTATTACGATGTAAAAATTTAGCTGTGAATCTTAAAGGCGCCGATAAATTTTATTAAATCTCGACAAAAACGTATGTTATTTAATATTGTAAGAAAATAAAGTTTCTAATATGCAACATGTTTTAAAAATTTGTTTACTAATGAAAGAATTCATTTTATATATTCGTGTTACCGTATTATTGCATTGTGTTTGAAGTTAACTCATAAGTTAATAGTGCTGTTTAAATGTTGTATTTTAAATGTTTGAATAATGAAAATAATACATTATTAAGAGTTATTTTGAAAATTAGTTATAAGGAAGCATATACTTATACAAATAGTTATTTTTGCATTTCATTCCGGTTGAAATATTGAAAATTTCATGTGTTTAGTATAATAAGGATATTTAGTGTTAGATGTAATAACACGAGTCAGATACTTACAAAGAAAAAAAAGAAAGAAATATTGAAATTTTATGATTTATGTAATGGTGTAAGAAATATATTAGTTAATAGAATATGAAACCTATATATGATATAAAATGAAATATAATAGATAATCAATGTTATTCAACATATATTGAAATATTGTATTATGAACATAAATGTAATCTTATATTTACACATACAAAAAAAAGAAGAGAGCCCATTTAAAATATATAGCACATAAAAATAAAATAGCCCATCTACGTTTGTGGAAAGTGTTAGTGAGCTATGATAAATCAAATAGTAATAGTGGAAGTAAGAAGAGGAATAATAACCGGAGAAATAAACTTTTGGGAAGAGGATAATTTGAAGGTTCCAGGATTCTGATAATCTTCGAAGAAGATCATCGTCCCTGTCGTACGCCATTTGTGAGCGTGTAGCCCCCCTCACTCCCATTCCATTTTAATTTTCCCAGTTTTTCTGGGCTGAATTGGAATAAGGCTTCATGTACTGTACGTCGACGCAAACTGTTTTAGTTTAATCTTTACCTATGAGTTGGCAGTCCTGTGAGTGGTGACTTGTACTTACTCTTCACCGAACAAAAGGGATGTGATGTGGTAATGATGTACCACAGAATATGAAGTAAGCTAGAAATACTTTTATTATTTTTAGTATTTTAATTATTTTATCTTAATGAAGAACACATTTAATCCTTTCTGATATATATATTCGTTGTGAAACACTCGTAGATATTTTTTTTAAATATTTTCTCTGGCGTGACTGGCGCAATCTTACTGACGCCAGAAGGATAACGCGCGAAACGTGGGGTGTGTGAAAATGGACGCCATAGAAAAGAGAAGATGTACACAACTTGCCACCAATATCCAACGTTAATTTGGTGATCTTTTGTATAATTGTGTTAACATAAGCAAGAGTGAACTGCAGAAGTTACGTTATTTTATTATTTACGTTAGTTATAGTGAAGTTCCACGAAAATATTATAAAACACTTTAACTTAGCTGAAACTAAGTAAGAGCACGTTGTTTCAGTTTCTCGCAAACGTTGCTATTCAAAAACAAATACTAAATCTAATATTGAATTTTACTCGTGTTTATGATGAAGAAACGTAGGCAAGACGAGAGATCAATTTACTTTATAGATTGTTAATCAATGGGACCATAAGTAAGTACACTGTCAACTATGCAGCCGGACAATGGAAATTGGAGCTAACCTAGATAACAGGATATCCGTTCAAAGAAAAATGGGAAGAAGATTCCAAAGAATTGCCCTCCAATATCTCTACTGACCCCCCCTAAATCCATCAATTTACAGCGCAGTAAAGTGTGATCCGAATAAATAGCGTGTGTTAAATGATAGTGCTTCGTGAAATATAAATTTTAACCGGCATTTACAGTGCTTCATCTTCTTTAAAGAAAGAAAGTAGTTAATCATATATAATTATTTCTTCGTGTAAATTCCAAATTAGTACGAATATGGGCTCACAGGGTGTCAGTACATGTTGAATAAATTTCCTAATAAAATGTTGTAATGTTGTAAACGTAAGTATTATACATAACCTGTGTTAACTGAATAAAATTTACATATTGTATATTTTTTGTGTGCATTTACCTTTACAGTATTTCTGCACAATCACTACCGAAATGGTGGATGTTATGTCTGATGACTTGTATTTATTCTGCTAATTCCAGCAGGCGTGGGAAGGACGGTGGGCACCCGCAATAGCAACCTCGATCGAATATGATTTTGGTTCGAGATCCAACTTGGAGGTTTGCGCACTCTTCATTTTAGTGTTGTCATTTGTGTAGCGAATGTCCTTCTCCCACCAACTACTAAAATCCACCATAGGTCAGGCGTACCGAATAAGAATTGTATCCAGTGGAGTTGTAAGAATTACTTATCCCAAAATGAGAACAGGTAAGAACCAAACGAAAATTGAATACTTGGTGTTATGAAATGTTTTCCGAATAAGGACAGTCAACGAACCGAACCACACACGATCCAATCGTGCCATAAGAATGGCTAGCCTGAACAGGAATCGAACCAAACACGATCCAATCGTGTTATATACTAACGTTGTAATTGTCTTGCAGTATACTTGTTCATTTTTATATGGTAAAGGAACATATTGTAATTGTTGGAAGTATAAGGGGGACAGAACTGTTTGGTTTTATCGGAAATTGATTGCGGATTTTCCGGCATTGAAAAAATGATATGGCTCGGTGTACTTTTATGGAATTATAACTTGAGTAAGATATAGTATAATGTAATATGAAGGGAATCAACATTAATGATTGCACCGGGAATCGAATGAGTATTCTCCCAAATGGAGAACCGTACGTTAAATTGTATGCTTGAAGTGTGAACTTATTACTTATACATAGCTATGAATTGTGTATGACATAGCAGGTATATATAAATTATATTGTACAGAAAGTTAGCAGAATGCGCCCCGGGAATCGAACCAGGGCTATTCCACGTGAAAAGCCGTACAATAAAACTTTTGCTTACACGGTATTTTTACTTGTATGTAGCTATGAATTGTGTAAGACGTATAACTGGTATTTAGAAAGTATAAGGGAAGTTTTATTGAGCAGGGAGCCATGATACTGCCGGAACTCGAACCAGGGCTGCCCCACGTGGAGAATCGTACGCTTGCTTGCACTGTAGACCTTTCTCAGTTATAAATGGTATATTTTACAATCTTATATTGGATAGGTAGTTAACAGAATCTGCACCGCGAATCGAACCATGGCTCTCTTACATGCAAAGCCAATATGGTTGAGAACGTTAGTGATATGTTGAATATCATATTTTTGTAATTTGAAAAGTTGTAATACGGTAACTCAGTACACTTTTTTTCTTTTCTGTTGTAGGTGCTGAAGCAAATAAGTGATAGAATCGAGAAAAGCAGAGAGCACGAAAGACGTGGATTGTAATTGGATTATCACTTAAACAGAGATAAACTAATATTCTGTAAGTATTACTATTATTATTATTATTATTATTATTATTATTATTATTATTATTTTCAAAATTTTGTTTGTTTTCAGGTTTTTTAGTCATTGTATACATATATTGATTGCACTTTTTTTGTCTTGTATTTTACAGAAAAAATGGAGTTTTACTTTGAGGAATTTAAGGTGATTGATGAAACCATTTTCGAGGGAAGACTGAGAGGTTTGGATAGTGCTGAACGTGTTTTACAGACTTGGCAACAAGTAGTGGACCTGCAAGCAGCAGGGTATATTGGATTGTCTGAAATTGTAAGTGATCTACTATCGCTTTTGTACCTATTTTATAAAAATAATCAATATATCATACTGAATAATGTTCGCTCAGCAGCGAACATTATAGAGCTTTTTGACCACGGATTTTTCCGTGAAGATCGACTGTATCATGCGGCATTTATGTCATATTTAAATTATATGGCCTCTGAGAAGAGGCAGTTAGAGCGAGTGAGTGATAAAAGTGTATCCGCGTTCTTTTCATTTACGGGAAATCGAGAAAATGTTCAATCAGAACATAATGATGATGATGATGACTCATTACATATTGATTGGGCACTATTAAATGAAATTAATTTGGATGAACCATTAGAAATTCAAAATTCCGAAACTGACTTTACAGAGATGTTGTGGCAAAAAATACAAGAAATTGAGGAAGAAAATGCGCGTGTTGATCGTCTGAATAATGCACATTATTCAGAAGATATGCGACCCACAACTTCTCAGCACCCTCCATTGCGAGGGTATGGAGGGAATGAAATAGAGTGTAATATGTTTGAAATTGTGGGGAGAAATGTGAGAGAGTACCCGCGTTTCAATGTGAAAGGGGTGGAAATTATTGTAAAACCAACGGTGCAACATGTAATTACAAATCCCATGGATTATATTACATCCATGATGGATTATGCGCTTTCTACCGTTCTGAGGGATACACGACCCCACGATTTTGTTGGTTTAAGAATAAATTCCGACCGAGATCTCCTGAATAAAGAAGTGTTTGTTCCATGGCGAAAACGTCAAAATTTGAATACCGATGTGGTTCTTAGAACGGTGGAGAACGTACTAAATAGCAATGAATCATTTCTTTTAGGAAATCAATTAGAATTCCGGTTTGACATCGTTGATGGATTACACGGACAGGGTATACCTAAACGCGCAGCGGTAAGAAAATATGCAGAAATGAGCATTTTTTTTTCAAGGATCATGTGGTGGCCACAAAGGCTAGTGATTTTCCTTGTCTGCCAAAATCCATAGTATATTGGATTACGAAACATGAACAAAGTAAGGATGCACTATCTGTTATGACCCTGCCTACACGCAAAACATGGGAAAATAAAGCACAAAAATTGTGTAACGATGCAAAAATGTACGTTGAACGGAAACAGGGATTTGATTTGGAAGATGTAGTTGCTTTTCAAAATTATTTAATGAAAAAGAATTATCAAATTCTAGCATATGAATTACCTGAAGATTCCAGCACACCTGTGGTACGCTACCCAGGAATAAATGCGGAGAAAAAGATATTTATTCTGTATCAGAGAGGGGATACTGTGGGCCATTTCCAGCCCATTAAGAATATTAATTCATTTATGGGTAAGAGGAATTTTTGCTTTTCATGCTCGGAAGGATTTAGATCAGATCGTAGTGCTCACCAATGTCAGATGAGATGTTCGTACTGTGAACATTTTCATGGTAAAGAAACTAACGAGAAATTGGTACATTGTACACAATGTAATAGAAACTTTGCTGAATTCACTTGCTTTAATAACCATTTAACACTAAATAAAGTAAAGAAATCCACATGTGATTACGTGAAATTGTGTAACGCATGTGGCGTAATTTACGATGTGAGAAAAAGAAAATCTTCTCATGTATGCGGCGACTACTATTGTAGTCTTTGTAATGTGCACGTAACTGTTGGCCATCGATGTTTCGTTCAAAAGTGTAAACTAAAACGCACTGAACGGTTTTTGTGCATTATATTTGATGTGGAAACCATGCTATTAGCACCAAATGAGAAAGGTGAAAAGGAGCATGCCGTAAATTTATGTTGTTGTTTGAATGTATGTTTCCACTGCATAAATACAGGAGTAGATAGTTTGTGATTCAAGTGCGGAGATAAAATATCCGGGAACCGTATGTTTTCTTTCACAACCATGGAGGCGTTTATTGAAAATGTGCTTATGGAAAGGCCAGAGTATCAGATCATTGTGGCACTTGCTCACAATAATTCGCGATATGATGGCCTATTTTGTGTTCGCACACTTATTGAGAAACAAAAAATAACTCCACATGTTCTTATGCACGGTCAAAAGATATTTCAAATTAGTATTAGTAATCGTTTTTATTTCCGGGACACTTTTCTTTATCTTGGTGTAAAATTATCCAAATTACCGAAAACCTTAGGATTGAATGTTGAATTGAAAAAAGGAGATTTTCCATACCTCTTTAATACAGAGGAACGTCAAAATTATGTTGGAGAATGGCCGGCATTGTATTATTATGACCCGGACTCACGTAGTACGGCAGACCGGGCAGAACTTATGCTGTGGCATGAAGAGCGAGTACGGAATGGTGATATTTTTGATTTTCAGAAAGTACTGATGGAGTACTGCCGGAACGATGTGCGTATATTGGCGGAGGCAGTAATTAAATTTACCTCCATGATTGAAGAGAAAACAAATGGTATGCAATGTTTTATTTCCAGCACGACGATCGCTAGTCTAGCAATGTTGACGTACCGGTGTCATCACCTGATTGAAAACACAATTCCAGTTATTCCTCCAAACGGGTTCCAACTTACTCAACAACAGAGTATTAAAGCATTAAAATGGTTGAAGTATATGGAACACGTAACAAAGAGATCTATTGTTACTTCGAATAATGCGTTGGAGGAGCGGTTTGGCAGATCTAAAGTCGATGGTTTTGACGCTAAAACCAACACTATATATCAGTTCATGGGATGTTTTTGGCACGGTTGTAAAAGCTGTTATAAAGATAATAGAAATAGCATTTTATGCAAAGAAAATGGTGCGTACAACACTTTTGAAAAGAGATACGAACAAACAGTGCACTGCCGCAACTATTTGAAAAAACTAGGTTATAATTTAATAGAAATTTGGGAATGTGAATGGGATGCAATGGTAAAACGTGATAAACGTATACAGAAGATCCCGGAACAACGGTGCAAACATATTCGTGATCCTCTCATTCCGAAATCTGCCTATCAAGGAGGTAGAACAGAAAATTTTAAGTTATATGTAGACTGTGCAGAGGACGAATACGTAGTTTACGTAGATGTCACTTCGCTTTATCTCGCAGCAATGTGTAAACGAGGCATGCCTGTGAATGTAACTAAAGTACACAATGGCCCCAATTTCCCCAATGTGCGAAACATTCATGGACTTGTAAAATGCAGTGTTCTTCCACCCTCCGATTTATATTTTCCAATCCTCCCTTATGTTACGGGAGGAAGATTAATCTTTGGATTGTGTAAATCGTGTATGGATGAACAAAATGATGATGAATGTACGCACATAGATCTTGAACGTATCATTACCGGTACGTTCTGTACCCCCGAACTGCACAAAGCATTAGACAATGGGCATGAGCTAATTGAAATTCATGAAATATGCGAGTTTGATTTATTAGTCCCGGAAAAAGATGTTTGTGAAGGATTATTTGGGTCATATGTGAAATCCTGTTTACAAATGAAACAAGAAGCTTCAGGCTTTCCTGCAGAATGCAGTACAAAAGAAGAGCAGGAAAAGTACATTCAAGAATATTTCAGGCATGAGGGAATACAGTTAAATTATGAGAATATAGAATATAATCCAGGCCTGCGCAGTACAGCGAAACTGTTTTTGAATTCGCTGTACGGGAAATGGGGACAAAGAACAGGCCTTTCACAGTGGACAATGGTTGATACAGCAGAGGATTTTTTAAAAATTTTAACAGATCCTAAATATGAAATTCAAGCTGTAACACCAGTTGGTGAAACTCATTTAATTGTTCAATATAAAGAATGTGAGAGTGAAAATATCCCATTAGCATTTTCAAATGTTGTGCTGGCAGAATTTATAACCTCATGGGCACGACTGTGGCTGTATGATCTACTAACAAGTGTTGGAGAACAGAATGTAATCTATTGCGATACGGACAGTATCATGTTTATACAAAGAAAAGATGAGCAACTCCCATTAAAATTAAGTTCGTATTTGGGTGGGTTAACAAATGAAGTTCCCGAAGGTTGGGAAATACGTAAAGTAATAGCATTAGGTGCAAAGAATTACGCCTACGCTTTACGCAATGCTTGTGGGGAAATGAAATATGTCTATAAAATACGTGGAATAAGATTAAATCACAGAATAAGTGATAAAATTAATTTTGATAGTTTTTATGATTTAGTGACGGGGAATCGTGAGGCAACTGTAATCGAAATGCCATCCAAAATTGTTCGGAAACCAGATTTGCTCATCTTTTCTCGAAGAGAACTAAAGACACATCGACTGGTGACCAGTAAACGCAGACGAATAGACGCTGACATTGTGACTGACGTACCAAAAAGTGTTACTGTTCCGTATGGCTATAGATCTCATAAATGATTGGCCAGAGACTCGTTTTTGGGAAATAAAAAGCAGAGTTTCTATCACATTGTGTCATTTGCAACGAAGATGTTACATTTTAAACATCCGTGCACTATTCTCATAGCCGGCCCTTCCCGTGCTGGTAAAACTCACTTTGTGAATCGATTAATCAAAGAAAGAAATGATATGTTTAATGTTTCCTTTAAAGAAATTGTATGGTGTTATGGCACAGTTATACCAAACTTGGACGTTGATGCAAAAATACGTTTTCTGGAAGGAATCCCCGATATAAATACTTTTGATATAAGTGAAAATTCATTACTCATATTAGATGATTTAATGTCAGAAACAAATGACGATGTGGCCAAATTATTTACCAAGTACGCTCACCACAAGAAATTAACCGTAATATTTATTGTTCAAAATTTATTTCCAAATAACCGGCATGCTCGAGATATTAGTTTAAATGCACATTATATAGTGGTATTTAAGAATCCACGTGAAAGTTACAAATTGAATATTTAGCAAGAGAAATTATGCCTCGTGAAAGCAAACTACTCGTGAATGTCTTTGAGGAAATTACACAAAAACCACACACGTATTTATTGTTTGATCTTACACAACAAACACATGATAACCTTCGACTGAGAACAAATATATTTCCCGGAGAAATAATGCATGTGTACAGTAGTGTTAAAAACGCGGCCACACCGTTTTATGTTTAGTTGGCATCAAGATGTTGAAGGTAAAACATCATTATAATACGCTCTGCACGCTTGCGAAATGCAAGCCATCCGATCGGAAAGTTATTCTTCAAAACGCACCGGGTGATTTGATTCGTACCATATCACAAGTAGCAAAAAATACTATAAAAGGAAATATCCCCATATCATTAATTCAGAAGCAAAGGCTCCGTAGACATAAGAAGATCTTACGTGCTCTCTCCTCAAAACTTTCTCTTAAAAAGAAAAAGAAATTATTACTACAGAAAGGTGCTGCATTACTTCCATTAATTCTCGGGCCACTCATTGGTGCCTTAGCGTCAACAATTTTTGGAAGATAACATGTCGGAATTACGTAGAATGCTAGAGAACAAAAATGGAAATTGTATCAGCAAGTATTACATCAATATTTACATTATAAATCGGGTCCCGCACCGGAAAATCCTATTGCCTTACCCATTGTTGACCCAGAAAATGCAAGTAGTCGTACAGATAGTGGTATTTTAACTCTCGTACCCGATATATTACAATCAGTGCCAAAAACACTTCGAAGGAAAACGGATTTATTACTTAAACAACTCATTAATTCACAAAAAATCTCGTGAGATCAAACAGGTACAGTGGCTATTGATGGAAATATCATTCCTGGTTCCAATATTATGGATTTAGTAAATGATGTCGTTCGTACACGGAAATATTCAACACAACCAGTAGGATTACAGTCGTTTAAAACGTTATTGGATGATATTAATGTTCCTCGGGAGTTTATTAGTTCACGTACACCAGGACCGTCTTCACCTGCTTTTACAACCCCGAAAGTGACTGGCAGTAAAATTCGAAAACGGCATTCTTCTTCGACTGCAGTATCCCCCGCAATTGCAGCTAACGTATTTCAGTATTGGAAAGAATATAAATTGTAAATAAGAAATTACAAAATTATCAAAAATCTATTACAAGTATTCAGATCCTGCATCTTTATCCAGTGTTAGTACATTAGAACGTAAAACAAAATTATCCCGAGAGAAAATTAAAGAATGGTTAGCATCACAAGATGCATATACAATGCACGCTCCAATACGAAAAACATTTCCACGGAAACAATATTATGTTAGTGATCCTAATGAAACATTACAATGCGATTTGGCGGACATGCAAAATATTGCAAAGTATAATGACGGATATCGCTATATTTTATGTGCAATTGACATTTTTTCGCGGTACTTGTATTACATTCTTCTGAAAACAAAGAAAGGGCCTGAAATGGCTAATGCAATAACTTCAATTTTAAATCAAGTGCCATTATTGGTTCACGTTCAAACTGATTTAGGGTCAGAATTTTATAATCGCCATGTAAAGAAAGTGTTTAAAGATTTTGGGATTAATCATTATAGTGTACATTCGGAAATGAAATGTGCGTTAGTAGAAAGAGTAATTCGTACCATTAAAAGTAAAATATATCGTTATTTTACTGCAGAAAATACGTATCGGTACATTGATGTGTTGGATCAAATTGTACACAATTATAATCATAGTTATCATTCAACTATTAAAATGGCACCCGCAGAAGTAAATAATTCAAATATCAATCAAGTGTGGAATACGCTGTACGGAAAGACTGTACATAAGAAGAAATTAACTTGTAAATTTCAAGCAGGAGATTATGTTCGTATTACTAAATATAAACATAAGCTTGAAAAAGGATATTTGCCCAATTGGTCTCGAGAAATATTTCTTCTTGATAAATGTATAAAATCAAATCCTGTAACTTATAAATTAAAAGACTGGAATGGTGATGAAATTAAAGGAATATTTTATGCTGAAGAATTACAAAAAATATTTCTAAGCTCAAACAAGACCTATTTAATTGAAAAAGTTCTTCAACGTAAGAAGGGGTGGGTTTTCGTAAAATGGCTAGGTTACCCAGAAAGTATGAATTCGTTGATTCGAGTATCTAGTATTCAGTCTGCATAATGAATTCGTCATTGAAACACGGTTTTTACGTGACGTTACCTTCCAATGCAAGTAGTACACTTTTTGATAATACAACATCCTCATTTCGAGTAAAACTTGCTAGGGCCATAGGTTTAACGGACGGAGAGTGGGTTGTGGGCTTAACACAAATTAATATACCGTGGAGTTTTTATAATGTTGGTCCGGGTGAACAAATTACAATCGATACATTTATTGATGGTGAATATATTCGATATCCTGTTAAAGTAACGGAGGGATATTATGCATCCATTAAAGCCATCTTAAATCTAATTCCCGAGAAAGTACGTATAATAAAATATAATTATTTTAAGAATCAAGTGTATATTCAACATTCCTTCCGGTCACGTGATCGGTGTATTTTAGACATAACAAAAGGTTTACAACATATACTCGGTTTTATGAATGAAAATTCAAATTTTTATAATTCAGTGGTGTATATAAAAGATCAACATAGGGAACAATTTCTGGCTCCTCAGGAAAAATATCCCTGTAACCTTGATTATAATATTCCAACAGAAGTTAACGTATGTGTGGATATTGTAAAACAACAAGAAGAAATTGGACCTTTACTTCGTAAAATTAGTATATTTTACGAGCGGTATGGACGAATCAAAAATATTTTATTTCATAACCCGCAGTACGTGAAAGTTGAAAAGAAATATTTTGATACGATATAAGTAAACTTAAAAGATGAACTCGGTATAAACTTACCATTTCGTTTTGGAACTTCGAACTTGACACTTCACTTTAAAAGAAAATGATTTCTCAAAGCATCGAAGACAGCTTCTACATTACACTGGTTTCAAATGCAAGTACAGACGTTTATCCTAAAAATAGTCCAACCCATTTCATTAATAATTTGAAAAATAATGTACGTTTAACAGATACGGATTGGTGTGTCGGATTAAGTGAAATACATATTCCTTTAACGTGTCATAATGTCACCGAAAATGAAAATATCGTTTGGTACAAATTAGAAGGTCATGAAATTATGAAAAGTAAAATTACTCCTGGATATTATGCAAACATTGAACACATACTGGAAGAATTAAATAAAGTTTCAGAATTTATACGATTTAACGCTTCCAATATTATTCATGTTATTTCTGAACCAAACGTTGAATTTATAACACTTTCACCTACTTTGGCTATACAACTAGGTTTTCATGAAAAAAATGACCTCATTATTCAAAAACAGGGATTTAAACAACCATACTTAGATATTGGATATCCTTTTCAAATTTTTGTGTATACTGATCTTATTGAATATCAATTGGTGGGAGATACGCAAGCTCCCTTACTACGTATTGCGACTGTTGGCAATATGACTTATGGAAAAGTTCAAACGTTACGATATCAAGATATTCACTATATACCACTCTCTAAATTTTGCTTTAACAGTGTTGAAATACTACTAAAGGACCACGCAGGACGAAATTTACCATTTCGTTCCGGGACATTGACAGTGACACTTCATTTTAAACGTTCTCCTGGAAAATGAAAAAGCAACATACGTATTATCAGCGGGGACGTGGCCTTCCCTTCTTTTCAGGTCCAGTTTATCAACGGGGTCATGGGATTGGTAGTTTCTTTAAAGGTTTATTTCGTTTTGCATTGCCTTTATTAAAGCAAGGTGCCAAAGCTGTAGGCCGGCAAGCGTTACAAACAGGAATAAAAGTTGCAGGTGATGTACTAGAAGACCGTCCATTTAAAGAATCTGTTCGTGCTCGCGTAGAAGAAGCTGGAGAAACATTAAAAACTAAAGCTGCAAATAAACTTAGTCAGTTGTTAACCGGTAGTGGTAAGAGACGTCCACGAAAATGTAAGGCTCCTCCTATTGTACAATTCGGTCCTCCGGTCAAACGTAATCGAAAATATTCCGGTGATATACTTAGTTAATCATGGCTTTACTCAGTGGAAGTAGTCCTGAATGTTGTACAAGTTAACTTGATTTGTTTACTATTCCAATGACTCAAACTGCTATTGAGTCATCTTCCACTGTTGAATATCGTCCGGTTTCTACTTTATCGACCAATTGAATTTGTTGTACCTGGTGAAACTGGTGATTTTATTCACACTGCATACTTGTATCTCTATGTAAAATGTAAAATTACAAAAAACGATAATACAAATTTAGTTGCTGCGGATATTGTTGCACCTGTAAATAATTTTCTTCATTCGTTATTTAGTCAAGTTGATGTTTTATTAAACGATAAATTAATTAGTTCATCATCTGGTTCATATCCGTACCGTGCTTATATCGAAACATTATTAAATTATGGTAGTGATGCCGCTCGAACCCATTTAACTGGGGGATTATGGTATAAAGACACTGCAAACCAATTTAATGTATTAGGTAATGCAAATACTGGATTTACAAATCGTGCCCAGTATGTTAGAAATAGTGCATCATTCGATATGTATGGCCGTATCCATGCTGATATTGCCGGTGTGGGATGTATGCTTCCTAATAAAGTAAGCTTACGTGTAAAATTACATCGTACAAAAGATACGTTTTGTTTAATGTCTGCTGAAAATACAGCATATAAAGTTAAACTTGAAGACGTAACACTTCACGTGCGGCGTCTAGATAATGCTGCCGACTTAGCTATGCAAATCAATGCTGGCATGGAACACATTCCGGCCAGCATACCTCTTACTCGTGTTGAAACTCGTACCTATACCATTCCCGCAGAAGTAAGTTCATATAATCTCGATAATTTATTTTTGGGTAAAGTACCAAAAGGTGTTGTTATAGGTTTTGTATCAAACGCTGCATTTAATGGTCAACCACATGTAAATCCTTTTGAATTTCAACATTTTAACGTTAACAAACTGCAATTACAAGTTGGTTCAAAATCATTTCCAGCGACACCCCTCACTCCTAATTTTGAAAATGGATTATATGTTCAAACAGATTCCACTCTGTTTTCCGGTACCGGTATATATTATCAAGATCATTCACATACAATTTCCCGTGAAGAATTTCGACATGGATACACTTTGTACCCGTTCATTCTATCTCCAACAGGAACATTAGATGATTCTACGTGGGATGTCATACGTGATTCCCCTGTCAATTTAAAATTATCATTTTCTCAACCTCTACAAAATTCCATTACATGTGTTGTGTACGCTCAATTTGACTCTCTCATTCAAGTCGATAAAGACAGGAATGTATATACTGATCATACAATGTAAAATTTCGTCATTTGAGTGCCATGAGGGTTATTGTTCACTTCTCCGCGTTCAACGATAATGATGATCATATTATTATTAAGGAACTTGCAATTGTAAATCCTGATATGCCCTTTGTACAAAGCAGGATTTTTAAACCACCATATCCATTACATAAATTACGTGTGCCGCTCATTCTTTCGAATAAACATCTAGTACAACATGATTATGGTATTGACTGGTACAATGGCGATGTAGATTACTCACTGTTACCTACTACATTGAAACAATATTGTGCTAGTACCTGTACCTTGTATACATATGGTAAAACACGTCAGGACTACCTGCAGCAACTATTGGAACGGACTGTTGTGAATTTAGAGGATTTACAGTGCCCAAAAGCGTCTTCCTTGGGATTTCATGTTTACTCGTGCTTATTTAAAACATAGATTTGGACAATTTAAGTGTTGTGTGCGTGAAGCTTTATTATATGCCGAATACTTAAAAGTCTATGGTTATGTTTTATACGTAAATCCAAATAGTGCAACGTATGTTCCTTAAAAAATAAAACAAGGGGAGGAAAGTAAGGATGAAATAGACTAATAAACATGTATAGTGATCAATTATTACAAGTGTTACTAAAGGACTGTATTACCGGTGCAAATGTGACTGGAATTTATCCCATTGATCGTTTACCTATACTTGTTCAACACCCTGTAGGACTGATTATTAATTTGGACAAGTCTGATTTACCTGGTAGCCATTGGGTAGCGATCTATATCAATAACAATAAACATGGATACTATTTTGATTCTCTGGCACAGGATATTTCTAAACTAATTCAACAGTTCCTACAAAGGAGTTGTAAACTCTATGTTGTAAATACTGTACAAGTTCAAGATAATCATTCTATCATGTGTGGATATTTTGTATTATAATTTCTGTATTATATGATACGTGGTGTTTCATTTGACAAATGTATTGCAATGTTTAATCATAAAAAATTAAAAAATAATGTTAAGCTTGTCAAAAAACATGTAGAAAACATAATGAAAAAGAAAAAAAGTAGATGTTTGTAGATTTTTTTAGAAATAAATAAATACCAATTTTTTAAACTTTTATATTTTTATTTCTCCATAAAATATATCTTCCTTACAATAGTTTTAAGATTACAATGAAAACATTAAACTTGCTATGCCCTTAGTAAGGGTTGTGGATCGCTCATTTTTCCACCAATAATTCAATTGTTGTGCATTTCGATATGCACATGCCGATTTTGATTCTACTTGCTTATGAAATGAACAAATTTCATTACAAACGGTACCTTGTAATTCTGTTAATGGTGGACAACCTTTTCTTTCCAGATCCACAACGTTTGCTAACTCGAAGATTTTCTTTATCCAAATGGCTTTTTCCCCACCTTTACAAAGGAAAGTTGCATCTGATGCACAAAAATCATACATAATATTCCGAATATGTGATACGAGATAGCCAGTCTTACTAGACCATGACAAGCCATGCAAGTGGTTTGTAAGCCAATCGATTTGTTTTTGGCAACCTATTGGTAAATCGTTAAATTCACATGGTACTTTTACTAAACAATGAAAATTTAAAGTATCATCACACGCAGTAAGACAAAGTTCACGTATCACAAATTCATTCGGGGAAATCTTAAATCCCTGTATGTCTACAATATACATTTTATGGCAAACTGAAATTTCACACGAACGTTCCATGACAATTGGAATAAGTTGTCCAATAAATTCAGTATTTTTTAAACATTTACCAGTTTTTAACATAAAGTTTGTGATTGAAATTTCACGATGCCGTTCATGAAAAATTTCAAAGAGTTCTACTAAAGTCTTATCATTCAACAAGTGCTTTTCAAGAAAAGTTCCAGGATTATGCTGCATACCACTTGTTCCATTTGAGCGTAAGTATACAGTTATCGTTTCTAACACACAACTTTCACTAATGTTTTGTCCACAATTCCCACTATCATAATACATGATTACTAATAAAAGGAAATCAAACAATACACAATTTACTATATGTCCAAATATTTCCCATAATCCTTTTCTAGTAAAATTTTTAATAGAATGGGTCTATATTCAAAGTCCCACACAAGATCTCGGAAACGTTCAATGAAATTCCATATCATCGCAAAAGGCTGTCCATGCTTTTTTCTGTAAATTGATAATAATTCTTCACGAACTTCAAATTTCGTTACAGCATCTATAGCTTTCTGTTCAAGAGATTCCGTATCCAACACCAAACAATCATGTGTCCATTGACTGCCGTCTCCGAACCCGCATGCAATACAAATACAAATATCGGAACGTACTACCATGAGCAAAATAAATGACGCGTCTCTTTATTTTGAAGTTTTTTGAAAATATCTCCGTTTTCTTTATATGTTCGAAATTTCGGAAGGTTTCCCCAGCAGGACAGGTTAATAACAAACCCGTTTTTAATATTTGTGTTAGATATTAGCTTAAAATAAAGAAATTAGAAGCAAAAAAACATTAAATCGACAGAAATCTCGAGAATTACCAACTCTGTTAAAGTGGGAAATTTTCAAGAACACGAGGGAATTCTGCATTTCAACACGAAGCAGCGACATCTATGTCATTGAGAGAAATGTGGATTAAATCTACAAACTAAACTTTTAACGAATATTTCTAGTATGTCTTATTATATGCATTATCTGCAAACTCCAAATATATGAATATATGCTAAGTATTAACATAAAGATAGAGCAAATAGTGGAAATTATCTACGGAAAAGGACGAATTGGTAGGACGATCGTAATGAAATATCGTCTTTACCGGAACAGGCTCAGTTCACGTGAAAAAAAACAAATAGCTCAGTTAGATAAAGCAACGAGTCTGTATGCTGAAGGTAGCGGGTTCGATCCCGTGGAAGTGCCATTATCATTTTTATCACTACACTACGGTTATTATTTTTATTTTTTTATTTGGGAAAGAATCAAATTGTAACGTATGTGTAAAACTCATGACGATAACAAAAAAAGAAAAAATGCTGTTGTCGCACTTGTATTAGCGTCCCTAATTTTGTGTGCAAACAGTTTCATAATTATTTCCCCTGTGCTCACTGCTCACCATATGCTCGCTGGCGCATAGCGAATGTTTCCCAGTAAATGTTAATTCTAATTTGGAGAATTTTATAAAGTTTCACAATATTTCTCACTAGATAGTCTTCTATCTACGTGTTTGGATATTTTGATAAGAGATTTCCCTATTAAATGTTTAATTTTCCCTAGATGTTTAATTACGGAAAACTTTTACAATGTATTTGTATTGAATTGAAATTGTTTTGAATTTACTACATAAGGTAAATAGACCGAAGGAGGAGAACTCAAGTAATTGATATTCTACGTAAAAGCAACCTATTGTAGAATGATGATGCTTCTTACCTTCAGCACATAATCTTTACGTTAGAGAGTCAGACAGAGAAAAATCCTGGTTTTATCTCCTCTATGACCACCCATCTTAAACCTCTACATATCATTGTTCGTCTCACAAAATTTCGGTCCTCCAAAAACATTCAAATAATAATAATAATAATAATAATAATAATAATAATAATAATAATAATAATCCTGAATATGACATCCTTACATAATGTAGGATATCTTAGTTTCCTAGTTTAAATCTTAAATATCTTAGTTTAAAATGCTTTCTTTAGTACTTATTTGAGCAACCATGTAGGAGGGGGTACGACTTTTTATTTTGCCCCTCTCATTTCAGTAGCCTTCCAACAGAAAGTAATTTTTGATAAGCAGGACAGACAAAATGAATAAGAAATATATTTACAGCATCCGCTCCCCTTTCATGATTGGAATATCACGTAATATTTTTTATTCTACGAAAGATGGCCCTGTGCGGTTAGGGGTAGGTAACTAAAAAAATACCTAATATATAGCGCCCCTTGATTGTAATATTACCGCTTCTTTATTTGTACGAGGGAGCCCCTACACAATCAAGGGTGACAAAAAGAATAGGAAGAGTGTCTATTGATTCCAGTGGTGGATCCAGCACGAACTCCTGGGGGAGGGGAGGGGAGGGGAAGTGAAACATTCTTTTGATGATGTGAAGCTGTCACAAATTACCACTTAACTAAACTAAACAATAGTGGGGGGAACCGGAACCCAGTCAGTTTAAATTGATGTAAAAGTTTAATTTTTGGCTTCATATTAAAGTTTTGGTTTCAAATGAGAATTTCAGTCCAAGTGGTCAATGATCAAATCTCGTGGGGCTCTTCAGTGTAGGCTAATACGGCCCCCTTATGAGAAAAGGCAAAATTATTAACATGTTTATAACTTTCGAATTTTTCGTCTATTTTAAAGAAATATTTTGCTTCGTATTAAAGTGTTGGTTCCAAATGACAAATTCAGTCCGAGTGGACAATGATCAAATCTCCGGGGGGGTCTTCAGTATAGGGGGCTACGGCTCCCTTATGGGAAAAGGCAAAAATATGAAAATGCTTATAACTTCCGAATTTTCCGTCTATTTTAAAGAAATTATTGGCTTCATATTAAAATCTTGGCTTCAAATGACAATTTCAGTCCGTGTGGACAATGATCAAATCTCGGAGGGCTCTTTGGTGTAGTGGTTTCGGCTTCTTTATGGGACAAGATTCACGTAGTTGATATTGCAAAATTGTTTTGTATATATAAGTGGAAACTTGCACCATTTGGTTAATTTTACCTCTTATGTTTTGCAGATTCATATTCCAAGCAATAGTTACTTCGCAGAGCTAAAAGAAGGCACTTACTAGTTTCATTAAAATGAAATGTCTTTTATGAGAGGAGCAGACGAACGAACAGGCACCCAAACGTTGGTTGAGTCGTACGGTTGAAACTCGTTAAGCTCGCTTCAATTATTATTATTCTTAATAATAATAATAATAATAATAATAATAATAATAATAATAATAATAATAAAGCATTGCAGGGACCTTTGGTGCAGGGGGTCCGTGGCTCGATTCCACTTCGTGCCAAGTGAAATTTGAGGTGGACAAATACCGTGTGCATGGGTATGTGTTTTCTTGAAATTTTCCATTTTCCTCCCACTTTCTTCATTTCACCATTTCATTCATCATCATTCTCCCTTAGCGTAGGTGCATAATCGTCCAACGTTAAACTAGATATTGCAATTTCAATAATAATAATAATAATAATTAACTCAACTGAAAGGACTGTAATTTATGTGGACAGCAATTATCATAAATATGCAACCATTATAAAAACAATGCTTTGAGTAGAAAGATAATCCTTCCCAAGTGTTAACGAATGCGCACGAGATAAGACATGTCTCGAGAAAGAGACAAGACGCGCTTTGTGACATCCAAGATAAGTAGACCGAGGCTGATCGGTAGTTGTTGACATATTTTAGAAACAAAGTAAAGCATGGAATTTTCCTAAACAGTCTGATATTTACAATTGAAAAATTAGTCCATTTACTAAGGCGAAAGTTTCGCTTGAGAGCTGATGCAGACTGTTGGCATTAGCTAGTTGAAATCACACTTAAGAATAAAATGAAAGAGGGAAAATTTCGAAAATTGCCAGATATTTACAATTGAAAAGTAACTAATTTAAACGGGGTGAAAGGAGTGTTTGGAAGCTGAAGTAGACTCTTGCTGATCGGTAGCTGTCGACATATTATAGAATGAAATAAGAGCATGGAATTGTCGTATATTGTCAGATATTTTCAGTTGGAAAGCGAGTATATTCATTAAGTGAAAACGAGTGTTTGGAAGCTGAAAAAGACTGTTGCTGATCGTTAGTTGCTGACATATATAAGATTGAAATGGAAGAACGGAATTGTCTACATTGTTATATATTTAGTATTGAAAACTGAGTCTACTTAGTGGGCCAAAAGGAGTGTTTGGAAAACGAAGTTGACTTTTGAAGATGATTACTTAGAGACGTATTTAGGAATAAAATTAAAGAATGGAATTGTCGTAACTGTCAGATATTTAACATTGAAATATAGGTCGATTCAGTAGGGTAAATCAAGTGTTTGGAAAGTGGAACAAACTCTTGGTGAATGTTCATTGCATATTTAAAAATAAAATGATATTACGGAATTGTAAATTGTGAAATACTTACAATTTAAAAAGTTGTTCTATTCAGTAGGGCAAGGGAACAGTTGGGAAGATGAAATAGACTCTCATTATCGTTAGTTACAGACATATTTAGGTATAAGGTGAAAGAACGGATTTGTCGTAAATTGGCTGTCATTTGACAAATGTATTGCAATGTTTAATCATAAAAAATTAAAAAATAATGTTAAGCTTGTCAAAAAACATGTAGAAAACATAATGAAAAAGAAAAAAAGTAGATGTTTGTAGATTTTTTTTAGAAATAAATAAATAAATACCAATTTTTTAAACTTTTATATTTTTATTTCTCCATAAAATATATCTTCCTTACAATAGTTTTAAGATTACAATGAAAACATTAAACTTGCTATGCCCTTAGTAAGGGTTGTGGATCGCTCATTTTTCCACCAATAATTCAATTGTTGTGCATTTCGATATGCACATGCCGATTTTGATTCTACTTGCTTATGAAATGAACAAATTTCATTACAAACGGTACCTTGTAATTCTGTTAATGGTGGACAACCTTTTCTTTCCAGATCCACAACGTTTGCTAACTCGAAGATTTTCTTTATCCAAATGGCTTTTTCCCCACCTTTACAAAGGAAAGTTGCATCTGATGCACAAAAATCATACATAATATTCCGAATATGTGATACGAGATAGCCAGTCTTACTAGACCATGACAAGCCATGCAAGTGGTTTGTAAGCCAATCGATTTGTTTTTGGCAACCTATTGGTAAATCGTTAAATTCACATGGTACTTTTACTAAACAATGAAAATTTAAAGTATCATCACACGCAGTAAGACAAAGTTCACGTATCACAAATTCATTCGGGGAAATCTTAAATCCCTGTATGTCTACAATATACATTTTATGGCAAACTGAAATTTCACACGAACGTTCCATGACAATTGGAATAAGTTGTCCAATAAATTCAGTATTTTTTAAACATTTACCAGTTTTTAACATAAAGTTTGTGATTGAAATTTCACGATGCCGTTCATGAAAAATTTCAAAGAGTTCTACTAAAGTCTTATCATTCAACAAGTGCTTTTCAAGAAAAGTTCCAGGATTATGCTGCATACCACTTGTTCCATTTGAGCGTAAGTATACAGTTATCGTTTCTAACACACAACTTTCACTAATGTTTTGTCCACAATTCCCACTATCATAATACATGATTACTAATAAAAGGAAATCAAACAATACACAATTTACTATATGTCCAAATATTTCCCATAATCCTTTTCTAGTAAAATTTTTAATAGAATGGGTCTATATTCAAAGTCCCACACAAGATCTCGGAAACGTTCAATGAAATTCCATATCATCGCAAAAGGCTGTCCATGCTTTTTTCTGTAAATTGATAATAATTCTTCACGAACTTCAAATTTCGTTACAGCATCTATAGCTTTCTGTTCAAGAGATTCCGTATCCAACACCAAACAATCATGTGTCCATTGACTGCCGTCTCCGAACCCGCATGCAATACAAATACAAATATCGGAACGTACTACCATGAGCAAAATAAATGACGCGTCTCTTTATTTTGAAGTTTTTTGAAAATATCTCCGTTTTCTTTATATGTTCGAAATTTCGGAAGGTTTCCCCAGCAGGACAGGTTAATAACAAACCCGTTTTTAATATTTGTGTTAGATATTAGCTTAAAATAAAGAAATTAGAAGCAAAAAAACATTAAATCGACAGAAATCTCGAGAATTACCAACTCTGTTAAAGTGGGAAATTTTCAAGAACACGAGGGAATTCTGCATTTCAACACGAAGCAGCGACATCTATGTCATTGAGAGAAATGTGGATTAAATCTACAAACTAAACTTTTAACGAATATTTCTAGTATGTCTTATTATATGCATTATCTGCAAACTCCAAATATATGAATATATGCTAAGTATTAACATAAAGATAGAGCAAATAGTGGAAATTATCTACGGAAAAGGACGAATTGGTAGGACGATCGTAATGAAATATCGTCTTTACCGGAACAGGCTCAGTTCACGTGAAAAAAAACAAATAGCTCAGTTAGTTAAAGCAACGAGTCTGTATGCTGAAGGTAGCGGGTTCGATCCCGTGGAAGTGCCATTATCATTTTTATCACTACACTACGGTTATTATTTTTATTTTTTTATTTGGGAAAGAATCAAATTGTAACGTATGTGTAAAACTCATGACGATAACAAAAAAAGAAAAAATGCTGTTGTCGCACTTGTATTAGCGTCCCTAATTTTGTGTGCAAACAGTTTCATAATTATTTCCCCTGTGCTCACTGCTCACCATATGCTCGCTGGCGCATAGCGAATGTTTCCCAGTAAATGTTAATTCTAATTTGGAGAATTTTATAAAGTTTCACAATATTTCTCACTAGATAGTCTTCTATCTACGTGTTTGGATATTTTGATAAGAGATTTCCCTATTAAATGTTTAATTTTCCCTAGATGTTTAATTACGGAAAACTTTTACAATGTATTTGTATTGAATTGAAATTGTTTTGAATTTACTACATAAGGTAAATAGACCGAAGGAGGAGAACTCAAGTAATTGATATTCTACGTAAAAGCAACCTATTGTAGAATGATGATGCTTCTTACCTTCAGCACATAATCTTTACGTTAGAGAGTCAGACAGAGAAAAATCCTGGTTTTATCTCCTCTATGACCACCCATCTTAAACCTCTACATATCATTGTTCGTCTCACAAAATTTCGGTCCTCCAAAAACATTCAAATAATAATAATAATAATAATAATAATAATAATAATAATAATAATAATAATAATAATAATAATAATAATAATCCTGAATATGACATCCTTACATAATGTAGGATATCTTAGTTTCCTAGTTTAAATCTTAAATATCTTAGTTTAAAATGCTTTCTTTAGTACTTATTTGAGCAACCATGTAGGAGGGGGTACGACTTTTTATTTTGCCCCTCTCATTTCAGTAGCCTTCCAACAGAAAGTAATTTTTGATAAGCAGGACAGACAAAATGAATAAGAAATATATTTACAGCATCCGCTCCCCTTTCATGATTGGAATATCACGTAATATTTTTTATTCTACGAAAGATGGCCCTGTGCGGTTAGGGGTAGGTAACTAAAAAAATACCTAATATATAGCGCCCCTTGATTGTAATATTACCGCTTCTTTATTTGTACGAGGGAGCCCCTACACAATCAAGGGTGACAAAAAGAATAGGAAGAGTGTCTATTGATTCCAGTGGTGGATCCAGCACGAACTCCTGGGGGAGGGGAGGGGAGGGGAAGTGAAACATTCTTTTGATGATGTGAAGCTGTCACAAATTACCACTTAACTAAACTAAACAATAGTGGGGGGAACCGGAACCCAGTCAGTTTAAATTGATGTAAAAGTTTAATTTTTGGCTTCATATTAAAGTTTTGGTTTCAAATGAGAATTTCAGTCCAAGTGGTCAATGATCAAATCTCGTGGGGCTCTTCAGTGTAGGCTAATACGGCCCCCTTATGAGAAAAGGCAAAATTATTAACATGTTTATAACTTTCGAATTTTTCGTCTATTTTAAAGAAATATTTTGCTTCGTATTAAAGTGTTGGTTCCAAATGACAAATTCAGTCCGAGTGGACAATGATCAAATCTCCGGGGGGGTCTTCAGTATAGGGGGCTACGGCTCCCTTATGGGAAAAGGCAAAAATATGAAAATGCTTATAACTTCCGAATTTTCCGTCTATTTTAAAGAAATTATTGGCTTCATATTAAAATCTTGGCTTCAAATGACAATTTCAGTCCGTGTGGACAATGATCAAATCTCGGAGGGCTCTTCGGTGTAGTGGTTTCGGCTTCTTTATGGGACAAGATTCACGTAGTTGATATTGCAAAATTGTTTTGTATATATAAGTGGAAACTTGCACCATTTGGTTAATTTTACCTCTTATGTTTTGCAGATTCATATTCCAAGCAATAGTTACTTCGCAGAGCTAAAAGAAGGCACTTACTAGTTTCATTAAAATGAAATGTCTTTTATGAGAGGAGCAGACGAACGAACAGGCACCCAAACGTTGGTTGAGTCGTACGGTTGAAACTCGTTAAGCTCGCTTCAATTATTATTATTCTTAATAATAATAATAATAATAATAATAATAATAATAATAATAATAATAATAAAGCATTGCAGGGACCTTTGGTGCAGGGGGTCCGTGGCTCGATTCCACTTCGTGCCAAGTGAAATTTGAGGTGGACAAATACCGTGTGCATGGGTATGTGTTTTCTTGAAATTTTCCATTTTCCTCCCACTTTCTTCATTTCACCATTTCATTCATCATCATTCTCCCTTAGCGTAGGTGCATAATCGTCCAACGTTAAACTAGATATTGCAATTTCAATAATAATAATAATAATAATTAACTCAACTGAAAGGACTGTAATTTATGTGGACAGCAATTATCATAAATATGCAACCATTATAAAAACAATGCTTTGAGTAGAAAGATAATCCTTCCCAAGTGTTAACGAATGCGCACGAGATAAGACATGTCTCGAGAAAGAGACAAGACGCGCTTTGTGACATCCAAGATAAGTAGACCGAGGCTGATCGGTAGTTGTTGACATATTTTAGAAACAAAGTAAAGCATGGAATTTTCCTAAACAGTCTGATATTTACAATTGAAAAATTAGTCCATTTACTAAGGCGAAAGTTTCGCTTGAGAGCTGATGCAGACTGTTGGCATTAGCTAGTTGAAATCACACTTAAGAATAAAATGAAAGAGGGAAAATTTCGAAAATTGCCAGATATTTACAATTGAAAAGTAACTAATTTAAACGGGGTGAAAGGAGTGTTTGGAAGCTGAAGTAGACTCTTGCTGATCGGTAGCTGTCGACATATTATAGAATGAAATAAGAGCATGGAATTGTCGTATATTGTCAGATATTTTCAGTTGGAAAGCGAGTATATTCATTAAGTGAAAACGAGTGTTTGGAAGCTGAAAAAGACTGTTGCTGATCGTTAGTTGCTGACATATATAAGATTGAAATGGAAGAACGGAATTGTCTACATTGTTATATATTTAGTATTGAAAACTGAGTCTACTTAGTGGGCCAAAAGGAGTGTTTGGAAAACGAAGTTGACTTTTGAAGATGATTACTTAGAGACGTATTTAGGAATAAAATTAAAGAATGGAATTGTCGTAACTGTCAGATATTTAACATTGAAATATAGGTCGATTCAGAAGGGTAAATCAAGTGTTTGGAAAGTGGAACAAACTCTTGGTGAATGTTCATTGCATATTTAAAAATAAAATGATATTACGGAATTGTAAATTGTGAAATACTTACAATTTAAAAAGTTGTTCTATTCAGTAGGGCAAGGGAACAGTTGGGAAGATGAAATAGACTCTCATTATCGTTAGTTACAGACATATTTAGGTATAAGGTGAAAGAACGGATTTGTCGTAAATTGGCTGTCATTTGACAAATGTATTGCAATGTTTAATCATAAAAAATTAAAAAATAATGTTAAGCTTGTCAAAAAACATGTAGAAAACATAATGAAAAAGAAAAAAGTAGATGTTTGTAGATTTTTTTTAGAAATAAATAAATAAATACCAATTTTTTAAACTTTTATATTTTTATTTCTCCATAAAATATATCTTCCTTACAATAGTTTTAAGATTACAATGAAAACATTAAACTTGCTATGCCCTTAGTAAGGGTTGTGGATCGCTCATTTTTCCACCAATAATTCAATTGTTGTGCATTTCGATATGCACATGCCGATTTTGATTCTACTTGCTTATGAAATGAACAAATTTCATTACAAACGGTACCTTGTAATTCTGTTAATGGTGGACAACCTTTTCTTTCCAGATCCACAACGTTTGCTAACTCGAAGATTTTCTTTATCCAAATGGCTTTTTCCCCACCTTTACAAAGGAAAGTTGCATCTGATGCACAAAAATCATACATAATATTCCGAATATGTGATACGAGATAGCCAGTCTTACTAGACCATGACAAGCCATGCAAGTGGTTTGTAAGCCAATCGATTTGTTTTTGGCAACCTATTGGTAAATCGTTAAATTCACATGGTACTTTTACTAAACAATGAAAATTTAAAGTATCATCACACGCAGTAAGACAAAGTTCACGTATCACAAATTCATTCGGGGAAATCTTAAATCCCTGTATGTCTACAATATACATTTTATGGCAAACTGAAATTTCACACGAACGTTCCATGACAATTGGAATAAGTTGTCCAATAAATTCAGTATTTTTTAAACATTTACCAGTTTTTAACATAAAGTTTGTGATTGAAATTTCACGATGCCGTTCATGAAAAATTTCAAAGAGTTCTACTAAAGTCTTATCATTCAACAAGTGCTTTTCAAGAAAAGTTCCAGGATTATGCTGCATACCACTTGTTCCATTTGAGCGTAAGTATACAGTTATCGTTTCTAACACACAACTTTCACTAATGTTTTGTCCACAATTCCCACTATCATAATACATGATTACTAATAAAAGGAAATCAAACAATACACAATTTACTATATGTCCAAATATTTCCCATAATCCTTTTCTAGTAAAATTTTTAATAGAATGGGTCTATATTCAAAGTCCCACACAAGATCTCGGAAACGTTCAATGAAATTCCATATCATCGCAAAAGGCTGTCCATGCTTTTTTCTGTAAATTGATAATAATTCTTCACGAACTTCAAATTTCGTTACAGCATCTATAGCTTTCTGTTCAAGAGATTCCGTATCCAACACCAAACAATCATGTGTCCATTGACTGCCGTCTCCGAACCCGCATGCAATACAAATACAAATATCGGAACGTACTACCATGAGCAAAATAAATGACGCGTCTCTTTATTTTGAAGTTTTTTGAAAATATCTCCGTTTTCTTTATATGTTCGAAATTTCGGAAGGTTTCCCCAGCAGGACAGGTTAATAACAAACCCGTTTTTAATATTTGTGTTAGATATTAGCTTAAAATAAAGAAATTAGAAGCAAAAAAACATTAAATCGACAGAAATCTCGAGAATTACCAACTCTGTTAAAGTGGGAAATTTTCAAGAACACGAGGGAATTCTGCATTTCAACACGAAGCAGCAACATCTATGTCATTGAGAGAAATGTGGATTAAATCTACAAACTAAACTTTTAACGAATATTTCTAGTATGTCTTATTATATGCATTATCTGCAAACTCCAAATATATGAATATATGCTAAGTATTAACATAAAGATAGAGCAAATAGTGGAAATTATCTACGGAAAAGGACGAATTGGTAGGACGATCGTAATGAAATAACGTCTTTACCGGAACAGGCTCAGTTCACGTAAAAAAACAAATAGCTCAGTTAGTTAAAGCAACGAGTCTGTATGCTGAAGGTAGCGGGTTCGATCCCGTGGAAGTGCCATTATCATTTTTATCACTACACTACGGTTATTATTTTTATTTTTTTATTTGGGAAAGAATCAAATTGTAACGTATGTGTAAAACTCATGACGATACCAAAAAAAGAAAAAATGCTGTTGTCGCACTTGTATTAGCGTCCCTAATTTTGTTTGCAAACAGTTTCATAATTATTTCCCCTGTGCTCACTGCTCACCATATGCTCGCTGGCGCATAACGAATGTTTCCCAGTAAATGTTAATTCTAATTTGGAGAATTTTATAAAGTTTCACAATATTTCTCACTAGATAGTCTTCTATCTACGTGTTTGGATATTTTGATAAGAGATTTCCCTATTAAATGTTTAATTTTCCCTAGATGTTTAATTACGGAAAACTTTTACAATGTATTTGTATTGAATTGAAATTGTTTTGAATTTACTACATAAGGTAAGTAGACCGAAGGAGGAGAACTCAAGTAATTGATATTCTACGTAAAAGCAACCTATTGTAGAATGATGATGCTTCTTACCTTCAGCACATAATCTTTACGTTAGAGAGTCAGACAGAGAAAAATCCTGGTTTTATCTCCTCTATGACCACCCATCTTAAACCTCTACATATCATTGTTCGTCTCACAAAATTTCGGTGCTCCAAAAACATTCAAATAATAATAATAATAATAATAATAATAATAATAATAATAATAATAATAATAATAATAATAATAATAATAATAATATTAATAATAATAATAATAATAATCCTGAATATGACATCCTTACATAATGTAGGATATCTTAGTTTCCTAGTTTAAATCTTAAATATCTTAGTTTAAAATGCTTTCTTTAGTACTTATTTGAGCAACCATGTAGGAGGGGGTACGACTTTTTATTTTGCCCCTCTCATTTCAGTAGCCTTCCAACAGAAAGTAATTTTTGATAAGCAGGACAGACAAAGTGAATAAGAAATATATTTACAGCATCCGCTCCCCTTTCATGATTGGAATATCACGTAATATTTTTTATTCTACGAAAGATGGCCCTGTGCGGTTAGGGGTAGGTAACTAAAAAAATACCTAATATATAGCGCCCCTTGATTGTAATATTACCGCTTCTTTATTTGTACGAGGGAGCCCCTACACAATCAAGGGTGACAAAAAGAATAGGAAGAGTGTCAATTGATTCCAGTGGTGGATCCAGCACGAACTCCTGGGGGAGGGGAGGGGAGGGGAAGTGAAACATTCTTTTGATGATGTGAAGCTGTCACAAATTACCACTTAACTAAACTAAACAATAGTGGGGGGAACCGGAACCCAGTCAGTTTAAATTGATGTAAAAGTTTAATTTTTGGCTTCATATTAAAGTTTTGGTTTCAAATGAGAATTTCAGTCCAAGTGGTCAATGATCAAATCTCGTGGGGCTCTTCAGTGTAGGCTAATACGGCCCCCTTATGAGAAAAGGCAAAATTATTAACATGTTTATAACTTTCGAATTTTTCGTCTATTTTAAAGAAATATTTTGCTTCGTATTAAAGTGTTGGTTCCAAATGACAAATTCAGTCCGAGTGGACAATGATCAAATCTCCGGGGGGGTCTTCAGTATAGGGGGCTACGGCTCCCTTATGGGAAAAGGCAAAAATATGAAAATGCTTATAACTTCCGAATTTTCCGTCTATTTTAAAGAAATTATTGGCTTCATATTAAAATCTTGGCTTCAAATGACAATTTCAGTCCGTGTGGACAATGATCAAATCTCGGAGGGCTCTTCGGTGTAGTGGTTTCGGCTTCTTTATGGGACAAGATTCACGTAGTTGATATTGCAAAATTGTTTTGTATATATAAGTGGAAACTTGCACCATTTGGTTAATTTTACCTCTTATGTTTTGCAGATTCATATTCCAAGCAATAGTTACTTCGCAGAGCTAAAAGAAGGCACTTACTAGTTTCATTAAAATGAAATGTCTTTTATGAGAGGAGCAGACGAACGAACAGGCACCCAAACGTTGGTTGAGTCGTACGGTTGAAACTCGTTAAGGTCGCTTCAATTATTATTATTATTATTATTAATAATAATAATAATAATAATAATAATAATAATAATAATAATAATAATAATAATAATAAAGCATTGCAGGGACCTTTGGTGCAGGGGGTCCGTGGCTCGATTCCACTTCGTGCCAAGTGAAATTTGAGGTGGACAAATACCGTGTGCATGGGTATGTGTTTTCTTGAAATTTTCCATTTTCCTCCCACTTTCTTCATTTCACCATTTCATTCATCATCATTCTCCCTTAGCGTAGGTGCATAATCGTCCAACGTTAAACTAGATATTGCAATTTCAATAATAATAATAATAATAATAATAATTAATTCAACTGAAAGGACTGTAATTTATGTGGACAGCAATTATCATAAATATGCAACCATTATAAAAACAATGCTTTGAGTAGAAAAATAATCCTTCCCAAGTGTTAACGAATGCGCACGAGATAAGACATGTCTCGAGAAAGAGACAAGACGCGCTTTGTGACATCCAAGATAATACGAGGCAAATGTTTTGGACACGAGATTGCTTGTAAAATGTCTCGTCTTGTCTGGAATGTCTCGAAAACAAAAGTCTAACTTTTAAAAATATTTTTCAAGATCTATTCTCTCAGAAGTAGTTCTCTGCCTTAAAATTAATAACGACATTTGTGATTTAAAAAAAGATAAACAATGCCTAAAGTTAATAGTTAACTTTTCGAAAAGAAGCTTCATTAAGGGTGAACCTGAAAGATGTCCACAAATTTCGGGAGGTGATTCGTGACATCAAAGGGAGACAAATTGTCCTCTTGCAGTTTTCGAATTCAGCTTCGTTGTCGAGATACAGGGTTGCCAACTGGTCGTGTTTGAGAAACTCACTGGGAATAAATTCAAGTCCAAGAATAAACTACTACTCATATATTTTTCAGGTCAATTGACTTATACCATGTTGTAAGGTCAAATATTTATTTATGAAGTGTGTACAAAATTCGCCAGGGTCTTTTCTGAGAAAATCGTCGAGAAAAAGTCACCTCCAAGAATAAACTACCCCTCGTAAATTTTTCTAAGAGAAATATCTGATACTGCAATATAGGGTTGTTAATTAAATATTGATTAGTGAAAAATAAACAAAATTGTTAAAACCATTTTTGAGAAAATAGCGTTTTTCGATTTTCGGCTGTTTGTAAACCACACTTATTTTAGGTGGTAGGAAAAAATGGAAAAGCTCCTGTAAGAATACTAAGTAAACCCTAAGTTTAAAATTTGGTGTAGATAAGTTGAACGGTATGGCCTCTAGGCGAGTGCATATAAAAGTGTGCCGAACGGACGGACCGGAAGGACGGGTGTCGAAAAGTCACATTTTCGGTATGTAGACGCCATGAAACATGTAAATCCGTTGAAATCTGAATTTGATATTATTTTCACAATCACTATATTTTCTTCTCTCTTTTGTCGCTCGAAAAAGAAAAGCCTGAGTTTACCACAAAAAGCTAGGGAGTTTCTAAAAAATATTCAATTATAGGGCCACCGCACTAAACTTTTTCAATTCAATTTCTTAACTGTGTTAGGCCGCAGTTGTTGCTGAAGTGTGTATTTGAATAATACGAATAAAATTATCGTATTATTCAAATACATCGAATGTCAGATTATCGAATAAAAAACTTCGATTGAAGAAAATCCATACTACAAAACTAACTCACACTTTGAGCACATTTTCATTAGACATATAAGACCAATTAATGCAATCATTGTTTATGAAATATGAAAAAAATCAAATGAGTCACTTTGGGAAAGTCGTTCAAAAAGAACACGTCAGGAGTAACCTACCTCTTGTGAATTGTTTCGAACAATGAGTTAAGATATACTTTTGGTTATTAATGAAATATTTATTTGCGAAATTTGAACAAAATCGCCTGTCGTTCGAGAAAATTGTCGGGGAAAAAACCTTGACCCAAAAAATAAACTATCCGTTGTAATTGTTTTTCATAGAAATGACATACTAAAATATAGGGTTATTAATGAAATATTTATTTATGAATTATCAATAAAATTGTCCGAGTAATTTTTGAGAAAATCGTGAGGGAAAAATAACTCCCCGAATAAACTATCTCTTGAGGATTCTTTCAGGGTAAGCGAGTTATTCCATATTACTAGGTTTTTAATGAAATATTTATTTCTGAGTACGAACAAAATTGCTTGACTCATTTTTGAGAAAACCGTGGAGGAAAAACACCCACAAGAGTAAACTACCCCTCGCATATTTTTTCAGGACAAACGAGTTTTGCCATATTGTTCGGTTATTAACGAAATATTTATTTTTGAAATATGAATAAACTCTTTTGAGTCGTTTTTGAGAAAATCGCCCAGAGAACACTCCACCAAGAATAAACTACCCCTCGCATTTTTTTAGGACAAACGAGTTATAACATATTGATAAGTTATTAATGAAATCTTTATTTATGAAATATGAACGAAAACATTTGAGTCCATTTTGAGAAAATCACTGAGAAAAAACTCACCCCCTTAGTATAAACTACCCCTTGTAGATTTTTCTCAGATAAATGCCTTATACCACAAAATAGGATTGTTAATTAAATATTGATTTATAAAAAAAGAAAACAAGATCGTTAGAGCCAGTTATGAGAAAATATCTTTTTTTTATTTTCATCGTACAGGAAACTACCCTTGTTTTGGGAGTAGGAGGGAAATAAAAAAAAAACTATAGGAAATACTATGAAAATCTTAAACTAAAATTTGGTGCAGATAAGTTGAACGGTATGGCTTCTAGGTGAGTGCACAGACAAGTGTAGCGAACGGACGTACGAACTGATGGACATGTATCGAAAAATAACTTTTTCGGTGTTAGGGGCTATAATACGTGTAAATTCGTTGAAATTTCAAATTTGATTTTTTTTTTCGAACACCATACTTTCTTCTCTCATTTGTCACTTCAAAGTAAAAGGAACTCAGAACTACAGATAAAAGACACCTACTTCTACACATAGACATTTATTGATTTAAAACTGTTTTAGTTTGTGTCATTTCACTTCCAATTGAAAGGTTTTACAATGATTAACGGCATACCAATAACGAGACGGAAGTTTTCAGGAAGTAAATGCATTCAGAAGTCTAGACTGCATTACAGCCTGTTTTTATTTCTGCAATTGTTAACAGCTGTAGTTTCGTCCAAACGCTACATGAAATAATTTTTGGTTGATGTCATTGTATTACTATTTTAGTATTGTTCTCTTCAGACTTGGTTGAAGTTTTGTCTTAACGGTTATACATTTTTTCTTTCTTATTTCATCGTTACACATAAGAACAAAATGTTATGGTGAGTGGATAGATTCGAACCTACGAACATTGAGTTTATATTCTTCCAACACTTTACCAATGGACCAAGCTTTGTCTTCACGTTAACGCCCGGTTACAGGGTTTACTACGATTTAAATAAAATGGCTGGCTGTTAGAATTCCCTGCTCACATATTTCGATAAATAATTTTCATTGCTTCGTAGATACGTAGAGCAATGTTTAGATACACATTTTAGGAGAGTGAATTTTGGTGTATATAATAATTTCATGCCAGGTAAAAGCTTGATAAGTTTTGATAAAATGTTTCATATGTAGTTCTCAATAATAAGCTTGCTGTTCGGAGTGAAGTTCCAAGGTTCAGCATTGCCTAGCACTTTTTGCTATTAATATCCCTTCTAACAATATTGGCAGTGGACAAAAGTTAGCCCGTGTTGAAGCTTTTTGCTCCTAATTTAGTTATTTTACTTATTTAAGGAATATATTGAAAATTGTCAGCAGGCACGTATGCAGTAATTTATTTCGGGAGAAGTCCGACTTTAATATTAGGATAAATTATAATAAAATTTAAAAGATAATCCTTAAATTTAGGCTAAATTTACAGAGAAGTTGGGATTTCAGAGGGGAGTCCGGACCACCTGGACCCACCCCTAAATGCGTCCTTGTTTGTCAGTACCGTTTCCTCATTTTGAAACCCTCAAAAACTTCGGATATATAAAGGAAAACGAGTTATTTTCGATAAAATATCACTTCAGAAGACGCGACAGTTTTATTGCACATGGTGGTATCCCAAGTTCACAAGGGCAAGAATTCATTAATTTTGATTCTCTGTCATTGTGCTCTATCGAAAGGTTAGGTTTGTAACATATTACTCCTACGAACAAGCATGACTGGCAGATAGGAATACTGAACACAACTCCAGAGAAATGCAAGCTGAACTTACGTTTATAGCTACGCTTTGGTGATTTGCCCTCAAGGTCAATCAAGTGGTAATTCAGTTCCGTCTCTGTTCTTAAGCCATGTTCGTATTACTTCGAACAGTTTTGATAATGAAAAGCATGCCTCTTAATATAACAGACTTCTTTCGCGTAAGAAATCGAAACTCAGTTGGTCAGAGGAACTAGTCTGTAAGAATTAGGTTGTTAGTTAGTTAGGAGCCCAGTACGAGTAAGGGTTTTTATTACTATTGTTTTTATCTTTTTTATGTGAGGAAAAATCAAATTGTGACATCGCGATATCAAATGTATTTGATTAGGTAGCTTTGTCTTAGCTAAACTTTAAACATCAGTAACCGTCGAAATTATTTCACCAACTGATCACTTACTGAACATTTCAAACACGTCAAACCAGTGGCATAACATGAAGGTTAACCTCTCCTCCGCAGTCCTTAGTTATGCGTCCGTACTTTCAAGGGCGGACTAAGGGCCGGGCGACTGCCCGGGGCGCCAAAGAAAGAGGGGCACCAAAACGAGCCTCAAAAAGTAAATTTTATAATGTGCTTTCTACTGGCGTATTTGGTTTATATTCTTGTAAAGTAGTGGCAATTATATGATCTTTTTCCATTTCACTAAGGAAGAAGAGAGTTTCATAGTACTAAGGGGGCTGTATCGAAAAATTGAGAGATGGCATGTAGAATAAAGAGTGTTAAATAATAATAATAATAATAATAATAATAATAATAATAATAATAATAATAAATATGAATGTCTTTGGAGAGCCGAAATTATGTGAGACGAACAATGATATGTAGAGGTTTAAGATGGGTGATCATAGAGGAGGAAAAACCAGGATTTTTCTCTCTCTGACTCTCTAACGTTAAGATTATGTGCTGAAGGTAAGAAGCATCATCATTCTACAATAGGTTGCTTTTACGTAGAATATCTATTACTTGAGCTCCCCTCCTTCGGGCAACTTTGCTTATGTAGTAAATTCAAAACAATTTCAGAGCTCCCTCGTGGCTAAGCGGTTAGCGTACGCGCCTTTGGCGTGGGAGACCCGGGTTCGATTCCCGGCGGGAGCTCATGTGGTTCGGATTCCACGTTAATCAGTAGGTCCACGTCTCATATAGCCTCGCTGCTGAAAGGGACGCTAAACTAGAATCAACTCAACTCAACTCAAAACAATTTCAATTTAAGACAAATATTTATAGAGAAAATTAAACATTTAATAGGGAATTCTGTTATCAAAATATCCAAACACGTAGATAGAAGACTATGTAGTGAGAAACATTGTGAAACTAGAAAATTCTTCAAATTAGAATTAACATTTACTGGAAAACATTCGTTATGCATCAGTGAGCACAGGAGAAATAATTACGAATCTGTTTGCAAACAAAAATTAGAGACACTAATGCAAATGCGACGATATTTTCTCTCTTTTCTTTTTGGTATCGTCATGAGTTTTACACATATGTTACAATTTGATTCTTTCCCAAATAAAAAATAAATAAAATAACCTTAGTGATAAAAATGACAACAGTACTTCCACGGGAATTCGAACCGTCTACCTTCGGTATACAAACTTGTTGCTTTACCTAACTGAGCTATTTGCTCTCTTACGTAAGCTGAACCTGTTCTACAGTAAAGACGATTTTTCATTACGATTGGGCTAACAATTCGTCTTTTTCCATAGGTAATTTCCACTATTTGCACTATCTATACGTTAATACTTAGCATAGATTCATATATTTGGAGTTCGCTGATAATGCATATAATAAGACATACTAGAAATATTTCGTTAAAATTTTCGTTTGTAGATCTAATCCACGCTTCTCTCAATGACATAGATGTCGCTGCTTCGTGTTGAACTGCAGAATTCCCTCGCGTTCTTGAAAATTTCCCACTTTAGCAGAGTTGGTAATTCTCGAGATTTCTGTCGATTTAATGTTTTTTGCTTCTAATTTCTTTATTTTAAGCTAATATCTAACACAAATATTAAAAACGGGTTTGTTATTAACCTGTCCTGCTGGGGAAACCTTCCGAAATTTCGAACATATAAAGAAAACGGAGATATTTTCAAAAAACTTCAAAATAAAGAGACGCGTCATTAATTTTGCTCATGGTAGTACAATCCAATGATGTACGTTCCACAGTACACTCACATGGTAAATTCAAAAATTCTTCCAACTCCCAATTCTCCACCGGGGAATTAGTCACTGTTGGTGAAGGTGTAGAAGGATATTCTTCTATTTCATGATCCACATCAAGTAATGGGAAAACTTCTGTTTCCAGTGGCGGAGTTTGCGGGCTCACCACCGGTTGGGATAAAAATTCTGTTCCCGGTAATACATCCAAGTTGGCCGGGGTAACTTCGGTTTCCAGTGGCGGAGGTTGCGGGCTCACCACCGGTTGGGATGAAACTTCTGTTACCGGTAATACATCCAAGTTAAACGGAGTAACTTCTGTTTCCAGTGGCGGAAAGTGCGGGCTCACCACTGGTTGGGATAAAACCTCTGTCCCCGGCAAAGATGATGATTCTGCGAGATCACTTTCACCTCTTGTACTAAAATTCAAAGGTTTCATTGAATACATGCTTTAAAACCAATCTATAACTCCTTTTCACTAAAAAAAACACCGGCTATTTAATATGCTTCGTCCATCACGTGATATCCCATTCCAACGATCAAAATTTCTTGAATATTCTCCAGCAGCTGCCGCGTTACATGTGCTGCATATTAATGAATTACCTTTTTCTACGTGTGTGATCTGCATATTTTATTTCCGAAAGGTCTTTTCTGTATTCTGCTTGTCCAATTAACATTTCTTTTAACCGTAACATTTATTATGTGTCATGTTACCTCCGGCCGCACCTGCATACATTATGTGTCATTAATATGCGGGAAAAAAGGGTGTATCCATTTTTTAAAACGTGCATTAGGAACTGCTAAAATGTCAGAAATATCGACACTCATGAATATTTATAAATGTCGAAAAGATGCCCCTACCCTACTGAAGCAGACCCTTGGTGATTTTTGGTTGCGGAAAAATTTCATAATAAAATGAAAGAACGGAATTGTTTAATTTTCAGATATCTAGAATTGAAATGTGAGTCCAATCAGTACGGCGAAAACAGTGTTTGTAGATGAAGCTGACTGTTGCTGATCCTTAGATACTGACATATTGAGAAAGAAAATGATGGAACGGTATTCTCGTATATTATCAGATATTTAGAATTGAAAAGCGAATGTATTCAGGAGGGCGCAAAGAGTTTTTAGAAGACAAAGCAGACTCATGCTGATCATTAGTTACTGACATATTTGAAACCTGAAGCAAGCTCTTGCTCATCGATTGCTACTGACTTATTTAAGAACAAAATGAAACAACGCAATTTTCGTAAATTGCCAGATAATTACAAATGAAAATTGGGTCATTCAGTAAGGTCAAAGAAGTCTTTGGAAGACCAAGTAAAGTCTTGCTAATCGTTAGTTACTACTATGTTTAAAAATGAAAGAACAGAGTTGTAGTAAATTGTCAGATATTTACAATTGAAATTGAGTCTACTCAGCAGGGTGTGGAATCTGAAGCTGAATTATACAAATCGTTAGTTACTGACTTATTTAAGAATAAAATGAGAGAATGAAATTGTCATACATTGTCAGACGTTAACAATTCAAAACTGAGTCTTTCAGTAAGGCGAAACGAGTGTTTGGAAGACGTAGCAGATTCTTGATCATTGTTAACTACTTGCATATTTACGACTAAAATGAAGGAACGGAATGGTTGTAAATTGTCCGATATTTACAATTTAAAAGTGTCTCCACTTAGCACGGCGAAGGGAATATGGAAGTTGGAGTAGACTCTTACTGATCGTATGTTACTGACAATTTTATGAATAAAATGATACAATGAAATTGTCTTAAATTGTAAGATATATATATGCAATTCAAAAGCGATAGCAATCAGTAGGGCGAAAGGAGTGTCTCGAAAATGAAGCAGCCTCTTGGTGATCATTTCTTCCTGACATATTTAAAATAAAATAGAAGAAAGAAATTTCGAAAATTGGCAGATATCTGCAATTGAGAAGTGATTACACTCAGCAGGGCTAACGGAGTGTTCGGAAGATAATGCACACTCTTGTTGGTGGTTAGTTACTGACATACTTAAGAATAAAATAACAGAATTGTCGTATATTCTCAGGTATTTATAATTGAAGAGTGATTCCAATATATATTGGGCCAAACACGTGTTTGTATGTTGAAGAAATTAGACTCATACTAATCGTTAGTTACTCACATATTTATGAATGAAATGAATAGCTGAGTTGTCGTACAATATCAATTATCGTCAATTGAAAAGTGAGTCCACTCGGGAGGCCGAAAGGAGTGTTCGAAGGAAGATGCTACCTGTTTTTTTTTTTTCATTTGTTAGTGACATATTTAAGAATAAATCATAGAACGGAATTGTTTAAATTGTCTCATATTTTCAATTGAAACGTAGTGTATTCAATAGGGCGAAAAGAGATTTTAGAAGAAGAAGCAGACAATTGCCGATCGCTAGTTACCGACATATTTGGAACCTGAAGTAGACTCTTGCTGATCGTTAGTTACTAACATATTTACGAATAGAATGAGAGAATAAAATTGTCATAAATGGTCAGGTATTAACACTTGTGGGTCCTCTCAGTACGCGAAAGCGTGTTTGGAAGGTAAAGCATACTCTTGCTGATCGCTATTTACTGACATATTAAAAAAAAAAAAGAAAAGAAATTGTTGTATATTGCCTGATATTTACGATTGAAAAGTGAATCCATTCAGTAAGGCGAAAGGAGTGTCTGGAAAATGAAGCAGGCTCTTTTTCATTGTTAGTTACTGACATCTATAAGAATAAAATGAAATAACGGAATTGTCGTAATTTATCAGATATTACCATTTGAAGAGTGATTACAATATATATAGCGAAAGGAGTGTTTGGAAGTTAATAAACTAAGACTCTTGCTGAATACTGACATATTTGTGAATAGAATGAAACAACGGAATTGTCGTAAATTGTCTGATATTAACAATTCAAAAGTGAGTCAATCCAGTATTCCGAAAAGAGTGCTTGGAAGCTGAAGTAGATTCTTGTTGATCCTTGGTTGTAGACATGTCTAAGAATAACACGAAAGAAAGGAATTGTCGTAAATACTCTGGCATTCACAATTTTAAAGTGATTCCATTACCTTGGGCGAAGGCAAAGTTTGAAGATGTAGCAGACTTCTGGTCATCATTAACTGCCCACATGTTTCAGAAATAAAAAAAAACAAGCACATGTCGTAAATTGTCTCATGTTTATAATTGGAAAGCGAGTGTATTCAGTAGCTCTAAAAGATAGAGTAGAACCTGAAGTAAAATACAGTTGATCGCTAGTTCCTGAGATATTTAAGAATAAAATGAAAGAACGAAACAGTCGTAAATCGTCAGATATTTACAATCTAAAAGTGAGTCCATTGAGTGGGTGGAAAGCTGTGTTTCGTACATAAAGCAGACCCTTGGTGATCGTTCGTTACTCAACTATCTTAGAATAAAGTGAAATAATGGAAGAACCTTAAATTGTCACATACTTACACATGAAAATCGAGTGTATTCAGTAGGGCGAAAGGAGAGTGGAAGCTGAAGTAGACTCTTGCTAATCAGTAATGTCCGACACATTTAAGAATAAAATGGATAAACGGTACAGTCGTAAAGTGTCACATGTTTTCAATTGACAAGTGAGTCCATTGAGTAGGGTGAAATGTGTGATTGCTATATAAAGCAGCCTCTTACTCATGGTTGTTTACTAAACAATTTTAGAATAAAATGAAATAATGGAATTGTCGCAAATTATCAGATATGTAGAATTGAAAAATGAGTCCATTCACTAAGACGAAATGTGTGCTTGGAAGCTGATGCAGACTGTTGGCGACCTCAAGTTGAAGGCCTAACTAAGAATTAAAAAAAAATTACTAAGATATTTACAATTGAAAAGTGAGTCCACTCAGGAAAGCAAAAGGAGAATTTGGAAGCTGTAGTAGACCGAGGCTGATCGGTAGTTGTTGACATATTTTAGAAACAAAGTAAAGCATGGAATTTTCCTAAACAGTCTGATATTTACAATTGAAAAATTAGTCCATTTACTAAGGCGAAAGTTTCGCTTGAGAGCTGATGCAGACTGTTGGCATTAGCTAGTTGAAATCACACTTAAGAATAAAATGAAAGAGGGAAAATTTCGAAAATTGCCAGATATTTACAATTGAAAAGTAACTAATTTAAACGGGGTGAAAGGAGTGTTTGGAAGCTGAAGTAGACTCTTGCTGATCGGTAGCTGTCGACATATTTTAGAATGAAATAAGAGCATGGAATTGTCGTATATTGTCAGATATTTTCAGTTGGAAAGCGAGTATATTCATTAAGTGAAAACGAGTGTTTGGAAGCTGAAAAAGACTGTTGCTGATCGTTAGTTGCTGACATATATAAGATTGAAATGGAAGAACGGAATTGTCTACATTGTTATATATTTAGTATTGAAAACTGAGTCTACTTAGTGGGCCAAAAGGAGTGTTTGGAAAACGAAGTTGACTTTTGAAGATGATTACTTAGAGACGTATTTAGGAATAAAATTAAAGAATGGAATTGTCGTAACTGTCAGATATTTAACATTGAAATATAGGTCGATTCAGTAGGGTAAATCAAGTGTTTGGAAAGTGGAACAAACTCTTGGTGAATGTTCATTGCATATTTAAAAATAAAATGATATTACGGAATTGTAAATTGTGAAATACTTACAATTTAAAAAGTTGTTCTATTCAGTAGGGCAAGGGAACAGTTGGGAAGATGAAATAGACTCTCATTATCGTTAGTTACAGACATATTTAGGTATAAGGTGAAAGAACGGATTTGTCGTAAATTGACTGTCATTTACAATGGAAAAGCAAGTATTTTCAATTGGGCGAAACGAGTGTTTCGAACCTGAGCTAGACTCTCGCTGATCGTTAGTTCAAGACTTATTTAAGATTAAAATTATAGAACTTCATTGTCTTAGTCAGATATTTTCAAATGAAAAGTGAATGAATTCAGCAGAACGAACGGAGTGTTTGGAAGATTCAGCAGACTCTTGCTGATCGTTAGTTAGTGACGTAATTAAAAATTAAATGAGTGAATGGAACAAACGTAAATAATCAGATATTTACAATTAATGATTAGCCCATCTCAGTGGACGAAAGGTGTGTTTTTTTTTTATATATATATATGTAAAGCAGACTTTTGATGATTGTTAGTTACTGAACTACTTTCGAATAATTTGAAATAATGGAATTGTCCTAAAGTTACAGATGTTTACAATTGAAAAGCGAGTCTTTTCAATTGGTTAAAGTAGTTTTAGGGAGTTGAAGTAAATTCTTGCTGATCGGTAGTAGCCGAAAAATTGTAAAATGGAACGAAAGAACGGGATTGACGAATATTTTCAAATGCTTAGATTTGCAAAGTTAGTCCATTCACTGAGGCGAAAGGAGTGATTCCAAGCTGGAACTGACTTTTGGCTTGGAAGTTGAATGCATACTTAAAAATAAAATGAAAGAAGGAAATTCTCGAAAATTGTCAGGTATTTACAATTGAAAAATGGGTACACTCAGCAGGGCATGAGCAGTGTGGAAGCTGAAGTACACTCTTGCCGATCGATACTTAATGACATTTAAGAATAAAGTGAGACAATTAAATTGTCGTAAATTGTCACATATTTACAATTGAAAACTGAGTTTATTTAGCAGGGCGAAAAGAGTATTTCGTACGTGAAGCCGACTTTCGCTGGTTGTTAAATAATTACATACTTACGAAAAAAAAAGAAAAAGGGAATTGTCATAATTCGTCAGATATTTAGAATTGGCAAGTGAGTCCATGCAGTGAGCCGAAAGGAGTGTTTGGAAGATGAAGCATGCTCTTGTCGATCGTTAGTTATTGATATACGTAGGAATAAAATGAAAGAACGCAACAATCGTAAATTGTGACATGTTTACAATTGAAAAGTGTTCCCATCAGCTGGGTCAAAGGAGTATTTGTAAGGTGAAGGTATACTATTGATGATCGTTAGTTCAAGACTAATTTAAGAATAAATTAAAGAAAGGAATAGTCGTAGTGAGATATTTTCAGTTGAAAAGTGTACCCAGTCAGTAAAACGAAAAATATTTGGAATATTAGGCAGACTCTGGCTGATCGATAGTTACTGACATATTTAAGAATAAATCGATAGAACGGAAAAGTGTAAAAATATCACTTATTTACAACTGAAAATAGTTACTCCGATCAGAAGGTCGAAAGGTGTCTTTTTCGTATATAAAGCAGAATCTTAATGATCGTTATTTACTAAATTATTTTAGTATAATATGAAATAATGGCATTGACGTAATTGGTCAGATGCTTACAATTTAAATATTAGTCTATTCAGTAGAGCAAAACGGGCATTTGGAAGCTGAACTAGGCATGTTCTTAACGTAAGTTACTGATATTTGTTAGAACGGAATTGTCTTCAGTTGTCAGATATTTACACTTGAAAAGTAGTCCATTCAGCTGGACGAGAAAGTGTTTGGAAGATAAAGCAGACTCTTGGTTATCATTACTATCTGATTCTTTTAAGAATAAAATGAAAGAACTGAGTTGCCATTAACTGTCAGGCATTGACAATCTAAAATGAGGCCGCTCAAGAAGGGGAAAAGAGTATTTCGAAGCTGAAGTAGAGTCTTGCTGGTCATTAGTTATTGACATCTTAAGAATAAAATGAAATAAGGGAACTGTTCAAATTTGTCAGATATTTACTATTGAAAAGCGGGTGTCTTCAGTAGGGCGAAAGGAGTGTTTGGAAGATATAGAAGACTCTTGTTGATAGGTAGTTAATGGCATATTTAAGCAGACTCTTGCTGGTCTTAGTTACTGACGTATTTAAGAATAAAATGAACGAACGGAGTTGTCGTACTTTGCCAGATATTTGCAATTGCTAAGTAAGTACACTCAATAAGGCGAATTGAGTGTTTGGGACATGAAGCTCGCCCTTGTTGATCGTTAGTTTCTGATATATTTAAGAATAAAATGAAATAACGGAATTCTCGTAATTAGTCCGATATTTACAATTGTTAAAGGAGCAGTTCGACTTAGAATTGCCTTTTTTTAAAATTATTTCCATTTGTGGACTTTAAAATTCTAAAAGGAATGGTGTTTGTTTGTTTTTCCGATACAGTCAGTCGTTAGCAAGTAACAGAGGAAAACTATTTTACGATGACGTCATCAGTGGTCAGCTGCCAGAATATGCTTCCATACAGACAGTGCCAAGCCTTTCGTTCGTGAGTGGTCCAGTGCCATTGCACGTTGTAAAGTGTGGTTTCCTTTTTCAGAACTGCTTGCGATGACTGATACTTTCAAACCTCATCAGTTCGAACTGAATTGAGCTAGTGGCAGCGGATGAAATAAAACAAATGAAAATAATTCTTTTCTTGTTACAAAAATTTGGACTGGTGCAGTTGCAGATGTTGCCCTTATATAACCACTGAAGAAGAAAATACGTGTTGTGTTGAGAGCGAGACAATAAATAATGTCAGATGAAGTGTCTGACTGTATAACATTAGACGAAAACTTTGCTAGCGTTATTTTAAATATTGGTACTTTAAATACCGCCAGACAGTTGATGATAATAAACTCCAAAGACAGAATTGTGAAAGATAAGCTGACAACGAACACAAATGCTATTTGGCGATTTGTAGCTTACAGATAGTCCGTGTACTGGGACAATCCATGGAATGGACTAGGGAAAAGTGTACGAAAAGTTATACCAGTTTGTGTAGTAAAGGAAATCCGTGAAACATTCCCTGAAGTGAATTACATTTATATAGGTTACTACACACATTTAAGTGAATAGCATCTACAATACTGGCACAATTATTACGGATTTTTGATTTAAAAAAATAAAACTTTTGTACGTCTTGCAAACAATTTTATTAACTAATATCTTATTTACTTTACCACACCAGTACCAAACAAATATTTATTACTTATTTTAAGTGGCTTTTACAGTCTTATATGGGAGTGTCTGGCAATACAGAGAGAAAACGTCTGACAACCCTGACAATCACTGTATTCTCTGGACAGAGCTCAGTAATAGTCTTGCATTTGCGTGGAGAAATATTTGTTTATTGCATTGTCTGCCTGTTATTTGCATGTGATCACTTTAGTTGTGTGTATTTGTGCATTTAAGTTTAATACCAACTTTTTTTCAGATTTTCTAATGTGTTTATGCAATTGAATAGACATGGGCAGAGTTCGTGATTTGAGCCCTCGCCAGGTTGGACAGATTAGTGTTTTATTGAAAGAAATTCCTTAAAACAGAAAGAAATAGCGAAGAAACTTAAAGTTTCAACTCAAACCGTCAGTAATATCAAGAAGAAATTGGAATATGGGCACAGTTTGGCATAAAATAGGGTTGGAAAATGTGGTAGACCTAAGAAAACAACACCGAGAATGGACAGAAAAATAATTGAAATGGCACTTAAAAACAGAAGAGCATCTTGCAGAATGATTTCCAGCCAACCTGCAGCAGAGGGCATTACCATTGCTCGCCGAACCGTAAATAAGAGACTATTGGAAGGTGGACTAAAAGCAGAATAAAGCCTCGCCTTACTGACAAGATGAAACAGGTTCGTAAGGCCTGGGCAGAGGCTCACGTTGACTGGACATCTGAGCAATGGGAGAATGTAAGAGTTTAAAATATTCATGTAAAAACGTTAATATCACAAATGATTAAAATTATGCAAAATATTAAACTTTACTTCCAATTTTAAGCCTTGCAGATTTTCACGTCATTAAGTCTACTCGTTATTCAATTGCTGCTATCACTCTCTTCAGCTGTTCCACGCCTTATTTTGTGTTCTCTGACGAGTCTACCATTGCAGTGCTTGACGACCGTGTGCAGAATGTAAGAAAGCAATCAGGTGAGCATTTTACACCGGAATGTTTAAAGAAGACTGTAAAATTCCCTCAGAAAGTCATGGTCTCGGGAGCCATTTCTGTACATGGAACAAGTCGTTTGGAGATTGTTGATGGCACCGTGGACTAGTATAAGTACAAAGAAGTACTACAAAGACGTTTGGTACCTCAAACAAGGGACTGGTTTGTAGATAGACCTTGGATTTTTCAACAGGACTCTTCCCCGTGTCACACGGCAAAGTCAGAGAAGACCTGGTTTGAAGAAAATGGTGTAGAAGTGCTCTCGTGACCTGGAAATTCCACGGATATGAATCCGATTGAGAGTTTATGGTCTGTATTGAAAAATGAAATACATGAAGTTCCCAAAACGACCAAAACAGAACTCATACAACGTCTTATCAAAGTATGGGTTCATTCAAGTCGAATCAGGGAATTGTGCAGAAAGTTAATCACTGGAATGCCCAGACGTGTTAAAGCACTTGTTAATGCAAAGGGTGGACAAACTAAATATTAAAATGGTTGTTTACTATTGACGTACTCACTATTTGTGAATAAAATTGATTTGCAGTATTATTTGTTTGCTTAAATGTCGTTTTTGTAGAAAAATTATGTTCTTTTCAAAAATCCATTATAATTGTGCCAGTACTGTATGTCTACTTACCAGGGCGAAGGAGCATTTGGAAGATGAAGCAGACTCTCGCTGATTGTTAGTTATTACATACGTATCTAAAAATTAGAAAGAATAACGGAATAGTCGTAACTTGTCAGATATTTACAATAGAAAAGTAAGGCCATTCAGTCAGCCGAAAGGAGAGTTAGAAGCTGAAGTAGAATTTTGTTGACTGTTAGTCACACACATATTTAAGATAAGAATGAAAGAACGGAATTTTCATCCATTGCCAGATATTTACAATTCAAAAGTAAGTCTACTTAGCAGCGCGAAAGGAGCGTTTGGAAGATAAAGAAGACTCTCGCTGATGGTTAATTATATATTTGAGAATAAAAACGAATAACGGAAATGTCGTAATTTGTAAGGTATTTACTATTCAAAAGCTTGTCTCTTAAGTAACATGAAAGGAGTGATTGCAAGTTGAGGTACACTCTTGCTGACCTGTTATTGGCGACTTATTTCAATATGTAATGATAGAATGGAATTGTCGTAATTTATCAGATACTTATAATTGGTGTGTCCATTCAGTAAAGTGAAAGGAGTGTTTGGCAGATGAAGCATACCCTTGTTGGTACTTAGTGACTGATATATTTAAGAATAAAAAGGAATAACGGAATTGCCCTAATTTGTCAGATATTTACTATTGAAAAGCGAGTCTCTTCAGTAGGGCGATAGGAGTGTTTGCAAGTTGAAGTACACTCTTGCTGATTGGTACTTGCCGACATATTTCAGAATATAATGAAAGAATAGATTGTCGTAAATTGTCTAATATCAACAATTAAAAGCAAGTCTATTCAGTTGGGCTAGAGGAGTGTTTGGATGCTGAAGTAGACTCTTGGTGATCGGTAGTTAACGGCAAATTTAAGAATGAATTCGAAGATCGAAATTGTCGTAAATTATCGTATATTTACAATTAAAAACTGAGTAAATTCATTTGACGAAAGGAGTGCTTGGGAGCTGATGCAGACTGTTGCCCATCCGTAGTTGAACACATATTTAAGAATCAAATGAAAGAACGAAATTCTCGAAAATTGTCAGATATTTACAATTTAAAGTTGAGTCCACTCAGCAGGCCAAAAGGCGTGTTTGGAAGATGAAGCAGACACTTTTTGGTCTCTAGTTATTGACATACTTAAGAATAAAATAAAATAACAGAATTTCGTATTTTGACAGATATTTATAACTGAAAAGTGCTTCCAATATTGTTATAAAACTTGGGCTTAGTTCTTGGTAACGCTACGATACATTATATTTTTAAAAGTTATTTGTGTTTATTTTATTTGCGTAATCGCTTCTCTATTAAATTCTATCTCCCGACAAAGTTCAGAAACAAATTCTGTCATAAGAATTATTTACATTGTTCACGGACTAGGAAAGCAGATACTGCAAGCTAGTAATATTACGTAAAGAGAATAAACATAATGAGACCATTATACAAATATTAGATAACTACTATTAAATCAACATTTTAATTACAGAATTGTATTAGCAAATGTTTGTAATGTTTCAAGAAACTTTGTATTCATCTTTTTCAGAAATCTTTTAGATTGACAAAATTTAAATTATCCAGAAAATTGTGCCTTGATATTGTAAGGATTTTTGATCAGCAAAATGTTCTTTCTCAACTGAGTTTTCTCAAGAGTTTCCCCGTGCAGGCTGAAACCATTGTTGTTTCGAAATTCCTCTGAAATCTGCAAGCCCATGTTTTTGGCTACATAAAAATGTTTCCTTTGAAATAGGGAGTAGGAATAGAGTCCGGGAGTCAGTAGAGCGTTGACAAGTGCCGCAACTAATTACTAAACGTAAAGAGCCGTGAACCGTAAACAGACGAGCTTATCATGTATTCGATGTAGAACTACATACGAAGAAAAGAGACAGAATAATTTACTTACGTCTCAAAAGTGTTTAGAAATTTCGAGAAGGATTCTTGCTACCAAGCGTTACGATTGCCAAGTTTGATAATTCCAAGAACATTTCATAACATCCGAAATTAGAACTGAAGAGAAGGACTCTTGACAACATGGATCCAACAGTACTTAAGGTATGGCATTCTCTTTGGCCAAATTTTCTTTCTTTTTTCCTGCACAATCTTTCAGACATTTAAACACATCCAATCTAAGAACACATAACTCTATGTCCCATAAATGGTTCTGAAATGAAGCTTCTTCCTAAATAAACGTGAACGTCAATAACCATTGTTCGAAATAGTTTTAGTTTTCATTGTACACAATTATGCCTAACTCTTAGGGCCAAGTTGATAAGAGATATTTCAGATACTTCTCTAAGTTTGTTCTGGTCTTCTCCTTTTAGCTACAATCCCCACATTCAATACGAACTAGAGTAGGCTCGTCAAAACAATATATATAGGGGCCGCGGTGGCTCAGTGGTAGAGCGTTCACCTCTGGTGTTTGGGGTCCCGGGTTCGATCCCCGCCCCCGCCAAGTGAACTTTGTGGTGGACAAACACTGTGTGCGTGGGTTTTCTCGGGGTTCTCCCGTTTCCTCACACTTTCTTCATTCCACAATTTCATTCATCACTCATCATCACCGTCTCCTTTAGCCTAACCGGCATAACTGTGGGACGTAAAACTAAAAGATTTCATTTCATTTTTCCAAAACAATATATAGAGCCAAAGAAGTGTTGGAAGCTGAAGAAACTAGACTTTTACTAATCGTTAGTTATTGACATATTGAGTAATAAAATGAAAGAACGGAATTGTCGTAAATTGTCACATAACTACAGTTGAAAAGTGACTCCATTCAGCAAGGCGAAAAGAGCTTAGGAAGACGAAGCAGACTCCTGCTGATCGTTTACTTCCTGACATATTTGTGAATATAATGAAAGAACGGAATTGTCTAAAATTGTCTGATATTAATAATTGAAACGTGAGTTGATACCTTAGGCCTAAAGGAGTGTTCGGAAGCTGAAGCAGGCGCATGGTGATCCTTTCTTGAAAATATATTTACGAATAAAACGAAAGAACGGAATCGTCGTTAATTTCTGTCATTCACTATTTAAAAGTGATTCTATTCACTTGGGCGAATGGAGAGTTTGGAAGATGCAGGAGACACTTCCTAATCATTAGTTGCCGACATATTTAAGAATTAAAAAGAAGATTGCCATTGTCGTAAATTGCTACATATTTATAATTGAAATGCAAGTCTATTCAGTAGGTCGAAAGCAGTGTTTAGAACCTAAAGTAGACACTAGCTAAACAGTAGTTGCCGACTTATTTAAGAATGAAATGAAATACGGAATTGCCGTAATTTGTCAGATATTTACAATTCGTAAGTGAGTCTATTCACAAAGGCGATAGTAGTGTTCGGAAGATGAGGCAGTGCTCTTGTTAATCGTTTGTTAGTGACATATATAGGAATAAGTTGAATGTGCAGAACTGTCGTAATTTGTCACATGTTTAAAATTGAAAATTAGTCCATTCAGTAGGGTGAAAGGTGTGATTGGTACATAGAACAGACACTTGCTGATTTCAGGTTATTCAACTATTTTAGAATAATATCAAATTGTTATTGTAGTAAATTGTAGTAAATTGTTAGATATTAACAATTGAAAGGCGAGTCTATTCTGTAGGGCAAAAGGGGCATTGAGAAAGTTAACTAAACCCTTGCTGATGGGTAGTTGCCAACATGTTTAAGAATGAAATGAAAGAGCGGGAATGTAGTAATTTATACAAAAAAATAGAATTCAAAAATTAAGCCCATTCACGTAAGGAAAAAGAAATGCCTGGAAGCTGATACAGATTGTTTCCGATCGCTAGTTGAAGGATTACTTAAGCATGAAACAAAAGAAAGAAATTCTCGAAAATTCTCAGATATTTACAATTAAAAGTGAGTAAATTAAGGAGAGCTAAAGGAGATCTTGAAAGCTGAGCAGAGTCTTAGTAATTATTACTTACTAACGTATGCAAGAATAAAATGAGAAAATGGAATTATTGTAAATTGTCAGATAAATACAACCGTAAAGTGTGTCTATTGAGTACGGAAATGAGTGTTTGGAAGATGGAAGAGATTTTTGAGATCAAGACTTACTGGCGTATTTAAGAATATAACGAAAGAATGTTAATGTCATAATTGCTAGATATTTACAATTGAAAACTGATGACATTCAGTACAGCGAGAGAGTGTTTTGAAGCTGGAGTAGAGTCTTGTTGATCGTTAGTTACTGACACATTTATAAATAAATTGAAAGAAAGGAATTGTTGTTCATTGTCAGATATTTACAATTGAAAAGTGAGTCTATTTTGTACGGCGAAAGAAGTGTTTGGTAACTGAAGTAATCTCCTGCTAATCGGTGGTTGCCGACATATTTGACAATGACATGAAATAATGGATTTGTCGTACGTTGTCGGATATATACAATTCGTAAGTGATTCTATTCACTAAGGTGAAAGCAGTGTTTGGAAGTTTAAGGAGGCTCTTGATCGTTAGATAATTACGTATTTAACAAAAAAAGAAAGAACGTAATTATCGTAAATTGTCAGATATTTACAATTGAGAAGGACGCCCATTCAGTCAAAGCAAAAGGAGTGTTTGTAGGATGATTCTGAATCTTATTGATTGTTAGTTACTGACATATTTAAGAATAAAATGAAATAACAGAGTTGTAGTAATTATTCAGTAATTTACAGAAAAGCGTTAAGCGTTGACATATTAAGAGTCTCTTCATTACGGCAAAAGAAAAATTTGTAAGCTAAAGTAAGCTATTGCTAATCGTTAGTTGCCGACATATTTGAGAATGAAATGAAATAATGGATTTGACGTAATTTGTCTGATATTTACAATTTTTAAGTGAGTCCATTTAGTACGGCGAATAGAGTGTTTGGAAGATGATCCAGGCTAATGTTGATCGTTACTTACTTACTTATTCAGGAATAAAATGCATGAACGGAAAAGTAGTAAAATGTTATTTGCTTACAAGTGAAAAGTGGTCTCATTCTGCAGGGCGAAAGAAGAGCTTGGAACGTCAAGCAGACTCGTAATGATCGTTAGTTCAAAACTTATTTAAGAATAAACGATAGAACGAGTAGTCGTAGTCTGATATTTTCAATCGAAAAGTGTATCCATCCACTAAGGCGAACTGATTGAATGGAAGCTGATGCAGACTGTTGCCGATAGCTAGTTGAAATCATACTTAAGAATAAAATGAAAAAAGGAAATTCTCAAAATTGTCCGATATTTGCAACTGAAAATCATGTAAACCAAGCAGGGCGGAAGGAGTGTTTGGGAGCTACAGCAGAGTCTTGCTGGTAGGTAGTTTCTGACATATCTAAGAATAAAATGAAAGAACGGAACCGTCGTACTTTGGAAAGAACGGAACCGTCAGATAATTACCATTCTTAAGTGAGTCCATTCAGTTAGGCTAAAGCAATGTTTGGAGTATGAAACTGGTCCTTGTTGATCGCTAGTTACTGACATATTTAAGTATAAAATGAAATAACGGAATTGTCCTAATTACTCAGATATTTACAACTGAAGTATGTGTCTATTAAGTAGGGCCGAAGGAGTGTTAGGAAGCTGAAGTAGACTCTTGCTTACCGGTAGTTCTCGACATATATAAGAATGAAAGGAAAGAATGGGATTGCCGTAAACTCTCAGATATTTAACATTGAAAATTAAGTCCATTCAGTAAGACGTAACAATTGTTTGAACATGAAGCAAACTACTGCTGATCGTAATTTGCCGACATGTTCAAGATTAAAATGAAATTACGGGTCGTAAATTATTAGAAAAATATAATTGAAAAGTTGTTCTATTCAGCAGGGAAAGAGAGGAGCTAGGAAGATGAAATGGCCTATCATTATCGTTAGTTACTGACATATTTAAGTATAAAGTGTAAGAACAGTATTGTCGTAAATCGACTGTCATTTACCTTTCAAAGGCAAGTCTATTCAGTAGAACTAGAACCTTGTTGGTCGTTAGTTCAAAACTTATTTAAGACTAAAATGATAGAACTGAATTGTCATAGATATTTTCAATTGAAAAATCAATCAATTTAGTTAAACGAAAGGAATGCTTGCAAGATTAACCAGCCTCTTGCTTTCGTTAGTTACTTACATATTTAAAAGTAAAATAACTGAACGGAACACACGTAAATAGTTACATGTTTACAATAGAAAAGTGTGTCTATTGAGTAGGGCGAAAGGTGTGTTTGGTACATAAAGCAGACTCTTTAGAAGCTGAAGCAGAGCCTTACTGGCCATTAGTTACTGACATATTTATTAATAAAATGAGAGAAGGATATTGTCGTAATATATCAGATATTTACATTGATAAGTGAGCCCATTTAGTAAGGCTTAAGGAGTGTTTGCATAATGAAGCAATCTATTTGATCGTTAGTTGCTGACATATTTAAGAATAAAATGACATACCGGAATTGTCGTACATAGAGTGATTCCAGTATATATGGCGATGCACTCTTTGGAAGCTGAAATACTTAGACTGTTGCTGATCGTTAGTTAATGACATATTGGGAATAAAATTAAAGAACGCAATTGTCAAATAATTACAATTGAATAGTCTGTTCATTCAGTAGGAAAAAAGCAGTTTTTAGAATAAGAAGCAGACTCTTGGTGATCGTTAGTTATTGGTATTTTTAAGAATAAATTGATAGAACGAAGTTGTCATCAATTATCAGATATTTACACTTGAAAAGTGAGTCCAATCAGCATTTCGAAGAAGTGTTTGGAACTTGAATGAGAGTCTTGGTGATTATTACGATTATTACTTCTGATTAAAATGAAAGTTTATTAAAAATTATTTAAGATTAAAATGAAAGAACGCAATAGTCTTAAATTGTCAGATATTTACAGTTAAAAGAAAAGCCATTTAGGAAAAAGATAGGAGTCGTTTTTGAAGGTAGTAGACTTCCTAATCGTTAGTTACTGAGATACTTTAAAAAAATGAAGGAACGCAGTTGTAAATTGTAAGATATTTACGATTGAAAAGCGAGTCCACTCAGGAAGGCGAAAGGAGTTTTTCTAAGATATAGCATACTTTGTTGAAAGTTAGTTACTGGCGTATTTAAAAATAAAATGAAGGATCGCAATTGTCGTAAATCTTCAGATATTTACAATAAAAGAAAGATTCTATTCGGTAAACTCAAAGGAGAGTTTGGAATCTGAAATGGATTCCCATGATGGTTATTTACTGACATATTTAAGAATGAAATGAATGAACAGTATTGTCACAAACTGTCAGATTCTTACAATTGAAAGTAAGTCCATTCAGTAGCGCGAAAGTTCTCCTTGGAACATTAAGCAGACTCTTGCTGATCGTTAGTTACTGACATATTTAAGAACAAATGCAAAGAACGGAATTGTCATATGTTGTCTTATATTTACAATTGAAAATTGAGTCCATTCAATAGCCGAAGGGAGTGTTTGGAAATTAGAGCAAAATCTTGGTGATCGTTAGTTAGAAACATATTTAAAAAATTAAGAACGAAACTCTCGTATTTTGTCAGATATTTCCAATTGTATAGATAGTCTATCCAGTAAAGCGAAAGGAAAGTTTTTAAGGTGAAATAGAATCTCATGATATTTATATTTAGATACTGACATATTTAAGAATAAAATGAAAGAACGGAATTTTCCTCAATTGTCTGAAGTTTACAATTGAAAAGTATGTTTATTCAGTAGGGCGAAAGGACAGTTAGCAAGATGAAGCAGACTAGCTGCTCATTAGTTACCAGGATATTTAAGAATCAAATAAAAGAATATAATTCTAGTAAAATATCAGATATTTTTAAAAGGAATTGAGTCTAGTAGGGCGAAAGTTGTGCTTGGGAGATGTGGCAAAATCTTGCTCATCGTTACTTACTGACATTAAAGAATAAAGTGACAGAACAGAATTGTCGTAAATTGTCTGATATTTACAAGTGAAAAATTAGTCCATTCGGTAGAGCGAAAGGAGTGTTGGCAAGGTGAAGTAAACTCTTGCAGATTGTTATTTGCCGACATATTTTAAAATAAAATTAATAACGGAATTGTCGCTAATTGTTAGCTATTTACAATTAAAAAGTTGTTCAATTAATTAAGGCAAATTAGCTGGTAATATGAAATAGAGTATCATTACCGTTAGATACTGATATATTTAAGGACAAATGAAAGAACGGAATTGTCGAGGGCGAAAGGAGAGTTTGCAAGATTAAGCAGACTAGCTGATCATTAGTTACCAAGATATTTAAGAATGCAATAAAGGAAAAGAATTCTAGAAAATGGTCTGATATTTTAAAATAAAATTGACTCCATTCAGTAAGGCGAACGTTGTGCTTGGAAGATATAGCAGACTCTTTGCTGATCGTTAGTTACTGAAATATTTTAGAGTAAAATGAAAGAACGGAATTATCGTAACTTGTCAGATATTTACAATTGAAAAGTGAGTCCATTGAGTTTGGCGAAAGAGTGTTTGGAAGATAAAGCAGATTCTGGTCAATCGCTAGTTGAAGACATTTTTTAGATATGAGAAAATTTAATTGTCGTAAACTATCAAATATCACAAAAAGTGACTGCATTTAGTAGGGGAAAGGTAGTTTTTGGAAGATGTATCAGACTTTTGCTGAACGCCAGTTACATATTTAAATTGAAAGAACAGAGTTGTTGTAAATTGTAAGATATTTGCAATTGAAAAGTGATCTTATTCAGCAGGGCGAAAGGAAAGTTGGTAAAGGTTAGTTATTGAAATATTTAATTTTAATGAAAGAACGGAGCTATCGTAGTCAGATATTTTCAATTGAAAAGTTAATCCATTCAGTAAATCAAAAGCAGTATTGGGAAGATTAAGTTGACTCTTGCTGCTTCTGAGTTACTAACATATTTAAGAATAAAATGTGAGAACGCAACAGACGTAAATTGTCAGATATTTACAATTGCAAATTAATCGATTGAGTAGGGCGAAAGGTGTCTGAAGTAGAGTCTTGCTGATCGGTAATTGTCGACATATTTAAGAATGAAATGAAAGAACGGAATAGTCGTAAATTGTCAGTAATTTACAATTGTTAAATCAGTCCATTCAGTACGGCGAAAGGAGTGTTTGGAAAGTAAGGAGGCTCTTGTTGATCGTTAGTTAGAGATATTTAAGAACAAAATAAAATTACTGAATTATCATAATTTCTCCGAAATTTAGAATTGAAATATGAGACAATTCAGTAAGCCAAAGGAGGGTTTGGAGGCTTAAGTACACTCTTGCTCATTGGTACTGTTCGACAAGTTTAAGAATGAAATAAAACAACAGATCTTTCGTAGGCTTTTCAGATATTTACAATTGAAATGTGAGTTCACTTAGCAGGGAAAGAGGAGTGTGGGAGCTGAAACAGAGTCTTGCACATCGTTAGTTACTTACATATTTACTAATAAACTGAAACAATAGATTTGTCGTATATTGTCACATATTTCCAGTTGGAAAGTGGGTCTATTTAGTAAGCAGAAAGGAGTGATTGGAAGATGTAACAGACTCTAGTTGTTAGTTAGTTGCCGACATACTTAAAAATAAAATGAAATATTGGAATTGAGTAAATTGTCAGATATTAACAATTGAAAGTGAGTTCATTCACAAAGGAGAAAGAAGTGCCTGGAAAGTTATTGACTTAGTTTTGACCTTCAGTAGACTCTTGCTAATCGTTAGTTGCTGACATATTTAAGGACAAAAAGAAAGAACGAAATAGTAGTATATCGTCAGATATTTACAATTGTAAACTGGCGTTATTCAGAGGGGCGAAACAATTCTTTGGAAGATTTGGTAGACTCTTACAAATCGTTAGTTACAGACATATTTAAAAATGAAAGAACGGAGTTCTTGCAAATTGTCTCATTTTTACTAATGAAAAGTGAGTCCGCTCAGCAGGGCGAAAGAAGTGTGGAAGCTGAGGCATACTCTTACAGATCGTTAGTTACTGACATGCTTAAGAATAAAATGAAAGAAATAAATCTTAATATATCGTCAGATATTAACAATTGAAAGTGAGACTTTTCAGTAGGCGAAGAGAGTGTTTGTAAGATGAAGCAGACTGATGGAAATTATTACTTCCTGACTTATTTAACAGTAAAGTGATAGAACGGAATTGTCTTAAAACGTCAGATATCCACAATTCAAAATTGAGTTCATTCAGTAGGGCGAAATGTGTGTTTCGAAGATGAAGCAGCCTCTTATTGATCGTTAATTACTGACATATTTAGGAATAAAGTGAATGAACAGAACAGTCGTGAATTGTCATACATTTAAAATTGGAAAGTGATCCCATTCAGCAGGGCGAAAGAAGAGTTAGGAAGGTGAAGCAGACTCATGATGGTCGTTAGTTCAAGACTGATTTAAGAATAAACGAAAGAAGAGAATAGTCGTATTCAGATTTTTTTTCAATTGAAAAGTGTTTCCATTTTGAAAAGCGAAAGGAGTGTTTGGAAGATAAAGCATACTCTTCCTCATTGCTAGTTACTTACATATTCAAGAATAAAACGAGAGAACAGAAACAAGTAAATTGTCAAATATTTAAAATTGAACACTTAGTCCAAGTACTAGGGCTGAAAATGAGTTTTTGGTACCAAATTTCACAAAATTAAATCCCCACGTTAAGCGGGTTTGCATATCCAGGCTCCTAACTATGAAAACATTTACGCTCACTCCAACCTCAATCATTTCGCGAATTCAACCTGTTTTACGTATGTTGTTAGGACATAATATCGATTGTGATTTCTTCTAAAAACACTTTTATACATTGCAAGAGCTGTAACGTCTAAATATTTACTGAAAACTCATAGTCGTATCGGAATAAACAAAAGCGAGTATGGAACAGTAAACTGCTTTCACAAAAGGCAAAAGAACATGTGGAAAGGCATACAAAACGGTCGAGTGGTTTGGATCGATACCCTATCAATCACATGTTTGTGTGTTCAAACCCGGTAGCAAGTTGTTTCTTTTTTAAGTGTCTTTTTATTTTCATCCGGAGGCTGAAAATATTTCTTTGAGTAACTCATTGAAAACTTCTTTTGTTTCAAATTCGATTAGAACGGAACATTATATGGATTGCGAATCTTAAATCCATAGCTTAAAAAAAAACAAAAAAATAAAGAACATGAAGTATACTCACTACTCCATTATCCTCTGATTTGCAACGAAAAACTATTTATAAACAGTGGTGACTTCAGAAAGTTATCCTCGGGGGAATTTCAATATGCGGGTGGAGGGCAAACATTGGTAGTCCACATTGAGCACGATCGAACATATGGTCCTGAAGACGGAAATTTCTTAGCTCGAAAGGGGTCTCAAATTCTCCGTCAAATCACGTCCTGAAAGTATCATTGCTTAAAAGCTTTTCGTAGCAAATATAATATTACACTTGTTTCTCGTTTTACATTTAGAATTGGTAAAATCATAACTTACAGAGGATTATAATAAAAGCATAAAAATTACAATACCAATCATGTATAAATTATCCTTAAGTTACCAACTTTGGGTCAGATTAAAACTCAAATATTCGTTTTCGAATTGCACTTAGAAGTAAGTCCTCTCTATATAATCCTGATTGGAAAGGTATGTATAACTCTAATTAATTAATCAATATTTATACAAATATTTTTTTATTTTACTATTTTTACAATTCAATATTATATACAATTCATTTCCAAAATCGAAATCTCGAAAATGTATATTGTACGAGTGCAGATTCGTAAATAAATGATTATTTATCATATATATTGGTCTCTATTCGAAATTCTATTTAATTGAATGCAACAAGAACACAGACAGAAACATTGAGAACAGGTGAAAAAAAGGAGAGAGAAAGGTACTATACTCGGCGGAGACTCGAAGTTAGTTCGAATGGTACTTTATAAGCCGAACGCCTTAGACAACTCGGCTATGGTAACAACAAGTGATTGTAGCAAAGGCTTCGAGTAGTAGTTCTTATTACAGAATAACGTTTTCTATTGCCTAAAATTTAAACCTAATTTACTTTGATATAATATATCTATTAATTTGTTTCATGAACACGTTTTCGTTACTTTGATGAATGATGTATGTTGTTGATATAGATTCTATTACGCGTTCTTTCGTAAATATTATAGAAAGTATCAGTGTTATTTTGATCTTTCATGGAAATTGACTGGCGCATGCGTAGTACACAGACAGTTCAATTGGAAGGCGAGGAAGGAAACGCTAACACACTGTTAGAATGTTTCATCGCTGTGAAGTATAAAGAACAGCTAAAATGAATTTTGCGCTCGTCATTGCGTAAAGAATCTCCAGGTTAATGTTTGTCCAAGTTCTCACTGAACAACTGGACTCATGAAAAATAATTAATATTGTCATTACTGCACAATATGAAGAATAAAGAAAGTAAATTACACCACATTGTTCTCGAATTCCAACCTAGCTAAGGAAGGGACAATAAACAAAATGTGATTTATTCATTCGAATTGAGATAATTCAATGAAACTAGAAATTACACAATCAAAAGGAAAAACACCGTTGAAAAGACAATAATACTTTTATCCGAGGTGTGAAATAAAGTTATTAATTAACTGAAATGAAAGTAATATTGGACATGATATAGAGTAAGAAAAAAAGTAAATGTATTCTTAGAAACGTTCAAAGTAAATTTACAAATACTTTTTGAAGATATACTACTCTTCCGTAACGTTTTAACGAACTAATAAGTAAACAAGCAAAGGAAAAGAATGAAGAACGAAAGTATTGCTCTTGAAAAAATATAATAAATAAATGAAACTTAAATAAATGTTTACACAAAAAATAACATACTAGTACTTCGTGTAATCACCTCCAGAGTCAATAACTTCTTGAAGTCTGGAGGGGATACTAGATACAAGTCTCGAGCAATACGACGGTGTGTCACGAAAATGTTGCCACAGTTCCATAACATGATTTTGAAGAAACGTTTGGTCTCTGTCTTCACGTCTATCTTCCCATTCTTGCACCATGTAGGCCCAGAGATGTTCAATTGGGTTCAAATCTGGGGATAGAGGGTGCCACTCAATACAAATTAACTCTGGATGTTCACTTAGCCACTCTCGTGTTTGCCGGGAAGTGTGAACAGCACTGTTATCATGCATAAATATATATTCTCCCTGTTCAGGGAAGTTTCTTTCTAAGGACGGTAACAACGTATTTTCGAGGATATTAATGTAAACACTGCTGTTCATTCTCTCAGGCACCGCAACCAAATCTCCAGGACCAGCAGCCGTCATGTATCCCCAAAAGTGTGCTGATATTCGTCCTGAACAAGAAGTTCTGGTAATATTTTGTTCAGCATACCTGGTTCCGCGCGGTCTATACAATATAACTCTGCCTTGTTGGTTAGATTTGAAAACCTTCTCGTCGGTCCAGATGACTAAGTCCCAATATGACTGAGGTTGGGTTATGTTATTCTGTGCCCATTCCATTCGTCTGGCCTTGTGAGTTTCAGTCAGGAGAGTCTTCCTAGCGGGTCTTGAACAGTGTAGACCAGCCCCCAATAATCTTCTTCTTATTGTTTCGTGAGAACAATTATATTCTCTGGCTTTGTCCAAGAGGATTGACGTGTGGCGTAGAGGTCTGTTGATTACTTCTGTAACTAAAGCTTGATCTTGAGCTGCAGTTGTCACTTTTGGCCTTCCACTTCTTGACCGAGACCTGAACCATTCACCACCTTCTTCATGTCGCTGAACCCATTTCTTGACCGTTTTCTTGTCACATCCCAGATCTCTAGCAATCTGAGGCACAGTTTGTCCCATTTTTGCTCGGCCTATGATTTCTCCTCTCAGAGCAACAGACAGTTCTTCACAACCTTTAGAGCGAGGCATTTACAGAACCTGTTAGAAATTTGCGTTCTGGCATGTATGACAAATGTCGGTAAAGTGCATCTTTCTGTTTCTACTGCGCATGCACCAGTCAGTTTTCATGAAAGATCATAAATAATCCAGACAATTGTTGTAATATTTATGAACGAATACGTAATAGAACCTACATTAACAACATCATTCGTCAAAGTAAAGAATACCGTAAACATAAAACAATTTCAACAGACTATTACATCAGGCCAAAATAGGCTTAAACTTCAGGGAACACAAAATAAATTTCATACTGTAACAAAAGATTGAACACGAAACACGCTTACTATATTTTCAACTTGTGACATTAGCCGAGTGGACTAAGGCATTCGGCTAGAGATTCTGAGGCACCATTCAAGAGTAGTTCGAATCCCACCACAGTACTATTAGGTTTTACCTCTTCTTGACGTTTCTGTTTATCCTGCCGGATTCTATTAATTATAATTTCGTAATACGCTAAAATAAACGTAATATTTGAAATTGTTAACCTCCCATTTTTACATTTTTCAAGCTCAGTTGAGAAGAAAGAGGGAGAATGAAAGTACAAACATTTACAATAATTACATAGCATTTACTGTCATTGTAATTGTGGATATTTTATTTATGAAAATGTATAATGAACTAAAAATATATTTAGTAGGTCACATGTCTCCATTTTCCGATTCTAACTTGAAAGTTACAGTTTAGGCGCTGACATATCAAAAACCCCGGGGGGTTGTAACCCCTCCCATGGAAACTTTTATATTCTATTGAAATAAAAAGTGTTCCAGTTTATAATCTTGGAAAAGCAACAATCACTCTGTGTGGAGGACGATTTATTTATACTACGATTTATTACTTCCAAATGTGTAGAAGATGTGACTGTATATTGTGCATAATCACTCAAGAAATATAACACAACGAAGGGACTTCGTAAACTCTTCACGCCACCCCAGGAGGATGAAGTGCGTCCCGTCGTCCCTCGGTTGGGAACTACTGCTTGTGAGGGAAACATTCTAACAGTGTGTTAGCGTTTCCTTCCTCGCCTTCCAATTGAACTGTCTGTGTACTGCACATGTGCCAGTCAATTTCCATGAAAGATCATAAATAACACTGATACTTTCTATAATATTTACGAAAGAACGTGTAATAGAATCTATATCAACAACATACATCATTCATCAAAGTAACGAAAACGTGTTCATGAAACAAATTAATAGATATATTATATCAAAGTAAATTAGGTTTAAATTTTAGGCAATAGAAAACGTTATTCTGTAATAAGAACTACTACTCGAAGCCTTTGCTATAATCACTAGCTGTTACCATAGCCGAGTGGTCTATGGCGTTCGGCTTATAAGTACTATTCGAACTAAGTTCGAGTCTCCGCCGAGTACATCACCTTTTTCTCTCTTTTTTTCACCTGTTTTCAATGTTTCTGTCTGTGTTCTTGTTGCATTCGATTAAATAGAATTTCGAATAGAGACCAATATATATGATAAATAATCATTTATTTCCGAATCTGCACTCGTACAATATACATTTTCGAGATTTTGATTTTGGAAATGAATTGTATATAATATTGAATAGTAAAAATAGTAAAATAAAAAAATATTTGTATAAATATTGATTAATTAATTAGAGTTATACATACCTTTCCAATCAGGATTATATAGAGAGGACTTACTTCTAAGTGCAATTCGAAAACAAATATTTGAGTTTTAATCTGACCCAAAGTTGGTAACTTACAGGATAATTTATACATGATTGGTATTGTAATTTTTATGCTTTTATTATAATCCTCTGTAAGTTATGATTTTACCAATTCTAAATGTAAAACGAGAAACAAGTGTAATATTATATTTGCTACGAAAAGCTTTTAAGCAATGATACTTTCAGGACGTGATTTGACGGAGAATTTGAGACCCCTTTCGAGCTAAGAAATTTCCGCCTTCAGGACCATATATTCGATCGTGCTCAATGTGGACTACCAATGTTTGCCCTCCACCCGCATATTGAAATTCCCCCCGAGTATAATTTTCTGAAGTCACCACTGTTTATAAATAGTTTTTCGTTACAAGTCAGAGGATAATGGAGTAGTGAGTATACTTCATGTTTTTTTTTTGTTTTTTTTAAGCTATGGATTTAAGATTCGCAATTCATATAATGTTCCATTCTAATCGAATTTGAAACAAAAGAAGTTTTCAATGAGTTACTCAAAGAAATATTTTCAGCCTCCGGATGAAAATAAAAAGACACTTAAAAAAGAAACAACTTGCTACCGGGTTTCAACACACAAACATGTGATTGATAGGGTATCGACCCAAACCACTCGACCGTTTTTTATGCCTTTGCACATGTTCTTTTGCCTTTTGTGAAAGCAGTTTACTGTTCCATACTCGCTTTTGTTTATTCCGATACGACTATGAGTTTTCAGTAAATATTTAGACGTTACAGCTCTTGCAATGTATAAAAGTGTTTTTAGAAGAAATCACAATCGATATTATGTCCTAATAACATACGTAAAACAGGTTGAATTCGTGAAATGATTGAGGTTGGAGTGAGCGTAAATGTTTTCATAGTTAGGAGCCTGGATATGCAAACCCGCTTAACGTGGGGATTTAAATTTGTGAAATTTGGTACATAAAGCTGACCCTTATGATCGTTATCTACTGAACTGTTTTAGGATAATATGAAAGAATGGAATGGATAATAATAATGGATAATATGAATTATTACGTATTTAAGTACAACTGAAAGAACGGTAATGTAATTTGTTTGTCATTTACAATCCCAAAGAGCATATTCAGTATTACCAAAGGATCGTTTCGAAGATGAAGCAGATTCCTGGTGATCATTACTTACTGACGTATTTAAGAATAAAATGTAACAACCGATTTGTATTAAATCGTCAGATGTTTACATTTGAAATATGAGTCTAATCGTAATGACCAAAGGGGTATTTGAAACTTGAAATAGACTCTCCCTGACGGTAGTTCTAGCCATATTTTAGAATGAATTGAAAGAACGGTATTGTTAAACTGTCAGATATTTACAATTGAATAGTAAATAAAGTAAGCGGGTCGAGAGGAGTGTTTGGAAGCTGTGGCACAGTCTTGCTGGTAGCTAGTTACTGAAATATTTAAGAATAAACTAAAAGAACGGAATTGTCATAATTTGTCGGCTATTTACAATTGTTAACTGAGTCTATTCCGTTAGGCGAGAGGAGTGTTTCGAAGATGAAGCTGGCTCCTGCTGGTTGTTAGTTACTAACGTACAGGGAGTCCATAAAATCCTGCAGGAAGAGAAAACTCTATAACTTGGAAACTACGTAACGTACTAATAAATACTTTTTGGTGTACTTACAAAAATGTTCAAATTTTTTTCAGCTAGCTAAGGTTCATCGCCACATCTCCAATTATGAACCACTCACGACCGAACACTCTTACAGTCTTTTTGGGAAGCCAAGAAGTGCGTGTTAGATAAGCTCGAGGGGAATGTTCAAAATCACAACAGTTATTTTGCTCTTCAGATCGTGCAGATTAGCTGGCTTCTGCAAATACACCTTGGTCTTCACGTGCCAGCACAGCCAGTAATCACAAGGTTAGAAATCTGGTTTTCTTGCAGACCAAGGCGTGTGTCCTCTTCGGCCAATCCATCTCCTTAAATTCTTCGGTAAGAAACTGTCGAACTTGAAGGGATAGTGCGGCGGTGCCCCATCCTGTTGCATGTGGACCTCATTAAGGATGCCTAACCTAGTAAGTTCGGGCAAAAGGAATGTCTGTAGCATGTTGAGATAATTGTTGCCATTTACCGTCTCTTCCTCGAAGGAAAAAGGGCCGATAATGTGGTGCATTGAAACAGCATACCACACATTAACTATGGGACTACCCCTATTGTGCTCCTCGAATTCACGTGGATTTTCCACCCCCCACATTCGGCAGTTGTGTCTGTACACTTTTCCCGACACATAAATGTGGCTGTATCTAAAAACAGAAATCGAGACAGGTAAGCGCGTAAGCATTGACTCACAGAATTCCATTCTCATGTCACATCTTCCTCTATCAGCTCCTGCACAATTTTTTTACTTATAGGGCCGGACCTTCAAATTCTTGCGAACGATCTTGTGTAATCTTGACTTCGGTATTCACAGTTCCAATGACCTACGATTAAGCGGCTTCATTGGACTCCTGGCTACGCTGTCCTGCAACGTATGGATGGCATCGTCACTCGTTCCAGGCCTTCCACTAAGAGGTAAATGTGACACACTTCCCGTTTCTTTGAACTTCTCGTACCACCTCTTAATACTTGTTTCTGCTGGGGGTGTTTTCTCATACGTTGTTTGGAACTTTCTCCGCAGTGAAACGCAAGATTTTATTTCCGCAAACCACAAAACACATTGTGCCTTTTCTTTCAAAGACGCCATTTTGTCACCTGATTACCAGCGCAAACGTCATCGAGTATCACCGCGTGCATGGGTTTTCTCGGGTTCTCCTGTTTGCTCCCAATTTCTTCATTACCCCGTTTCATTCATTACTCATAATCACCGTGTCCTTTAGCCTAACCGGCATAACCGTTGGACGTAAAACTCAAAGATTTCATTTCATTCTTCATTTGTCATCGACCATTGTGGCCAGAAAAAACTTTAAACTTCCCTTCTTTCAACCCCAAAAATTTATACACTAACACATGGTTTCCAAGTTATAGAGTTTTTTTTTCCTGCAGGAGTTTAAAGACTCCCTGCATTTATGAACAAAATGAATAACGGAATTGTCGTAATCAGTCAGATATTTACAATTGAAATGTGAATCTATTCAGTAGGGCCGAACAAGTGTTTGGATGCTTAAGTAGACTCTTGCTGATCAGTAGTTATCGAAAGAAATGAAAGGACGGAATTGTCGTAAATTGTCAGAAATTTACAATTGAAAAGTAAGTTCATTCACTATGGCGAAGGGGCTGTTTCATACATGAAGCACATTCTTCTTAATCGTTAGTTACTGACATATTTAAAATAGAATGAAACAACGGGATTGTCGTTCATTGTCAGATATTTACAATTGAAAAGTGAGTATACTTAGCAGGGCAAAAGAAGTGTTTGGAAGATGAAACAGACTATCGATGATCGCAAGTTATTACATCTTTAAGAATTAAATGAAATAACGAAATTCTGGAAAATATTCAGATATTTACAATTGAAAAGTGAGTCCGCTCAGCAGGGCTAAACGAGTGTTTGGAAGATGAAGCAAACTCTATTTGATCGTTTGTTACCAACATATATAGGAATAAAATAAAATAACAGAATTGTCGTAATTGGTCAGATATTTATAATTGAAGATTGATTCCAATATATAGGGTTAAAGGAGTGTCTGGAAGCGGAACAAATTAGACTCTCGCTAATCGTTAGTTACTGATATGTTTAGTAATAAAATAAAAGAACCGAATTGTCGTAAATTGTCAGAAATTTACGTTTGAAAGTGACTTCATTCTGCATGGCGAAAGGAGTTTTAGAAGAAGAAGAAGACTCTTGGTGACCGTTAGCTACTGGCATATGTGTGAATGGAATGAACGAACGGAATTGTCGTAAATTGTCAGATATTAAGAATTGAAAAATGAGTCGATTGACTAGGCCGAGAGGAGTCTTAGAAAGCTGAAGCAGACTCTTGGTGATCCTTGGTTCAAGACGCATTTAAGTATAAAACGAAAGAACGGCATTGTCGTAAATTCTCTGTCATTCAGAATTTAAAAGTGATTCCATGCACTTGGGTGAAACGAGACTTTGGAAAATGTAGCAGACTCTTGCTGTTCATTAGTTCCCGATATATTTAACACTACACTACTAACATGAAATTGTTGAAACATGAGTGCTCGCGCGGATTACGATTGTAGTCCATTTGATAAACATATATATGTTAGTGGCTATTCAATTGGTATTTCTTACATTATTTTTGTGGGTTTTCACAAGCAATAAAGATCAAATTTCAGTGCAAATATTTTCTTTTTTAGTCCAGAAGAAGAATTAGAACCCAAAGTTTAGAATGCGTACGCAATTTACTATATTTTTGTAAATGTTCGTTTATTTTCTTCCTATTGGATTAAAAATTAAAATAAAAGATGAAATTTACATTTAAAGTGTTACAAACTTTTATAAAAAGTAAAACGGAGCAAAATTGTTTGCCGGTTTAACTTTTACAATTGAAAACAAGGTCAAAAGTAGGCAAAATTTTGGGTGTTTCAGTCATAAGTGTCAGTGCAAAGAGTGTGCTTGTGGTCAGAGCAGATCCACTTACTGCACCTGAAACATCTTTTTCGGGTACTGTTGTTTCTTCATCTTCCACAAAGAGGTTGAATAAGTTCCATAGCCACAGATTGCAGGAAGTCTCTACGCTTGATCATAGCAAGATTCTGTTCTTCTTCCAAACAATCTTCTCGCCCTACACAATAGACACGCTTTTCAATTGTTAATATCTGACAATATACGACAATTCCTTTCTTTCAATTTTATCATAAATATGTCAGTTACTAACGATCAGCAACTACCGATTTACCTTCCAAAAGCTCCTCTTGCCCTACTGAAAAGACTCGCTCTTTAATTGTAAATATATGACACTTTATGACAATTCCATTATTTCATATTATTCTAAAATATTTCAGTAACTAATGATCATCAAGAGATTACTTTATATACGTAAAAAAACACTTTTCTTCTTACTCAATGGACTAATTATCAATCGCAAATTTCTCACTGTTCACGTCTTTTCCGTTCTCTCATTTTATTCTAAATATGTCAGTAACTAACGATCAGCAAGAGTCTGCTTAAACTTCCAAACACTCCTTTCGTTCTACTGAATGGATTCACTTTTCAATTTAAATATCGTACTACGACAATTCAGTATCATTTTATTCTTAAATAACTCTTGAACAAACTACCTGTAAGAGTCTACTTCAGGTTCAAAAATTCTTTTAGCCCTACTGAATAGACTAGCTTTTCAGTTGTAAATAACAGTCAAGTTACGAGAATTCCGTTCTTTCACTTTATACTTAAATATTTCCGTATCTAACGATAATGAGAGCCTATTTCATCCTACTAAGTCTTTCCTTGTCCTACTGAATAGAACAACTTTTCACGTCTAATATCTAACAATTTACAATTCCGTTATTTCATTTTAATATGTCGGCAGATAACAATCAGCAAGAGTTTGCTTCATCTTCCAAACGCTTGTTTCACCCTACTGAATGGACTCAATTTTCAGTTGTATCTGATACATTACGAGAATTCCACTCCTTCACTTTATACTTAAGGACGTCACTAACTAACGATCATGAAAGTTTATTTCATCTTCCAAACACTCCTCTTGGACTACTAAACAGACCAACTTTTAAGTTGTAAAATCTGCCAATTTACGACAATTACATTCTTTCAATTTATTCTAAATATATGAGTAACTAACGATCCTTAACAGTCTCCTCCAACTTCCAAACTCCTTACCCAACACTGAATGAACTCTCTTTTCTATCGTAAATATTTTACTGTTTACGACAATGACGTTCTTTTATTTTATTCTCAAATATGTTGGAAACAAATGATCAACTAGTCTCCATCTTCTTCTACAGTCTCTTTTCGCCCTACTGAATAGACAAATTTATTAATTGTAAAATTCATACAATTTATATCTATACCATTCTATCGTTTTATTCTTAAATATGTCAGTAACTAACGATAATGAGAGTCTCTTTCAGCTTCGAAAATCTCCTTTCGCCTTACTGAATAATCTCTTTTTTAAATTGTAAATATCTGAAAATTTACGACATACCTACATTTTATCTAAAAATATGCCAGTATCTTAGGATCAAGAAACGTCCGCTAGATCTTAGAAAAACACTTTCGCCATACTGATTGGACTCACTTTTGAACTGTAAATATCTCACCATTTCCTTCATTTTATTTTTAAATATCGCGGTATCTAAGGGGACTCTTCCAGATCTGCATTTTTAGAATGAAATGAAAGAACGGAATTGTCGTAAATTGTCAGCTATTTACAATTAATAAGTTAGTCCATTCCCTAAGGCCAAAGCAGTGCTTGGAAGCTGATGCAGACTGTTGGCGATCGCTAGTTGAAGGCATACTTAAGAAAAAAATGGAAGAACGAAATTCTCGAAAATTATCAGATATTAACAATTGGAAAATGAGTAAACAAAGCAGGGTGAGTTGGGTGTTTTCAAGCTGTAGCAGAGTCTAGCTAGTCGTTAGCTACTGACATATTTAACAATAAAATGAAAGAACGGAACTCGTAATCTGTGAGATATTTACAATTCAAAAGTGAGTTCATTAATTATGGCGAAGGGACTGTTTCAACGATGCTGATCTTTATTTACTGAACTATTTTAGGATAATAAGAAATAATGGGATTATCGTAATTTGTCCGATATTGACAATTGAAATGTGAGTCTATTCAGTAGGGCCAAATTGGTGTTCGGAAACTGGTGTTCGGAGACTCTTGCTGATTAGTAGTTGTCCACATATTTAAAAATGAAATGAAATAACGGAGTGTCGTAAATTGTCAGATATTTACAATTGAAAAGTGAGTACATTCACTAAGGCGATAAAAATCTTTGGAAACTGATGCAAACTTTTCGCGATTGCTAGTTGAAGGCACACTTCAGAATAAAATAAAAGAACGAAATTTTTGAAAATCGTCAGGTATTTACAATTCAAAAAGTGAAGCCATTCAGTGTAACTTAAGGAGTGCTTGGAGAATAAAGCAGTCCCTTGTTGATCGTTACTTATTAACATATTTATAAAATAAAATAAAATTACGGAATTGTCGCAACTTGTCAGGTAATTACTATTGAAAAGCGAGTCCCTTTAGTAGAGCGAGAGGAGTTGTTGCAAGGTGAAGTACACCACTGCCGATCGGTAGTTTTTGAAATATTTCAAAACGTAATGAAAGGATGCAATTTTCGTATATTATCAGATTTTTACAATTGAAAAGGAGTCCATTAAGTAGGGCAAAGGTATGTTTGCAATATAATGCAGACTCTTGCTACTGTTTAGATACAGACAATATTTGGAGTAAAATAACAGAACGGAATTGTCGTAAAATGTCAAATATCTGCAATTGAAAAGCAAGTCTAATCAGTTGGGCGAAATGAGTGCTTGAGAGCTGAAGTAGACTCTTCCTGATCGGTGGTTGACGACAAATTTAAGAATAAATTGGAAAATCGGAATTGTCGTAAACTATCGTATATACACAATTAAAAACTGAGTCTTTTGCTCGTCGGTAGTTGAAGAAATATTTGTGAATATAATGGAAGAACTAAATTGTCGTAAACTGACAAAAATTAATGTTGATAAGTTTGTTTATTCAGTACGGAGAAGCAGTGTTTGGAAAATGTAGCAGACTCTTCCTGATCGCTTGCTACTGAAATAATTGAAAATGAAAGAACGGAGTAGTCGAAAATTGTCAGACTTTCACGATTGAAAGGTGATCGCATTAGGACGAAAGGAGTATTTGTTAGATTTAGCAGGCTCTAGCTGATCGTTGGTTCAACACTTATTTAAGAATAAATCAAAGAACGGAATTGTCGTAGTCAGATGTTTTCAATTGAAAAGTGAATCCATTTAGTAGAACGTAAGGAGTGTTTTGAAATTTAAGCAGACCCTTGCTGATCTCCGAGTCATATCTAAAAAGAAATTGAGAGAACGATAAGATGAAAATTGTCAGATATTTACAATTGATAAGTTACTCCTTTGAGTAGGGCGAAAGGTGTGTTTATCTTACATAAAGAAGAGTCTTAATGATCGTTAGTTAGTGAACTATTTTACGATAATATGAAATAATGTAATTGTCGTAATTTGTCAGATCTTTACAATTGAAATGTGAGTCTATTCAGTAGGGCCAAAGGTGTCCTTGGAAGCTGAAGTAGACTCAGACTGATCGGTAGTTGTTGACATATTTTAGAATGAAATGAAAGAACGGAATTGTCGCAATGTATCAAATACTTACAATTCTTGAGTGAGTTCCGTCTGTAAGGCGAAAGCAGTGTTTGGAGGATAAGGCAGACTCTTGTTCATCGTTAGTTACTGACATATTTAAGAATAAAAAGGAATAACTGAATTGTCATAATTAGTCAGATATTTATTACTGAAAAGCGAGTACTCTCTTTCCCGATAGATTTCAGAATGTAATGAAAGAATGGAATTGTCGTAAATATTCAGATAGTTACTAATGAAAAGTGACTCCATTGAGTAGTGCAACTCCATTAAGTAGAAAGGAGTGCTTCGAAGCTGAAGTAGACTCCTTCTGATGGTTAGTTTCTCACATTTAAGAATAAAATGAAAAATTGGAGTTGTCGCAAATTATCACATACAAACATTTGGAAAACAAGTATTTTTATCAGAGTGAAAGGAGTGTTTGAATTTGAAGCAGTCTTTTGTAGATTGTTATTTGAAGACATATTTAAGAATGAAATGAAGGAACGGGATTGCAGTAACTTACAAAAATCCTTTTGTATTTGAAACGTGAGTTTATTCACTAAAGAGAAGCAGTCCCTGGAGGCTGATGAAGAATGTCGGCGATCGCTAGTTGAAGGAATAATAAAAATAAAATAGAAGAAAGAAATTCTCGAAACTTGTCAGATATTTACAGTTGAAAATGAGTAAACTGAGCAGGGCGAAAGAAGTCTTCTGAAGCTAAGCAGTCTTGCTGATTAATGCTCCCTGACGTATGTAAAAATAAAATAAAGGAATGGAATTGTAATTTTTCAGATATTTAGAATTGAAAACTCTGTCTATTTAGCAGGGCGGGGGAGTGTTTCGAAGATGAAGTCTTCTCCACCTGATCGCTAGATAATTACATATTTAAGAAAAAATGGTAGAAGGAAATCTTCGTAAATTGTCAGATATTTACAATTGGTAAGTTAATCCATTCAGTAGGCGAAAGGAGTGTTAGTGGCGGGAGATAAAGTTGGTTCTTGTTGATCATTAGTTACTGAAATATATTGGAATAAAATGAATGAACGGATCAGTCGTAAATTGTCACATGTTTACAATTGAAAAGTGAGTCTATTCAGAAGGGCCAAAAGGGTGTTTGGAAGCTGAATTAGACTTGCTGATCGTAAGTTACTAATATTTCTAAGAATAAAATGTTAGAACAGAGTTGTCTTAGGTTACCAGATATTTACACTTGAAAAGTTAGTTCATTCAGTAGGGTGAAGGAAGTGTTTGCAATATAAAGACGACTTTTGGTTATCATTACTTCCTGACTTATTTTTAAAAAAATGAAAGAACAGAATTGTCATAAATGTCAGATATTTACAATTTAAAAATGAGACCGTTCAAGGAGGAAGGAGTGTTTCGAAGCTGAAGTAGACTCTTACTGGTCGTTAGTTATTGACATATAAGAATAAAATGAAATAACGGAACTGTCGTAACTTGTCAGATATTTACTATTGAGAAGCGAGTATCTTTAGTATGGCGAAAGAGTGTTTCCAACATTTAGCAGACTCTTGTTGTTCGTTAATTACTGGCATATTTAAGCAGACTCTGACTGGTGTTAGTTACTGACCAATTAAAGAATAAAATGAAAGAACAGGATTGTCGTGATTTGTCAGATATTTAAAATTGAAAAGTGAGGGCATTCAGTAAGGCGATAGGAGTGTTTCGAAGATGAAGCAAACTGTTGTTGATCGTTAGTTCCTCACATATATAAAAATAAAATAAAATAAAGGAAATGTCCTAACTTGGCAGATATTTCCAAGTGAAGAATGATTCCAATATATGGGGCGAAAGGTGTGATGGAGGCTGGAGAAATTAGACTCACGTTTGTCGTTACTGACATATTTAGGAAAAAATAAAGAACGGAAATGTGCTAAAATGTCAGATGTTATAGTGAATCGATCCAGCAGGCCCAAAGCAATGTATGGAAGCTGAAGCATGGAACTTGGTTGATAGACATATTTAAGAATAAAATGAAAGAACGCAAAAGTCGAATTTGTCACATATTTACAATTTAAAAACAAACCTATTCAGTAGGGCGATAGGAGTGTTTAGAACCTGAAGAAGATTTTTGCTGATTGTTAGTCGCCGACTTATATAAAAAAATTATATAACTGATTTTTGTAAATTGTCATATATTTACAATTGAAATCGCGTATATGCATTAGGGCTAAAGGAGTGCTTGTAAGGTGATAGAGTCTCATGGTGGTCATTAGTTCAAGACTTATTTAAGAATAAAATTAAAGATCGGAAATGTAAAAATATGATATTTTTAAATGAAAAGTGAATCCGTTCAGTAGAACGAAATTAGTGTGTCGAGCAGAAACTCTCTCATCGTTAGTTACAGACAAATTTAGGAATAAAATGAGAGAATGGAACACAAGTAAAATGTTAGTTATGTACAATTGAAAAGTTAGTCTCTAGAGTAGAACGAAAGTGTGCTTTCGGTATATAAAACAAACTCTTGAAAATTGTTAGTTATTGAACTATTTTAGGAGAATATGAAATAATGGAACTATTGTAATTTGTCAGATGTTTACAATCGGAATGTGAGTCTATTCAGTGGGGTCAAAGGGGTGTTTAGAAGCTGAAGTAGACTCTTCCTTATCGGTAGTTGTCGACATATTTAACAATGAATAAAAGAAGGGAATTGTCGTACATTGTCACATATTTAGAATTCAAAAGTGAATCCATTCAGTAGAACGAAAGCCGTGTTAGGATGATTAAGCAGCATCATGCTGATCGTTAGTTGAAGACATATTTAAGAATAAAATGAAACAATGCAATAGCCATAACCTCTGAGATATTTAACATTGAAAACTGATTCCATTTAGTAGTGAGAAAGATGTGTTTGGAACATGAATGGGACTCTTCGTGATTATCACTTACTAACGTATTTAAGATAATATTGAAAGAACGGAATAGTCGTAAATTGTCTGTTATTTACATTTGAAAACTGAAGCCATTCCGGAAAAAGATAGGATTGGTTTTTGAATATACTATACTCTTGCTAATCGTTAGTTACTGACATACTTAAAAATAATATGAAGGAACGAAGTTTTTATAAATTGTCAGATATTTACAATTGTAAAGCGAGTTCACTCAGCAAGGCGAAAGGAGTTTTCTAGGATATAGCAGACTTTTTTTGGTTGTTAGTTACTGCCTTAATTAAAAATAAAATGAAGACTCTCAATATGTTCAGATATTTACCATTGAAAAAAGATTCTATTCAGTAAACCCAAAGGAGAGTTTGGAAGCTGAAATAGACACTCATGATTGTTATTTACTGATATATTTAAGAATGCAACGAAAAAACGCTATTGTCGCAAATCGTCAGATTCTTGCAATTGAAAAGTGAAAATCCTGTTTGGAAAATTAAGTAGACTCTTCCTCATCAATAGTTGCCGACATACTTAAGAATAAAACGAAATATTGGAATTGAGTAATTTGTGAGATATTTAAAATTGAAAAGTGAGTCAATTTACTAAGGAGTAAGGAGTGCCTTGAAGCTTATGCAGATTGTTGGCGAGAGCTACTTCTACGAATATTTAAGAAGAGAATGAAAGACCGAAGTTCTCGGAAATTGCCCGATATTTTCAATTGAAAAGTGACGCAGTAAGTAAGCAAGTAAGCAAGGCGAAAGAAGTGTTTGGAAGCTGAAGCAGAGTCTTCGCGATTATTACATACCCACGCATGCAAGGAAAAAATGAAAAATTTAATTATCGAAAGTGGTCAGATATTTACAATTGAAAAGTCAGTCTATTTAGCAGTGCGAAAGGAGTGTTTTGAAGATGAAGCAGACTCTCGCAGATCGTCAGTTAATTACATACTCAATTATAAAATCAAAGATCGCCATTGTAGTAAATTGCCAGATATTTACAATTGGTAAGGGTGCACTTCAGCAAAGCGAAAGGATTGTTTGGAGAATAAAGAACATTCGTATTGATCATTAGTTTCTGACATCTTTAAGAAGAAAATGAATTAAGGGAATTGTCGTTTTTGTCAGATATTAAATATTGAAATAGAGTACCTTCAGTAGGGCGAAGAGTGCTTGGAAACTGAGATAAACTCTTGGTAATTGGTAGCTGACGAAATATTTGAGAATGAAACAAAATAATAGATTTGTCGCAATTTTTCAGATGTTTACAATTCAAAAGTGAGTCCACTCAGAAGCGAAAGGAGTCTTTAGAAGCTGAAGCAGAATTTTGCTGGTCGTTAGTTACTGACATATTTATATTTAGTTATAAAATCACTGATCGAAATTGTCGTAACATGTTGCATATTTACAATTCTTAAGTGAGTCCATTTAGTAAGGCTTAAAGAGTGTTTGGAAAATGAAGCAGGCTATGTTCGTCGATAGTTACATATTTAAGAATAAAATGAAATAACAGCATTGTAATTTATTAGATATTTACAGTTAAAGAGTGATTTCAATATATATGTCAAAGGATTGTTTGGAAGCTGAAGTATTTAGGCTCTTGCTGATAGTCAGTTAATGACATATTTAGGAACAATATGATAGAACGTAATTGTCATAAATTGTAAAATATTTACAATTGAAAATTGTGTCCATTCGTTCGGGCGAAGACATTTTTTAGAATAAGAAGGAGACTCCTGCTTGTCGTTAGTTACTGATATATTTGAGAATAAAATGGAAGAACAGAATTGCCGTTGTCAAATTTTTACAACTGAACAGCGACGACATTTATTAGAACGACAGAAGTTTTTCCAATCTCAAGTAGAGTTTTGCTGATCGTAAGTTACTAATATTTTTAGAATGAATTAATAGTACACAGTTGTCTTGAACTGTAAGAGATTTAAACTTGAAAAGTGAGTACATCCAGTAGGGCAAAAGAAGTGTTTGCTCCTTGAAGGAGACTCTTGGTGATCATTACTTACTGACGTAGAGTAATGTGGAATATGGAATAATCGTAAATTGTCACATATACATAATTGAAAAGTGAAGCCATTCGGCAAAAACGTTGTAGTATTTCTTGAATGTAGTAGAAAATTGCTAATCGTTAGTTACTGAGATACTTCAAAATAAAATATAAGAACGGAGTCATTGTCAGATATTACAATTGAAAAGTGAGCCAATTCAGCAGAGTGCAAGGCGTGTTTCAAAGATGAAGCAGACTCTCACTGATCGCTAGTTAATTACATACTTAAGAATAAAATGAAAGAATGGAATTGTCGAAATTTCTCAGATATTTACAATTGGTAAGGGTATCCATTCAATAAGCGAAAGTACTGTTTGGAGGATGAAACAAACTCTTGCTGATTGTTAGTTCCTGAACTATTTTAGAATAAAATGAAAAAAGTAAATTATGGTAAAATTTCAGTAATTAGAATTAAAAAATGAATCAATTCACTAAGACGAAAGATGTGCTTGGAAGCTGATGCAGAATGTTGGCGATCGCAAATTTAAGGTATAATTAAGAATGAGAGAATAAAACATATTTCTGAGATATTTAGAATTGAAAAGTATGTCCACTCAGCAGAACGAGAGGAACCTTTAGAAGCTGAAGCAGAATCTTGCTGATCGTAAGTTACTGATATGTTTAAGAATAAAATTGAATAACGCAATTGTCGTTAATTGTCAAATTTTTACAATTGAACATCGACGCCATTCATCAGAATGATAGGAGTGTTCCGAAGCGGAAGTACGCCCCTGCTGAACGTAAGTTACTGATATTTTTAGGAATAAATTGATATAAAGAAGTTATCTTCAATTGTCAGATATTTACACTTAAAAAGTGAGTCCACTGAGCACGACAAAAAGAGTGTGGTAGCTGAAGCATACTCATGCAGTTCGTTACATGCTGATATATATATAAGAAGAAAATGAAACAACACAATTGTATTAAATTGTCGTATATTTACAATTTTAAAGTGAATCCATTCAGTAAGGCTAAAGAGTTTTTGGAAAATGAAGCAGATGTTTGTTCATCGTTAACTACTAACATTTTTAAATTTCAAATGAAAGAACGGAATTGTCATGCATTGTCAGATAACTACATTTGAAATTGAGTCTTTTTAGAAGGGGAAAGAATTCTTTGGAAGTTTTGCAGACTTTTGAATATCGTTAGCTTAAGACATATTTACGAATAAAATGACGAACGGAAATGTCGTAATTTCTCAGATATTTAAAATTGAAAATTAAGGCAACTCACAAAGGCGAAAGGAGTGTTTCGGAGTTCAAGTAGACTCTTGCTAATCGTCTCTTACTGACATATTTAGAAAAAAAAAAAGAAGAAATTGTCGTAAATTGTGATATGTACCGTTGAAAAGTGTGTGCATTTATTAGGGCGAAAACAGATTTTAGAAGGCGAAGCACACCCTTGCTCTTCCTTAGTTACTGACATATTTATGAATAAAATGAGAGACCGGAATTGTCGTAAATTGTCTGAAATTTACAATTGAAAAGCGAGTGTATTCAGTACGGCGGAAAGAGATTTTAGAAGACGGAGCACACTGTTCCTGATTGTTAATTATTGACTTATTTCTAACCTGAAGTAGACTATTGCTTATCGATAGTTATTAACATATTCAACAGTTAAATGACAGAACGGAAAGGCGTAAATTATCAGATATTTACAATTGAAATGTTAGTCAATTGTGTAGTGCGAAAGGTGTGTTTTTCTTTATAAAGCTAACTCTTGATGATCGTAAGGTACTTAATTATTTTAATATAATTCTAAGTAATGGAACTGTTGTAATTTGTCAGTTTACAATCGAAATGTGAGTCTATTCTGTAGGGCCAAAGAGATGTTTGGAATCTGATGTACACACTTGCTCATCGGTAGTTGGCGATATATTTCAGAATGTAATGAAAGAATAGAATTGTCGTAAATTATTAGATAATAAGAAAGGAAGAGTAAGTCTATTGAGGAGGGCAAAAGTGTGTTTGGTACTAACGCAGATTCTAGCTGATCTTTAGTTACAGACAAATTTTCGAATAAAATGAAACAAAGAAATTCTTTTAAATTGTCAAATATCTAAATTAAAAGCGGGTCCATTGACTAGGGCGAAAGGAGTGTTTGGAGCAGAAGTAAATCTTGCTGATCCTAACTTACTGATATTTTTTAGAAGAAGATGATACAACGTTGTTGTCTTAATTGTCAGCTATTTATAATAGAAATGTCAGTTGTCAGTAGGACCAAAGGTGAGTTTTGAAGGTGAGGCAGACCCTTGGTGATCATTACTTACTGACGTATTGAAAAATAAAATGAACCAATGGAATCGTCGTAAACTTTCACAAATTAACAATTGGAAAGTGAGTCCATTCAGTAAGGCGAAAGATGTATTTGGAAGATATAGCAGACTATTGGTGATCCTTATTTACTGACGAATTTTAAAATAAAATGATGGAATTCAATTGTCGTAAAACTTCAGATGTTTAGAATTTAGCATTGAGGGCATTCAGTAGATCGAAGGGAGTCTTTCAAAGATGAAGCAGACCCTTGCTGATAGTTAGTTACTGACACATTTAAGAATAAAATGATAGCAAGAATTGTTTAAATTCTCAGATATTTACAATTGAAAAGTGAGTCCATTCTTTAGGGCGAAAGGAGAGTTTGCAAGATGAAGCAGACTAGCTGATCATTAGTTGCCAACATACTTAAGAATAAACTGAAATTACGAAATTGTTTTGAAAATTCTCAGGTATTTACTAATTTAAAGTAATTGCATTCACTACTAGGAGAGGAGTATTTGGAAGACGTGCTACGTGCGGAAATTTTATTCACGCTTTCTAAATAAAATCTTGGAATTGCCTCAGGAGTGTGCAACCAGGAATAAAGATATAAATATTTCTTTAGCGCCTCTGGCGTAAAGTTCTGGAATACGCACCTACAACGGTGCTTCAAGAGGGTGGCTTAGCCATTCGATTACTACTGTGCAAGTGGGCACTATCAGTTCTGTTATAGTCAACTGCGTATAATGTAATTATCTATCTCGTCTTTCAGAATTACTGAATTTTAACAAAAGAGACGCTGACCAAAGCTTAAAACCCACTTTATTTTAAATTATAACTTGTAACTGTTTCGGATATCAAGCATATCCTTATTCAGACACTATCGAAAATAAATGAATATACAGACATATATATATATATTGTTATGACAAAGTTTAAATTCTTTAACCATCATATATATAGTCATTATTATGAAAAAGTTTAAATTCTTTTAACAGTCATATATATAGTCATTGTTGTACTTTTTGTTATTTTTATTTATTTTATTTTTTTATTTTTATTTTTTTCTTTTTCTCTTTACTGAGGCCTTCAGCCAATCCCATAAATCTTCGTTTTCACTTTCCAACTAACCACGTTCCTTCATTTTTGGTTCTTATAAGGGTCTTTCTTTTTTATTATTATTATTATTTATTTATTTTCTTTTTCTCTATGCTATTCAAACTCCCTTGACATAATTCATTAATAGGTAAGCCCCCTGTCCAGTTCATCAGTTTAGCTCTCTCTACCTTCTTTATCCAATCTGCTTCTTTCCACTTTCTTATTATCATTCTTTTTTCCATCTCCAATACTTCGGTCTTATCCCAATTAATTCCGTGATTCGTCTCCTTAACATGTTTGTATATGGCATTGATATCTTTCTTCCTCCTAACATCATCTTCATGTTGTTTTATCCTTTCTTTCATTCTCTTTCCTGTCTCTCCTATATATGACATATCACAGTCCTCACACCATACCCTGTAGATACTCCTTCTTCCTCTTCATTAATCTTTTTAGTTCCTTTTCTATCCTTCTCCTTTATTGATCTTAATAAAGTTTGTGCACTCTTTCTATAAGTTCTGACCCCTTCTTTCTTCAATAAATTCTTCAGTTTCTCCGTTTCTTCTCCCATACTTTCAATGCCATGCCATTTTCCACTCTCATCCCCTTCATTCTTCTTTCTCCCTCTTCCTCTTCCTGCGTTCTTCTTCCTTCTTTAACTCTTTCTTGCTGTAACCATTCTTCTCTAACTGTCTGTAGAATTTCTGTATGCTCTCCTTCCTTCCTTCCTCTTCGTCCTCCAACATTTCTATTCTTCTTATCATATTTGTTATGAAATTTCTCTTTGTACTTCTATCCACGTCGCTTCCCTCATGACAGTACACTCCCGCTGAGCACTCTTTCTGGTATCACATCGTAACCAGCCCTTCTCCTTGTTTTATTATGGTCATGTCTAAAAACTTTATTTTTCCATTTCTTCCAACTCCACGTCCAAGCTTATGCCTTTTTCTTTACATTCCACACTATCTTTGAAGTTCTCTAATTGTCTCCTACTACCCATTTCATAAAGACAGGCCCCTGACTTCGCGGTGCTGCCGTGACGTCAAGTCAAAACATATTTCATTGTCGTACCTCGTTGGAATTGCTGGAATGTTGCCTTTTCAATACTTAAGACATAAAAATTTTCTTTGTACTATGTAGTGAGAAAAAAATAAAAATTAATGAAAAAGTGCGTAGTTTTTCGTACTTTTTTGGTAGATCAATGTTTATAGAGCTATATCTCAGAAAAGAGATCACGTGAAATAATTTCCTGTGTACAATGTGTAGATGCATTCATTAACTGTAAGTTGTGAAAAGTTCAATTTTCATCAGTTGATATTTTTTGTGTAATTAAAACAAATGTACGACGCTCTGATCTCCTTTACCATTGTAGGTAGAGAAACGTACAAAACACTTCGAAAATTTGGTAGTCTAGTGTTCCAAATATTTGGAACTATTAACAAAAAAGGATTTAGTTGGTAGAGTATTTATTTTTCTTAAAAAAAAAAGTTTACTTCAACATATTCTCTGCGTTAAGCGGTGAGCCAAGTTGCAGCCCAATCTTTAAATTCCCCGCGCTTATACGAAGAAACAGCATACAATTAATGGAAGTGCGGCAACGCTGTCGTGCAGTGTTGTCGCGTTCAGGAAGCTTGTAGCGCGAAGCCTACTTCATAAGAATGTAATAGGAAAAAGTATTTATTATAACCTTTCACAACATCATAGAAATATTAATGCATTTACACTCATGTCCAAAATTATTGTCGCCTGTCTATAAATATGTTATTGTAGGAATATAATTTGATAACGAATTCGCCTGGTATTTCTTATAATGTTAGTATGTGTATAATCGGCAAAGACATGTAGGCTATGTGGCAAATTTCATTTCAAAAGAGCAGTAAATAAGTACAATAAAACGAAAATAAAACTTTCTTCTCCATTTAGCAACATTTTGTTTTACTCATGCTAATTTTCGTATTCTTTTCCTATGAAATTTATTACAAATATACATTTCCCGACTCTACATATAGTATCAGTATTAAAAGTATCCTGCAAAATCATTATCAAATTATATTCTTACAAGAAGACAGTTATAGATATGCGACAATAATTTTGGACATGAGTGTACACAACTCAATGTAATCGAAATAAAACGTTGAAGTAACACATCCAAAAACTCATCTCTTAATCTATTTACTTCATTCACTTTCGTCATGGCTTTTTTGACTCATCACTGCTCCTGCTATCTTCCCTAATATTTACAAACAATGACTCCATTTCTACCTCAAGATCTATCAGTATACACACTCTCCAGCTTACGAACACGTTAAAGGTTAAAAAGAAATGTACTGTAGTCTCGGCAAGCATGTGTTCACCCAAGTTCTGCGATCAATTCCCCTGCCGAATGTAACACAGAATGAGTCCTTTGTTTTCTTTAAACGAAAGTAAACAATGCAATGAATAGGTGACGAGGGCTGTATTTGCGTCTAATCACGTCGCACTGATTAAGTCTTCAACACTTCCCTTCGGTTCGTAGGCGTCAAAAACTACACACACACTCACATCATATGGGTTCGTTGCAATGAGACGGACGAATGGGCATTTATATTTTCGTGAGTGTATCTTGTGCTTTTTGATTGAAAAAAATGGATATTCCTTCGCGAGCGGTGGTATTACAAAAAGAAGAGGCAAAATATTTAGCGATAATGCAATTGCAGAACTGATGAATGACTCCAACTCAGACGGTTATGAGTTAGTAATTAATAGTAAGGACATTGATTATTCTGTGCTCAGTGGTGTATCCGGGAGTGAACAAGATAGTAACTCTGTTTCAAGTAAACCTGAGGCTGCGCAGGGGAAAAAAACGCGTCATTCCTATTCAAATGCAGATTCTAATGTAGCTTGGAGCTCTTAGATCTGAAAACAGATTTTCTGTGAAGTGTAAACTCAATATTACATATCAACTAAGGTTAAATCATATAATAAGCTTTGTGCGTGTTTTTGTGCGTGTAAAATTTGTTTCTGTGCAAGTGTATTTTGTACTCCGTGTAATAAGTGAAAAACTGCCAAAAAGCAACAAATTTTCGAGGACCATCACATGCAAATCCAAACAAGATAAGAGTTCGCTTTTCTAATTTTGAACACTTGGTACATTTACTGTATATCCTGTTAATTTCTAAGAAATTGGTTTAAAATCTGGGAGACATTACATTTTAAAAATATCTCTAAAAAGTGCCGGACAGTGTGCGTGACAAGTTTAAATACCCGTCCGGCTGAGAGTGTATACGCGCCAGGAAAATGTGGCAACGTAGCACTCCTTATAAACTGCGATAGCGAAGGGCGCAAAGCAGAGAAAATCATAATGTCATATTTGTGATTGTTTATCTTTTAAAACAAGTCAAAACAGTTTGGTTGAAAAAGCTACTTTAAGATCTTTCTAGAAGTTTTTTCAGATTGTTAATACACTGCAGCAGTTCAGAGATAATGATGTCTCACTTTTTACTGAATAACAAGAAAATTACTACGTGTTGAGTAATGAAATTTTCAGAACTTACAGGTAATAGATGCACCTACATATCGTGCACAGAAAATTATTTCATGTTATCTCCTTTCCGAGATATAGTCCTATAAACATTGATTTACCAAAAAAGTACGAAAAAATACGCACTTTTTCATTAATTTCTATTTTTTTCTCACTATACAGTACAAAGAAAATTTGTATGTCTTAAGTATTGAAAAGACAACATTCCAACAATTCCAAGGAGGTACGACAATGCAGTATAAATTTTGACTGGACGTCACGGCAGCACCGCAAAGTCAGGGGCCTATCTTTATGAAATGGATAGTAGTCCCTTTCCATAAGCCTAGACAGTCATTCACATACCTACTTCCTAGAGCCTAGAGGTATAATTTGATTAACAATATATTGTGTCGTAAAACTAAAGCTATTAGAAATCAGTATAAGATTTGTTTTAGTTCCAAGTATAATTGAGTTTTTCCACGCTAGTATTTTACCCGGATTTCATGGCGGAATAAGTAGAACTATACGCGTAGTAGTAGAACTCCGGTAGATCTGTGCGCGCTTTACGTGACCTGATATGCGAAAGGAAATTAGGGAATATGTTACCGCTTGTAAGCAATGTCAGTTAAATAAAAGTATCAATGTAAAACCTGCAGGTAAGTTGACTTCCCAGTATGAGAAGATAGTAAATGGGTGTTGGCATATTGACTTAATAGGCCCAATGGTAGAAAGGAAATCAGGGTGTTATTGCCTGATAGTCGTGGATTCATTTTCAAAAAAGACTTTTTCTCGATCCAATGAAATTCCTCTCTACTCAAAGCATTACAAATAAACTTTATAAATTAATGTGTGGAAACGGTTTAGTGTTTTCCACATGTTATGTCAATCACTATGTGTTTACATCCGGGAAGTTTAAATATTTTCTATATGCTAATGGAATTAGGATATATCACCCTATCACGCGGCGTCAAATCCTAGTGAAAGATACGTGTCTACGATAAAAAATTCTTTGAGGATATATTTTGGACTAAAACAAACTTCTTGGGATAAAGGAATCTGGGAGATTTAGTATTCAGTAAATTACGCTATTCACGAAGAAACTAAATGAAGTCCCATGGATTTAGTTAATTATGATGTATGTAATCCGTTTGATGTTAAATGGCAAAAAAGAGCTTCAGTTTTAAACACTCAAGAACCGGAGTTATGCTCAAAGGCTATTCAGAACATGAGCAACGTGTGGAAGCGTAAAAAGAAATTATATGATAGAAGGCGTGTGAATCATAATTATAATATCGGAAATAAAATATTGATTAAGACTCAATTTCTTTCCTCTTTATCTGATAAGAGAACAAAATCTATGTGTCCAAAATGGAGTGAGGTTATTCCGTAGAACGTTTCTTTGGGGGAGAAACTGTTCAGATTAGAAATATTGACAATCCTACAGATATTAGAAAGTGTCATGTGAATGAGACAAAGATATTTAGGGAAAGGAGAAACATTATAAAAAAATAATAAATTATATAATCCAGGAAATCGAAAGCAATTTTACCCTCTACCTGGGCAAAATTACAGCATAAGCTTTTTAAACAGTTTTCGATTCAGCAATTACTACTGAATAACATATTCAATCAGACAAAATCGGACCACCGGAAAATCCCCAAAAACGGTTTAAAAATGGCTGACCATGGATTTTAAAAAAAATCGTAGACCTTTACGTTGGCGGCTCTAGGAGCCTTCTTAATTGACACAGAGACATGAATTATACCTCGTCGGAACGCTCATAGACCACAAATTCCAACGAAGTGACTTTTGTACCCATCATGCCCAACCCGTAGAAGAAGAAGAAGAAGAAAGTCCATTTTTTGTTTTTTAATTGATATTTCTTGGACCCTAACAACACTGTACGTCCTCATACTCCGGCAGAAAAATTCCCACGCGTAGACCAGACATTCTTAACAATAATATAAAAAAATGAAGAACGTAGGTTCAACAGTAAGGGAAATAAAAATTCGGAACTGCGGACAAAGGAGGGTCACTCTGTATATTTCTTACTGTGGTGTAACTTCTGTTTCTTAGATCTAGCATCCTCCCTAATTGTCACCGAGACATGAAGCACACCGCGTTGGAAAGTTTATGGAACCCTCTTGCCAACGACGTATATGTTTGTGGCCCCTGTGCCTAACCTGTAGAAAAAGAAGAAGAAACCTTGAGAAAATTGGGAAAATCTACACTTTTACCTTTCTTGGGCTCTGGCAACCCTGATAATCGTTGGGTATAGGGTGCACAAACGATACGTCGTTGGAAATGGGGTTCCATAAGCTTTTCTACATATCATAGTCTTGCATGAACCTAGGCCGTGAAGAACCATGGCTGAATCCCTTACACGTTTGTGTATCATCTGCAGAAGCCTAGATCCTGACGATAACCTCATCACACTTCAAGAAAACGGAGCTGAAGGAATGAACAATGCCAGTAAGGCTCGCGGTAGTAACATTCTCGCCGCTACAAGTGCGGTGGTTCATGTCTCTTGTCGCAAACGTTACATTGATAAAAAAAAAAAAAGAATTGTGATTGCCCTAAAAAGAAAAAACGTCATCGCCGATTCAAAACCGAGTTACTCGCTCGTCGGATGGGTCCTTCAATAGCAACAGTGACTGCCTGTTTTGCAGAACGCCTGTCTTATTTGATGACCGTCACGTGTTGAAATCAGAAAATGTGCGATTGAAAACAAGCATTGCCACACAGCATTTTAAAGTGTTGCAATGAACGAAACGATACCGGGTCACAAACTGTTCAAGGTCGAATTGAGTACTTCTCATCTGATCTTCATGCAGGAGATTGTGTCTATCACACATAATGTAGTATAAACTTTCGAACAGGTAAAGCAATTCCTCAACAATACTGCACCGACAATCAGTCAGCGTCAAAAAAATTACGGGCTGGCCGACCTACAAATGATGAGAAAATCCGAACACTTTAGCGCATCTGTAGTTATTTGGAAGAGCACGATGATGAGAAACTAACTGTGGGAGAACTTGTTACAAAAATGGGCACATTTCTTGTAGGGACTGGTCACATTGCATATGACAGATGGCACATGAAGCGTTAACTAATGGAGTGCTTCGGTGAAAAAATTATAATTTCTAGTAACAGTGGAAAAAACGACTTCATTACACTTCGAGAAACTGGCAATCACATTCTACGGGCATATCGTGATTTACCACGAGAGTATGATGAAGAAAAGGAAAAAAATAGAATAATAGAAACCGTAGTTTGACTGATCAAAAGGGACATAAAATCCAAACTACAAACTGAAAGTGATACATATCCTTCACCCAGCGACTTGACCATTCGGGAATTCCTTCAGTACATTCCACCTAGTCTTAAACTATTCTATGCCATACTTTTTGCCGGAAAGGACAATGAAACCAAAATAGCATCGATTGGCTTTATTTGATGCAAGCAGCCAGACCAAGAGATATGTTAGCTCCTCTGCAGTTAGGTGTTGCTGTGCAGCTGCACCACCACTATCGATCGAAACACCTGATTGACACGCTGCATCGCCTGGGATTTTGCTCTTCATACGCGGAAGTGCAGCGGTTTGAACGCTGCGCTGCAAGTACATTTGGTAATCATGTGATCGAAATGCCAGCAGACCAGACTCTCCTCTTTGCAGCGGATAATGTAGACCATAATCTCCAAACGCTGAGTGGTTTAGACACATTCCATGGTATGGAAATGTTGGCGGCCATTACTCCACCCACTACTACCAGTCTATCCATTCTTCGGAAGCCCGTCTCTAATGCTGATGTGAAATTCCTTGCCAGTGTTCCCATTCACGCATACACTGAAGCCAGGGCTATTTTTGAAAAGGTCAGCTGTGAACTGGTAACAGCACCATCACCGAACGAAACCTCCCTGGATATTTTCTGGAAACTTTCCTGGCACTTTCCGTCACGCACACCAAACTGGTCAGGAATGATGCAGGCCATTCACGCAGATCCATCTTCATCATCCAGGGAAATCCACTGTTCTCTGCTTACCGATTATTGACCTCCATCCATCTGATATGCTATGCATCTATTCCACTTCAGTGTACCTGAATAATCTTGCGAGAAAATATAAAGTCACACCAATCATCACCTTAGACCAACCACTGTTTTGGAAAGCTTCACGTAACCTGCATGACAGATCACATAACACTATTAAGGACACGGTTCTCCTGTTGGGCTCATTTCATACTCTGACGAACCTTCTAGGAGCAATTGGTTCCCTGATGGATGGTTCAGGCTTACGTGAAATCTTGCATGAGGTTTATGGAGAAAATTCGGTTTTACATATGTTAAGTGGCAAGTCCGTAGCAATAGCCTTCCATGCGCACATGATTGTTGACCTCGCATTAAGTGCAGAATATTTTGAGAATGTTTTTCTGGAGACCGATAACGGAACACACAGAACTATTAACGATGCTTACTCTCTCTACCAGAATCTGATGTCGGGTGAGATTACTGTAACTGGAGCTAGCTCTTTACCTCTTCTTCAAGAAGCCCGAGAACAAATAGAAGCACGAAAGTCAGAACTTATTAACACATCAAAAACAAGTAAGTTGTGGCTTGCATACCAGCGCATGTTGACTACAGCAAGGAAACTTGTGGCAGCAAACCGAACAGGAAGCGGGGAGGATCACTTTAATGCTATAGCAAAGTGCATTCCCATATTCGCTGCAGCAGGACAATTCAATTATTTGAAGTCGAGGTGCTTGTGTCTGCAAACAATGTTAACGCTGCCATCGGTTAATCCAACACTTCACGAAAACTTTCAAAATGGGTTCGGAGTTATTAGAAGAAGCAACCGTTGTTGGGCTGGGTTGTCCTCTGATCTAGTCATAGAGCAGGTTCTGATGAGATCGCTAAAATTCACTAGAGGTCTAACCCATGGGAGTGGAATGTTGGAGATGCAACGATCTTTGTGGGTGCTCTCAATGCCAGCATGCTCCGAGTACAATCTGACGATTCAAACTCTTACTCACACAGCATATGTCACTAGCGAACAACATAAAGAAGCCGAAACGTCAAGAGTGTCACGTGATATCAGTGACACACGGCACATTCTTGCTGGACTGCAGCCCATTTCACCATTTGACGGAGACAAATCGTTGAGAAACATTGCTACTGGCGTCACAGCGGATTCCTCGGTCAACGTCCATAATTTATTTTCAGTTGGAGAAGAGCTTGCGAAGAAACTATCAGGCAAAGACCTGTTCACTGTGAAGTGGAAACTTGCAGATAAAGTAAAAACTCTAGCATCCCCGAGTAGTGTTAAAATCAGCAGCGATATCTCCGTCGATTCGAATCCTTTGTTTCAAACACTGTTAGTTGTCGCTAATGCAGGCAACACATCTTTAGAGGAGACCTTAGCGCATGAATTATATGCCTACCCACCAGCTTTATTTGAGTCACCCAGCATGGTGCGTAAGGCAGACAAAGCCCCACTGGCCCATGCGATTCTAGAGTTCAGCAAGCAGCAGACCACACAGTTTGAGGAAACGGAACCAGACAATATTCTGTATGTCTTAGACGGAGGATCTCAGTTACATAGACTACCATGGTGTAAAGGCAGTTCATACGACAATATCGCTGCATCATTTGCTGATTATATGGTTCGTAAATATGGCACATCAACCATCGTGTTTGATGGGTATGGCATTTGCTCATCATTGTTCAGTGCAACTGTGCTACCGGGTATGCAAGAACGTATTGTACTTCCAGAAAGCATGCCGTTCCATGTACTATTGCTTGTGTGCCAAGAAACTGAATGTTTTAACTGTTTAAATGAATGTGGTGAGGACAGTGTTAGCGTAGGCGATGACGATGTAGATGTGTAATTTGCCTCCCAAAGTATTTCGTCTTCCCATTCTTTTGCTTAGAATATTTTTGCTTTATATATAGGTGTTATTTTTCTATAAAACGAATTGTCTTGTACATTGTATTATGGTATGACCTTCTATTTGCTATTGCTTGTGGCGTATGCCAAGAAACTGATTGTTTTAACTGTTTAAATGAATATGGTGAGGACAATGTTAGCGTAGGCAATGACGATGTAGATGTGTAATTTGCCTCCCAAAGTCTTTCGTTATTCCCATTCTTTTGCTTAAGAATATTTTTGTTTTATTTATAGTATTTATATTAAAGCGACCTTTGATTTTTAAAAAAAAAGAAACAAGATTTTTTCATGCGTAGAACGATTATCAGGGTTACCAGAGCCCAAGAAAGGTAAAAGTGTAGATTTTCCCATTTTTTTCTAAATTTCTTTTTCTTCTTTTTCTACAGGTTGGGCACAGGGGCCACAAACGATACGTCGTTGGCAAGGTGGTTCCATAAGCTTTCCAACGCGGTATCCTTCACGTCTCTGTGACAATTAGGGAGGATGCTATATTTAAGAAACAGAAGTTAGACCACAGTAAAAAAAAATATACAGAGTGACCCTCCTTTGTCCGCAGTTCCGAATTTTTATCTCTCTTACTGTTGAACCTACGTCCTTTATTTCTTTATATTATTGTTGCCAATGTCTGGCCTACGCGTAGGAATTTTTCTGCCGGAGTATGAAGAAGTACAGTGTTGTTAGGGTCCAAGAAATATTAATTAAAAAAACAAAAAACGATTTTCTTCTTCTTCTTCTTCTACGGGTTGGGCATGATGGGTACAAAAGTCACTTCGTTGGAATTTGCGGTCTAAGCGTTCCGACGAGGTATAATTCAGGTCTCTGTGTCAATTAAAAGGGCTACTAGAGCCGCCAACATAAAGGTCTTGGTTTTTTATTGAAAAACTATGGTCCACCATTTTGAAAACCGTTTTTGGGGGTGTTCCCGTGGTCCGATTTTGTCGGATTTTGAATATTTTCATCAAGTGAGGCACCTAAACAAAATACAGGTGTAAAACTAAAGGTTGCAATTTTGCCCAGGTCAAACCGTATTTTGACTCGACTAATACTTCTTATACGAAAAATAAATTAATTTTATTTCGTTGTGTTGCTATGGATTGTAACAATACTCAATATAATCTGTACAAGATATTTTTCTTTTCTTTTTTTCTTGATAATATTACTGAACTGATTTTACATTCACTTTACATTTTCTTTTCTTTATTTTGTGTCCTCTAAAGCCAAACAACTCGCAAGGATTGTGAACAGAGGTATCTGGGTAGAACGAAACAGCCTTTTGTAGATTAAATTATAGTCTTTGATCTGATTAAATAACATGTACATAAACAGAACAATCCTAAAGCAAATCACATAGTAGAGTTAACTTTATATACAAATCAATTTCTTCTTCTTCAAGCATAATAAAATCAGAAAACATAAAGAAATGTGTTTTAAATAAGAAAAATCTCCTCTAGCTCTTTACCTGGTGGTATGGTTCCTAATATAGAGGTTACATTACCTCTTTGCAATGCCATTCTCTGAATTAGGAAGGTGCTTGCTCTATCATCACCAGATAATTGAGTGATGCGTTTACCTACCTCCCTTATAAAGCTGAGGCCTTCTTTGCCCCAGATTCCACTGGATTCAATGGCAAAGGGCACAAATTGGTACTTCTCTGTTAGGTTACTGTATTTACTTCTTTTTTCGGTTTCCTTTCGACTGGCTACATTGCCCGCTTGGAGTGAGGAGAAAGGAAGGTTGGAAGGGGCGAAAGTATCTGTGCATGTAAAATCCCAAATCAATGATTTGCCTCTCTTCCAAGGTATTAAGGTCATCCCATCTGGCCTTTTACCATCAGTTCTACTACATCCATTTGGCTCCCTTATTGCCGGTATACCTGCTGAAATGAGTGCTCTCATTATAATGTCATTGACATTCGAGTGTCGGAGATATCTACCTGTACTTTTTATGCAAGACAGTCCATGCAGTCCTTTTTTATCTACTGGACTATCTTACATGACTGACATTTATGAGGTTCACATATATTTGCTCCCAACCGTAACGCAACAGCTATTCGAAAACTCTCATTACTGACATGAAGGCCTAGAGGAAACGAAGGTAAAGCTTTAAGCCAAGCTCCACCTTCTATGGATGATGCAGCAATTATTCTAGCCTTGTCTTCTAGGCTGTCTGAAGACCGTAGCAAAAAGGAGAAGTGTGATTTAAAGATTTAAAGAAGGAATCCAAAGTTCTTCCCATTTGGATTCCTTTGCTCTGGTACTAAATTCAGGTAATTCAGATCCAACTATTAGTGACCAACTAGAAGAGCAATCTTTTATTTCAGAATCCATGTGGAAGCTTATATCCTGTTGGAGAAGTGACTCTATTAGACATCGGGAACCATAGAATGATGCCAAGAAGGCGGGAATAGCCAAATCTATGGCTCGTCGGATGCCTAATCCACCAAAACCAACTGGCAGAGAAGCCTGAAGCCATGTGTTATCCTCAAGGATGCAATTTAGGATAGATTCTAAACCAGATTTTACGGTGTTATCGAAGCGTTCTAATAAATCTTCTTCCTTCCATGAAGGTGAACTTCTCAGAAAATATAGTAATCTTGGAGTAGTAAATGATGTTCTTAATAAATAAAAGGCAGAATGTGCTGAGATTAATGACAGACGTGCGAAATACATCTCCAGTTTGGTTATCTCCTCAGTTAATAAGGTTTTTCTTGATTCTGTTGAGAGGGCCGTTCCTAGGAGATATGCGATTGAAGGAGACATTAATTGAATACCTGCAGCTACCTCATTGTATGATGTGAGGAGTATGTGCAAATGCTCTTTCGTTGTTCCAAGAAAGCTAACTTCACATTTTGAAAAATATAAGGTGTAGACCAACTGTAACTCCCTGTGTATAGATCACTTTTAATGTATTTAATACGATATCCGGATCTCCAGCTATGGTTCCATCATCTAAGTACCAAACATTCAAATCTGTGTGTATGCTATTGACTATGGACTGTAAAGTTATTGCGAATAATGCTGGGCCTAAAGGATCTCCTTGCTGTACTCCTCTTTGTGAAAAAAATGATGTGTTTACCATAATATAAATTGCTGGACTGAGCATAACTTTGGTGTACGTAGGGATAGATCGAAGGAAAATTTTCTTTTACGACTGATAACATTACGTTCCTGTCTATCTCATTAAAAGCATTCCTGAAATCAATTTTTAAAAAAGCTTTAGGTTTCTGGTGAGGATAAGAATAATATATGTGAGCCGCATGTGCTGTTGCTTCGGCTCCATATCGAATGCCTACTCCAAGTTGGTGTGGGGAGAGAAATTGAACTAGAGGTTGTTTAATTCTCCCACAAATTATTTTGGATGAAAGTCTTCTTCACATATTCCCTATTGCAATATGTCTAATAACTCCACTTTTCTTTGTGAGTGCTATTAGCGATGCTCCAAAGAATATTGGTCTTACTTCTTTAGGCACATCCCCTGATATAATCTTAGATAGGAATTCACATGTGATCTTAATTAGGCGATCTTTGGAATCTTGTGTATTGTAAAGCACAAAATCTTTAAGAATTGAAGGGCGCATGCTATCTATACCTCTTGCAGAACCTGAAGGGAAGGATTTAAGCGCTTTTAAGAATTCGTTGGTGTGACTCTATTAATATTAATATTAAAATCTGCTGTGTCGGATGCCGTAAATCCAGAAGGATGTGCAGGATGTTTCTCTTTCAGGACTTTCAATGTGGTGGCATCTGTTGAGGCCAGGGCCGGCGCTAGCAGTTTTGCCGCCCTGGGCGAAACTTTCACATGCCGCCCTTTTAATTCGCAAACCTTATTTTGACAGAAGACGTTCAAGTGTCACGAAAAAGTAAGATGCCCTATTTAAAAACATGTATGAAATGGAAAAATAAATAAACAATTGAACTACCCTTCTCGAATGTTAACGTAATATTTAAACGACTACACACATGACAATATTCAGTATGCTCGATTTCGCTGTATATCTGTGATTTACAGAAACGAATGCAAAAATTATTTTTTAAATATATGTTTTAGTCACGACTAAGAATTTTAACTTTTAAGCTTATTTTATATCAGAAAGGTGTTTCCAAATGAGTATGGAGCATGAAGATAATATAGTGAATCAGATATTACGGCAAACTAAGTGATTAGCCTAAGCCTTATAATTTACTGAACACAGTGAAGATACATAAAATTTAACATACCTTAATTGAAAGAAACTTTTCTTGCTTTGATGTGAGCAAATTTCTGTATCACATTCTAGTAGTCAAATGTTTCAGTCAATTCGTGTTCTATTCATATCGTCGCTAGACCACTCAAGCGTGTTTAGACATGGAAGAACTTGGAAAGTTTTTAATAAGCATAAGTTTCGATAAACTTCTTTTTCCACTTGCCACTGTTACCGGTAAGTTTTACAAAATCCTAAGTGCCCCACTGACATTGGGAGTAAAGTCGTGTTCCCTAATTAATCTTAAGGGGGCGTGGTGGCTCAGTAGTAGAGCGTTCACCTCAAGTGCTTGGAGTCTCTGGTGCGATCCCAGCTCGCGCCGTGTGGACATTGTGGTGGACAAACCATGCTCGTGAGTTTTCTCGGGGTTCTCCCGTTTCCTCCCACTTTCTTCATTCCACCATTTCATTCATTTCTCACCTTCACCGTTTACCTTATGTCCCAGCACCAGCATAACCGTGGGACATAAAACTCAAAGATTTCATTTAATTTTATTAATCTTAAAATCTCTTTTGGTGAACTTTTAGGCTTAATTATAGCGGATAACGCTTTCAGTTCGTCTTCCAAATCATTGGGATTAATATCTTTCGATTCTTCGTGTGTTAAAACGCTGGCAAGTTTAGTACAATTTTCAGACAAAAGTTCAGGTAGCATAATATCTTTTAGATTACTTATAAAGAAAATCGAAATACTCGCTGTGATGTTTAAGTTGCTCAACCATCTCTCTTAAAGCTAACACAATCACGTCTAGAAGTTTCTAATAAAAATCGATCTTGTATCTTGTTTGTGGATCTTCAATTGCTTCATCCTCTGCCTCGTCCTGAAACTCTCTCTTCTTTCGCCTTCGAGCTTACAGTGTAGTACCTATCCGTGGATCATCCATATACATGCTGATGCTAACTCCATCGCATAAACTACGTAAGAATGAAATTTTGCATCATTTCTGCCTCTTTCAAAATACTCAGATATATTTTCGAGAAACCCGACTGCATCCAACACATGAGTATGAATGCTTTGGAGGCTTTTGCTTACTATGTTTACGTGGAGTAAAAATTCCTACAGGATATTAAGTGAGCAAAGGAAAGTGAAAATCACGGAGCTGGTTTACTATACACAGAGCATCGTCGGTGACTATTCTATCTGTTCTATTGTTGTTACTTATTTGAAGTAAGGCATTATAAGCCTCCCTTATTTGATATCTAACGTAAGTAGTCAGAGCATCAATTCGGCTCTCCTACTTTGTGGTTCTTAATGGTTTTAAAGTGAGACTACTAATATGCTCCTTTAGTATGGGCCAACGTTGAACTGACGCAAAAAAAGTCATAAACTTTTTAACTAAAACAAAGTGAAACGGCGTACTAAGATGCTGTGGCTGCATCGTTAACGACAAGGTTTAGTGAATGACTACTGCAAGGAACATAGAAGACTCGGAAATTCATTTCTAAAATTTTCTTCTGAATACCTGAATCTTTGCCTTTCATATTGGAATCAGTCATACCCTTGACCCTTCATGTCTTCGATAGGAATGTTCATTTCTTTTAGCTGTTTAATTATTTCTTCTGTCAGTCCTAGACCAGTGGTGTCTATTATCGGTACGAAACTAAGAAAGTGTTAGCAAATTTTTACGAGGCATTCTCCATTATTGTGTGTAATTTGTACACAACGAACTATTATTGTCATTTGCTCTGTAGCAGAAAGACGGCAAGGGAAATATTGAATGAGATACCTGTGGCTAGTAGTTTGATAACTGAAAATGAAGGGAATGTATCGAATTTCATTAATGTGAGTGAAGTAAGTTCAATTACATTTTCAGTTGAACACAATTTTATTTTTCCATGTGGGCCTATAACGAAGCATTATATTTTGATAATATTATTTCCTTTTTTCAAATTTTACCGCCCATTGGAGTTGCCGCCCTGGGCGGTGGCACGGCTCGCCCCCCCTCCCGCCGGCCCTGGTTGAGGCTAAAATATCTTCAAAACAAGAAGTCGAACAGCTCCATGTACGTCTCCATCTGCAAGTTTATTCTCTATGTGCTTGATTAAGATGTCATTAGGTGATTTGTTAGCAGTTTTGTTGCGTTTGTATGTGTTCTTCTTCAAACTTGTTAGGTTTATTATGTCGTCACAACAACTATTTGACCATAGTTGGATTGTCTGTTTCACCCATGTAGTAAGATTAGTAACTTTCACAGAAGATGGAGGCATACAAAGTGTTATGTAGGGGAAGAATAAAAGATTCATCCAAGATTCAAGATTATTAGATATCACTATCTGTTGAAGAACTTCATATAGCGCATCTGCCATAGCATGTCTTGCTCCTCGCGGGACTCTTCGAAGCATGACTATTGACGATTTTAATCTTGCTAAAGTATTATTATATTTAGAAATTAATGCGTTTCCATCCCTATTATTGTCATTTGTGTTCAACTCTTGTGTACTAGGAAATTGATTAGCTGTATAACGACTAGCACAAGTATCGGTTACTTTCTTATCTTTATTAGTATCATTGTGGCATTTGCTGTTATGTATGGTTAACGCTCTGGAATTGAGAAAATATTTGTTATATATTGAACACGGGAAACTCTTGCAATTATTTCCAATATTGGTAAGAATGTTAGATGTATGTTTTCTTTGTACATTCATTGTTTTCATTATTAAAATTGTTTTGTTTCACTCATTATAAAGTTCAAAGTAAAAAGCATTTTTAATATTTAAAAAATCAAAATAACCAGCTTTAACGAACATTAACTGAAATAATGTACTTTTGATTATGATATTCCTGATATTAGATGAAAACTGAAGTTGATCTCGCTCATTAAAGCAAGATCTAATTTTATATTTATCCTCACTTGGCTCACTCCATTCTCACTTAATAAACTATCTGTATAGTCGATGATAGGAAGAAAATATACAGTCACCAAACACCTTCGCTGAGCTCACCAACGTCTTTGAGAAAACTCAAACTTTTTAAACTCGTGATATAGCACCTCCTTACATTTTGCAGAAACCAGTCACTCCTCGTTAACACCAAATTTATCCCCAAATCAAACCGAATTCACGGAGCGCACAAAAAACGTGTCAAACTTTGTTCAACAATCTGTCAACAATTAGATAGACAACAACAACAACTTCTTATACTTTTAATTAGATACTTGATATAGAGAATCTGAGATATTTATAGTCTAGCTTTAAAATTAAAAAGATATATATGTCGATATATTGAAGTTTTAATATCTTATTAATACTTGCCTTTGTTAGTCTTCCAGATCCGGATGTGTTCTAAAATTGTCACGGTTTTGTTAATTGTCCAATGAGATGGTAATTCTTGGAAACTCTTATGGAAGATATATCAAGATGTCCAATTCATGTAGCGAGCAAGAATGTAAGTAAAATGGTTCTGTAAGATGAGTACTAAGATAAAATTGTAATATTTTATTCTTATTATTATAAATTATGGAGAGTAATATTAAATTAATACAATTAGAAGAAACCAATTCTAATAATAATAATAATAATAATAATAATAATAATAATAATAATTATATATATATATATATATATATATATATATATATATATATATATATATATATATATATATATAATTAAAATGGTTATTGACATTAAACTTGAGAAAATATCACATTTTGAAATTTTGTGTATTTTATGAATAGCATAACGACTGACGACCTTCCTTTAACTAACATGAGTGGTTGGGACAATAGCAATGAATGAAAGAGTGTTTGTATTTAGGGGGGATTTTCTTTTTAGTTCGGTTTTGTTTACTTCAAGTGAATGAGTTTGGTGACAACGAGTTAGTCAGAAATAAGTACCTATATGTATATTAGAGCTATAGGATTACTAACCCCGACTGACAAGGACCAACGAAAAATTAAATTATATTCATAATTAAGTGAATAAGGGTAATCACAAGTTGCAAATTGTTATAAAAAGTTGTGCCAACTTTTTATAGCGGAGTGAACGATGTGTGTTACGTGCGGAATTTTTTTCCACACTTTATAAAAAAAAACTTGGTTTGATTGCCTCAGGAGTATACAACCAGGAATAAAGATGTAAATATTTTTATTAGCGCCTCTGGCGGAAAGTTGTGCATTACGCATCTACAACGGTGCTTGAAGAGGGTGGCTTAGCCATTCGATTGCTACTGTGCAAGTGGGCACTATCAGTTCTGTTAGAGTCAACTGCGTATAATGTAATTATGTATAATGCCTTTACGAATTAGTGAAATATACAGTTTATTCATGAGAAAGAAATCTATACTCAGATATTTTTTAAAATATGGGTACCTAAGTTCCGAGAAATGTTATTTCTCTTTGGTGATATTTTGAACAAGATCCTGACAAGTAAAACTTACGTTTGGGTGAATCGAGTTGCTGACTGAGACACATATGAAAAAGTAGTACTAAATGTGGTCAGTATTTCAGTGAAGTTTTAGGTGCGAAGCTCCAGGGGTTTAGGAGATACAGCTACCAGAACATCACATGGAAGTACAGAATAGTCTTCATACAGTTGGAGGTAAAAGCTCTGTAGAACCTCTTGTAACAACAAAAGGTGAACAACAAATATATAGGTACATATTAGGACTAGGGGGAAGTCATATAGTAAGGGTATACCTGACGACGGCCATCTTGAAACCCGCCATTTTGAATTAAGGTTAAGTTTTTAAAATAGGAATAGGGTTATGTGATACATGATTTAAGGCGCAAATTTAATCAGAAGAACAATGGTGACGTTAATTTTGATTTACGCGCAATTGGTAAAAAGGTACAGGGAAATTAAATATTGTTGCAGCATATGTATTAGTCCTTTACCCCACCTTGTAAATTTTGTGTTAATGATAATAATTAAATAAAAAGCAGATGGATAAATATTACGTCTATGGTAAGAGTTGCCTTGATGGCGGCCATGTTCAAATCCTCCATTTTGAATCAGACAAAAGTTTTAAACAAAAGGCATAACAGTGACACCTTATTAATAGCAAATTTTACCATAACTCCAACGGTATAACCATTTTTGCTTTATCATTAACCAGCACAAAATTAAATGGATTGCTCCTTACGACTACTGCTTTGACGGAATTGTTAACGACAAATGCCTCAAGTGTAACTCGATTGCCTTTGTCAGGTGTGCTCACTGTGAGCAAAGCATTTGTGCAAGTCATGCACTCTTTTCTGAACTACATATTGATTGTACTAATTGAGGACTTTTCTGGAAGAAACACCCAAGTTCAATTATGACTCAATTCCACTTTGGTCATTTTTCCTTAAATTAGCAACTTGTTTATGCGATAACAAGTGCTATTTAATGATAAAACAAAAATGGTTATACCGTTGGATTTATGATAAAAATTGCTATTAATAAGGTGTCACTGTTATGCGTTTTGTTTAAAACTTTTGTCTGATTCAAAATGGAGGATTTGAACATGGCCGCCATCAAGGCAACTCTTACCATAGACGTAATATTTATCCATCTGCTTTTTATTTAATTATTATCATTAACTCAAAATTTACAAGGTGGGGTAAAGGGCTAATACATATGCAGCAACAATATTTAATTTCCTTGTAACTTTTTACCAATTGCGCGTAAATCAAAATTAACGTCACCATTGTTCTTCTGATTAAATTTGCACCTTAAATCATGTATCACATGACTCTATTCTTATTTTAAATACTTAACCTTAATTCAAAATGGCGGATTTCAAGATGGCCGCCGTCCGGTATACCCTTACTATATGACTTCCCCCTAGTCCTAATATGTACCCATATATTTGTTATTCATCTTTTGTCGTTACAAGAGGTCTTACAGAGCGTTTACCTCCAACTGTATGAAGACTATTCTGTACTTCCATGTGTTGTTCTGGTAGCTGTATCTCCTAAACCCCTGGAGCTTCGCACCTAAAACTTCACTGAAATACTGACCACATTTAGTACTACTTTCTCATATGTGTCTCAGTCAGCAACTCGATTCACCCAAACGTAAGGTTTACTTGTGAGACGAATATTCGGATCCAAGAGGAACGGGAATCGGGCATGGCGGAAACTTCATAATGAAGAACTACATAATTTATATGGATTTACCCAACATTCTTAGGGTTGTCAAGTCTAGGAGGCTTAGGTGGGCGGGTCATGTAGCTAAAATTGAAAAAAAGTAGAAACGCTTTCAAAGTCTTGACTGAAAGACCAATCAGAAAACGACCATTAGGAAGACCTAGGCGAAGATGGGAGGACAATATTAAGATGGATATCGCAGAGAGTGGAATACAAAGTAGAAACTGGATGCAGTTAGCTAAGGGTAGAAGTCAGTGGAGAGCTTTTGTGAACGCGGCATTGATCCTCCGGGTTCCATAGGCCACAGAGTTAGTTAGATAGTTAGATATTTTTTTGGATGAAATTTGCTGTGGTGTGACACCAAATTAATTAAATCCGGAGGGCATATAATTATATATCACTTTTGCAAAATAGGTGAGTTGTTACACTAATTTGTTATATTCTCTGATTTAAAGTGTCCCATTAGTCAGGAGTAAATATACAGTATGTCTATTTAAATTATTTAACAGCATATTATTAGAACAATTTTGAATATGATTTTTTAAGAGAAAATTAACGTTATGGAATTGAGATGTTGCTACTCTGTTAGACTTCACAAATATACTTACTGTAAAAACAGTTTTTTATAGTATAAAAAGATATATACATCAGGATATCAATTTACATATTTAGAAATTCTACTCTTGTTCGATTACAATGAAAGTATATATTCCTTGATTGCATTATGGTTATAAAATTTTTCAATTCTCATATATGAACTTTTACTTCACTATCCTCACAACATCTTTTTGATTATTTAAATCATTTTTTTTTTTTTTTGCTAAGCTGAAATAAGCAGAACTCTTATAGATGAGCATTATTATAAAAAATATAGTTAAGATTTGCAATAGAAGCAACTCCCTTTATTTCCCTCATTAAACAAATATTCTTGTAGGGCATTCTTTGCTCTATAGATATTAACGGGCGGTGGCCCACGACCTATGACACGTTACAGACGATAATGAGAATAAAAGGAAAGAATGTAACTGTCGTAAATTGTCAAATTTTAGCAATTGAAAACTAAGTTCATTCAATAGGGGGCAAAGAGTGCTTGGAAGTGATGCAGAGTGTTACCGATCCGTAGTTGGAGACTTGTTTAAGAATAAAATCAAAGAACGGAATTCTTAGATAGTATAGAAAAATGAGTCCACTCAGCAGGGCGAATAGGGTATTTGGAAGATGAAGGAGACTCTTGCAGATCTTTGGTTAAAGACATATTAAAGAATAAAAACGAAAGAGCGGAATTGTTGTTAATTCTCTGTCATTCACAATTTAAAAGTGATTCCTTTAACTTGGGCGAAAGGGGAGTTTGGAACATTAAGCAGACTCTTCCTGATCGATAGTTACTGACATATTTAAAAATAGAATTTAAAAAAAAACAGAATTGTCGTATTTTTTCCGATATTCATAACTGAAGAGTTATTCCAATATATAGGGGCAAAGAAGCGTTTGGAAGCTGAAGAAATTAGACTTTTGCTAATCGTTAGTTACTGATATATTTAGGAACAAAATGAAACAACGGAATACTTGTAAATTGTCAGATATTAACAGTTGAAAAGTGACTCCATTCAGCAGGGCGGAAAGAGTTTCGAAGACGAAGCAGACACTTGCTGATCGTTTGTTACTGACATATTTGTGATAGAATGAAAGAATGGGATTCTCGAAAATTGTCACGTATTAACAATTGAAAACTGAGTCGATTCAGTAGGCCAAAAGGAGTTTTTACAGGTTAACCAGACTTTTGCTGATCCTTGGTAGAAGACATATTTAAGAATAAAACGAAAGAACGGAACTATCGTTAATTCTCTGCCATTCACAATTAAAAAAGTGATTCCATTCACTTGGGTGAAAAGATAATTTAAAGGTTTAATGTAGTCTGATGATCGTCAGTTACTGACATACTTAAGAATAAAATGGTGAACGGAAAGACGTAAACTGATTTATATTTGCAATTAAAAATTGAGTCCATTCACTAAGGGGAAAGCACAGCTTGCAAGCTGATGCAGACTGTTGGCGATAACTAGCAGAAAGCATACATAAGAATGAAAGGAAAGAACAAAATTCTCGAAAATTTTAAGGTATTTACAACTCAAAAGCTAGTCAAAAATGGTGACAGGAGTGTTTGGAAGTTGTAGCAGAATCTTGCCGGTCGTTATTTTCTCACTTATTTGGGAACAAAATGAAAGAACGGAATTGTTGTTCAATGTCAGATACTTACAATTGAAAAGCAAGTCAACTTAGCACGGCGAAAGAGTCTTTGGATAATAAAGCAGACTCTTGATGATCGTTAGTTACAGACATATTTAAGTATGATAAGGAATAACGGAATTGACATAAATCCTGTTATTTACTGTTGAAAAACGTGTCTCTTCGATAGGGCGAAAGGAGTGTTTGCAAGTTTAAGTACACGCTTGCTGGTCATTAGTTGACGAATATTTCACAATGTAAAGAAAGAATCGAATTCTCGAAAATTATCAGATATTAACAAATGAAAAGTAAGACCATTGAATAGGGCAAAAGTGTGTTTGGTATTTAAACTTATTGCATTCAACAGGGCGAAAGGAATGATTGGAAGCTTTAGTGCACTCTTGCTGATCGTTCGTTACTGACATATTTAAGAATAAAATGAAAGAACGGAATTGTCGTTAATTTCAGATGTTTACAATTGAAGAGCTTTTCTACTTAGCAGGGCGAGAGGAGTGTTTGGCCGATGAGACTACTCTCGCTGATCGTTAGTTTTTACATATTTAAGAATAAAAAGGAATAACGGAATTGTCGTAATTTGTCAGATGTTCACAATAGAAAAGTGAGGACATTCAGTAAGGCGAAAAGAGTGTTTGGAAGATATAGCAGTGCTCTTGTTGATCATTTGTTTGTGGCATATTGGAATTACATCAATGAACAGAACAGTCGTAAATTGTCGCATGTTTACATTGAAAAGTCACTCAATTGATAGGGTCAAATGTGTGATTGGTACATACAACAGACCCTTGCTGATTTTTGTTACTGAAGTATTTTACAATAATATTAAATAATGGAATGGCAGTAAATTTAAAACGTAAACAATTGAAAGGCGATTATTCTCTAGGGCAAAAGGAGTGTTTAAAAGGTGAAGTGAACTCTTCTTAATGCGTTGTTGCGACATGTTTAAGAATGAAATGAAAGAATGTGTTTTAGTAATTTATATATATATATAAATATATAAAAAAATTAGAACTGAAAAAGTAAGTCCATTCACTAAGGAGAAAGGAATGCTTGGATGCTGATGCAGATTGTTGTCGATCGCTAGTTGAAGAATTACTTAAGAATAAAACGAAGAAACTAAATACTCAGATATTTGCAATTGTCAGATATTTACAATTAAGAGTGAGTATACGAAGCAGGCCGAAAGGAGTGTTTGGAAGCTGAGCAGTCTTGGTAGTTATTACTTACTGACATATGTAAGAATAAAACGAGAAAATGGACTTATCGTAAATTGTCACATAATACAACTGTAAAGTGTAACTATTCAGTACGGCAAAATGAGTGTTTGGTACATTAAAGAATTTTGGATATCATTACATACTGTCGTATTTAAGAAAAAACGAAAGAATGGAATTATTCTAAATTGTTAGGTATTTACAATTGATAAGTGAAACCATTTAGTAAGGCTTAAGGTGTGTTTGGATAATGAAGCATTCTCTTGTTTACGGTTAGTTAGTGATATATTTAACAATAAAATGAAATAACTTAATTATCGTAATTCCTCTGCTATTTACAGTTTAAGAGTTATTCCAATATATATATCGATGGATTGTTTGGTAGATGAACTATTTAGACTGTAGCTGATCGTTAGATAATGACATATTTAGGAATAAAATGAAAGAACGCAATTGTCATAAATTGTCTAATATTTACAATTGAATAGTGTGTACATTCAGTAAGGAAAAAACATTTTTTAAAATACGAAGCAGACTTTGGCTGATCGTTAGTTATATATTAAGAATAAATTGATAGAACGAAGTTGTCTTCAATTGTCAGACATTTAGACTTGAAAAAAGAGTCCATTCAGTAGTTCCAAAGAAGTGTTGGAACTTGAATGAGAGTTTTGGTATTCATTACTTACTGACGTATTTAAGATAAAAAATGAAAGAATGGAATAGTCGTAAATTATCTGATATTTACAGTTGAAGCCTGAAACCATTCAGGAAAAAGATAGCAGTCTTCTTTGAATGTTGTAGACTCTAGTGATTTGCTAGTTACTGAGATACTTAAAAATAGAATGAAGGAGCGGAGTTGTTGTAAATTGTCAGATATTTACAATTGAAAACCGAGTCGACTCAGCAAGACGACAGGAGTCTTTCTAAGAGATAGCAGACTTTTGTTGATCGTTAGTTACTGGCATAATTAAAAAGATAATTAAGGATCGAAATTAAAGTATCAGATATTTACAATTGAAAAAAGATTCTATTAACTAAACCCAAAGGAGAATTTGGAAACTGAAATAGTCTCTCATGATCGTTAGTTACTGACATATTTAGGAATGAAATAAAGAACGGTATTGTCACAAATTGTCGGATTCAACAAACGAAAAGTGAGTACATGTAGTAGGGCGAAAGTTCTGCTTGGAAGAAAAAGCAGACTTCTGCTGATCTTTAATTACTGACATATTCAACAACAAATACAAAGAACGGAATTGTCATATATTGTCTGATATTAACAATTATTAATTGAGTCCATTTAGTGGGCTAAGGTAGTGTTTGGAACTTAAAGCAGAGTGTTCCTAATCGTTAGTTACTGAAATATTTAAGTATAAAATGATAGAACGGAATTGTCGTAAGTTGTCTGATTTTTACAAGTGAAAAATTAGTCCATTCGGTAGCGAAAGGAGTGTTTGCAAAACTCTTGCTGATCGTAATTTGCGAACATATTTAAAAATAAAATAAAATAACTGAATTGTCCCAAATTTTTGGCTATTTACAATTAAAAATTGTTCAATTCATTAGGGCAAAAGAAGACCTGAAAATATGAGATATACTATCATTATCGTTAGATACTGACAAATGAAAAAACGGAATTGTCGAAGGCGAAAGGAGAGTTTTAAAGATCTAGCAGACCAGATAATCCTTACTTAGCAAGATATTAAAGATTGCATTAAAGGAACGAAGTTGTAGTAAATTGACTGACATTTTAAAATGAATTTGAGTCCATTCAGTAAGGCAAGCGTCGTGCTTGGAAGATATAACAGAGTCTTGCTGATCGTAAGGTACTGAAATATTCAAGAGTAAAATGAAAGAACGGAATTGTAGTAAATTATCATATATTTACAATTGAAGTGCTTAGAAGATGAAGCAGATACTGGCGGTTCGCTAGTCGAAGACAAATTTGAGAATATAAGAGAAAATTTAATTGTCGTAAACGCTCAAAAATTACCACTCAAACTGAGTTTTTTAGTAAGAGGAAAGGTGTTCCTGGAAGATGTAGCAGACTGTTGCTGATCGCCAGTTGCAGACATATTTATATTGAAAGAACAGAGTTTTGTAAATTGTCAGATATTTACAATTGAAAAGTGATCTTATTCAGCAGGGATAAAGGAATCCAGCTGAACGTTAGTTACTGAAATATTTAAGTTTAATTAAAGAACGGAGTTATCGTAGTCAGATATTTTCAATTGAAAAGTTAATCCATTCAGTAAATCAAAAGCAGTATTGGGAAGATTAAGCGGACTCTTCCTGATCGCGAGTTACTGACATAATTATGAATAAAATGTGAGAACGGAACAGACGTAAATTGTCAGATATTTACAATTGCAAATTAATCCATTGAGTAGGGCGAAAGGTGTCTTTTGTTATATAAGCCTACTCTTGATCACTAGTTACTGAACTATTTTTGGATAATATGAATCAATGGAATTGTCGTAATTTGTCAGATACTTACAATTGAAATGTGAGTCCATTCAGTAGGACCAAAGGGGTGTTTAGAAGCTGAGATAGATTCTAGCTAATCAGTACTTGTTTACATATTTAAGAATAAAATGAAAAAAGGTAATAGTCGTAAATTGTCAGATATTTACAATTGTTAAATAAGTCCATTCAGTAACGCGGACGGAGTGTTTGGAAAGTAAACAGGCTCTTGTTGATTGTTAGTTAGTGAGATATTTAAGAATAAAATAAAATTACGGAAATGTCATAATTTCTCCGCAATTTAGAATTGAAGTATGAGTCAATCGACTCTTCCAAAGGAAGGTTTGGAAGCTAAAGAGAGCTCTTGCTCAATGGTACTGTTCGACAAATTTAAAAATCAAATAAAAAGCCGGAGTTGTCGTGAACTGTCAGATATTAAAAATTGGAAGGCGAGTCCATTCAGTAAGCTGAAATGAGTGTTTTGAAGATATAGCAGGAACTTGTTGATCGTTAGTTACTGGCATATCTGGCAGTCTAGCTAGCAGTTAGTTACTGACATTTAAATATAAAATTAGAGAACCTAATTATCGTACAGTGTCAGATAATTACATTTTAAAATTGAGTCATTTTAGAAAGGGAAACAATTTTTTAGAAGTTGAAGCAGTAAGAATAAAATTAAAGAATCGGATTGTCGTTATTAGTCAGATATTTAAAATTGAAAATTGAGGCGCTCACAGAGTCGAAAGGATTGTTTTGAAGCTGAAGTAGACTCTTGCTAATTATTTCTTACAGACATATTTTGAAGAAAAAACAACGCAACTGTCGTAAATTGTCAGATATTTACAATTGCAAACACAGTACACTCAATAGGACGAAAAGAGATTTTCAAAGTACCAAGCATGCTCTTGCAGATGAATAGTTACTGACTTCTTTATGGACAAAATGAAAGATTAAAGATGACGGAAAATCTCAAAATTTAATAATTGAAAAGTGAGTTGATTCAGTAGGCCGAAATGAGTGTATGGAAAATCAAGCAGACTCTTGGTGATCTTTAGTAGATTACATATTTAAGTATAAAATCAAAAAACGCAAATGTCGCAATTTGTCACATATTTACAATTGAAAAGCGTACCTACTCAATAGGGCGAAAGGAGCGTTTAGAACCTAAAGAGGACTCTTGCTGATTGATTGTTGCAGACGAATATAAGAATAAAATGAAATAACGGAATTGACGTTAATTATCAGATGTATACAACTAAAATCGCGTATATGCACTATTGCAAAGCAGAGTTTGGAAGCTGAAGCTGACACTTGGTGATCACTGTTTACTGAGGGATTCTAAGCATTAAATGAAGGAAGGTAATTATCGTAAACTGTAAGATTTTTACAGTTGAACATTGGGGCCATTATGTTTGGCCAATTGAGTGATTCAAAGATGTAGCAGACTCTTGCTGATCGTTAGTTACTGACATTTTTAAGTTGAAAATGTGAGAACGGAATTGTCGTACATTGTCAGATAATTACATTTGAAAAGTGAGTCTTCTTAGAAGAAGAAAGGATTTTTTTTTCAAATTGAAGCAGACTTTTGCAGATCGTTAGGTTAAGACATATTTAAGAATAACATCAAAGAATGTAATGGTTCTAAATTATCAGATAGTTATAATTTGAAAAGCGAGTGTATTCTCTAGGGCAAAAGGAGTGTTTGAAATATAAACTCTTTCTAATCGGCAGTAGACGACATATTTGAGAATGAAAAGAAATATTGGAATTGTCGTAATTTGTCAAACTATTTACTATTGGAAAGTGACTCCATTCAGTGAGGCGCAAGGAGTGTTTGGATGATCAACCACGCTCTTTTCGGTCGTTAGTAACAGACATATTTAAAAATAAAATGAACGAAAGGTACACTCGTAAATTATCACATGTTCACAACTGAAAAGTTAGTCCGTTCAGTGAAAGGTCTGTTTGGATTCTGATGCAGACTGTACGCGATCGCTAGCTCAAATCATAATTAAGAATAATTTTTTTTTTAAATCTCACATTTAAATGTGAATCCACTCAACAGAGCAAAGAACCTGTTAAAAGCTAAGCGGAATGTTGCTTATCGTTAGATACTGACATAATTAAGGATAAAATGAAATAACTGAATTGTCGTAATTTTTCAGATATGTACAATTAAAGAAAGATTCCAATATATATGGCGATGGACTGTTTGGAAGCTGAAGTCTTTAAATTGTTGTTGATCGTTATTTAATGACATATTTAGGAATAAAATGAAAAAGGAATTGTCGAAAATTTTCAAATATTTAGTATTGTTAAGTGTGTCCATTCAGTAGAGCGAAAACAATTTTTAGAAGATGAAGCAGACTCATGTTTATCGTTACTTATTGAAATATTTATAATAGAATGAAAGTGTTGTCCATTATCGATTCAGCAGGCAGAATTGAAAAACTAGTCGATTCAGCAGGCAGAAAGTAGTGTTCGGAAGCTACAAGACTCTTGGTAATCCTTGGTGTTTGACATATTTAACAATGCATTGAAGAAACGGAATCGTCGTAAATTGTATGATATTTACAGTCGAATAGTAAGTGTATTCAGTTAGACAAAAAGAGACTCTAGAAGACGAAACAGACTCTTGCTGATCGTTAGTATTTGACGTATTTTTAATCTTCAGTAGACTCTTGCTAATCGTTAGTTACTGACTTATTTAAGAATAAAATAAATGAACGATATTCCTGCAAATTGTGTGAAATTTACAAGCGGAAATTTAGTCAATTGTGTAAAGCGAAACAATTGTTTGCGAGATAAAGAAAACCCTTCTTGATCATTGTTGGAGGACATATTTAGGAATAAAATGATATAACGGAATTATCGTAAATTGTTAGCTATTTACAGTTGAAAACTGACCCCGTTCAGTAAGGCTAAAGGAGTGTATGGAGATGTGGCAGACTCTTACAGATCGTTAGTCACTGACATGTTCAAGAAAAAAATGAAAGAATGAAATTGTCATATTTCATAGATATCTTCAGATATTAACAATTGAAAAGTGAGCCTCTTTAATAATCGAAGGGAGTGTTTGGATGATGAAGACTCTTGAAGATTATTATTTACTCACTTATTTAACAATAAGGAGAGAGAACGGAATTGTCTTAAAATGTCAGATATTTGCAATTGAAAATTGAGTCCATTCAGTACGGCGAGACAAGTGTTTGGAAAAGGAAGCAAACTCTTCGTGAATGTGTTTTTCATATTTAAGAATAAAATGAAAATGCGGAATTGTAAATAGCTAGATGTTTACAATTTAAAGTTGTTTTATTCAGTAGAGACAGATAAGAGTTAGGTAGAGGAAATCGACTCAAATTATCTTTTAGTTACTGACATATTTAGGTATAAAGTGAAAGAACGGAATTGTAAATTGAACTTCATTTACAATCGAAAAATCTATACAATCGGCCCTAAGGAGTGTTTGCAAGCTGAAGTAGACACTTGCTGATCTGTAGTTACTGACATACTTAAGAATACAATGAAAGAACGTAATTGTAGTAAATTGTCTTTCATTTACACTTGAAAAGTAAATCAATTTAGCAGAACGAAAGGAATGTTAGAGAGCTGAAGTAGACTCTTATTGGCTTTTAGTTGCAGACATATTTAAGAATGAAATGGAAGAATGGGATTGTGGTAAATTGAGTCCATTCCTAGTCCATTGAATCCATTGAGTCCATAAAAAGTGAGTCCATTCACTTAGGGGAAAGGAGTGCCTGGAAGCTAATGCAGATTATTGTCGATCGGTAGTTGAAGGAATACTTAATAACAAAATGAATCAACGAAATTCTCGAAAATTGTCAGATATATACTATTGGAAAGTGACTAAACTAAGCAGGGCGAAAGGAGTTTTTAGAAGCTGACGTGAGTCTTGGTGATTAGTACTTACTGGCGAAGGTATGAATAGAATTACAAAATGGAAGTATTATAAATTGTCAGATAATTACAACTATAAACTGTGTCTATTCAGTACGGCGAAAGGAGTGTTTCGAAGACGAAAGAGACTTTTTGAGATCATTACTACTGACGTATTTAAGAATAAAACGAAAAATTGGAATTGTCATTCATTGTCAGATATTTAGAAATCAAAAATGAGGCTATTCGGTAAGGCGAGAGAAGTGTTTCGAAGCTCGAGTAGACTCTTGCTGATCTTTAATTATTGACATATTTAAGAATAAATTCAGAGAACTGAATTGTCTTTTATTGTCAGATATTTACAATTTAAAACTAAGCCTATTTTGCAGGGCGAAAGGAGTGTTTCGAAGATGAAGCATATTCTTGCTGATCGATAGATAATTACATATTTACGAACACAAAGGAAGAACGTAATTATCATAAATTGTCAGATATTTACAATTGGTAATGGTATCCATTCAGTAAAGCGAAAGGAGTGTTTGTAGGACGGAGCAAAATAATATTGATCATTAGTTATTAATATATTTAAGAATCAAAAGAAATAACGGAGTTGTTGTGATATGTCATTAATTTACTATTAAAAAGCCAGTTGCTTCAGTAGGGCCAGAGGACTGTTGGAAGCGCAAGTGCACCAGTTTATCGGCACTTCTACACATATTTGAGAATGCAATGAAAGAATGGATTGTCCTAAATTGTCAAATATTTACAATAGTAAACTGAGTTAATTCAGAATGACGAAAGAACTGATTCAAAGATGAACCAGATTTTTACTAGTCGCTAGTTACTGTCATATTTAAGAATAAAATGAAACAACGGAATTGTCGTAAAATGTCAGACATTTCCAATTGAAAAGTTATTCCATCCAATATGGCGAAAGGAGTGATTGGAGCCGAAGTAAACTCATGGGCATAGTTAGTTACTGACATATTTAAGAATAAAATGAAAGAGCAGCATTATCGTTCTTTGTCAGATTTTTACAATTGAAAAGTGAGTCTATTTGATGTGCTTGGAAGCTGATGCAGACTGTTGGCGATCGTTAGTTGAAGGCATAATTAACAATAAAGTAAAAAAAAAAAACATTCTCATATATTTAGAATTGAAAAGTGAGCCCACTTAGCAGAGCGAAGAAATGCTTGGGAGCTGTAGCAGAGTCTTGCTGATCGTTACTTGCCGACATATTTAAGAATAAAATGAGAGAATGCAATTGTCGTAAATTGTCAGATATTTACAAGTAAAATGTGAGTCTTTCAGTAGGGCCTCAGGAATGTTTGGTTGTTTAATAGGACTCTTGATGATCTGTAGTTACTGTCTTATTTAAGAATAAAATGAAAGAACGGGATTGTAATAAAATGTCTCTCACTTTTATTTAGTAATTTTATTCAGCAGAACGAAGGGAGTTTTTGGGAGCTGCAGTAGAGTTTATCTGATCGTTTGTTGCCAACATTTTAAAAAATAAAATCAAAGAATTGTATTGTAGTAAACTGTCAGATATTTAACATTGAAAAGTGTGTCCAGCAAACTCTTGCTGATCGTTATGATCGTTATTTTTTGACAAATGTAAGAATAAAATTAGATTACGATATTGTAACTTCTTACATATTTAGAGTTGAAAAGTTGTTCTACTTAGTACTGCAAGAGAAAAGTTAAGAGGATGAGGTAGACTTTTATTATCGTTAGTTACTGACATTATTAAGTATAAAATGAAACAAAGGAATTGTAAACTGACTGTTATTTCCGATTCAAAGACTAGTCTATTCCGTAGGGCGAAAAGCGTGTTCGGAAGCTGAAGTAGTCTCGCGCTCATCCGCAGTTGTTTACATATTTACCAACCAAATGAAAAAGCGGGGTTATTATAAATTATCACATATTTATAATAGAAAAGTGAGTTTCTTCATAGGAGAAAGAAGTGCTTGGAAGCTGATGCGGACTGTTGGCGACCACTAGTTGAAGATATATAAAAGATTAAAATAAAATAAAAATTCTCTGAATTATACAATTGAAAACTAAGACCATTCCGCAAAGTGAGAGGAGTGTTTAAAGCATGAAGCTCGCTCTTGCTAGTTGGAAGTTGCTGAATTATTTAAGAATGAAATGAAATAACAGAATTCTCGTAATCTCTTACATATTTATACGTTGATAAGTTAGTTGATTGTTACTTGCTGACATACTTAAGAATAAAATAAAATAACGGAATTGCCGTAATTTCTCGGATATTTAAAATTGAAAACTAAGTGCATTCACTAAGGCCAAAAGAGGTCTTTGAACACGAAGAGGACTCTTGCTGATCGTTAGTTACTCTCATATTTAAGCAGAGTCATGTTAGTCGCTAGTTACTGATATATTAAACAATAAAATGGAAGAACGGAATTGTCGTAAATTGTCAGATTTCTACAATTGGAAGTGAGTGTATTAAGCAGGGCTTAAAAGTTTCAGCATACAAAGCAGACTCTTGCTGATCGATAGTTACTAACTTATTTGAGAGTACAATGTGAGGATGAAAATTTTATTAATTGCCTGATATTAACAATTTAAAAAGACTATTCAGTAAGCAGGAAGGTGTGTTTGGAAATGGAAGCAGGCTCTTCTTTATCGTTAGTTACTGACGTATATAAGAACAACATGAAATAAAGATATGGTCCTAATTTGTCAGATATTTACATTGAGAGTGATTCCGATATATATGGCGAAAGAAGTGTTTGGAAGCGGAAGTACTACGATTTTTGCTGATCGCTAATTACTGATATAATTAGAAATAAAAGAACGGAATTGTCGATAATTGTCAACTTTTTACAAATGAAAATGAGTCCATTCACTAAGGTGAAAACAGATTTTAGGCAACGAAGCGGACTCTAGTTGATACTTCTTTACTGACATATATAAGAATAAAATGAAATAACGGGAATTTCCTAAATTGGCAGATATTTACAATTGAAGGGAGATTCCAATATAACAGGGCGAAAGGACTATTTCCAAGCTGAAGCAGACTGTTGGTGATCGTTGGATGAAGACAAATTTCAGAATAAATTGAAGGAACGGGATTGTTTATTTTCAGATATTTACAACTCAAAAGTGAGCCTAATCAGTACGGCGAAAGGAGTGTTTGTAAGATGAAGCTGACTGTTGCTGATCGTTAGTTACTGACACATTGAGGAAGAAGGAGACGGAACGGTATTCTCGTAATATATCAGATATTTATAATTGAAGAGCGAGTGCATTCAGTAGGGCGAAAAGAGTTTTTAGAAGACAAAGCAGACACATGCTGAGCGTTAGTTACTGATATATTTGGAACCTGAAGTAGACTCTTGCTGATCGATAGTTACTGACTTATTTAAGAACAAAATAAAAGAACGGAGTTGTCGTAAATTGTCCCATATTTACAACTGGAAAGTGGGCCATTCCGTAAGGTCAAAGGAGTCTTTGGAAGAGCTAGCAGACTCCTGCTAATCGTTAGTTACCAATATGTATAAAAATGAAAGCGAAAAGATGTCGTAAATTGTCCGATATTTACAATTGAAATTGAGTGCACACAGCAGGTCGAAAGGAGTGTGGAATCTGAAGCAAACTTATACAGATTGTTAGTTAGTGAGTTATTTAAGAATAAAATGAGAGAATGAGATTGACAGATATTAACAATTGAAAAGTGAGTCCTTTCAGTGAGGCGGAAGGAGTGTTTAGAAGATGGAACAGACTCTTGATGATTGTTAATCACTGGCATATTTACGTATAAAATGAAGGTAACGAATTGTCGTAAATAGTGAAATATTTACAATTGAAAAGTGTGTCCTCTTAGCAGGGCGAAAGGCGTATGGAAGCTGTAGTAGACTATTACTGATCGTATGTTACTGACAATTAAAATTATAGAATGACTGACTGACAAGTACTTACTGACAAGTAAAATAATAAAATGAAATTTTCTTAAATTGTGGGATATATACAATTCAAAAGCGAGAGCATTGTGAAGGGTAAAAGGAGTGTTTCGAAAATGAAGCAACCTGTTGGTGATCATTACTTCCTGACGTATTTAATATATAATAAAAGAACGGAATTTCGAAAATTGACAGATATTGTCAATTGAAAGCTTATTACACTAACCAGGGCAAGAGGAGTATTCGGGAGATGCTGCTGGATCTGGTTGATCTTTAGTTACTGACATATATAAGAATAAAATAATATAACAGGATTGTTGTATTTTATTAGATATTTATATTTGAACAGTGATCCCAACTTATAGGGCCAAAAAAAAGTTGTTGAAGAAATTATACTGATGCTAATCGTTATTTGCTGACGTATTTATCAATAAAATGAAAAGTTGAATTGTCGTAGACTGTCAATTATCATCAGCTCAAAAGTTAGTCCACTCGGTAGGCCGAGAGTAGAGTTCGGAGGATGAAGCTGCCTGTTGCTTTTCATTTATTACAAACATATTTAAAAATAAATCGGAGAACGCAATTATTTAAATTGTCTCATTATTATAATTGAAAATTGAGTGTATTCGGTAGGGCGAAAAGAAATTTTAGAAGAAGAAGCATAATCTTGCTGATCGCTAGTTACTCACATATTAAAAAAAAATAGAACGAAATTGTCGTATATAGCCGGAAATTTACAATTGAAAAGTGAGTCCAATCAGTAAGGCGAAAGGAGTTTCTGGAAAATGAACCTGACTCTTTTTCGTCGTTAGTACACTGGACCGCCACCAGGGCGAAAGGAGTGTTTGTAAGCTGAAGTATCCTCTTGCTGATCGGTAGTTGTCAACATATTTTAAATGAAATGAAAGCATGGAATTATCGTAAATTGTCAGATATTTACAGTTGGAACATGAGTCTTATCAGTAGGGCGAAACGAGTGTTTGGAAGCTGAAATGGACTCAAGCTCATCGTTAGTTTCCGACATATATAAGATTGAAATTAAAGAACGGAATTGTCATTCATGTATAAGAATAAAATACCATAACGGAATTGTGGTAGTTGACCAGATACTAACAATTGAAGAATGATTCCAATATATATGGCGAATCGAGTGTTTGGAAGTTGGAGATTTTATAATCTTGCTGATCTAAAATTACTGCAATATTTAGGAATAAAATTAAGGAACGGAATTGACATAAATTGTCAAATATTTACTGTTTAAAAGTTCGTAAAAATATTCGTAAAAATATCTTCAACTAATGGTCAGCATGAATCTGCTTCACTTTCCAAACACTTGTTTTGCAATACTGAATCGACTCACTTTTCAGTTGTAAATATCTGACAATTTAAGACAATTTCGTTCTATCAGTTTACTCTTAAATACGTCTGCTTCATCCTCTAAACACTCTCTACGCCTACTTAAAAACTGACTTTTCAATTGTTAATATCTTATAATTTATGACAATTTCATTCTGTTTGATTTCTAAATATGTCACTAACTAACTATTTTTAACAGTCTGCTTGGGCATCCACACTTCTTTCGCTTTCCTGAGCGGACTCACTTTTTAATTGTAAATATCTGACAGTCTACAAACATTCCGTCCTTTCACTTGTACTTGAATCTGTCACTATCTAACGATAATGATAGTCTGTTTCGTATTTCTAATTGTTCTTTGCCCTACTGATTAGAACAAATTTCAATTGTAAATAGGTAAGAATTCACGACAATTTCGGTTTTTCATTTTATTCTTAAATATGTCGCCAAATAACGAATAGCAAGAGTTTCCTTCATGTTGCAAGCTCTCCTTTTGCCTTACCAAATGGACTAATTTTTCACTTGTAAATATCGAACAATTTACAACAATAACGTTCGTACATTTTATTCTTAAATATGTCAGTACCTTTCGATTAGCAAAAGTTTACATCAGGTTCCAAATGTGTCAAACAGTAACGATCAGCAAGAGACTGCTTCTTCTTCCAAAATCTCTTTTCGCCCAACTCAATACATTTGCTTTTGAATTCTAATTATCAAACAATTTACTATAATCCGTTCTTTCATTTTATTCTTAAATATGTCAGTAACAAACGACCAGCAACAGGCTGCTTCATCCCTCAAACACTCCTTTCAGGTTACCGAGTCGACTCACCTTTTAATTGTTGATAATTGACAATTTACGACAATTCCACTTTTCATTTTATTCATAAATATGTCAGTAACTTACGATTGGCAAGGGTCTAATTTCTTCAACTTCGAAACACTCCTTTGGCCCTATATATTGGAAGCAGACTTCAATTATAAATATCTGACAAAATACGACAATTCTGTTATTTTATTTTATTTTTAAATATGTCAGTAACTAACCATCAACTATAGTCTCCTTCATCTTCCGAACACTCACTTCGCCCTGCTAAATGTACTCACTTTTCAATTGCAAATATGACAATTTTCGAGAATTTCGTCTTTCACTTTATTCTTTCGTATGTATCTAAGTAGGGATCGGCAAAAGTCGAAATGAGCTTCCAAGCACTCCTTTCGCCCTAGTGAATGTACTCACATTTGAATTCTAAAGGAGGCTTTTGGTGATCGCTAGTTACTGACAAATACCAGAATAAAATGGAATTGATTGTCCTGAAATGTCAGATTCTTAGAATATGAAAACAGTCTGTACAGTATGTTCTTCGTAGCTGAAGTAGTCTTTTGCTCATTATTAATTGGCTACATATATAAGAATAAAATGAAATAAAGGAATTGTTGTAAATTGCCAAATTTTTCAATTGAAGTCGAGTATCTGCAGTAGGGCTAAGGCAGAGATAGTAATATGAAGCAGATTCTTGCTGATCGTTAGTTCGAGACTTATTTACGAATAACATGAGGGAACGGAAATGTCAAAGTAAGATATTTTCAATTGAAAAGTCAATCAATTCAGTAGAACAAAATCCGTGTGTCGAGCAGAAACTTGCTGATCTTTAGTTACTTACATATTTAAGGATATAATAAGAGAATCGAACACTCGTAAAAAGTCAGTACAATTCAAAGTTAGTTCTTTGAGTAGAGCAAGAAGTTTGCTTTTGTAAAACAAACACTTGAGGATCGTTATTTAAGGAACTATTTAGGATAATATCAAATAATGGAACTGTCGTTGTTAGTCAGATATTAGAACCGAAATGTGAGTCTATTCAGTAGGGCCAAAGGAGTGTTTGCAAGCTGAAGTAGAATCTTGCTGATCGGTAGTTGTCGACATATTTAACACTGAAATGAGAAACAAAATTGTCGTAAGTTGTACGATAATTACAATTGAAAAGTTATGTTATTCAATGTGGCGAAGAGACTATTACAAACTTGCTATCGTTAGTTACTGACATACTTACAAATAAAATCAAAGAACGGAATTGTCTAAATTGTCAGACATTTTCAATTAAAAATTTATTCCTTTTAATAGGGCGAAAGGAGTATTTGGAATCCGAAGTATACATTTGCTTATCGTCATTTACTGACATATTTAAGATTAAAATGAGTTAACGCAAACACGTAAATTGTCAGATATTTACAATAGAAAGTTTTTCCATTGAGTAGGACGAAAGGTGTGTTTCTTGTATATAAGGCAGACTCGTTAGTTACTGAATTATTTTAGGATAATATGATCTTAATATGTCAGTTTAAAATCAAAATGTTATTCTATTCAATAGAGCCAAATGAGTGTTTGAAAGCTGAAGTAGAATTTTGCTGATCGGTTGTTTCTGACATATTTAATAATGAAACGAAAAGAACAGAATTATCGTAATTTGTGATATTTACAAATTAAAAGTGAGGTCATTCTTTAGCTTTGGGGCGGTTTCAAATATGGAGCAGACGCCTACTTATTGGTAGTTACCGACATATTTAACAATAGAAAGAAAGAACAAAATTGTAATTGTCAGAAATTTTCAGTTGACAATTTATTCCATTCATTATGTAATTGTCCTCATGTTCAGAAATTTACAATTAAAAAAATAATCTACTTCAAAGGGCAAAAGGTGTGCTTGGCCTGTAAAGCAGACATTTAAACCATTTTAATAACTGATTTAAATATATAATGAGGGAACGGATTTCCTATTAATTTTCAGAAATATATAATACAAAAGTAAGGCCATTCAGTTAGGCGAAAGGAGCGTTTTGAAATTGAAGTAGATGTATGTTGACCGTTAGTCACTGACTTACTTAAGAATAAACTGCTTCGATGGTTAGAATATATTGGGTTTCATAGAATGTTTGTCATTATGCAATCAGGAAAATAGTATTAATGATAGACCGGAACCTCGTGAATCCTACACAACTCTGTGTGTAAGCCCTAGTGAGCAGCAAGGACGCTAAGTGGCCATGGAAAGTGCCGACAGAGAAAAAAGAGCTTTGGGGTAATATCTGCAACGATCAAATTTAATTCTGCCATTGAAGCCACGACAATTCAATCACAGTCCTTGAATAACTTGGACATCAATACTAAAGGGGTCAAAATTTACAAACAGTTTTCGAAGCAATAAATGTAGCTGTATATGGACAACAGTAATAGAAGCAACTAGAAACGGGAAATCTGTAGCTGTTGTTGGGTGTGATTCAGATCTTTTAAGCAACTTGGTAGAAGACTTAATGAGCAGTTGCTGATTCTCTTGTAGCCACATACAAGCAGAACTGAAAGGAAATGCTACAAAATTAAAAAATGTAAAGAAATTTTAGCGTCATTAAAAGATTGCTTTCACTTTTTTCATGATGCAACAGGCTGTGACAGGAACTCAGCTATACTCAGGACTGAATAGTTTGCAGCCTACAAGTTCCTTCAAAAAGAAGAGTTCTGAAAGGTATACAGAGTCTTCAACCAACCAAATGTGAATCCTGACAAAGTGGTAACATTAGAAATTCCTTATTCGCCTGTATGGAGATGGAAAAATGCCCTCCCTGGTATAAGCCATATCAGATATAACAAGAAAGTAGTAACAAAGCTTGAGTATGGTCACTTTTACCATTACTAACACAGCAGCTGTGCAGCATTCAATTCGGAAATACCTCCAATTGCATGAGCGAAATGGTGTAAGTATGAACCCAATCGAAAGAGGTGGTGTTGAAAGAGGATATGCGAATTCCAAGACTTACACAGCTACCATCAGCTCCAACCGGATAATCTTACTTACCTGTAGATAAAAAGTGACTGCAAGATAGGATTGTGAACGAGCCACACATTAGTGTAAAAGAGCCGATATGAAGTATTCAAAAGAACTCTGCATTCCGCCAAGGGAGTTCGTGTACGAATGGCAGGTCTGAAGACAACCTGATATAGATGATAACGAACAACAATTGTAAAAAATAAATATGTCATTGACAACGGTTAATTATTGATCCAATCAGTTATGATTATCATTTTGTGATATCGTCCCCGGCTTATAAACCTAAAAAAAAGGAGATGAAGACGATCTTGATGAAACTTTAAATGAAGGTGTAAGGACAAGGTAAAAAATGATGAAGGTGGTTTATTGTTTAGTTTACATATTTTGGAATCATTTAACACGAGCTGCTTTGGAATCATTTAACACGAGCTGGTTTGGAATCATTTAACACGAGCATATTCACGGCCGTTGACCAGAGTCATCCTAGATCACCAAGTAAATTCCTCTACAAAAATAGAAGCACCAAATCGTCTGTAGATTACTGCTTAGGTGTTCGCTGCATATAGCGGAATATTATAGCAAACGGCCTAGAGTACATTCCTTGCACAGTCCAGCTAAGAGCCGTTAAGATTGGCAAAAAGTTAGATGAAACACTGAGATAGATCATCTAACTTCTTGATCTATACTTCAGACTGTTTTCAAAGAACATTGTATAACGAAGGTACAGAAACAGTCAGATATTTCAATTACTACTTACACGCTAATTTTCATTTGCCAAAAGATTTAAGATTTATCTACACGGCTGCCGACTGTGGTTTTCGGCAGAAATAATGTATTACTAATTGTAGATAAAATAATAATAAGAGTAGATGTCGAGATCCGCCATGATACTTGCTTTAGATCGAGTGGAATCAGTTTGCATGCAGTACAACCGACGAGAGCAGGCGGTTTGAGATGGGATAAGTGCAGCAGCTCATATTGTTCTTAGGACTTGCAAATTCGAAATATTCGAGTTTAAACCCAGTGACGTGCGGAACAAAAAGCCTTTTCTGAGTAAGAATGAATATCACGGTGAACTCATAAGGTGTAGTAAAGAGAAAGCGCGTTAAAATGATGGACAAGTTGGTGGGTCTCTTGCGATAGGACAACCATCGCCGAGCTTGTAAAGCTTCTTGTAAAATGCATCCACTACGTCAGAAATAGTCTTAAAATGAGAAAATTAGCAGAGATGTGACTTGACTTCATTGTAATAGTATTATACAATTTCTGAAAAGAGATATCTATAAGAGATTATATCGATCTCTAAGTGATCCGGTGATTAAAGAAATAATTTTGAGGATGGACGGGGATGTTCTACTTTTAATTAGTGGGTCAGAGTGCAACAGGCGCGCCAATAATTCGAGGGGTCCGGTAAGGCTAAACGGCTTATGCCGGCTTATGTACTTCCTACAATGCTGTGAAATTTAAAAGTCAGCAGTGGACATCAGCATCTATTACTTGATTCCTATTGGCTTACAGCTAGTAAAGGAATCCAAAAATGAATCCAAAGCCGTAAGATTTTGTGTTGTGTACCTACGTCTTAAAAACTAAGCAGTAGTGCTTTAAGAGCTCCTTAACTCTCATTATACAATGGCGTACCATTTAAAAAACCGTGGATTTACTTCTCCCTTTAATAAGACGAGGGTATGACAGACGTATAGCTTTGGGAACGATCAGCGGTTTTTTTTTTTTTAGGTGGGCCCTTGGGATTGAAAAATGTTGGGATACCAAATGTCAATAAAAATAATATTAATTTATCAATTATAATCAAGTAATTGCTATACTTCCCGTTTATATGCAACTATAATACTATTCTAGAGTGCTACCTCCTGAGGAAATCTACTTATCACCCACAACGCTCTCACCTGGTTCTTGATCGTTAGCCTCATAGTAACTGTTTAATCCAAAAAATTGTGTTCTTAAGGATATATTATTTAAAGAAAGTCTCCTATGAGTTAACACTCGAGGCTATCAAATATGCATTTAATTAGCGTCCTTGCTGCTCACTAAGGTGCATTTCGCCAGCCCCCCACCTCAGAGTTTCGAAAAAAAACCTATGCCAATCGTTTGTGCTACGTTTGTGCCGGAATGTACAACAAAAATTTTCGTTTGTACCACTTCGGGTACGAAGTTATAATAGTTTTAAAGTGGGGGGGCTGGGGAAACGGCAGCCCCCCCACCGTGGAATTTCGAAACGAAACCTATGCCAATCGCTTGTGCTACGTTTATGCCAGAATGTACCGCAAAAATTTTCGTTTGTACCACTTCCGGTACGAAGTTATAAGAGTTTTAAAGTGGGGGGGCTGGGGAAACGGCAGCCACCCCACCTAGGAATTTCGAAACAAAACCTATGCCAATCGTTTGTGCTATGTTTGTGCCGGAATGTACCACAAAAATTTTCGTTTGTACCACTTCCGGTACGAAGTTATAAGGGTTTTAAACTGGGGGGGCTGGAGAAACGCAGCCTCCGAACTTGGAATTTCGAAACAAAACCTATGGCAATCGTTTGTGCTACGTTTGTGCCGGAATGTACCGGAAAAATTTTCGTTTGTACTACTTCCGGTACGAAGTTATAAGGGTATTAAAGTGGGGAGCTGGGGAAACGGCAGCCCGCCACCTAGGAATTTCAAAACTAAACCTATGCCAATCGTTTGTACTACGTTTGTGCCGGAATGTTCCGCAAAAATTTTCGTTTGTACCACATCCGGTACGAAATTATAAGACTTTTGAAGTGGGGGGCTGGGACACGGCAGCCTCTCACCTAGGAATTTCAAGACAAAACCTATGCCAATCGTTTGTGCTACGTCTGTGTCGGAATGTACCGCAAAAATTTTCGTTTGTACCACTTCCGTTACGAAGATATAAGAGTTTTAAAGTAGGGGGGGCTGGGAAAACGGCAGCCTCCCCACCTAGAAATTTCGAAACAAAACCTATGCCAATCGTTTGTGCTACATTTGTGCCGGAATGTACCACAAAAATTTTCGTTTGTACCACTTCCGGTACGAAGTTATAAGGGTTTTAAAGTGGGGTGGCTGGGGAAACGGCAGTCCCCCCACCTTGGAATTTCGAAACAAAACCTTTGGCAATCGTTTGTGCTACGTTTGTGCCGGAATGTACCGCAAAAATTTTCGTATGTACCACTTCCGGTACGAAGTTATAATAATTTTAAAGTGGGGGGGCTGGGGAAACGGCAGCCACCCCACCTAGGAATTTCGAAACAAAACCTATGGCAATCGTTTGTGCTACGTTTGTGCCGGAATGTACCGCAAAAATTTTCGTTTGTACCACTTCCGGTACGAAGTTATAAGGGTATTAAAGTGGGGAGCTGGGGAAACGGCAGCCCGCCACCTAGGAATTTCGAAACAAAACCTATGACAATCGTTGTGCCGGAATGTACCGCAAAAATTTTCGTTTGTACCACTTTCGGTACGAAGTTATAAGGGTTTTAAAGTGGGGGGCTGGAGAAACGGCAGCGTCCAAACTTGGAATTTCGAAACAAAACCTATGGCAATCGTTTGTGCTACGTTTGTGCCGGAATGTACCGGAAAATTTTTCGTTTGTACTACTTCCGGTACGAAGTTATAAGGGTTTTAAAGTGGGGAGCTGGGGAAACTGCAGCCCGCCACCTAGGAATTTCAAAACAAAATCTATTGCAATCGTTTGTGCTACGTTTGTGTCGGAATGTATCGCAAACATTTTTGTTTGTATCACTTCCAGTACAAAAGTATGACAGTTTTAACTAGGGGGCTGCCGTTTCCAGAACCCCCCACCTTGGAATTTCGAGATAAGACTATGTCAATCGTTTGTGGTACGTTTTTACCGGAATGTGCCGCAAAAAAATTTACGTGTCTGAAGTTGGCCCCCCACCTCTCCCAAATTACACCAAACGTTGCACATCGTTAATGCATCGTTAGTACACGTTAGTGCATTTAGAACTAACGTTAGTGCTATCAGCGTTTACGAGATATTGAAGATTTTGGTGGGGGACCAACTTCATATGAAGTTAGCCCCCCACCCATCTTTATGCAGACAGATTTTCACTAAACTTAGCGCATCGTTAGTGCATCGTTAATGCACTTAAACACACTAAGCACTACCGTAAGTGCTACCATATTTTGGGATTATTCAAGATTTTCGGTGGTGGGGCCAACTTCAGAAGTATCAAATTCTATACAAATAGAGGTAGAAACATGGGGTTGACGGTAATCGTTAGCGCATCGTTAGTGCACTTAAACACACTAAGCACTACCGTAATTCCTACCATATTTTGGGATTATTCAAGATTTTCGGTGGGGGGGCCAACTTCAGAAATATCAAATTCTATACAAATAGAGATAGAAACATGGGGTTGACGGTAATCGTTAGTGCATCGTTAGTGCACTTAAATGCACTAAGCACTAACGTTAGTGTTACCACATTTTGAGATTTATTCAAAATTTTTGGTGGGGGCCAACTTCAGAAATATCAAATTCCATACAAAGTGTCAGTATTTTCAGGAATCAGTGACAAATGCACTGATTACTTTGTTAGTGCTTGAAGAGGGCGCAAATTCACGCTGACCATCAAAGATATTTTACTTGTAGCATCTACACTGATTAAGCACTAACGTTAGGAGTTGGTGCATGAAGAAACACTAACGATGCACTAAGGATTGTACTGGAAATGATCATTAGTGTTTTTTAATTTGGCAGAAATTGGACACAGTGAAAAACTCCCCTTGAATTTCTTATGTGAGTTTCCTGAGATGTAACTGGCCATAACTACACTAATAGTGAAGCACTAACGAAAACGGCTCTAATTTTTTCGTTATTGGTTGAAGTGGGGCGCCAAGTTCATGAAAGCTTCCAAAGGTTTTTTTACTTGTAGGACCTACATTAATGAAGAACTAACGTTAGGTATTAATGCACTAAGAAGCACTAACGATTTCAGTAGAAGAGGTCATTAGTGCTTTTGATTTTGGCGGAAATTTGACGCAATGAAAAATTCCACATAAATCTCTTATGGGATTTTTGTGGCATATAATTGGCCATATCTACATCAATAGTTAAGCATTAACGGAACTATGAGTGTTTTCCAGAAGCGCTACCGATCATTAACGAATGGACTTATTTTTCATTACTGCTTGAAGTGGGAACCAAGTTCACGCTGGCCCGCAAATGTTTCTTACTTGTAGCACCTACACTAATGAAGCACGAAACTTAGGTGTTGGTGCACTAGGAAGCACTAATGTTACAAGGAAAGAAAACTTTCGAAATTATCGTGAACTTAGCCCCCACTACAAGCACTAACGAAAAAAATTAGTTTTATACGTTAGTGCATTGTTAGTACTTCTAGAAGATACAAGTAGTTTCGTTACTGTTTCACCATTAGTGTAGAAATGGCCAATTATAAGTCTCAAAACCCCCATAAGAAACACATGGGGAATTATTCATTGTATCAAATTCCCATCGCATTCAAAAGCACTAATTACCTCTGTTACTGCAATTGTTAGTGCATCGTAATTGCTTCTTAGAGCACAAACACCTAACGTTAGTGCTTCATTAGTGAAGGTGTTACAAGTAAAAAAACTATGGGGAAGTCAGCGTGAATTTCGCACCGACACTTTAAGCACTAACGGAAAAAAAGTCCAATTCGTTAGTGCTTCTATAAAGCACTAACAATTTCGTTAGTGCTTCACTATTAGTGTAGTTATGGCTAATTACATATCACGAGACTCACAAGAAATTTAGGCAAATTTTTCATTGAATCAAATTTCCGCCAAATTCAAAATCACTAATGATCTCTTCTAGAGCGATCGTTAGTGCATTGTTAGAGCTTCTTAGCGCATCTACACCTAAGGTTAGTGCTTTATTAGTAAAGGTGCTACAATTAAAATACCTTTTGAGGCCAAAGTGAACTTAGCGTCCCCACTTCAGGCACTAACGAAAAACTTAGTGCCATTCGTTAGTGCATAGATAGTGCTTCTGGAAAACACTAACAATTTAGTTAGAACTTCAATATTAGTTTAGTTATGGCCAATTACATGTAACGAAACACATAATAAATTTATGGGAAATTTTTCATTGCATCAAATTTCCGTCAAATTCAAGAGTACTAATGATCTATTCTAGTGCAATCGTTAGTGCATCGTTAGCGCTTCTAGAAAACACTAACAGTTTCGTGTGTCCTTCAATATTAGTGTAGTTATGGACAATTACATGTCAGTAAACTCCTATAAGACATTTATTGGGAATTTTTAATTACATCAAATTTCCGCCATATTCAAAAGCACTAATGATATCTTCTAGTGCAATTGTTAGTGGTTCTTAGTGCACCAACCCCTAACGTTAGTACTTCATTAGTGTAGGTGCAACAGGTACAATATCTTTGGAGTGCACGCTGAGCTTGCGTCAACTTCAAGCACTAATACAAAATTAATGCCATTCATTAGCGTATCGTTAGTGCTTCTAGAAAGCACTAAATGTTTGTATGGAATTTGATATTTCTGAAGTTAGCCCCACCAAAAATCTTTAATAAATCCCAAAATATGGTAATGCTAACCTTAATGCTTAGTGCATTTAAGTGCACTAACGATACAATAACGATTGTCTTTAACTGCATGTTTCTACCTCTATTTGTATAGAATTTGACATTTCTCAAGCTGGCCCCAATCTAAAATCTTGAATAAATCCCAAAATATTGTAGCACTAACGTCAGTGTTTAGTATTTTAAGTGCACTAACGATGCACTAACGATTGCCGTTAACTCTATGTTCCTATCTCTATTTGTATAGAATTTGAAATTACTGAAGTTGCCTATCCCACCGAAAATCTTGAATGAATTCCAAAATATGGTAGCACCAACGATAGTGCTTAGTACGTTTAAGTGCACTAACGTTTGCCATTAACTCCATGTTTCATCCCTATTTGTATAGAATTTGATATTTCTGAAGTTGACCACCCCACCAAATTTTTTGAATAAATCTCAAAATATGATAGCACTAACGTTAGTGCTTAGTGCGTTTAAGTGCACTAATGATGCACTAATGATTGCCGTTAACACTATGTATCTAACTTTATTTGTATAGAAATTGATATTTCTGAAGTTGCCCCCCTCCCCCACCAAAAATCTTGAATAAATCCCAAAATATGATAGCACTAACGTTATTGTTTAGTGCTTTTAAGTGCACTAACGATTGCCGTTAACTCAATTTTTCTATCTCTATTTGTATAGAATTTGATGTTTCTGAAGTTTGCCCCCCACTTTAAAACTATTATAACTTCGTACCGGAAGTGGTACAAACGAAAATTTTTGCGGTACATAACGGCACAAACATAGCACAAACGATTGGCATAGATTTTATTTCGAAATTCCAAGGTTGGAGGCTTCCGTTTCTCCAGCCCCCCACTTTATAATCCTTATAACTTCGTACCGGAAGTGGTACAAACGAAAATTTTTCCAGTAAATTCCGGCACAAACGTAGCACAAACGATTGCCATAGGTTTTGTTTCGAAATTCCAAGTTTGGAGGCTGCCGTTTCTCCAGCCCCCCCACTTTAAAACCCTTATAACTTCGTACGGGAAGTGGTACAAACGAAAATTTTTGCGGTATATTCCGGCACAAACGTAGCACAAACGATTGCCATAGGTTTTGTTTCGCTATTCCAAGTTTGGAGGCTGCCGTTTCTCCAGCCTCCCACTTTAAAACCCTTATAACTTCGTACCGGAAGTGGTACAAACGAAAATTTTTGCGGTACATTCCGGCACAAACGTAGCACAAACGATTGGCATAGGTTTCGTTTCGAAATTCCAAGGTGGGGGGCTGCCGTTTCCCCAGCCCCCCCACTTTAAAATTATTATAACTTCGTACCGGAAGTGGTACAAACGAAAATTTTTGCGGTACATTCCGGCACAAACGAAGCACAAACGATTGGCATAGGTTTTTTTTCGAAACTCCAAGGGGGGGGGGCAGGTGAAATGCACCTTGCTCACTAGGGCTTACATACAGAGTTGTGTAGGATTCACTAGGTTCCGGTCTATCGTTAATAATATTTTCCCGATTGTATTCTATAAAACTTGCAATGGAACCAATTATTTTCTAACCATCAAAGCAGCCTTACTTTGGGTCTGAGACCGGTGAACTGATTGATGAGACAAATAAAGAATCGATTTTAAGTTCTTTTGAGATCTTTTCGTACACGATCAGGTGGAAAATATTTACGGTATAGTCAGTCCTGTGTTCGCTACCAACTTAGTAACAGTGGTAATCAGAAAGCAACGAAACTGTGGGCTTTTGAAAGAAGCTTCTCATATAAACTCACTGTATGCTTTGATTAGTAACACGCAAGCTCTATTCACGTCAGCGAGATAAGGTAGTGTTGAATTTAATAAATAAGATTACAGAAATACTTGTTGTTGATCATTCCGTCTTAGATATGAAAAGTGTCTAAAAGCTAAAACAGTAGGTCCACTAATCTGCTACAGAGGGGAAGCTTACTAGAGCTTTACTTACCGGTGAGAAAACGTTGAGAATATTGAGAAATTCAAATCCTCCAATAAGTTTAATAAGACTGTGCGATATGGCAGTCTGTAGTACAAGAAGAACCGTGCGAGTCAAAAAGACTTTAAGGTTTTATAGCCTGAAGATTAGTGTAATAGATACGTTATCAACATAGCAACTTGATAAAGTGAGTAAAGATTGCAAAAGACGCATCGAATTTTTTTATAGATGGAAGTTTATACTTGAAAGGTGTTCAAATTGTACCTCAACTGAAGAAATTTCTAATCGGTCCAAAGGTTACCCGCTTTAGGAGTTTTGCATTTGAGTAATTTCTAGGCACGATTGGAAACATTAGGTTAGGAAATGGTATAGAAGAACGATGGTGCATCCTCAACACTACGACAACTTTAGCAAAAATGCTGAATGACCATGCCTACTCAAGATCATTGAGAACTCACATCTAGACTTTGCTCGGGGACCTCTACTTGTGGTTATGAAGACATTTACAAACCTCGGAGGAGATGACAGAATCTAGGATCTGCGATCTTATTCAACAATGTCTGGATGACGAAATCAATATGCAACATATAGAAGAAAATGAAACTGCATCTCAAAAACCATATTACGAAATCTCAAAATTATTATGGTGACATTTTCCGTACCGTAAACTTTGTCTGCAGTTTATAGAGAAGGTCATAATCGTATTCCAATTCATCCAAGGGGACTAGATTGAACAGGGGACTAGAAACTTCATTTGTAGGCAATTAAATTAATGCTTCCGTTTTCTCACGCAGCTGGTCATCTTTTCTATGCAAAATTTGCACATCACTATACTCAATTGATGGAAGCCCTGGAGGCAAACACAGTATCAGAGGATTACAAGAAATTAACAACCCAAGGAAAATTCACAATTCGCAGAAAAAGAGGCTTTCTTTAGAGAAGTTCCAAGTGATATGAATCTTGATTAACGATGATTAACGATGGCCACGAAATTTTCTGGGGGATTAACTCAACGTCAGACACAACGTTACCAAAATTAATCCTGATTCACAAATACTGTTATGATAACAAAAGTTCTACAGGATTTTTGTGGGCATCAGTTTTTCATCAGAGCGACACGTTGAGCTAATGCCACCTTCCTTGTGTGATAATATCTCAATGCGCAAGAATCTCAATTCGACTGCGCTGAATATTGCAGTCTCGATTGTCTTGTGTTTTAAAACCCACACGTAGAAGGAAGAGTTTTTCTACACGCAAAGGTGTGGACTAAAAATGGCAACACAAATCTGGGTTAAGTACGTATAAAATTATGTTAAGCACCATTTTCACCTTATATTTTATAGACATGAATTACAATTAGACACGGAGAGTGACGAAAGAGAAAAAAGAGCTTTCGGGGAATATCTCAACGATCGAATTTAATTCTGCAAAGATCAATACTTGACGGCTTCAAATGATGCAAGCAGTTTTCGAAGGAACAAAGGTAGCTTTATATGGACAAGAGTAATGGAAGAAACTACAAACGGGAAATCTGTAGCTGTTGATGGGTCTGATTCAGATGTTTTAAGACTCTTACTAGAATAATCCATGAGCATTGCTGATTCTCTTATAGCCTCATACAAGGAGAACTGAGACGGAAAGATCAAAAAGAAGAATTTCTGTAGTCTTAATTATTAAATTCAGCACTACTTCATTTTGATGACGTGAATAGAGCTTTCGTGTTCTGTCCATGGACTCAAAGGTATCTTTTCAAGAGCAGAAAGCTACTCCACAAAATCTACCCGGTTAATCGCCAGCAGTTGAGGTTTACGAAGTTCAGCATTTCTAGAACTGAACCAGACTGTCATTTGATTTCGTATATTTGCGAGCATGTCCATGACAGTTGACCAGAGCCATCCTAGATCACCAAGTAAATTCCTTTATAAATAGAGGCACCAAATCGTCTGTAGAATTCTGCATAGATTATCGCTGCATAGAGCGGTATATAATGGCAAACTCTCTAGAGTACATTCCTTGCACAGTCCAGCTAAGAGCCGATAACATTGGCAAGAAGAAAGTCGAAACACTCAGATATGTGCTTCAGACTGTTTTCAGAGAACATTGTAATACCAAGTTACAGAGACACTCAGATATTATACTAACAGGAGATTCCGAGATAGTCTTGTTCTCTTATACAAAATGAATGCAAGCAGTTAGCATGCACTACAGTTAACCAGACATATTAATATTTGATAAGAAGCCTAGTCAGATTAGAATTTTTCAATTGCAACTTACGCGTTTTAATAGCCTAAAATCTGTTGAAAAATTACTTTCATATGGCATATCTACAAGGCTGCCGACTGTGGCATTCTGCAAAAATAATGGTATTACTAATTGTAGATATCAGGATGCATCTATATAAAAAGATAAGAACAGTAGATGTCGAGATCCGCCATGATACTTGCATTAGAAAGATGGGAATCAGTTTACATGCAGTACATCCGACGAGAGTGGGTGCGTTGAAATGGGTAAATTGCGGCAGCTCATATTGTTTTTAGGACCTGCAAATTCGAAATATTCGATTTTAAACCCAGTGACGTGCGGAACAAAAAGTCTTTAGCTGAGAAAGAGTGAAAATCTCCGTGAGCTCATAAGGTATAGTAAAGAGAACGTGCGTTAAAATGATGGACAAGTTGATGGGACACTTGCGATAGAACAGGCATCCTCGAGCTTGTGAAGATTTTTATAATATGCATCTACAACGACAAAAATCGCCTTAAAATGAGAACATTAGCAGAGATGTCACTTGACTTCATTGTAATAGCATTCTGCAATGTATGAAAAACGATATTAATTAGAGATTAAATCGATCTCTAAGTGATGCAGTGATTAAAGAAAAAATTTGTGGATGGACGGGGATTTTCGATTTTTAGTTATTGGTTTAGAGTGCAACAGGCGTGCAAATAATTCGAGGGTTCTATTTCGAGGTGTCCGGTGCCGCTTATGCCGGCTTATGTCCTTCTTACAATGCTGGGAAATTTAGAAGTAGCAAGGACGCTAATTCAACACATATTTGATAGCCTCGAGTGTTAACACAGAGATGACTTTGTTTAAATAATATAACCGTAAGAATACAACTCATTATATTAAACCGTTTTTATCAGATTAGAAATTAAGAAATAGGTGAGAGCGATATGAGTCCTAAGTAGATTTCTTCAGCAGGAATCACTCTCAAATAGTAATGTAGTTGCATATAAACGGGAAGGTATCGAAAAGCTGATACAGTTGGTGTACTATTCTGCTTGATTATCATTGATAAATTAATACTTATGTTTTTTACATTTGGTATCCGAACATTTTTCAATCACAAAGGCCCACCTAAAACAAACCGCTGTTCGTTCCCAAAGCTATGCGTTTGTGATAACCACGTCTTATAAAAGGGAGAAGTAAAACAACGGTTTTTAAGATGGTACGTTATTGTATAATGTGAGTTAAGTAACTCTAAAAGCAATACTGCTTCGTTTTTATGCCCTAGGTACACAACACAAGATACTTCGGTTTCCGATTCATTGTTGAATTTCTTTACTAGCTCTATGCCAATAGGAATAAAGGAATACATTCCGATCTCCACTGCTAATCTAAATTTCACGACATTTTTAGAAAGACATAAGCCACCATAAGCCCTTTAGCTTTACCGGACAGCTTGAAACGGAACCTTCGAATTATTGCCACGCCATTTGTACCCTAAACCACTAATTAAAAATCCGATTCCCGTCCATCCTCAAAATTATTTCTTTAATCACCGCATCACTTAGAGATCGATTTAATCTCTTATCATTATCTTTTTTCGTGATTGTAAAACTATAATACAATGAAGTCAAGTTACAAGTTGTTAATGACATCTTGGTTTTTTAAGCTTTTGTTCGTTATCATCAATATCAGATTGTCTTCCGATCTGCCATTTCAACATAACTCCATTGGCAGAATGTTTAATACCTTGAATAGTTCATATCGGCTCTTTTACACTAACATTTGGCTCGTTTACAATTCTATCTTGCAGTCACTTTTTATCTACAGGTAAAGAAGATTACGCGGCTGGAGCAGATGGTAGGTGTGTGAGTCCACAAACCAACCACTTTCGATTGGGTGCATGCTTAGACCATTTCGCTCCTGGAGTTGAAGTTACCTCCGAATTGAATGCTGCAAAGCTGCTGTGTTTGTAAGGGGAATAGTGGCCATATTGAAGTTTTGTAACTACTTTCATGTTATATCTGATACGGCTTATACAAGGGAGGACATTTTTCCTTCTCCATGAAGGTGAATAAGATATGTATAATCTTACCACTGTGTCAGGATTCACATTTGGTTGATTATAGACTCTGACTAACTTGCACAATTCTTTTTCTTTGAGTTTTACGTCCCACGGTTATGCCGGTTATTCTTTTTCTTTATGAAGGAACTTGAAGGCTGCCAACTATTCACTCCTGAGTATAGCTGAGGTCGTGTCACAGCCTGTTGCATCATGAAAAAAGTGAAAGCAATCTTTTACTAACGCTTTAATTTCTTTAAATTTAATATTTTCGTAGCATTACCTTTCAGTTCTCCTTGTATGTGGCTATAAGAGAATCAGCAACTGCTCATTAAGTCTTCTACCAAGTTTCTTAAAAGAGCTGAAATACACCCATCAACAGCCACAGATTACCCGTTTCTAGTTTCTTCTATTACTGTTGTCCATATACAGCTATCTTTGTTCCTTCGAAAACTGTTTGTATCATTTGGAGCCGTCTAGTATTGATCTCTAAGTTTCTCAAGAACTGTGATTGAATTGTCGTGGCTTCAATGGCAGAATTAAATTCGATCGTTGCAGGTATTTCCCGAAAGCTCTTTTTTCTCTTTCGGCACTTTCCATGTCTAATTGTAATTTATGTCCATAAAATATAAGGTAAAAATAGCGCTTAACATAATTTATATACGTACTTAACCCAGATTGAAGTTGCCATATTTAATCCACACCATTGCGTGTAGACGGACTCTTCCTTCTACGTGAGGGTTTTAAAACACAATAGAGACTGCAATATTCACCGCAGTCGAATTGACATTCTTGCGCATTGAGACATTATCACACAAGGAAGGTGGTATTGGCTCAACGTCTCTCTTTAATGACAAACTGATGCCACAAAAGTACTGTAGAACTTCTGTTATCGTAACAGTATTTGGGAATGAGTGATTAATCTGGCTAACATTGTGTCTGACGAGTTAATCGCCCAGAAAATTTCGTGGCCTTCATTAAGTTCTGTTCGATAATCATATCACTTGGAACTTCGCTCAAGAAGGTGAATTGTGGATGTTCCTTGAGTTGTCAATTTCTTGTAATCCTCTGATACCGTATTTGCCTCCAGGGCTTCAATCAGTTGAGTATAGTGATGTGCAAGTTTTTCATAGAAAAGATGACCTGCGTGAGAAAACGGAAGCATTAATTTAATTGCCTTCAAATGAAGGTAGTAGTCCTCTGTTCAATCTAGTCCCTTTGGATGAATTGGAATACGATTATGACCTTCCGTATATACTGCAGCTAAAGTTAACGGTTCGGAGAGTATTACCGTCTTAATTTTGAGACCTCCTAATATGGTTTTTGTAATGCAGTTTCATTTTCTTGTAAATGTTGCATATCGATTTCATCATCCAGACATTGTTGAATAAGACGCAGATCCTTGATTTTGTCATCTCTTCCGACGGTTGTAAATGTCTTCATAACCACATGTAGAGTTCCCCGAGAAAAATCTAGAAGTGAGTTCTCAATGATCTTGAGTAGGCATGGCCAATCAGGAGTTTCACTAAAGTTGTCATAGTGTATTAGATACACCAAAGTTCTTCTATACCATATCCTGACATAAGGTATCCAATCGTAATTACAAATTACTTAACTGCAAATTTCTTAAAGGGATATCCTTTGGACCCAACAGAAATTTCTTCAGCTGAGTTACGATTTGAACACCTTTCAAGTATCATGGCTGATCTAATGTCGTCATAACGCATAAGCTTTGTTCCCTTTTCTTGCAGTTATTTCCTGTATGCAAAAGAGAATATATAGTACTAGTACTTGGTGTGGAAATTTTGAAGAAATACAGAGACTACAGTGCTTATATAAAAAGGAGGGGTGTGTATCTCACCATTACACAGTCGTTGAGGCGAAGCTTTCAGAAGATGAATAGCTATTGAAATTTTATTTGAGAATAGGAAATCCAGAAGCGAGACGCGATTGAAGACTTGATTAAATCTTCCGATTAAGACAGCATTGATACACCAAGAACATGAGTGTATAGCATTAGAGGGGTAGAGGATGCCAGAATGACAAAATGTGATACGATATTCTTATCAAGACAATGCTACCGTGATATAATATTACTTTTACATTCAAAAACTTGGATATGGGGAATTTTCATCTACAGACATCTGAAATAAATGACCTTTTCTTCTCTATGAAATGTGTGGCACTTAGTTACTAATCAAAGCATACAATGAGATTATATGAAAAGATTATTTGATTAGCCCACAGTTTGGTTGCTTTGTGATGACCAGTGTTACTAATATGGTAGCGAACACAGGACTACCGTAAATATTTTCCACCTAACCGTCAAAGGTAAAATCTCAAAAGAACCTAAAATCGATTCTATATTTGTCTCATCGATCAGATCACCGGTCTCAGACCTAAAGTAAGGCTGCTTCGGAGGTTAGAATATAATGGGTTCCATATCAAGTTTTTATCATTATGCAATCGTGAAAATATTATTAATGATAGACCGGAACCTAGTGAATCCTACACAGCTCTGTATATAAGCCCTAGTAAGCAGCAAGGACACTAATTAAATGCATACTTGATAGCCTCGAGTTTTAACACACAGGAGAGTTTCTATAAATATTGTATCCGTAGGAACACAACTCCTTGGAGTAAACAGTTTCTATTAAGCTATCGATCAAGAAATAGGTGTGAGCGTTATGGGTGCTAAGTAGATTTTTTCAGCAGAAAGCACTCTCAAATAGTATTAGTTGCATATAAAAGGAAAGTATAGCAATTGCTTGAATATCATTGATAAATTAATACGTATGTCTTTTACAATTGGAATCACAACATATTTCAATCCCAAGGGCCCACCCAAACCGCTGTACGCTCCCAAAACTATATGACATTGATATTTTCGTCTTATTAAAGGGAGAAGTAAGTCCACGGTTTTTTAAATGGTACACCATTGTATAATGTGAGTTAAGTACCTATACAAGCATTACTGGTCCGTTTTTAAGACCTAGGTATACAACACAAGATACTGCGGTTTTCGATTCATTTTTTAATTTCTTTACTAGCTGTAAGCCAATAGAAATTAAGGAATACATGGCGACGTCCACTGCTGATTTCTAAATTACAATACATTTTTAGAAAGACATAAGCCGCATTAAGCACTTTAGCCTTACCGGACACCTCGAAATAGAATCCTCGAATTATTGGCAAACCTGTTGCTCCCTAAACCGCTAATTAAACATCAAACATACCCGTCCATCTTCAAAATTATTTCTTTAATCACCGCATCACTTAGAGATCGATATAATCTCTTATTATTATCTTTTTTCACACATTGTAGAATACTATTGCAATGAAATCCCGTGATATCTCTGCTAATGTTCTCATTCTAAGGTGATTTCTGTTGTTGCAGATGCATATTACAAAAAGCTTCACAAGCTCGGGGATGCCTGCCCTATCACAAGAGACCCACCAACTTGTCCAACATTTTAACGCCCTTTCTCTTTACTATACCTTATGAGCTCACCGTGATATTTATTCTTTCTCAGCTAAAGACTTCTTGTTCCACTCGTCACAGTTTTTAAACTCGAATATTTCGAATTTTCAAGTCCTAATAGCAATATGAGCTGCCGTACTTTTCCCATTTCAACCCACCCTCTCTCGTCGGTTTTACTGTATGCAAACTGATTCCACTCGTTTTAATGCAAGTATCAGGTCGGATCTTGACATATACTGATATTATCTTTTTATCTAAATGCATCGTGATGTCTTTAATTAGTATTACCATTGTTTCTGCAGAAGGCCACAGTCGGCAGCCTTGTAGAAAAATCTTAATTCTTCTGCCATATGAAGGCCATAATTCACAACATTTTAGTCTATTACAGCATGTGAGTTGGAATTGAAAAATCAAAATCTCATTAAGCTTCTTATAAAATATTACCACATATGGTTGGTTGTACTGCATGCTAACTGCTTGCATTTGTTTTGATAAGACAACAACACGTATATCGAAATCTCCTCTTAGTAAAATGTTATCTGAAGGTTTCGGTATCTTAGTAATACTATGTTTTCTGAAAACAGTCTGAAGTATAAAACTAAGCACATATCTGTGTATTTCGACTTTCTTCTTGCCAATATTAATGGCTCTACTAAGGAATGTACTCTAGGCAGATTCTCATGATATCCCGCTATATGCAGCGAAAACCTAAGCAGAATTCTACAGAAGATTTGGTGCTTCTGTTTTTGTAAAGGAATTTACTTGGTGATCTACGGATATGGATATGCTCGCAAACATACCAGGCCAAATGCCAGTCTGGTTCAGTGTTAGAGATGAGTACACTTCGTAGGCCTCAAATGCTGGCGATTAATCATGTACAGTTTTAGAGTAACTTTCTGCTCTTGAGAAGACTACTTTCAGTCGGTGAGAGGACACGCAAGCTCTATTCACGTATGGCAGATGAGCTAGTATTGAATTTAATGAATAAGATAACAGAAGTTCTTCTTGTTCATCATTCCGTCTCAGATATGAAAGGTATCGAAAAGCTGATAGTTGGTTTACTAGTCTGTTAAAAAGCGGAAGCTTACCAGAATTTACTTACCGGTTAGAAAACGTTGAGAAGATTGAGATATTCAAATCCTCCAATAAGGTTAATAAGACCGTGCGATAAGGCACTCTGTGGTGCATGATGAACCATGCGAGCCAGAAAGACTTTAAGGTTCTATAGCCTAAAGATTAGTGTGAGAGATACTTAGCGTTATCAATATAGGATTTTGATCAATAAGTCAAGGTTGGAAAAGACGCCTCGATATTTTTTATATACGCAAGTTTAACTTTCAGGCTAATCAAAAGTTTATCGCAGTCTCTATTACTTACTTTGGCCACCGAGACGAGCAAGTTCTCGAACACTATTCCTAAGGGGGGAAATTCAGTGCTTGTGGCCCAAGATGTGGGAAGTAAGCCTAGAAAGTTTTATATCCTTCAAGAGTACTTGACTGAAAATCTCCCAATGTAACCTAAGTACCAAAAAAATCTGTCCCCTGATAATTTTGTTGATGTCTCTGTTCTACCGCGCCTCTAGAACTTCTTTGTATCGCGAATCAGTGCTTTGCACCGCTAGATTTAGTAATTCATCAGCCGGACTTGTCTCACAGGCCTTGTTCTACAAGATAATCACGCACCTATTTTCCTAAGAAGCCCCTACTAGATTTTCAGGAAAATAACATGCATTTGAATCCTTTACAAGCTTACGACCATAAGTCTAGTATAACTGTTACAGAAAATTGTTAAGCTTCGTGGTCTTCCATCTGAAAAGTAGCTTGGTACAGTCGCAAAGGAAAAAGGTGCTTAGCAGTAAGGATTGTTAATCCTTGTGTCGTATAAATACTAGGGCAATAAGTTGAAACTAACTGTGAAAGACGTGTAGTAGAGCTTTCATTCTTACGACCCAGTCTTAGATAAAAATGTACAGCGGGGGACACTTCTAAATGGTACAGCCATATGGAGATTTACGCCAAGAGTGCTCCACCAGATGAGTCCGAAGCATTTGCCGGGGAGTATGCAACCAAATTAGCTGTAAAGGAAGGTGGATGGCATAAACGCCAGGCACTGAAAATTCCCGTACACTTGGGAGAAATTCCCACTATCGTCTACAGCATCATTTCCCCAAATGAAATGAATCTACTTCTTATGGCAAACATAATACTTGATATTTGTTCTATTTGTGGAGATAAGTTCAAACAAAAAATTGAAGTCCAATCCTGTTGCTGTTGGAATGAACACTCTTTGTGTCGTTTGATCTGAAATCACTTTACAGAGTTTGAATAAATATCCTGTCACTTCAGGAGGGTAGGAAGAGCGGATACACCCCCCTCCATCAGTGTGAAAACACATACATTTAATCAAATGCTTAGTGAGAGTGAGCCCATTGGTATAGCACTTTTATGATTTCAATCTTTGCTCCCAAGCCATCTTATGTCATAGCTGATGACCTTGGAAAACGAGAGATGCAAATATGATGAAAGAGAGATACAGTCACATGTGCAAATTTAGAATTTGAGACAAAATGATCGGATAGCATCCATATTTTGTCGAAAATTTTGATTTTGTAAGTAGACATGTAAAAGCTCACCCGAATCTGAGAACATCCCACTACCAATTGTTGAATTCAAGTGGAGAACTCAGTTGAGAGTATCAGATGATTACAGAGGGTGGAAACATCATCAGATATGGGAAACAAACAATGAAAAAATTGGACTTGTCTGAGCAGGACTTGAACCATCAAACTCATTATTATGAAACAACGACTCTACTCACTCATCCACGGAGCCACACAGAAAGGTAGGCAGTCATAAGTCAGACATAGAACGTTTGTTACTTACGAAACGTTTATTTCTAAGAGGGAAAGCTAAGCAAATTTCTTTCCCTGACACTAACTTAATTACTGTTGTTCCAGCCTGGGAAGAATATTTTCCACCCCTCCATAAATTTTCCTAACAATTTTCATACATTTAAATATAGCAGCACAAAACATTTATCTATGTCTGTTCTGCACAATTATACTTACAGAAAACAATTACTTCCAATTCTATTGGTTATTTCCATTACCAAGTAAACAGAAATACTGGATATGAAATTCTATATCTCAACAATAGTCTTCCAGAAAACCGTGTAACGTGGGTTCCTGTCACCACGGCATGGCGCGTCCTCAGGTTGCGGATCGAGGAGAAGGTCTCTAGATATAGAGGTTAGCTGCGAATATACTGAATAAGCAGTCGCGGACAGACGACTAGGAGTGGTCCTCCAGCTTGGGGGTTTGGGTAAGGCTAACACCCTCATCCTGTAAAAAAAGGTACTTGTTCAGAAACATGCACAAAAGCCTCGGACAAGGACTGATAACTTGGCACGACATCAGCAAAAGAAAATGGACATGAGATTTGGAACATGGAATATTAGAAGTCTTTATAGGGCAGGTGCGTTAAAATCTGTTACGAGTGAGTTAGAGAAATACAGGATGGACATAGTAGGAGTTCAGGAAGTTAGATGGGAAGGAAATGGATCTGAGAATTCCGGAAATTTTACGTTCTTTTACGGGGAAGGAAATAAAAATCATCAGTTAGGAACAGGGTTTTTCGTTCACAAACGAATATTACCAGCAATTAAACGGGTTGAATTTGTTACTGACAGACTTTCTTTTATTACTCTTAAGGGACGGTGGTGTGATATTATTGTTTTAAATGTACATGCTCCAACTGAAGATAAGGGTGACGATATAAAAGATAGTTTTTACGAAGAAGTGGAACGGATATTTGACCAACTCCCGCGATACCATATGAAGATTCTATTAGGGGATTTCAATGCGAAGGTAGGACGAGAGGATATTTTCAAACCGATTATAGGGAACGAAAGTTTGCATAAGGAAGGTAATGACAACGGTGTTAGACTCGTGAACTTTGCAACATCCAAAAACCTAATCGTGAAGAGTACAAAATTCCCACATCGCGACGTTCATAAATACACTTGGACATCACCAGACGGAAAAACACATAATCAAATTGATCACGTTTTAGTAGATAGAAGAAGACAATCTAGCATAATTGACGTCCGGTCGTTTAGAGGGGCTGATTGTGACACTGATCACTACCTGGTAGTAGCGATAATACGGGAGAGATTATCGTTGAATAAAGGTAATATTCAATGTCCGAAAACGGAGAGATTTAATTTAAAGAAATTAGAAGAGAGCCAGGTAAGAGAGGAATACCAGATTGAAGTTTCGAATAGATTCGCGGTTTTAGAAGACTCGGAGTGCACTAGTGTTGAGGATACTTGGATTGAAATTAGAGATAACATTAAAAGTTCAGCAATAGAAAAATTGGGACACGCGGAAATACGTAGGAACAAACCATGGTTCGACCAAGAATGCATTAAACTAGCAGAGAAGAGAAAACAGGCAAAATTACGATGGCTACAAAATCCGAATGAAACAACTACACAAAATTTCGCAGATACCAGGCGGGAAACTTCCAAAACTTTTAGAACAAAGAAACGGGATTTTTTGAAAGCTAAAATTAAGGAACTTGAAGATAATAGTAAAAATAAAAATATTCGGGACATGTATAAGGGGATCAGCGAATTTAAGAAAGGCTATCAACCTCGTGCTTATATATTAAAGAAATCTGACGGAACAGTTCTCACCGATACGGATAGCCTCTTAAATAGATGGAAAGATTTCTTTGACGATTTGCTGAACACGCAGCCAAAAACTAATGTGCGTGGAGAAAAGGAGATACACACCGCAGAACCGTATATTCCAGAACCCAATCGAATAGAAGTGGAAGCCGCTATAAAGAAATTGAAGAAACACAAATCTCCAGGTGTAGATGAAATTCCGGCTGAGTTAATTTTAGCTGGAGGCGAAAAATTGTGGAACAAGATACACAAACTCATTCTCCTTATCTGGAACAAGGAAGAATTGCCACAAGAGTGGAAACAATCAATCATTGTTCCAATTCACAAGAAAGGCGACAAAACTGACTGTAATAATTATCGAGGCATTTCTCTTCTGTCAACATCCTATAAAATCCTTTCAAATATTCTGTTAGCAAGATTGACCCCATACGCAGATGAAATTATTGGAGATTATCAGTGCGGATTTAGACGAAATCGATCAACTATCGACCAAATATTTACCATTCGCCAAATACTCGAAAAGAAGTGGGAATACAATACCCCGGTACATCAACTATTTATTGATTTTAGAAAGGCTTACGACTCGGTTAGGAGAGAAACATTATACAACGTTCTTACAGAACTTGGAATACCGAGAAAGCTAATTAGATTAATTAAGATATGTTTAAGTGAATCCCAAAGTAAAGTCCGGGTAGGAAAATTTTTGTCCACGAGCTTCCACGTCGAAAATGGCCTGAAACAAGGAGATGCGTTGTCGCCATTATTATTTAATTTTGTGCTGGAATACGCCATAAGGAAAATCAAAGATAGCAACCAGGGCCTACAGTTGAACGGCATTCACCAGGTTATGGCATATGCTGATGATGTAAATTTAATAGGGGATGATAGGAGAACAGTAGAAATAAATGCAGAGATCTTATTAAACGCTTGCAGGGACATGGGTTTAGAAGTAAATGCAGAGAAAACTAAATACATGGAAGTGCGTCGGGACCGTAATACGGCAAATTGTGGAGGCGTTAAAATATTAAATAATACTTTTGATAAAGTGGATACTTTCAAATATTTAGGATCAATATTAACAGACGAAAATCATATTCACGAAGAAATTAAATGTCGACTAAAAGCAGGGAATTCGTGTTACTATTCGGTTCAAAATCTCTTGTCCTCGCGAATTCTGTCGAGGAATTTGAAGCTTAAAATATATAAAACGATAATCATGCCTGTTGTTCTGTATGGTTGTGAAACATGGTCGCTTACTCTGAGGGAAGAACATGGACTGAAAGTATTTGAGAACAGGATCCTGAGAAGAATATTCGGACCCAAGAGGAACGAGAATGGGGAATGGCAGAAGCTTCATAACGAGGAACTACATAGTTTATACGGTTTACCCAACATTGTTAGGGTCGTCAAGTCTAGGAGGCTTAGGTGGGCAGGTCATGTAGCTAGAATGGAAGAAAGTAGAAACGCTTTCAAAGTCTTGACTGGTAGACCCATAGGAAAACGACCATTAGGAAGACCTAGGCGCAGATGGGAGGACAATATTAAGATGGATCTCGCAGAGATAGGAATACAAAGTAGAAACTGGATGCAATTAGCTAAGGATAGAAGTCAGTGGAGAGCTTTTGTGAACGCGGCACTGAACCTCCGGGTTCCATAGGCCATAGAGTTAGTTAGTTAGTTAGTCTTCCAGAAAATATTCAAATTCAATCTTTCTATTTGGAACAGGGCGAGAAGGTAATGCACATTTAAAGAGTTAATATTACAAACTGGGAGAGCGCAATGGGCAAAAATAAGGAAAAAAAGTCTTCAAAAGTTTTCTACTCGCCATATATACTGTTCGACGTGCAAGTATGTTAACGGACGGCGTGGCAGAGTGAGTAAACTGTGCAACTTGTATGCAAAGCGACCCGGATTCCATTCCCGTTGGAGCCAATCCTTCTTTGTTTTTTACTTCAACTAATAAAGTAACCGTTTGTAACTATAAATAAAATATTAAGCCACCATATGTTTATAATGAATAAAACAATAGAAATTTTTAAATCACTTCTAAAATCTTTCGATGTTCCATGTAAACTAGCAAGAAAATTTAATCTATTCCGTAAATATACCGATATCACGATTGTATTATGGTTACGACAGTCAACGGCGCCGATTTCTCTGTAAATTTGGGAGGGGGCGTTTATAAAAAATACATACAACAATACATGTAACAATAAAAAATATATATTCATAAAAATACATGGGGCCCACATGAGTTTCGGGGGACGCCCCCCATGATCTGCGCCCGTGACGACAGTCGTTGTGTAATAAATGTTCTTGACGCTTCGTGTCTACATCTGTTGACAGTGTGCGATTTACAAAGAAGTTGAGGGGGAAAATTCCCTTTGCTAATACTAGGTGTTGCTATAACCAACGCAGATTTCCCCCTCATTTTTCCTTGTAATTTTCACACTGTTAGAGATGCACGCGAGACACGAGACGAGAGTGAAAATCTTATGCGAGACGAGACTAAACCATGCGAGACGAGACGCTAGACGAGACTCGGTTAAGTCTCGCACGACAAGTCTCGCGAGACTTCTCGCAGTCTCGCAACATTTATGAATTACTTTTAATTGTATATTTAGTGATTTTACATTTATTGAGTTTTGCGTTAATGCCTCCAGGAACATAAAAGTGATTGGGGCAATAGACACTTTATGAGATTTATTATTATGCAAGGTTGATTTTCATAATTAAATCTTCTTTAGTTTCCAAGCATCATAAAAAGCTTTGTAAATTGGAAATTTATTACAGCATCGATTTAGGACTTTATTTTGCGACACAAACACACACACGCGGGCGCGCTCGAATACATGAACTTCTGTTTTTGGTCTGAAAATCGAACAAGGCTCCCTATTGCTGCGAAATGTGATATTTCTGTTGTTTCTGTCTTTTCCACATTACTACTAGCGATTAATGTTGGGGGATGGCGGGGAAATCCCTTCTCGTCAAAGTTTATCCCCGGCCCGGCTCGCAGAAATAACATATTTTTAGTTAGATGCTACCGGATAGAATGCCTCTCAGCAAGCGATAGAATGCGGTCTACAACTGAGGTGTTGAACTAGGAAGTTAGACGAAACCGCGTTCTTGTAAGGTCAGCATTTTACTTAGCTCAAGATCAAAGGATACGTGGTCTGTGTCTGTGTGGCTTGACACCAGTGCTGTCGGGTTAATCAAAACTTTTCAGGTTTTGATATTCTGGCAACTCTGTAGTTAGTTCAACTGTATGATCTGGAAATTGATCCAGAAAGCTTTCTTCGTATCAAGTATAGTTTGCTGGATATTTTGATTCTCACAATTGTGTACATATTGCGTTATCCACAAGTCCGTTGACACAAGTAATGTTATTCCTTGGTGGTTGGTGTAAAGGGAGATAGGCGACAATAGATGGCAGCACTGTTCTCCTCAGTAGCGTAGGCAGAATGTGTGTTTGGGGGGGCAAGTTCTGTTATAGGTATTATCTGTCAGAAAATAAATGTACACCTATTTTTCGAGTCTGGCATTTCTGCGCTCCATCCGTGGAGAGTATGAGAATTAAATCAATCAAATGCTTACTGAGGGGCAAAAAGAAAAGTTTAATCTGAATAAGACATTGAAGAGGGCCACGAGCTGTGAATGCGAATAGTGCATAGTGTAAATAAAGGACGACACCGAAAGAGAAAGCCAGAAACAGCTGTTAAACTTAGAAAAAAAGAGTAAAAATTGTCGAACTGGGAACATAAAACACAAATACAACAAATACGCCGTCAACTAAACGTTCACCACCCAATGATCTTGGTGTAGTGGTTAAGGTGCTGGCTTACAAATGCAAAGGAAGCGAGTTCCAATCCCCGGAAAAGACGTTTTTAAAAATTTTGTGTTAATAATACATAGCAAAGAAAGCAAACATAAGTACAAAAAAAAATTATGTCAATTGATAATTCTGTTGATGTCTGTGTTTTACACCTGTTCTGCCTGGCCTGAATAACTACTTTGTATCGCGAATCAGTGCTTTAAACTTCTAACTCTATAAACACATTGGCCGGACTTTTCTCGCAAGCCAAGAGAAGCGGGCCTGGGTTTACAAGGAAATCAACAACCTAATTACCTAGAAATCTGCTATTAGAGTTAAATACCAATAACCTGCATGTGATTCTTTTACAAGCTTACGACCATAAGTGTAATGTAACGGTTACGGAAAGTTGTTAAGCTTTGTTGCCTTCTGATTGTAAAAGAGACGGTTACACTTTCCGAACCGTTAACTTTGGCTGCAGTTAAACCTGAAAGATATAAAACTTCCTAGGCTCACTTTCCACATCTTGGAGCAGAATCAATGAATTTTCTTTCGTAGTAATAGAGTTCGAGTACTAAAGAAAGCAATAGATACTGCTATTAACTTTCGATTAGCCTGAAAGTTAAACTTGCGTGTATAAAAAATTTCGGGGCGTCTTTTGCAACCTTGACTCACTTCATCAAGCTGCTATATTGATAACGCTACGTATCTATCACACTAATCTTAAGAGTGGACTGGAGCTTTGCGAGGATGCCGTGAAAAATGGGATAAATTTAACATAGGATTTTTTTTCAATTTTGCATGATATCACGACCTACACTGCTCATTTGGAGAAAATCGTAAAGCAGGTTTATACATTTAACAATATTATGCAAATTTATGAGGTATTCATAAAGTATGTGTGTGTAATTTGCTCAAAATTATTAATATCATCTTTTAATTCCCCATAAGGAAATCAAGATTTACCACTAAACCCGATACCGTTTTTTAGAGAAAGTAATGAGAATTAGCAATTGAGGTGCATACCTTCATAATCTTTGATTCGTCTTTATTCAACCTAAAATTTTTTATTTCTTATTAATTATTATCTACAGGGAAAATGCTAATTAATTTAAAGAGTGCACATTCTCTTAGTAATTAATGTTTTAAAAGTTCGGCATTTTCCCGTTAGATGACTCTGTTCAAAAATGCAGCCGGAGGAAGCAGGCTTGCGTTCGTCTTCCGTGACCGGGTATTTACAGTTGCTGTCCGATGCCGACACACTGCGGGTGGTAGAGGATGTCACCAAACACAGTATGAGCGGTTATTTATTGCTGGTCGAAGGAAAGTGGGTGAGAGTGATAGATCTGTAGTTGCCACATTTTTCTTTTTGTGTTATTTCTAAAGTTCTTTTTTTTAAAAAAAACGCTGTATTAAAACATAATACCTCCTAAGAATTTTGTATACGAGGAAACGATTGCAAAATTGCTAATATATAAAAAAGTGATCAGTAAGGGATAATAATAATTATCATTATTTACGTATTACGTTTGTCCTACAGACTGCTTAAGTAGGTTTTAAATGAGCATATTTGATTTTTTTTTTAAAATTAACTACTGAATCCGTAATGATTTAAAGAAACAAGCAATTGGAATTGTGCAGCTCAAAACATCATGATTATGACAAAAACACAATAACAAATTCACGCAGATGTTCATTTCTAATTTATACTTGAGCAAATTAAGCGTAATTTATTGTTAGTATATATAGTATTAAATTAGGGTTACCTCCGAGGTGGTAAGTATTTTGTAAATTCGAGATGAGATTAGAAAAATGACAATTCTCGTCTCATTTTCGAGACGAGAAATAAATTTCACGAGTCTGGCAGGCAGCTCTAGTTTATCCCAGTCTTAGTTCTCAAATTTTGTTTATTGATACATGAATCATAACATAAAATCATAAATTGATCAAATGATTGTACTAACACAATGTAGAATATTTATCATTTTTTTTAAAGATACGCAAGTCATTAAACCATATACTCCAATGTTAAATATGGTTTGAATGTTATATCACTCCCTTCATGAACCTCTCGTTATGCTGAAGGATTCTGATAACTTCTAGATGAAATTAATACAAGTGAATTTTAAAACTACGGAAGACTCCCAAACCATCTGAATACAATACTCAAACTTCGAAGTAGTCAGTTACATCTACAACTGGTTGTAATAGAGGAATAGTATCAAAGAAAGAACCTGTTCCTGAGTTCATATTAGATCTATATTTATTTATTTATGTATGCTCTCTTGTTTTTGATGCTGTATCGCTATCTATCTATCTATATAGATAGATAGATAGCGATACAGCATCAAAAACAAGAGAGCATAGATGAAAGGATAAAAATCTGAGGAAAGATACTATCAATTCGCCAATGCATATTTTTGGCAGCCATGAGAAATATGCAGATTACTTCTACACAAGAAAACAATGACCAAATGAAAAGTGCATTGTTCCTGAGTTGAAAGAATGGGGGCTACTTGAAAAAACTAATAATGTAGTAAGGCAGCTGAGTTTACACAGCAGAAGCCTTATTCAAGATGTAGACAGTAACCCAGTAGAGCACTACTACTCTGCAGTGGCAAAGTTCCTTGGAGGGAAACGAATTAATTACTCTGCTGGTCGTTCGTATGCTGGTAGATGTGCTGGTGCAGTAGTACGTCATAATACTAGATTTGCCTTAAGCTTCACAAGAAAATGTATAACAGTAGCCCCAGTGAAACCTCAAAGAAGTGCGAGACCACTAGAAAGAGGAAGATAGAAGCCAGGATTGATTCAGTGGAAAAAAGTGTCGGAAGTCTCTATTTCATGAAAAGAAACCGGATGATGATGAACATTATTGGAGCGCAAGCTCAAAAACCTGATTTGCATTCTGCAGATTTCGAGAGAGAATACAGAGAATTCTTAGATAATCTTAGGAAGTCAGATGATGAACGTAAAAGAATAGAGAGAATGACAGTAGCTCAATATCGAAGTGGCGAATGGCTGGAGCAACGTAGGAAACTTCTTACAGCTTCGTACTTCGGTCGGGTATGTAAGATGTTACCCACAACGACTTGCAAGTCTTTAGTTAAAGAAATTCTCTACTCTAATTTTGACTGTGACGCTATGGCGTATGGAAGAATAAATGAAGAAAGAGCGAAAAAGGATTTAGAAAGAAGGTTGGACGTTAGTATTGCTGAATGTGGACTCTTCATCGATGCTGCAGTACCTTTCCTTGGTGCAACCCCTGATGGCCTTATTGGAGAAAATAGTATCGTCGAAGCCAAGAGCCCTTCAACAGCAGCTTCCTTGACACCCGATGAAGCTATTCGTGCAAAAAATGTACAATGTGGAATGTATCGAAAGATGGCCAAATTTGTGGCATTAAAAAAAGTCATAATCATTATTATCAAATTCAGGGTCAATTGCATATTACCCAAAGAGATTATTGCATCTACGTAATGTGAACCCCTCTCGGGTTGAAAAATGAAACTATTGAGCGAGACAAACACATTCTGGAAAGAAAACATGCTTCCTAAGCTTGAGCGCTTTTATATGAACTGCCTTCTTCCAGAATTAGTAGATCCTCGCCATAGTAGATCCATGTCAATTAGGGACCCTTTTTACATATTAGAAGCCCAGGAAAGAAAGCAGTTGGCCCGTAAGAGACCATCAGAAACAGAGCCATCAACGTCTCAAGACTGATTTCAAGACTGTGGAAAATCTGTGGTTTGTAAATTGTAAATTTATGTAGCACAGGTAGTAGCTATTCACATTCTTATATGGCATTTTATTAGGATGGGAATTTTATCTATTTGTGAGGATTTTGTCTAATTTCTCAATTCCCAGGGAATTCTTACATTTTATTTTCTAATTGAGATATAGAGCACCTTATACTTTACATCTTAAAATTCCGCACTTTATGTTGCACAGTAACTTCCATTTGTAAATTTCTTGCAAGAAATCATTAAAAAAAATAAAAATAAAAAATAAAGTTCCCTTCTTTTATAAGTAAGGTGTTGACACACGGTGTTGTATGCTTCTTTTTCTAGATTTCCATACAATGCTATGCATAAGTTTAGGAAATGTTATGTAAAAAAGCTTATGCTCAATCTTCTGCGCAGGATTGTGATTATAAATCAGGTCATGGCTCATACTGATATAAAGCGGATTCTACCGTGATAAGATGTACAGTCAAAGGCCGTCTGTTTTCGCTAGTGCCAAACGAAAAAGAAATACATCACTACATATAAAACCATTTTCAACTTCTCATAATAAAAAACAAAAAGGTGAAATTCAAACTAATCGTTTATTATCCAAAAGTAATACTGTTGACTCTAAGTATATTTCACCACGTGAAAAACAGTTTCAACTTGAAAAACAAAAGAAAATTATACTTGTTAATCCAAACGATCCTGAAATTCCTGAAGAAGATGATACATGTCGCATAATTTTTCCAACACAGGAGCCAATACCCGAACAAGTGTAAGAAGAAGTTTCAGAGATTCAAATGAAATACCATTTGAAGAGAAAGTAACAAGTGAAAATACAATTTTTAATGATAATCTTATATTCAACTATGTAAAGTGTAATTGTACTCTTAATAACGTAAGTGAAATTTGTGTAAAACAATTACTAGAAAATTATAAACTTTCTGAACCTTTACTTTGTGAAGGTTGTGCAAATCGTAGTGAAAATAAAACTGTACATAAATGTTTAACTGAAACCGATGAGGAATTAAATACTGTTGTGGGAATTTCCTAATTAAAAAATCAACAATATTTGAAAATTCATGTAAAATATATATATACCAACATTATTCCAAATCTTATAAACAAATTTACCTATACATATCAGGAAATTACATTTAATGATTATCATATTTTTGATTTAAGAGAAGCATATCTTAAAAAGGATAAAAATGTGTTTCAAAAATCGTTATTGTAAACACCGGTGTATTTTCCTAAATAAATACGACAAATGTGAATATCATTGTTCTTCTTTTTCTATAAAAGAACACTGTTAATGTGTATTGGCCGTTGGAAACCACTGCGAGAACTTTTGTGTTACGGATATTTTCAAAACAGAAGCAAAATAGAAGAACACGATTGTATTACTTCGGACTATAATATGTTATGCTATAATGCATGGCGTACAATGGTGAGCGCACAAACTTTTGATGATTTATATGAACAATTTGCAGCAGTGCATTCTGATACTGAAATTGATTATCGGGAATTTACATGGACATTATATAACATTTTATTAAACAAAGACAACATTGAATTAATTACCAAATTATTTTTACAAAAAGATTTACTATATAATCAGCATTTTAAAAAGTTGTAATGGAAACTCTTCTGTTAATCAGCTACATAATAATAAAAACAATGTGTACAAATTAGTGGAAAACTGTTTAATATGTAATTGTGCATATACTAATATAAATCTTGAATGTATTAAACAGTATATCAAAGAATGTTAACATTATTAAAAATACAAATGTATCTGTCTGTATATTTTATTGCGAATAAAATTTTATCAGTGTATATTACTTGTTTTCATTTTTTATTGTTATTATTAACTTAAATGTATTTTTCTTTTGTGTAAATGCGTTTTACATTATGCTTAAAGTATTCTGTGAAAATTAATTCATGAGACTAAAAAACTTTAACATGTGCATATAACAAGACAAAATTCACATGTCATAAAATTTACTTGTACATTTTATAATGCATGCATGTGAGAAAACTTTTTTTTAGTTTACGTTTTTGCATTTTGTTTTTTAAACTTGTATTTTCATTTTCATTTTCATTTTGTTTTAAACTTGTTTTTGCAGATTTTTATACCATATGTGTATGAAAAATTTCTACAGTTTTCATACTGCATTTCTAATTAACGTAAAACTTTTTATAATTTACAAGTTATGTATTTAAAAAATAACTTTCTTTAAATTAAAGCTCATTGTAAATACCAATTCTTATACCCAATAATAGTATATTACCTATTTTTATTATTCAGGAAAAGTTTTTAATAATAAAAATCAAAAATAAAATTTTGGCTAAAAATTTATTTCACAATCAGAAAAATATATACAAGCAAAATAATAATAATAATACAAAAATAATATATGTACAAAAAATATATACAAAAATCAAGCATTAAATGTTACATTTCTGTCTTTCTCCAAAAGTATATTTGGTAAATCCTCAATATATTTCGGATTTTGTAATAATTCATTATAATGTTTGTTAAATAAATGTTCATTTACATACATATTAGCATGTGAAATCAAATAAATAATATAAACATCATTTCTTACATTTTCACTTGACATAATAAGCCAAGCTTCTGCCTCCAATGATAGTTGGTTTGTCAGCAAACAATGATGTGTAAGCTGATTGTAATAATTAAAGTTGCAGCCCTCGCACAATAATACACTTTCAGGTTTCCAATTTAAAATACTTTCATGAACACAGTTTTTGTCCACAATATCAAAACCGCACTCACACTTTTTTTTCGTCGCACTGATAAATCCATTGGTTCCTTTTGTGGTGATGGTGTAACACTTGCATTTGGTGTATCAAATTTAAAATCGTCCAACTCCTGAAATAAACGAAGAATTTCCTCTTCCTCCACCTCACTAAATAAGTCTGGCGATGGGGGCCTTACTTCTTCTTCCTCCTTTACATATGACAGTGGTGGTTTTGCTTCTTCCTCCTTTTCAATAAATAAATCTGGCGATGGGATTCCAACTCCTCCTCCTCCACATATATTGATGGAAACCTTGCTTCTTCCTCCTCTTCAATAAATAAATCAGGCGATGGGGGTCTTGCTTCCTCCTCCTCCATATATATCAATAATGGTTGTGCTGGTGGTCTTGCTTCTTCTTCTTCCTCAGCATCTGGCGTTAAGGTCCATTTCATTGCTGGTACTTTTAATGATGTACCAAAGAATGGTCCAGTATTTGATGCTCTCAATATTGAAGGTGATCCCACTGGAGATGTGGGAATTAAAACCGGTTCATCCCTAAGATCAATAATCTCCTCCTCAATAATTATATCTGGAGATTGCGGAGTGTCTATGAAAATTTCAGAAAAATTATCTGAAGACAAACTTCTTCTTTGTCGGTTCAATATTAGAATGTAATGAATTACAATCCATCTCAAATCTGCCTCTCTACTTAATTCTTAATCGACTCTACAGCGTTGATGACTCTATCAACAACTTCCCTTCAAAACCCAGTATACAAGGAAACATTTTATCACCAACCTCATATCACATGATCATTATATTTTTCAAATATAATTTCAAAAACAACCCGTAATCATAAGCACATGATATACGGAAAACATGTAAACAATATGTTACCATGTTGTAGTCAAACCACATGATATTTTAAACAGACCTATTAAAATAATATTATTTCCAAAACAACAAGTTTTCAAAGTTCAAAACATCTATAATGTTAAATTCAGTTTTATTTATCATTGGTAATCTCTTGCTTGTGTATTCAACGTTCTGCCAATCTTAATTAATAACAAGGTTCTTTAATCATATAAGTTCAATACCCTATCTATCTTATTTCGTAGTACGATAACAGTTTCTTTTATATCTTATCGTAGCGTTCCCATCACGTGTTCACAATATGTAAAATCATGATTACTTGTGGCAATTCCATATGATGTTTATTCATGTGTTGGTAAACATCCCATCACGTGTTCACAATATGCATAATCAAACGTGGCTAGTTATCAATCACGTGTTACTTAATCATACGGTTGTAGCCCCAAATTACTTATCACATAATGTTTAATCATATATCAACGGTCAAAATTACTCATCATCACACGATGTTTCGTCAATCAACAAGTTTATCTAATCGTACAAAGGTCAATTCATCCGGGTTTTCAAAGCGCGCAAAACCTCAGTTCATGTCTTAAGTTCTTCGTTGATGCATATTCTACAAACATGTTCTCCGTCTTTAGTACGGTAACCAAATATGGCTAGACATACAAAATAATGCCAAATGAAATATTATGTTAATATATATATCATTATATTCAACAAGTTCACGCATGTTTTCACGCAATTATATGCTAAGTATTGCCACTTAGCGGCCTTATTCAAAAGCATTAAGTATAGTATTAAGTCGTCTGCAAACGGGATTATAAAACCACATGTCTCTGCCCATTTTTTCCAATTCCCATTCTATATGCATTTGCATTAACAGTACATATCTATGTAGCCTTATTCCAAATTCTGAAATATCCTAAGACCCATTCTATACGTGTTTCCAATAACAGTACACATGTATGTAACCTTATTCCAATTTTAAAATAGCCTAAGACCCATTCTACACGCATTTGCGTTAACAGTACATATCTATGTAGGGTTATTCCAATTTTAAAATATCCTAAAGCCCATTCTATACGTATTTGCGTTGACAGTACACATCTATGTGACCTTATTCCAATTGTAAAATACCCTAAAACCCATTTTATACGCATTTGCGTTAACAGTATACATCTATGTAGCGTTATTCCAATTCTGAAATAAGCTAAGGACCATTCTGCCCAATCGCAAAATTTATTCTCAATCTAAGTATAGCAAAAAGAAAAGGCCCTCATTCTATACTGCGGCTCATCGCAAAATTTATTCTGAAACTAAATATAACAAAAGAAAAGGCCCTCATTCTGTACTGCGCCCCACCGCAAAATTTATTCTCAAACTATACATAACAAAAGAAAAGCCCCTCATTCTGTACTCCGCCCCACCGCAAAATTTATTCTGAAACTAAGTATTGCAAAAAAATGGCTCTCATTCTGTACTGCGGCCCACAGCAATATTTATTCTGAAACTAAATATAGCAAGAATAAAAGCCTCATTCTGTACTCTATAATTAAGCTTCCCCTAAATAGTCCTTGAATATCATTAGTTTGTCCCTAAATATTCTTTGATTATCTACTAAATAGTCCCTGACCATCTTTAGTATCCCATAACTATCTTTAGTATCCCCTAACTAGCCTTTAAATATTCCCTAAATAGTCCTTGAATATCCTTAGTTTGCCCTAATTACCCTTTCATTATCCACTAAATAGTCCCTAAACATCTTTAGTATCCCGTAACTACCCCTTGACTATCTTTAGTATACTCTAATTACCCTTTGATTATCTCCTAAATAGTCCCTGACCATCTTTAGTATAACCCTTTGACTATTTTTAGTTTGCCCCCTTGACTATGCTTAGTTTGCCCCCTTGAATATCCCCTAAATAGTCTTTGACTAACACATTGTGTCTCACTAAATTGTCTTCGCATTTTAGTTTGCGTAAATAATCCATCGCAAAATCCAAAAAAGCAAGTGTGTTACATTGTAGTCTGTGTTTTGCAGTCTAAATATCATAAAGGGTACTAAATCGGCTCATATTCCTACAGGCTACATTACAAAATAACCTGAAGCATTTTCATTTATTTTTATTTTACAAACTAGGCAAGACATATACTTTTTCTGCACTTGTATTTAAAGTATACCAGAAACCACTCCCCATTCCATAATAATTTCTTATTTATTAATCTCTTTAAATCAAAAATCTTCCATTACCATTCTCTAACTAAACACAAAATATTAAAATTTACCAACACTGCTACAGGAAGTTGACTCACTTCCTGTTCTCGTCCATGTGGCTATACATGCCGTTTGCAAGTGCTTTACAAGTGAAAATAATTAAATAAGTAATAAAAAATTAAGAAGAATTTATAAAGGTAAGTTTAATATCATTTTTAGCATTAAATTATTTAGTATGTATCTATGCTTTTTCTTACAAAATCATAAAATAACTCGCTTCCACTAGGGATAATGTATTTCAAATTGGTGTTTTTTTTTTGTTCAAAGTTTTTATACCGTCAATAAAATCCGTGTTGTGGTTAATTTATTATTAAAATATAAACTTGTTTTTTTATGTGCGTTAAGCAAATGATGCTAGGTTACAGTATTTACAATGCTGTTTCCGCCATAAGCCAGTAAATACATGCAAGTTGTTAATGTTCTTTTTGTTTTAAAAATCAAATTATATATCGTATTTGTTAATGTCGGTGCTTGAGAATATAGCAGTGAGTAAAAACTAAATTCGTGATAAATGTTTAGCAGATAGTGTCCATGTGGAAAAACGTGCTTGCAATTATACGGAAGCATGCGTGCATTACATAGTTTTCAAGCCGTAGCAAATGTTTACCACTTGCTGTTCATGTGGAAAAACGTGCCTGCATTTATACGGAAGCATGCGTACAATAATTACAATAAATAGTTTTTTAAGGCGTAGCAAATGTTTTCCACTTGCTGTCCATGTTGAAAAACGTGCTTGCATTTATACGGAAGCATGCGTACAATAATTACAATATATAGTTTTCAAGGTAGGGCAATACAATACAGGAGGGCATACCACTCAGTAAAATTAAATTATGGCAATTTCATAGCAGTTGGTGTCCATGTGCAAATTAAATTTAGGGCTAGGTCTATAAAAAACCATACGCGCAAACAAGTGGGCAGGGAAGTGCAAAGCAGGTATACATTTAAGTTATTTCCACAAATAAGATTACAGTATATAAATAGCAGTTGCCCTTAATCTATATAAAAAGTATACGCGCAAACATGTAGGCAGGGTAGGGTAAAGCCAACGCGCAACCAAGTGGGCAGGGCGGTGCAAAACAGGTATACATTTAACTTGTTTCCACAAATAAGTTTAGCGTATATACATGGTTCAATCTATATAAAAAAGCATACGCACCAACATGTGGGCAGGGCAGGGTAAAGCCAACGCGCAACCAAGTGGGCAGGGCGGTGCAAAACAGGTATACAATTAACTTGTTTCCACAAATAAGTTTAGGGTATATACATGGTTCAATCTATATAAAAAAGCATACGCACCAACATGTGGTCAGGGCAGGGTAAAGCCAACGCGCAAACAATTGGGCAGGGCAGGGCAAAGCCGGTGTGCATTTAAGTTTTTCCAAGCAATTATTCAGTATTAGCAAACGCGTACCAACAAGTCAAAATAAAATACTAATAATAATTTATTTATACATTATTATCAAAGGTGAATAATGCTGCGTTAAAATAAAGGCGCGTTAGAGATGGTCACGCTACAATAGGTTAGTAAAGGGGGCGTTAGCAATTAGAACCATTTTTGGTTAGTTTATTAAGGAACCATATGCTTTTCCAGTAAAGGCGCGTTAGCGACTATATGCATCTTAGGTTAGTTTATTAAGGAACCATATGGTTTTCCAGTAAAGGCGCATTAGCTAATATAAACATCTTAGGTTAGCTTAGTAAGAAACCATGTGGTTTTCAAGTAAAGGTGCGTTAGCGAGTATATGCATCTTGGCTTAGCTTAATAACAAAGTCTTCAAATAAATATTATAATAGATAGGCAATTTAATTTTTGTGCCAGGCAACTAATTTGTCCGCAAAAGGTAATAATCAATAAATAAATAAATGAATGCCAGCGCGCTATATTAATACTAAAAATATTTTATAACGCGTTCTCAAATGTAAGTTGGTGGCCGCCTTGGGTTAAATATCCGTATTAGCGTACGTGCAATTTTAAAAACTACAAACAGCTTGTGCTAGGTGCACACAGTAATTTTTATTTCGCGTTCGCGTTAGTGCAATTTTAAAAAGTGCAACCAAAATGTGTTAGGTGCACACAATAATTTTTATTTCGCATTAGCGTACGTGCAATTTTAAAAAGTGCAACCAACATATGTTAGGTGAACGCAGTAATTTTTATTTCGCTTTCGCGTTAGTGCAATTTTAAAAAGTGCAACCAAAATGTGTTAGGTGCACACAATAATTTTTATTTCGCATTAGCGTATGTGCAATTTTAAAAAGTGCAATCAACATGTGTTAGGTGCACACAATAATTTTTATTTCGCATTAGCGTACGTGCAATTTTAAAAAGTGCAACCAACATGTGTTAGGTGAACACAGTAATTTTTATTTCGCTTTCGCGTAAGTGCAATTGTAACAAAGGCGTAACCAACATGTGTTACATGGTAATGGTATTTTAAAATTATTTCCGTAAATGCTTGCTATAATAAAATAAATCTTTGTGTAAGCGCGCAACATTAATAACATTTCGAACAAAGGCGCGGCATTAATGCTAAAATGTTTTACAATTAATCACTTTTTTTCTCACGTTTCAATGTAAATGCCTGTGGGGCACGTTAACGATTATGTGTTATACTTTTAAAGTAATTTACCATTTCACAATTGTTCGGTAGCCCTAGGTTTAAATATTAATGTACAAAAGGTGCATCAGTGAATATGTGTGGATATATACATCAACCACAATAATAACTTACAATTTTTTCTGGTCGTCCAAAATATTTAGAAATCGCAAACACACACACGCAGTCAAACAATTAATTACTATAAAAGGCACTCTCAATAGTAACAATTATAATATATAAAAAAGGGAACATAGGGATTTATATATAAGTAATTTATCTAGTATAGGCGGAACCATTTTTTTTTCATAAGTCCGTGTGCTTTATTGCATATAGGTGGTGCATGCTCAATGTTCTCACCGTGGACAATAAATCCATACAATAATAATAATTGTGCAGTTCGGGGCATTAATCTCTAAAGTTACAATTTATTTTTTCGTATTAAATTGTAACAACAAAATAAATGTTTTCGCCGTTCTCTGGTTATCTCTAAGTAATAACGTTTTCAAATTGTTTATATATATTTACAAATACAAGTTCAGTTTGTAATAGGGCAAGCGTTCAATAACCCATCAGTTCTCGTGATTATCGGTTTATTTTTTCTCTATCATCAGTATCAATTAAACTTAGACACATAAACTCGTGATCCATCTGTGATTAACTCTGTTAGATATCACTCATGCTTGTCGATAACAAAGGTTTTTAACCTCGCACGTGATTGTTATTCAGAGTTCTGATTAAGTTCAAATCATACAAATGTTTGTAGATGATTGCAAGTAATCTGTGTTTCTTGTAAATAAGTAAAGTCTAGGTTAATCAGTTTTATCATTCTGATACGGTACAAAGTTAATCTTGACGTCACTAAAGCCAAACCAAACGGCTTTTCACTCGTTCATTTCAATTTCATCGGCTCTCAAGGAAGGACGTCTGTGCATGTTATCCTTCAGCTCACAAGTAAGAAAAATATTTTTAATAAATATTACCCTTTTCATAGTATACTTGTAGTAGGAGGTAGGAGGGGGAGGGGCTTATTTTAAATTTCTCACATACTGTTCGTATGGGTCCTGCACAGGGACCATTTCCTTTTATTTGCTCACACCATTTTAACAGGTAGCTTCTATTGTTCTCACATACTGTTCGTGTGGGTCCTGCATGGGGCCATGGGTCCCGGTGGTCATTTCCAGGGGTCATCCACTGTGGTCCTGGGAACCAGGGACCATTTCCTTTTATCTGCTTACATCTTTTTAACAGGTAGCTTGTAATAATTTATATATGCTCACATACTGATCGTATGGGTCCTGCATGGGGGCCATGGGTCCTGGGGGTCATTTCCAGGGGTCATCCACTGTGGTCCTGGGAACCAGGGACCATTTCCTTTTATCTGCTTACATCTTTTCAACAGGTAGCTTGTAATAATTTATATATGCTCACATACTGTTCGTATGGGTCCTGCATGGGGCCATGGGTCCTGGGGGTCATTTCCAGGAGCCCTGGGTTGAGGGTCATTCACTGTCCCTGCAAACAGGGAAGGGAACCATTTCCTTTTATCTGCTTACATCTTTTAAACATGTAGCTTCTATTGTTCTCACATACTGTTCGTGTGGGTCCTGCATGGGGCCATGGGTCCTGGGGGTCATTTCCAGGGGTCACCCACTGTGGTCCTGGGAACCAGGAACCATTTCCTTTTATCTGCTTACATCTTTTCAACAGGTAGCTTGTAATAATTTATATATGCTCACATGCTGTTCGTATGGGTCCTGCATAGGGGCCATGGGTCCTGGGGGTCATTTCCAGGGACCATGCGGTGTGGTCCTGGAAACCAGGAACCATGCGATAGGGAGCATCCACTGTGACCTTCGTAGTGGTCATTCACCCTTTCTCATTTCCTAACATTATTTCGTCATCTATCTCCAGGAAAAAAAACCTGAGCCAATTTCATCACCTCCTTCGATACTCACTATCTACCATTATCCTTAATTAAACAGATAACTAATCATTTATCAAGGCGCGGCATCTCTTTGATGGTCACCAGACTATATCAATACTACTGTATAACATGAATTTTTAATGAAAATGATCATTTCATAGATGCGGTATGATTACCAATTATTCGTTCTGTTAATCTTGTGATGTGTACAAATAATAGGGAATTTATTGGCTTTGCTGCTTTTTTTAAAAAAAAACGATGCTGCTCATTTCATTTAGTAAGGTTTATGCGATGATTTCAGTGTCATAAAGATTTTTATCTGTAGATGTGAATATTTTAATGTGTTCCCTTAGATGGTGAATGAAAACTAAGATAACTTTCTTCTGAAAGAAAAAGGAAAGAAAGAAAAAAAGTAGATCCTCCCAACTAATCTTTTGTGAATTGAGAAAATGCATAGCAAAATTGGGCGGGATTCGACCCACCCACCTCCTGATTACCGGTAATCAGAAGGTACGTGATTCGAAACCCGTTCAAGACAGAAATGTTTTAAATGTATTTTCTCAATTCACTATCTACATAAGGTTTCTATGGAAGAAAACATAATGTTTTGTGGTTGAAATATTCCAAATTATGAAGGTAGATATAATGTAGTTGACCACCGTAATCATGCTTTTATTACTCATATCATGTAAATAATGTGATAACAACTGTATACTCTCATTAAATTGGAACTTGCACGAGAAAAAAATACTCAAACTATTTAATGAAATCTAAACCTTTGTAATAATGGAGGACTAACTCTGTAAATCAAATTCATATATAAGTTTATTGACACGTGAAAATTTGTAAAAAGGAGCACAAGAATAAAGATTTTGAAAACGATTATAAATAAATTGTAAAATCTTTTAAGCTCATTCTTAGGTCCATGTCAGACAAAAAGTGAGCGAGCGATGTTGTAGATTAGTTGCTATTTTTCAATCTTCAAATTTTGTTACTGAGAAGAACACACACAAACTACCTTCAGTACCCGTGTGGTTTTATTTATTTTTTTTAATGTTTTATCTGTAATGGCATAAAGGAAATATGCAATGATACATTTTTTTTAATTTTTTTTAAATATTGTTTTTCAGGCTGAAATCATATCTTTAAAATGATTTGTCGCTCTGTTGCACGTTCCAGACCTCCAGAGTGGCATAGTTGTCACTTTGTCTTTGTCAATCATGCGCTTTCTCGTTTTGTCTGACATTCGCCTTAGTCCTACGATTTAGTTTCGTGATCCATTTACATGGAGGAACAGATCTATAAAGAGAAGAAAACAAAGGGTGATTTTCAGTTTACTCTTACTATTGATTTGCAAATAATATGTGATTACACAAAACCTGCACATTAGGATAGCCACATGGATCAGGATTTGAAGTAAGGATGCACAGGTTCGAATTTGAGTTAAGAAACAAGGTGCTGATTTTAATTTCGGAGTCTGGAACGGTTCGATCTTGGTCGCGATCCAGGAATTCAAAGCATATTCAAAAAGTTATTTTAATAACTTGAACGTGTTTCTTTATTTTAGTAACATCGCGTTGCGAAGCCCGAATACTACTTCACTTCTACCAACCCTTTGTTGTTATATATAGTCTGGAGGAAATTCATCGAAACAAAAAAATTCAGTATGTCAGATCACTGGCGCAAATCCCGGGTGCATGTCCCCTCCAATCTTGGAACTGGGGGGGACTGTCGCCTCAATTATCCGATTTGAAATGTGTTTTTTGGGGAGAAATGTGATGATTTGTGTCCGATCGTCACAAAGGAAAGTGAGATGAAACTGATGTCCCCCCACAATAAGCCTAAAAATCGCTTAAAAAAACAAACAAACAAACAAAAAAGGTTACCCTCCCCCCTGAATGTTGATGACAGATTTGCGCTGCTGTGTCAATGTTTCTTGAGTGTTTCTTCCTAACTTGCGGGTGCTGAATCGGAATTTGCCTGTTATACAAATGTACACCTTGACCATTTTCAGTAATTCAAGATGGCGCCTGTAAAAGTGATGATAATGTTTCTGGAATATTTTATCAATATGGCTACCGAATTATGTTTTTTTTTGGGGGGGGGGATTCCAACAAGAATGTAAAAACGTATATTAAATTGATGAAAAACAAGATATCCAAAATGGAAAATTCAGATTCAGGACCCTCAAGCTAGGTACTCATGTCTAAAATGATTGTCGCATATCTATAACTGTCTTCTTGTAAGAATAAAATTTGATAATGATTTTGGAGGCTACTTTTAATACTGATGCTATATGTATAAGGGAAATGTATATTTGTGGTAAATTTCATAGGAAAAGAATTACAAATACGATAATTAGAATGAGTAAAACAAAATGTTGCTAAATGGACAAGAAAGATTTATTTTTGTTTTATTGTTTTTTTGACATGAAATTTGCCACATACATGTCTTTGCCGATTATATACATACTAACATTATAAGAAATACCGGACGAATTCGTTATCAAATTATATTCCTTCAACAATCAACAACAAATTTATAGATATGCGACAATGTTTTGGACATGAGTGTACATACTTAGGTATAGTGTAATTTTGGGTTAGGTCTTGACGTTTTTTCCTGACACAACAGCTTAGTAGAACAGTCTTTCCGTGACGATTTGCAAGCATCAGAATCCCGGCCGTTTGCGCTTATAGGTCTCCTGATCCGAGGCTATACAGAGACGAGACCTACAGTTTGAAGTGGAACCGAACCACTATTTGGGTATTCATCCGAAGCGTTGGACTTCCAGCAGGGTTTAAACCTGCGACCACACACGTCGAAAGGAGGCGAGAGTTTCCGGACTCAATCCGTGGATATAACGTCGAGGTAATGATCAAATATAGTGCTGAGACGCTGTTTATTTTCTCGCGCGGCTTGTACTTGGAAGTCCTTGGTTTGATTTTACAGAGTAGCTCGTTGTGAGAATCATAGAGCCTGGTTTTAGTTACATTTCGTTAGTACAAGTGAAGAAAAAAATATTAAAATACTAAGTATTTATTTTTCACTGTGTATAGCGAAATAGTCGACTTCCACAGCATTTCTGTTTTTTGTTCTTACGATAACTGCCGCACACGAGTACCGATTCAAATTAAACTTTCACACATTGCTTATTATGGTTCAGTATAAGTCAAGTTTGTTGGGGAAGAGAATCGTACAAGGGTAGGAGGTGAAAACGCCTCTAGAAGTGCAAAGATGTAGAAAAATGAAGGTAACTCATATTAAAAATGAATTTAATGACTATTTTCTGTTATAAGAGCTTCATAAATGTGCAAAGATACTATATATGGCTTCCGAAAATGGATTCCAGAACTATATATATTTTTTCGGAAAAGAAATAATCACGTCTTTCAATTGCTGTTCAATCTCAAACGAGAAGCAGCATTTGTTGAAAGAAAAATAGTTGCACCAACATGAACGAGAAAAAAAATTCTGGCGACGAGAATGAATTCAATCTTAAAATATGTAGAAATAATACGGATCGCCATTCTTTTGAGTTGATTTTGAACTTAACATCCTCTTTAGCAGCGAGGCTATATGAGACGTGGACCTACTGATTAACGTTGGATCCGAACCACATGAGCTCCCACCGGGAATCGAACCCGAGTCTCACACGCCAAATGCGAGCATGCTAACTTCTGAGCCACGAAGGAGTTCTCGCTACTCTTTTGTACATGAGTGAAAAAAAGGAGAAATGCACGTAGTTTATTCTTTGGTTTGGGTCTGACGTACTGAACATAAGAAATATGAAATACTGACGCGGAACTCTTTGAAATTGACGATTTATTACTTTTGTTTTCCACGAGCTGTCAACAAATTGGTCAGTGAGGCATGTAATTGACATGCGGCATTTCTTTTCAAATGTAATGTAATGTGTTTTTACATGAATGAAGATAACGAGATAAATTGATTGCGAAATCCATTAATGAGATATTGGATTTCAAAATTATTATTATTTTCATTTTCTAACATGAAATTGGCAAAACGAAACAAATATGTATTCTCTTCTGTGTTCAAATCGAAAGCAGGAAAAAAAAAATACATGCCATCTTTCCAAAGCGAGCCCAAGTAAGTTTTTTTTTTCGCATCATTGCAGTGTAAGAAGCTTCCTGGTCACCCACGGCCTTCTCTCTCTTTTGAGGGTCATGGCTCACCCCCGAAACAAAGGTTAGCAGATACTCCTCCTGTAAGGGCACCCCTGCTGCGTTCAAGAAGGGGCGGGGAGAAGCAGACATGATATATTCCATATACCTGGAGCTTCTGCCTTCCGCCACAAGGCGCTGTTTGACAGTTCCAAAAGAACAAGAAAGCTAGAATGTAGAAACTGAATCATGCTCCAGTCCACTCTTAAGGCTATAGAACCTTAAAGTCTTTCTGACTCGCATGGTTCATCTTGCACTACAGACTGCCATATTGCACACTTTTATTAAGCTTATTGGAGGATTTGAATTTCTCGATCTTCTAAACGTATTTTTGAGAGCTGATATCTATATATTTTTCATTCAGGGGACTTTTGAGGTATTTTTCGTTCAACAATGATATGTGTGGATTTTGTTTTTATTTACTGCATCGCATTCCGTCATAAGCTCTGTTATTTACTTGTTACGAACCGTTCCAGGAACACTTCATCGATCCTGGATCCGGGTGATTTATTTCATCATTGTTTTTTGTTATTATTATTGTAGTATCGAATTATAAAGAATACAGGAACATGTAATATGATTTGGAATCTGCCGTGCTAATTGAACATTACTACAAATTGCGCTAATCTTATGAACACGCCAGTTCATGGTTTCGCCCTCCGTGGTCTAGTGGTAGCGGAAGAAATTCTAGTTAGTAGGTCAAGTACTTGACTTTCTCATATCTTCTTTAGGCAATTACGGCTCAAAACGTATGGATGATGATGGATGAATTGGTAGAATGAAGACAGTGGACGAAAACGGGCTAGTCCAAAAACTTCCACGCTCACGATGTTTGTCCACCACAAAGCTCACCTAACACGAGGAGAGATCGATCCGCCGACCTCTAGCACCAGATGTGAATGCTTTACGTACTGAGCCACCATTGCCCCTCGTCAAGCATATGTTCGCATTCTACGCAGACTGGCCATAATAACTAGTATTTCTTCGATTTTTTCTGTACTTAAGATTGTAAAGTATGTACCACCAGACATGTCAACTCTGACGCGAAGTCGTAGCAGTTGTAGTAGTAGAAGTAATAATAATAATAATAATAATAATAATAATAATAATAATAATAATAATAGCAGTAACAGTAGTAGTAATAATAAGAGTAGTGGAAGTACAGTACTTTACAGTCTTGAATAAAGAGTTAATTTCCCAAATACATTACGATTAACAGAGGCTGCCAACATTAGTTTCCGATCCGTCTTTTACAGTGCTCGGCCCGTTTCGGCCCAAAATGTCCCCGGCCCGGTCAGAGCCCGGCTCGAGATTCAGGCCGGGCCGGGTCGAGCCGGGCACAGAATTCAGAACCATTGGTCTTCTAGCATGGGTTTGCTAGGCTCTGATGGTAGTCTGTAGTGCAAGACAAACCGTGCGAGTCAGAAAGACTTTAAGGATCTGTAGCCTGAAGATTAGTGTGATAGATACGTAACATTATCCATATAGCATCATGATGAAGTGAATCAAGGTTGCAAAAGACGCCTCGAAATTGTTTATAGACGCAAGTTTAACTTTCAGGCTAATCGAAAGTTAATAGCAGTATCTATTACTTTCTTTGGGCATCGAGACGGGCAAGAACTTGAACACTATTACTAAGGGAGTAAATTCAGGGCTTCTGCTCCAATCTTGCACCACAGAATGCCTTATCGAACACTCTTATTAAGCTTATTGGACTAACTGAATTTCTAAACCTCTGAACGTTTTCTCACCGGTAAGTAAAGGATAAGCTGAATTTCTTTACTAGCTCTATGCCAATAGGAATTAAAAAATAAATGGCGACCTCCACTGCTGATTTCTAAATTTCAGAGCACTTTAGATAGAATTAAACTGCCATAAGCTTTTTGCCTTACCGGACACCTTGAAATAGAACTCTGGAATTATTGGCACGCCCGTTTCACCCTAAACCACTAAGGTATAGTAAAGAGAAAGCGCGTTAAAATGATGTTCAAGTTGATGGGTAACTTGCGATATGACAGGCATCCCCGAGCTGGTGACGCTTTTTGTGTTATGCATCTTCAACGTCAGAAATCGCCTTAAAATGAGAACATTAACAGAGATGTCATCTGACTTCATTGGAATAGTATTCTACAATGTATGAAAAAAGATAATAATATGAGATTAAATCGATCTCTAAGTGATGCGATGATTAAAGAAATAATTTTGTGGATGGACGGAAATCTTCGATTTTTAATTAGTGGTTTAGGGTACAACAGGCGTTCCAATAATTCGAGGGTCCTAACTTGAGGTGTCCGGTAAGGCTAAACGGCTTATGCCGGCTTATGTCCTTCTTACAATGCTGTGAAAATCAGATATCAGCAGTGGAAATCAGCATGTATTCCTTAATTCGTATTGGCTTAGAGCTAATAAAAAAATTCAACAATGAATCTTAAAAACGAAGCAGTAGTGCTTTTAGAGCTACTTAACTGACATCATACAACGGCGTACCATTTGAAAAACCGTGGATTTACTTCTCCCTTTAATAAGACAAGGGTAACACAGTCATATAGTATTGGGAATGTACAGCAGTTTGTTTTAGGTGGGCCCCTGGGATTGAAAATATTTGTGATACCAATTGTAAAAAACATAATTATAAATTTATCAATGATAAACGAGCAAATGCTATACTTCATGTTTATATGCAACTATATTACTATTTCAGAGTGCTTCCTGCTGAAGAAATCTGCCTAGCACGCATAACGCTCTCACCTTGTTCTTGATCGTTAGCCTAATAGAAACTGTTTAATCCAAAGAGTTGTGTTCTTACAGAGTTGTGTAGGATTCACTAGGTTCCGGTCTATTATTAATAATATTTTTACGATTGCATGCTGAAAAAACTTGCTATCGAACCCATTATATTCTAACACCCGCAGCAACCTTACTTTGGGTCTGAGACCGGTGATCTGATTGATGAGACTAATAAAGAATCGATTTTAGTTTCCTTTCAGATCTTCCCTTAGACGGTTAGGTGGAAATTATTTACGGTATAGTTAGGTCTGTGTTCGCTACCAACTTAGTAACACTGGTCATCAGAAAGGAACCAAACTGTGGGTTAATCAAATAATCTTTTCATATAATCTCACTGTATGCTTTGATTAGTAACAAAATGCCACACATTTTATAGAGAAGAAAAAGTCATTTATTTCAGATGTCCCTTGATGAAAATTCTTCATATCCAAGTTTTTGAATGAAAAAGTAATATTATGTCACGGTAGCATCGTCTTGATAAGAATATCGTATCACATCTCTTCACTCTGACATCCACTTTATCTCTAATGCTATACACTCATGTTCTTGGTGTATCAATGCTCTCTTACTCGGAAGATTTAATCAAGTCTTCACTCGCGTCTCGATTTCCTATTCTCAAACAACCTTTGGATAGTTATTCATCTTGTGAAAGCTTCGCCACAACGATTGTGTAATGGTGAGATACACACCTCTGCGTTTGATATAAGCAGTGTGGTTCCTCTGAATTTCTTCAATATTTCAACATCAAGTACTAATACTAAATATTCTACTCTTTTGCATACAAAAAAAAACTGCAAGAAAATAGAAAAAACAAGCGTTATGACATTAGATCAGCCATTATACTGGAAAGGTGTTCAAATCGTACCACAGCTGAAGAATATTTCTGAACGGTCCATGGTTGTAACTTTTTGAGGAGGTTAGCAGTTACGTAATTTCTAAGCACGATTGGATACATTAAGTCAGGATATGTTGGAGAAGAACTTTGGTGTATCCTGTACACTATGACAACTTTACTGAAAATGCTGAATGGCCATGCCAACTCATCATCATTGAGAACTCACTTCTAGACTTTGCTCGGGAACCTCTACATGGGGTTATGAAGACACTTACAACCGTCGGAGGATTTGACAAAATCTAGGATGTGCGATCTTATTAAGCAACGTCTGGATGAGGAAATTTCTAAGCAACATTTACAACCAAATGAAACTGCATGACTAAACAATATTAGGAAATCTCAAAACTAAGACGGTGACATTTTCCGAACCGTTAATTTTGGCTACTGTATAAAGGTATGAGAAGAAAACAAGAAATTATTAACACAAGAAACATTAACATTTAGCAGAAAAACAGGCGTTTTTGAGCAAAGTTCCAAGTGATTTGATAATCGAACAGTGCTTAACGATAGACACAAATTTTTCTGGAGGATTAGCTCAATATGAGACACAACGTTAGCAAAATTAATCCTTCATTCCCAAATACTGTTACGATAAAAAAAAGTTCTACAGTACTTTTGTGGACATCAGCTTATCATCAGAGCGACAGGTTGAGATAATGCCACCTTCCTTTCTGATAATGTCTCAATGCACAAGAATGTCAATTCCACTGCGGTGAATATTGCAGAGTCTCTCTTGTCTTGTGTTTTAAAACCCACACGTAGAAGGATGAGTCCTTCTGCACGCAATGGTGTGGACTAAAAATGGACTAAGCATGAACCCAGTCGATGGAGGTTGGTGTGTGAAAGAGGATATGCGAAATCCAGCATCCACACAGCTACCATTAGCTTCACCCGGATAAGCTTACTTATCTGTAGATCAAAGGTGATTGCAAGGTAGGATTGTGAACCAGACACATGTAAGTGTAAAAGAGCCGATATGAAGTATTCAAGGTAGTCTGCATTCTGCAAAGAGAGTTCATTTACAAATGGCAGATCGGAAGACAATCTGATTTAAATGATGACGAACAATAGATGTAGAAGAGTAATATTTCTTTTACAGCGGCTTAAATGATGATCCAATCTCTTATGATTATTATTTTGTAATACCGTCCCAGCCATATAGACCTAACAAAATGAACATGAAGGCGATCTTGGTGAAACTTTAAATGAAGGTGTATGGACAAGGTATAAAACACGAAGGTGGTTTATTGTTCTGTTTACATAATTTGGAACCCTTTAACACGAGCTGCTTTGTTACCCGAAGAAAAAATGAAACGGTAGCAGGACTCATTTCAGTTAACAATCAAAAACCAATTCATTTAAATATCACATTCGCGTACAACAGTATCATTTAATTGTACGTTTATAACATTTTTTATTGTTTGAGTGTTTATATGTTAAGATGTTCAACAACAGATGACAGTCTCCATGGATTCTGCCATCTGCAAGGACACTAAACATTGTGTAACTATCGTTTAGTTTTCGAATCTCCTAAAAAGAAGCAAAGTTTAACTCTCTTAATATAGAACGATGTTTCGATATGCGATACATGGAAAGACTCCATGTACATTTTTATCCAGGAGGGCGAAGGAATGAAAGCTCTACTACACGTCAATCCCTGTTGGTTTCTACTTATTTCTCTATGTTTTATACGACATAAGGACAATCAATGCTTACTGCTAAGCATCTTGTTCCTTTGCGACTGTACCAAGCTGCTTTTCAGTCAGAAGGCCACGAAGCGTAACAATAATCCGTTACACATATGGTCTTAAACTAGTAAAGGATTCACATGCAGGTTATTGGCCTGAAACTCTAATAGATGTTTCTTTAGGTAATTAGAAACGTGTTTACCTTGTAGACCCAGGTCCGCTTCTCTTGGCCTGTGAGACAAGTCCGGTCATTGAATTTATAAAGCTAGCGGTTTAAAAAACTGTTTCGCGATACTAAGTAGTTAAACAAGCCCGGTAGAACATTTGTAGAACAGAGACATCAACAAATTATCAATTGACAAAATTTTTTGTACTCAGGTTACGTTAGCAGATTTTCAGTTAAGTGCACCTAAAAGATATAAAAGTTCCTAGGCTCACTTCCCACATCTTGGAGCAGAAGCCCTAAATTTTCTCCCTTAGTAATAGTGTTCGAGTACTTGCTAGTGTCGGTGCCCAAAGAAAGTAATATATACTTCTATTAACTTTCGATTAGCCTGAAAGTTAACTTGCGTCTATAAAAAATTTCAAGGCGTTTTTTGCAACCTTAACTCACTTCATCAAGATGCTGCATTTATAACGCAACGTCTCTATCACACTAATCTTCAGGCTATAGAACCTTAAAGTCTTTCTGACTCGCATGGTTTATCTTGCACTACAGAGAGCATATCGCACAATCTTAATAAGCTTATTGGAGGATTTGAATTTCTCCATCTTCTAACATGTTCTCACCGATGAGTAAATTTCTCCTATGTTCCCCTCTGTAGTAGATTAGTGCACCAACTGAATTAGCTTTTTGACACCTTTAATATCTGAGACGGAATGATCAACAAGAAGTATTTCTGTAATCTTAATTATTAAATTAACACTAATTATCTCGCTGACTTGAATAGAGTTTGCGTGTCCTGTCCATCGATTCATAGGTATCTTCTCAAAAGCAGAAAGCTACTCCACAAAATGTACCCGATTAATCGCCAGCAGTTAAGGGTTACGAAGTGTACTGATCTTTAACACTGAACCAGACTGTCCATTGGCCTGGAATGTATGCGAGAATATCTATGGCCGTTGACAAGAGCCATCCTAGAATTACAAGTAAATTCCTTTACAAAAATAGTTTCACCAAATCGTCTGTAGAATTCTGCATAGATGATAGCTGCATATAGCGGAATAGCATGGCAAACTGCTTAGAGTACATTCCTTCCACAGTCCAGCTAAGAGCCGTTAATATTGGCCAGAAGAATGTCGAAACACAGATACGAGCTTAGATCTATACTTCAGACTGTTTTCAGAGAACATTGTATTACCAAGTTACAGAAACATTCAGATATTTTACTAAGAGGATATGTCAAGATACGTGTTGTTCTCTTTTCAAAACGAATGCAAGCAGTTAGCATGCACTACAACTAACCAGTCATTGTAATATTCGAAAAGAAGAGTAGTCAGTATAGGATTTCTCAATTGCAACTTACACCCTGTAATAGACTAAAATCTGTTGAAAAATTACTTTCATATGGCATATCTACAAGGCTGCCGACTGTGGCTTTCCGCAGAAATAATGGTATTACTAATCCTAGATATCAGTTTGCATGCAGTACAACCGACGAGAGAGTGTGAGTTGAAGTGGGAAAAATACGGCAGCACATATTGTCCTTAGGACTTGCAAATTGAAAATATTTGCGTTTTAAACCAGTGACGTGCTGAACAGGAAGTGCTTAACTAAGACCGTATATCACGGTCAGCTAAAAAAGGTATAGTAAAGAGAAAGCGCGTTAAAATGATGGACAAGTTGATGGGTCACTTGCGATAGAACAAGCAACCCCGAGCTTGTGAAGCTTTTTATAATATGCATCCACTACGTCAGAAATCGCCTTAAAAAGATAACATTAGCAGAGATGTCACTTGACTTCATTGTAATAGTATTCCACAATGTATGAAAAAAGATAATAATAAGAGATTAAATCGATCACTAAGTGATGCGGTGATTAAAGAAATAATTTTGAAGATGGAGGGGTATGTTTGATTTTTAATTAGCGGTTTAGGGTGCAACAGGTGTGCCAATAATTCGAGGGTTCTATGTCGAGGTGTTCGGTAAAACTAAAGGGCTTATGGCGGCTTATGTCTTTCTAGAAATATTTTGAAATTTAGAAAGCAGTGGACGTCGCCATGTATTCCTTAATTCCTTTTGGCTAACAGCTATTAAGTAAATTCAAAAATTATTCGGAAGATGCAGTATCTTGTGTTGTACACCTAGGTCTTAAAAACGAAGCAGTAATGCTCTTAGAGGTACTTAACTCACATTATACAATGGCGAACCACTTAAAAAACCCTAGACTTACTTCTCCCTTTGATGAGACGAGGATATCAATCGCATATAGTTGTGGGAACGTACAGCGGTTTTTTTTAGGTGGGCGCTTGGGACTGAATTATGTTGTGATTCCAAATTTAAAAAAACATACTTATTAATTTATCAATGATATTCAAGCAATTGCTATACTTCGCTTTATATGTAACTACAATACTATTTGAGATTGCTTCCTACTGAAAAATCTACTTAGCACCCATAACGCCACACCTTGTTCTTGATCGTTAGCTTGATAGTAACTGTTTACTCCAAGGAGTTGTGTTCTTACGGATATATTGTTTAAAGAAAGTCTCCTCTGTGTTAACACTCGAGGCTATCAAGTATGCATTTAATTATAGTCCTTGCTGCTCACTAAGGCGTACATACAGAGTAGTGTATTATTCACTAGCTTCGGGTCTATCATTAATAATATTTTAACGATTGCATACTGAAAAAAATTGTTATGGAACCATTACATTCCAAACTCCGAAGGAGCGTTACTTTTGGTCTGAGACTGGTGATCTGATCGTTGAGACAAATAAAGAATCGATTTTAGTTTCCTTTGAGATCTTCTCTTAGACGGTTAGTTGGAAAATATTTACAGTATAGTCAGTCCTGTGTTCGCTACCAACTTAATAACACTGTTCATCACAAGGCAACCAAACTCTGGGCTAATCAAATAATCTTTCCATATCATACTAATGATCTATATCCCGTCTGTAATTTCTTCCATTATTCCTGTCCGTATACAGCTACCTTTATCCTTCGAAAACTTCTTGCATCATTTGAAGCCGTCTAGTATTGATCTCCAAGTTTGTCAAGAACCGGGATTGAATTGTCGATGCTTCAATGGCAGACTTAAATTCGATCGTTGGAATACTTCCCGAATGTTCTTTTTATTTAATCTTTCGTCACTTTCCGTGTCTAATTGTAATAATATCCTTAAGATATAAGTTGAAAATAGTGCTTAACATAATTTCTATACGTACTGTACTTAAAGCAGATTTTACTTGCCATTTTTCGTCTACACCATTGCGTGTAGAAAAACTCTTCCTCCTACGTGTGAGTTCTAATTTTCAGTACAACAAAGATTCGTTTACATTGAGCGCAGTCGAATTGACATTCTTGGGCAATGAGATATTATCACACATGGAAGATGGCATTAGCTCAACCTGCCGCTGAGATGACAAAGTGTCTCCTCAAAAGTACTTTAGAACTTTTGTTATCGTAACAGTTTTTGGAATGATTTATTAATCTTGCTAACGTTATGTCTGACGTTGAGTTAATCCTCCAGAAAATTTCGTGGCCTTCATTAAACACTGATCGATTATCATATCAAAAAGACATCTTTTTCTGCGAATTATGATGGTTCCTTGAGTTGTTAATTTTTTGCAATCATCTGATACCATATTTGCCTCCAGGGCTTCCATCTTTTGAGTATAGTGACGTGCAAATTTTTCATAGAAAAGACGACCAGCTGCTTGAGAAAACGGAAGCATTAATTTAATGGCCTCCAAATAAAGTTTCTACTTTCCTGTTCAATCTAGTCCCTTTGGATGAATTGCATTACGATTATGACCTTCTCTATATACACTAGCCAATGTTTGCCGGTTCGGATAAGGTCACCGTCTTAATTTTTAGGTTCCCTAATATGGTTTTTGTCATGCAGTTTCATTTTCTTGTAAATGTTGCATATTCATTTCCTCATCCAGACATTGTTCAATAAGATTCAAGATCCTAGATTTAGGCATCTCCTCCGAGGATTGTAAATGTTTCCATAAAAACATGTAAACGTCGCTGAGCTAAGTCTAGAAGTGAGTTCTCAATGATGTTGAGTAGGCATGGACATTCAGAATTTTCACTAATGTTGTCATAGTGTACAGGATACCCGAAAGTTCCTCTATATCATTTCCTGACATAATGTATCCAATCATGCCTAGAAATTACTGAAGTGGAAACCTCCTAAGGGCGGTACAACTTTGGACAGTTCAAAAATTTCTTGAGCTGCAGGTACGATTAGAGACCTTTCCAGTATAATGGCTGATCTAATGTGATTACACAAGTGCTTTGTTCACTTTTCTTGCACATATTTAGTGTATGCGAAAGAGTAGAATATACAGTATTAGTACTTGATGTTCAAATATGGAAGAAATAAAGAGGCACTACACTGCTTATATGAAAAGGAGAGGTGTGTACCTCACCATTACACTATCGTTGAGGCGAAACTTTCATAAGATGAATAGCTATACAAAGGTTGTTTGAGAATAGGAAATCGAGACGCGAGATGCGAGTGAAGATTTGATTAAATCTTCCGTGTAAGACAACATTGACACACCAAGAACATGAGTGTATATCGTTAGAGGGAAGGAGGATGTCATAATGACGAAATGAGATACGATATTCTTATCAAGACAATGCTACAGTGATCTCATTCAAGAACTTTGATATGGAGAATTTTCAAGAGACCTGAAATTAATGACTTTTTCTGCTCTATGAAATGTGTGGCACTTAGTTATTAATCAAAGCATACAGTGAGCTTTATGAAAAGGTTGCTTTGTGATGACCAGTGTTACTAAGTTGGTAGCGAACACAGGACTGACTGTACCGTAAATATTTTCTACCTAACCATGTAAGAGAAGATCTCAAAAGAACCTAAAACCAAATCTTTTTTTCGTTCATCGATCAGATAACCGGTCTCAGGCCCAAAGTAAGGCTGCTCCTTTGAGGTTAGAATATAATGGGTTCCATATCAAGTTTTACAGGATACAATTGAGAAAATATAATTAATGATAGACCGGAAACTAGTGAATCCTACACAAATTTGTATGTAAACCCTAGTGAGCATCAAGGACGCTAATTAAATACCTTTCACAAGATGAATAACTACCCAAAGGTTGTTTGAGAACAGGAAATCGAGACGCGACACGCGAGTGAAGACTTGATTAAATTTTCCGAGTAAGACAGCATGGACACACCAAGAACATGAGGGTATAGCATTACAGAGAAAGTGGATGTCAGAATGAAGAAATGTGATACGATATTCATATCAAGACAATGCTACCGTGATATAACATTACCTTTACATTCAAGAACTTGGATATAAAGAATTTTCATCAACAGACATATGAAATAAATGACCTTTTCTTCTCTATGAAATGTGTGGCACTTAGTTACTAATCAAAGAATACATTGAGATTATATGAAGAGATGATTTGATTTGCACACAGTTTGGTTGCTTTTTGATGACCAGTGTTACTAATTTGGTTGCGAACACAGGACAACCGTAAATATTTTCTGCCTAACCGTCTAAGGGAGGATCTCAAAAGAACCTAAAATCGATTCTATATTTGTCTCATCGATCAGATCACCGGTCTCAGTCCCAAAGTAAGGCTGCTTTGGAAGTTAGAATATAATGGGTTCCATATCAAGTTTTTATCACTATGCAATCATGAAAATATTATTAATGATAGTCCGCAACCTAGCGAATCCTACACAGCTCTGTATGTAAGCCGTAGTAAGCAGAAGGACGCTAATTAAATGCATACTTCATAGCCTAGAGTTTTAACACACACGAGAATTTCTTTAAATATTGTATCCGTAAGAACGCACAATCTTTGGATTAAACAGTTTACATCAAGCTCACGATCAAGAACAAGGTGAGAGCGTTATGGGAGCTAAGTAGATTTCTTCAGCAGGAAGCACTCTCAAATGGTATTGTAGTTGCATATAAACAGGAAGTATAGCAATTGCTTTATTATCATTGATAAATTAATTCTTATGTTTTTTACATTTGGTATCACAACATTTTTCAATCCAAAGGGCCCACCTAAAACAAACCGCTGTACGATTCCAAAGCTATATGATTGTGATACACTCGTCTCATTAAAGGGAGAAGTAAATCCACGATTTTCTAAATGGTACGCCATTGTATAATGATAGTTAAGTTGCTCTAAAAGCACTGCTGCTTCGTTTTTAAGACCTAAGTACGCAACACAAGATACTGCGGCCTCCGATTCATTGTTATTTTCCTTTACTATATTTAAACCATAGGAATTAAGGAGTACATGGCGACGTCCATTGCTGATTTCTAAATTTCACAAAATTTTTAGACCGACATAGGTCTCCACCGGACACCTCGAAATAGAACCCTCGAATTATTTGCTCGCCTGTTGCACCCTGAACAACTAATTAAAAATCGAACATCCCCGTCCATCCTCAATATTATTTCTGTAATCACCGCATCACATAGAGATCGATTTAAACTCTAATTATTATCTTTCTTTACACACTGTAGAATGCTATTTGAATGAAGTCACGTGACATTTCTGCTAACGTTCTCAATTTAAGGTGATTTCTGGTGGTGCAGATGAATAATAAAAAAAGCTTGACAAGCTCGGGGATGTCTCCCAATTGCAAGTGTCCCATCAACTTGTCCACCATTTTAACGCGATTTGTCTTTACTATACTTTACGAGCTCACCGTGATATTCAGTCTCTCTCAGCTAAAGGCTTCTTGTTCCCCACGTCACTAGTTTTAAACTCGAATATTTCGAATTTGGAAGTCCTAAGGACAATATGTGCTGTCGTACTTTTCCCATTTCAACGCACGCTCTCTCGTCGGTTCTACTGCATGCAAACTGATTCCACTCGTTCTAATACAAGTATCATGGCGGATCTCGACATCTACTGTTATTATCTTTTTATCTAAATGCATCCTGATATCTACAATAAGTAATACCATAATTTCTGCAGAAAACCACAGTCGGCAACCTTGTAGATAAAGCTTAAATCTTTTGCCATATGAAAGTAATTTTTCAACAAATTTTAGAGTATTACTGCGTGTAAGTTGCAATTGAAAAATCCTAATTTCACTACGCTTCTTATCAAATATTACTATGTATGGTTGGTTGTAGTGCATGGTAACTGCTTGCATTCGTTATGATAAGAGAACAATACGTATCTCGACATTTCCTCTAAATAAAATATTTGAATCTTTCTATACCTTGGTAATGCAATGTAATCCGAAAACAGTCTGAAGATAAGATCTAACCTCATATCTGTGTTTTTCGACGTTCCTCTTTCCCATGTTATCTCCTCTTAGCTGGACTGTGCAAGGAATGTACTCTAGGCAGTTTGCCAGTATATTCCACTATATGCAGCTATCATCTATGAAGAATTCTACAGACGATTTGGTGCTTCTATTTTTGTAAAGGAAATTAGTTGGTGATCTAGGATGTCTCTGGTCAACGGCCATGGATATGCTCGCATACATATCACGCCAAAAGACATTCAGGTGCAGTGCTAGATATGAGTACATTTCGTAAGCCTGAACTGCTGACGATTAATCGGGTACATTTTGTGGAGTTGCTTTCTGCTCTTGTGGAGAAGATACCTTTGAGTCGATGGAAAGATACGCAAGCTCTATTCACGTCAGCGAGATAAGGTAGTTTTGAATTTAATAAATAAGATTAGAGATATTCTTCTTGTTGATCGTTCCGTCTCAGATATGACAGATGTCTAAAAGCTAATACAGTTGGTGCACCAATCTGCTACACTCGGGAAGCTTACGAGAACTTTACTCAGCGGTGAGAAAACGTTTAGAAGATCAAGAAATTGAAATCCTCCAGTAATCTTAATAAGAGTGTGCGATATGGCATAGTGCAAGTTGAACCGAAGGGCGTAAAAGGGACTTTAAGGTTCTATAGCCTGAAGATTACTGTAATAGATACGTAGCGTTATCTATATAGCATCTTAACGAAGTGAGTCAAATTTGCAAAAGACGCATCGAATTTTTTATAGACTCAATTTTAACTCTCAGGCTAATCGAAAGTTAATAGCTGTATCTATTACTTTCTTTGGCCACCGAAACGAGCAAGTGCTCGAACACTATTACTAAGGGAGAAAATTTAAGGCTTCTACTCCAAGATGTGGAAAGTGATCCTAGGAAGTTTTATATCTTTCAGGTGTGAAAATCTACTATGTGAAAATCTCCAAATGTAATTTGACTACAAAAAAAATTCTGTCAATTGATAAATTTTTTGATGTTATTGTTCTACACCTGTTCTACCAGGCCTGTATAACTTTTTTGTATCGCGAATCACTGGTTTAAACCGCTAGCTTTATAAATTCATCGTCCGGTCTTGTCTCACAGGCCAAGAGAAGCGGACCTGTTCTACAAGGTAATCACGTACCTAATAAATTAAAAATCTCCTAATAGAGTTTCAGGCCAATAATCTGCCTGTCAATCCTAATAAGCTTACGACCATAAGTGTAATATAACTGTTACGGAAAATTGTTAAGCTTTCTAAACCTTCAGTCTGAAAAGCAGCTTGGAATAGTCGCAAAAGAACAAGTCGCTGTGCAGTAACGATTGATTATACTCATGTCGTATAAAACCTAATAAGTTGAAACCAACTGGAATCGACGTGTACTAGAGCTTTCATTGTTACGCCAAGTTGGATAAAAATGTACATGGAGTCTTTGCATGTATGGAATATCCAAACACTGTTCTTTATTAAGAGTGTTAAACTTTACTTCCTTGTAGGAGAGTCGAAAACTAATCGGCAGTTACACAATTATGTGTCCTTGGAGATGGCAGAATTTTCGGAGTCAATCATCTGCTGTTGAACATCTTAACATATAAACAATCAAACAATAAACAATTGTTATTAACGTACAATTGAATGATTCTTTAGTACGCGAATCTGGTATCTAAGTGAATTGGTTTTTGGTCGATAACTTAAACGTGTCCTGCTACGGTTTCATTTTCTCTTCGGGTACCAAAGCAGCTCGTGTTAAAAGATTCCAAAATAACTAAAGAGAAGAATACACCACCTTCATGTTTGTAGCTTTCCCTTACAGCTTCATTTCAAGTTTCATCAAGATCGTCTTCATGTCAATTTTTTTTTTGGTCTATAAGGCGGGGACGATATCACAAAATAGAAATCATAACTGATTGGATCAACAATTAATCCGTTGTCAATGATATATTGGTTTTTTACAGCTGTTGTTCCTTATCATCTATATCAGATTATCTTCCCATCTGCCATTTCTACATGAATTCTCTTGGCAGGATGCACAAAACCTTGTATACTTCATATCGTCTCCTTTACACGAACATGTGCCTCGTTCACAATCCTATCTTGCAGTCACTTTTTATCTACAGGTAAGTAAGATTATCTGGCCGGAGCTGATGGTAGGTGTGTGGGTCAACAGACCAACCTCTTTCGATTGGGTTTAGGCTTAAACCATTTCGCTCCTGAAGCTGGAGGTAATTCCGAATTGAATGCTGCACAGCTGCTGTTTTAGTAATGGGAAAAGTGGCCATATTGCTGCTTTCTAACTACTTTTTTGATATATCTGATATGGCTTATACCAGGGAGACATTTTTCCGTCTCCATACAGGTGAATAAAGAAATGTCTAACCTAATCATTTGTCAGGATTCACATTTAATTGATTGAAGACACTAACTGCAGAATTCTTTTTCTATTTGATGGAACTTGAAGGCAGCCAACTATTCACTCCTGAGTATAGCTGAGGTCGTGTCAAAACCTGCTGCATCATGAAAAAGGTGAAAGCAATATTTTAATGACGCTAAAGTTTCATAAAATTTAATAATTTCGTAGAATTTCCTTTCAGTTCTGCTTGTATGTGGCAATCAGAGAAACAGAAACTGCTCATGAAGTCTTCTACCAAGATTCTTAAAAGATCTGAATCACACCAACCGGCAGCAACAGTTTTCCCGTTTCTAGTTTCTTCTAATAGTCTTGTCCATATACAACTGTCTTTGCTCCTTCGAAAGCCGTCTAGTATTGAACTCAAAGTTTCTCAAGAACTGTGATTGAATTGTCGTGGCTTCAATGGCAGAATTAGGTACGATCGTAATTTAATTTATATCCATAATTGTAATTTATATTCATAAAATATAAGGTGAAAATAGAGTTTAGCTTAAATTATATACGTACTTAACGCAGATTTGAGTTGCCATTTTTAGTCCCCACCATTGCGTGTAGAAGGACTCTTCTTTCTACGTGTGGGTTTTAAAACACAAGACAATAGAGACTCTGCAATATTCACCGCTGTCGAATTGACATTCTTGCGAAATGAGACATTACCACACAAGGAAGGTGGCATTAGTTCAACGTGTCGCTCTGATGATAAACTGATGCCCACAAAAGTCCTGTAGAAATTATCGTAACAGTATTTGGGAATGTAGGAATAATCTTGCTAACGTTGTGTCTCACGTTAAGTTAATCCCAAAGAGAATTTCGTGCCCTTCATTAAGCACTGTTCGATAATTATATCACTTGGACTTTCGCTCAAGAAGGCCACTTATTCTCCGAATTGTGAATGTTTCTTAAGTTGTTAATTTCTTGTAATCCACTGATACCGTAGGTTTTTGAAAGGTTTCCAACTGCTGAGTATAGTGATGTGCAAATTTTGCAAAGAAATGATAACTAGCTGCGTGAGAAAACGGAAGCGTTAATTTAATTGCCTACAAATGAAGTTTCTAGTTCGTGTTCGATCTAGTCCTTTTGGAAGAATATGAATACGATTTTGACGTCTGTAATTTAACCAAAGTTTACCAGTTCGGAATAGGTCACCGTCTTAATTTTTAGATTTCCTCCATATAGTTTTTGTCATTCAGTTTCATTTTCTTGTAAATGTTGCATATTGATTTCATCATCTAGACATTGTCGATTAAGATCGCAGATCTTTGATTTTGTCATCTCCTCCGACGGTTGTAAATGTCTTTATAACCACATGGAAAGGCCACCGACCAAAGTCTAGAAATGAGTTCTCAATGATCTTAAGTAGACATGGCCATTGACACGTCTCCTACCGTGTTAAGGACATGAGCAGGCATCACATTACAATATGCATTACATTACGTTATGCGTATGCATTACATTACATTACATCGCATTACATCACCGGACATAAGCCGGCATAAGCCGTTGAGCCTTACCGGACACCTCGAAATAGAACCCTCGAATTATTGGCCTGTTGTACTCTAAACCACTAATTAATAATCGAACATCCCCGTCGATCCTCAAAATTATTTCTCTAATCATCGCATCTCTTATTACTATTTCTTTTCAGACATTGTAGAATACTATTACGATGAAGTCAACTGACATGTCTTCTAATGTACTCATTTTAAGTTGATTTCTGACGTTGCAGATGCATATTACATAAAGGTTCACAAGCTCGGGGATGCCTGCTCTATCGCAAGTGACTCATCACCTTGTCCATCATTTTAACGCGCTTTCTCTTTACTATACCTTATGAACTCACCGTGATATTCATTCTTTCTCAGCTAAAGACTTTTTATTCCGCGCGTCAGTGGGTTTAAACCAGAGCCCAGCAAACCTAGGCCCAGTCCGAATGGATCTGAATTCTTTGCCCGGCAGGACCCGGCCCGTCCCGCCCGGCCCCAATCTCTAGCTGGGCTCTAACCGGGCCGGGCTATTCCGGGCCGAATCTGGCCGGGCACCTTTCGGGTCGAACCGGGCCGGCCCGGCTCTTCCCAAACTCTGTGAAAGACGGATCGGTAACTAATGTTGGCAGCCTGTGTTAATCGTAATGTGTTTCTGTAATTAACTCTTTATTGAAAACTGTAAAGTACTGAATTGTTACTACTCTTATTATTACTACTACTGCTCTGCTATTATTATTATTATTATTATTATTATTATTATTACTGATACTATTACTACTATTACTACTACTACTTCTGCTGCTATAACTGCTACGACTTCGCTTCAGAGTTGACATGTCTGGTGGTACATACTTTACAATCTAAGTACAGAAAAAAACTAAAAAATACTAGTTATTTTAATGTCTGCGTAGAACGCGAACAGATGCTTGATTAGGGGCAACGGTGGCTCAGTAGGTAAAGCACTCACATCTGGTGCTAGAGGTCGTCGCATCGATCCCACCTCGTGTTATGAGAGCTTTGTGGTAAGCAAGCCCCGTGAGAGTGGGAATTTTCGGATTAGCCCGTTTTCGTCCAACGTCTTCATTCCACCAATTCTTGAGCCGTAATTGCCTAAAGAACATACGAGAAAGTCGGGAATTGGGAGTTTTTTTCATTCAAAACTATCCTTTATTCAACATATTGAAACTATTAGCAAATAAGCCTACAAAAATTTTGGATATATTTATTGTCAGTAAAGATTTCCAAAATGACCAAAATTTAATTACACTTTATTTAGCATACGTCAGGTCGAAATTAGAATATTCTAGTAATATATGGAACCATAATATACAGAATTACTCATTCTTGATTGAGTGTACTCAAAATAAGTTTTTAAGGCTTCTTACACTTAAGAAATAAAAATTCTATCCGAAATTTGAAGGCTACATTAAATTTGTTGAAAAATTTAAATTTGAAACATTAGAACTCAGGAGAAGAAATATTGAATTATTATTATTACACAAGCTCTTTCATAGCAAAATAGACTATCCTGATCTTAACTACCAAATATGTATCAACGTACCATCCACTAAATTGCGCGCTGCATCGAAAAATACATTTTTTTACAGCAAAAACAAACATCTTAAGCAGATCTCCTATATGGAAAACTAGTGCAACCTACAACGAGTTAGTTAAAGAAAATTCAAACCTTGATGTACTGGCAATGGATGTAAGTAGTTTTAACAATTCTATTATTTATGTAAGCCGAATGTAATTATTACCGTTAGATTTAATATCCTATATAATCTGTATAACGTATATACTAAGTAACACTGTAATTAGGCCTGTACCTGATATGTCAATAAATCATTAAATCAATTTCTCCGTTCCTGAGCTATATAGCCTGTAGTACTAAAAGCTCCTTTAGTAGACGCACTAGAAGCAGGGATGACGAGATACTGACGTGCTAATTTACACAATTTTGGTAACGATTGTTCTTGTTGCTTCCACCACCGCAGTATATCTAGTTCTCATACACATGATATGTTGTGATACCAATTGTAAAAAACATAAGTATTAATTTATCAAGGACAATCAAGCAATTGCTATACTTCCTGTTTATATGCATCTACAATACTATTTGAGAGTGCTACCTGCTGAAGAAATCTACCTAGCACTCATAACTCTCTCACCTTGCTCTTGATCGTTAGCCAAAGATTTCTGTTCTTACGGATACAATATTTATACAAAATCTCCTGTGTTAATACTCGAGGCTAACAAGTATTCACTTAATTACCATCCTTCTGCTTACTAGGGCTTACATACAGAGCTGTGTAGAATGCACTAGGTTGCGGTCTATTATTAATAATATTTTCACGAATGCACAATGATAAAAACTTGATATGGAACCCATTATATTCTAACTTCCGAAGCACCCTTACTTTGGGACTGAGACCGGTGATCTGATCGATGAGACAAATATAGAATCGATTTTAGGTTCTTTTGAGAACTTCCCTTAAACGGTTAGGCAGAAAATATTTACGGTAGTTCTGTGTTCGCTACCAAATTAGTAACACTGGTCATCACAAAGCAACCAAACTGTGGGCTAATCAAATAATCTCTTCATATAATCTCACTGTATGCTTTGATTACTTACTAAGTGCCACACATTTCATAGAGAAGAAAAGGTAATTTATTTCAGATGTCTGTTGATGAAAATTAACTATATCCAAGTTCTTGAAAGTAAAGTAATGTTATATCACGGTAGCATTGTCTTGATAAGAATATCGTATCACATTTCTTCACATCACGTATCACGTATGAAGATCACGATATCACGATATCACGTATCACGATAAGAATATCGTATCACGTATCACATCCACTTTCCCTCTAATGCTATACACTCATGTTCTTAGTGTGTCAATGCTGTCTTACTCGGATGATTTAATCAAGTATTCACTCGCGTGTCGCGTCTCGATTTCCTATTCTCAAACAACCTTTGGATAGATATTCATCTTGTGAAAGCTTCGCTACAACGATTGTGTAATGGTACGATACACACCTCTTCTTTTGATATAAGCAGTGTGGATCCTCTGAATTTCTTCAATATTTCAACATCAAGTACTAATACTAAATATACTACTCTTCCGCATACAGTAAAGTTGTTCAAATCGTACCACAGATGAAGAAATTTCTGAACGGTCCAGTGTTGTAACGCTTTAGGAGGTTTGCAGTTAAATAATTACTAAGCACGATTGGATACATTATGTCAGGAAAGGATATAGAAGAACTTGGGTGTATCTTGTACACTATGACAACTTTACTAAAAACCTGAATGGCCATGCCTACTCAAGATCATTGAGAACTCACCTCTAGAGTTTGCTCGAGGACCTCTACATGGGGTTATGAAGACATTACAACCGTCGGAGAAGATGACAAAATCTAGGATTTGCGATCATATACAACAATGTCTAGATGAGGAAATCAATATGCAACATTTACAACAAAATGAAACTTCATGAAAAAACCATATTAGGAAATCTCAAAATTAAAGCGGTGACATTTTCCGAATGGTTAACTTTGGCTGCAGTATATGGTATCGGAACATTACAAGAAATAACAACACAAGGAACATTCACAATTAGCAGAAAAAGAGGCGTTTTTGACCGAAGTTCCAAGTCAAGTTCCAAGTATATGTTTATCGAATAGTGCTTAATGAAGGCCACGATATTTTCAGGGGGGATTAACTCAACGTCAGACACAACGTTATAATCCTTCATTCGCAAATACTGTTACGATAACAGAAGTTATACAGGGCTTTTGTGGGCATCAGTTTATCCTAAGGGCGACACGTTAGACTAGTGCCACCTTCCTTATGTGATAATATCTCAATGCACAAGAATGTCAATTTGACAACAGTGAATATTGCAGAGACTCTGTTGTGTTGTGTAATAAAACCCACACACGTAGAAGGAAGAGCCCTTATACACGCAATGGTGTGGACTAAAACTGGCCAGTAAAATCTGCGTTAAGTACGTATATAAATTATGTTAAGCGCTATTTTCACCTAATATTTAATGGACATAAATTACAAGTAGACACGGAAAGAGCCGAAAGACAAAAATAGCTTTCGGGGAATATCTCAACGATCGAAATTAATTGTGCCTTTGAAGCTATGACAATTCACTCACGGTCCTTGAGAACCTTGGATATCAATACTAGACTGCTTCAAATGATGCAAAGAGATTTCGAAGGAGCAAAGATAACTGTATATTGACAACAGTAATAGGAGAAACTAGAAACGGGGAAGTATAACAAGGAAGTAGTTACAAAGCCTTAATATGGCCACTTTTTCCCCTACTAACACGGCAGGTGTGCACCATTCAATTCGGAAGTAGCTCCAAGTCCAGGTGGGAAATGTTCTAAGCATGAACCCAGTCGGTGGAGGTTGGTGTGTGAAAGAGGATATGCGAAATCCACCATCCACACAGCTACCATTGGCTTCAGCCGGATAAGCTTACTTATCTATAGACAAAAAGTGATTGCAAGGTAGGATTGTGAAAGAGACACATGTAAGTGTAAAAGAGCCGATATGAAGTATTCAAGGTAGTCTGCATTTTGCCAAGAGAGTTCATTTACTAATGGCAGATCGGAAGACAATCTGATTTAGATGATGGCGAACAACAGTGGTAGACATCCAATATTTCTTTAACAACGCCAAAAATGATGATCCAATCTCTTATGATTATTATTTTGTAATACCGTTCCAGCCTTATAGACCTAACAAAATGAACATGAAGACGATCTTGATGAAACTTTAAAAGAAGTTGTATGGACAAGGTATAAAACATGAAGGTGGTTCAACAGCAGATGACAGACTCCATGGATTCTGCCATCTGCAAGGACACTAAACATTGTGTAACTACCGTTTAGTTTTCGAATCTCTTAAAAAGAAGCAAAGTTTAACTCTCTTAATATAGAACGATGTTTCGATATGCGATACATGGAAAGACTCCATGTACATTTTTATCCAGGAGGGGCGAGAGAATGAAAGCTCTACTACACTTCGATCCCTGTCGGTTTCTACTTATTGCTCTAGGTTTTATACGACATAAGGACAATCAATGCTTCTGCTAAGCACCTTGTTCCTTTGCGAATGTACCAAGCTGCTTTTCAGTCATAAGGCTACGAAGCGTAACAATAATCCGTTACACATATGGTCTTAAACAAGTTCACATGCAGGTTATTGGCCTGAAACTCTAATAGATGTTTTTTAGGTAACTAGAAACGCGTTTACTTTGTAGACCCAGGCCCGCTCCTCTTAGCCTGTGAGACAAGTCCGGCCGATGAATTTATAAAGCTAGCGGTTTAAAAAACTGTTTCGCGATACTAAGTAGTTAAACTGGCCCGGTAGAAAAGGTGTAGAACAGAGATATCAACAAATTATCAATTGACAAAATTTTTTTGTACTCAGATTACGTTAGCATATTTTCAGTTAAGGGCAACTAAAATACATAAATCTTCCTAGGCTCACTTCCCACATCTTGGAGCAGAAGCTCTAAATTTTTTCCCTTAGTAATAGTGTTCGAGTACTTGCTAGTGTCGGTGCCCAAAGAAGCTAATAGATGCTTCTATTAACTTTCGAATACCCTGAAAGTTAACTTGCGTCTATAAAAAATTTCAAGGCGTTTTTTGCAACCTTAACTCACTTCATCAAGATGCTATATTTATAACGCTACGTATCTATCACACTAATCTTCAGGCTATAGAACCTTAAAATCTTTCTGACCTGCACGGTTTATCTTGCACTACAGAGAGCATATCGCACAATCTTAATAAGCTTATTGGAGGATTTCAATTTCTCAATTTTCTAAACATTTTCTCACCGATGAGTTTAGTTCAGCTAAGTTCCTCTCTGTAGCAGATTAGTGCAATAACTGAATTAGCTTTTTGACATCTTTAATATCTGAGATTGAATTGTCAACAAGAAGTATTTCTGTAATCTTAATTATTAAATTAACATTTATTATCTCGCTGACTTGAATAGCGCTTGCGTGTCGTGTCCATCGACTCAAAGCTATCTACTGAAAAGCAGAAAGCTACTCCACAAAATGTACCCGATTAATCGCCAGCAGTTAAGGGTTACGAAGTGTACTGATCTTTAACACTGAACCAGACTGTCCATTGGCCTGTTATGTATGAGAGAATATCGATGGCCGTTGACCAGAGCCATCCTAGAATTACAAGTAAATTCCTTTACAAAAATAGAGGCACCAAATAGTCTGTAGAATTCTGCATAGATGATAGCTGCATATAGCGGAATAGCATGGCAAACTTCTTAGAGTATATTCCTTGCACAGTCCAGCTAAGAGCCGTTAATATGGCGAGAAGAAAGTCGAAACACACAGATATGAGCTTAGATCTATACTTCAGACTGTTTTCAGAGAATATTGTATTACCAAGTTACAAAAACATTCAGATATTTTACTAAGAGGATATGTGAAGATATGTGTTGTTCTCTTTTCAAAACGAATGCAAGCAGTTAGCATGCACTACAACTAACCAGTCATTTTAATATTTGAAAACAAGCGTGTTCAGAATAGGATTTTTCAATTGCAACTAACACCCTGTAATAGACTAAAAATTGTTGAAAAATTATTTTCATATGGCGTATCTACAAGGCTTCCGACTTTGGCTTTCGGCAGAAATAATGGTATTACTAATCGTAGATATCAGTTTGCATGCAGTACAACCGACGACAGAGTGTGAGTTGAAGTGTGAAAAATACGGCAGCACATATTGTCCTTAGGACTTGCAAATTCAAAATATTCGAATTTAAAACCAGTGACGTGCTGAACAGGAAGCCTTTAACTGAGAAAGACAGTATATCACGGTGCGCTCATAAAATATAGAAAAGAGAAAGCGCGTTAAAATGATGGATAAGTTGATGGGTCACTTGCGATAGAGCAAGCAACCCCGAGCTTTTGAAGCTTTTTGTAATATGCATCCAAAACCTCAGAAATCGCCTTAAAAAGATAACATTAGCAGAGATGTCAATTGACTTCATTGTAATAGTATTCTACAACGTATGAAAAAGATAATAATAAGAGATTAAATCGATCACTAAGTGATGCGGTGATTAAAGAAATAATTTTGAAGATGGAGTGGTATGTTTGATTTTTAATTAGCGGTTTAGGGTGCAACAGGTGTGCCAATAATTCCAGGGTTCTATTTCGAGGTGTTCGGTAAAACTAAAGGGCTTACGGCGGCTTATGTCTTTCTAAAAATATTTTGAAATTTGAAAGCAGTGGACGTCGCCATGTATTCCTTAATTCTTATTGGCTAACAGCTAGTAAGGTAATTCAACAATGAATCGGAAGCCGCAGTATCTTGTGTTATATACCTACATCTTAAAAACGAAGCAGTAATGCACTTAGAAGTACTTAACTCACATTATACAATGACGAACCACTTAAAAAACCTTGGACTTACTTCTCCCTTTAATGAGACGAGGATATCAATGTCATATAGTTTTGGGAACTACAGCGGTTTTTTTTTTTTTTTTTTTTTTTTTTTGCTTGGGCGCTTATGACTGAAATATGTTGTGATTCCAAATGTAAAAAAATACTTATTAATTTATCAATGATATTCAAGCAATTGCTATACTTCGCGTTTATATGCAACTACAATACTATTTGAGATTGCTTCCTCCTGAAAAATCTACTTAGTACCCATAACGCCACACCTTGTTCTTGATCGTTAGCTTAATAGTAACTGTTTACTCCAAGGAGTTGTGTTCTTATGGATATATTGTTTAAAGAAAGTCTCCTGTGTGTTAACACTCGAGGCTATCAAATATACATTTAATTGTAGTCCTTGCTGCTCACTAAGCCTAAGATCGAGGATCCTAGATTTAGGCATCTCCTCCGAGGATTGTAAATGTTTCCATAAACACATGTAAGCGTCGCCGAGCTAAGTCTAAAAATGTCTTCAGCTGCAGGTACGATTTGAGACCTTTCCAGTATAATGGCTGATCTAATGTGATTACACAAGTGCTTTGTTCACTTTTCTTGCACATATTTAGTGTATGCGAAAGAGTAGAATATATAGTATTAGTACTTGATGTTCAAATATTGAAGAAATAAAGAGGCGATACACTGCTTATATGAAAAGGAAAGGGGTGTATCTCACCATTAAACAATCGTTGAGGCGAAACTTTCACAAGATGAATAGCTATCCAAAGGTTGTATGATAATAGGAATTCGAGACGCGAGATGCGAGTGAAGATTTGATTAAATCTTCCGAGAAAGACAGTATTGACACACCAAGAACATGAGTGTATATCGTTAGACGGAAAAAGGATGTCAGAGTTACGAAACCTGATACGATATTCTTATCAAGACAATGCTACAGTGATCTCATTCAAGAACTTGGATATGGAGAATTTTCAAGAGACTTCAGAAATTAATGACTTTTTCTGTTCTATGAAATGTTTGACACTTAGTTACTAATCAAAGCATACAGTGAGCTTTATGCAAAGGTTGCTTTGTGATGACCAGTGTTACTAAGGTGGTAGCGAATACAGGACTGACTATACCATAAATATTTTCTACTTAACCGTGTAAGAGAAGATCTCAAAAGAACCTAAAATCGATTCTTTTTTTCACTTATCGATCAGATAACCGGTCTCCGGCCCAAAGTAAGGCTGCTCCTTTGAGGTTAGAATATAATGGGTTTCACAGCAAGTTTTACAGGATACAATCGGGAAAATATAATTAATGATAGTCGGGAACCTAGTCAATCCTACACAAATTTGTATGTAACCCCGAGTGAGCATCAAGGACGCTAATTAAATACCTATTTAATAGCCTCGAGTGTTAACACACAGGAGACTTTCTATAAATAATATATCCGTAAGAACACAATTCGTTGGATTAAACAGTTTTAATCAGGCTAAAAATCAAGAACCAAGTCAAAGCGTTATTGTTGTCAGAATAACAATTAAGAAATAGGTGGGAGCGATATGTCCTAAGTAGATTTCTTCTGCAGTAGCACTCTCAAATAAAATTGTAGTTGAATATAGACGAGAAGTATAGCTATTGCTTGAATATCATTGATAAATAATACTTGTTTTTTACATTTGGTATCCCAACATTTTTCAATTCCAAGGGCCCATCTAAAACAAACCGCTGTTCGTTCCCTAAGCTATACGTCTGTGATACCCTCGCCTTAAAAAGGCAGAAATAAATCCACGGTTTTTTACATGGTATGCCATTGTATAATGTGAGTTAGAGAGCTCTAAAAGCACTATTGCTTCGTGTTAAAACCTAGGTACACAACACAAGATTTTACAGCTTCGGATTCATTGTTAACTTCCTTTATTAGCTTTAAGCCATTAGGAATTAAGGAATAGATGCCGATGTCCACTGCTGACTTCTAAATTTCACAGCATTGTAAGAAGGGCGTAACCCGGCATAATCCGTTTAGCCTTACCGGTAACCCTCGAATTATTGGCGCGCTTGTTGCACTCTAAACCACTAATTAAATATCGAACATCTCCGCTCGTCCTCAAAATTATTTCTTTAATCACCGCATCACTTAAAGATCAATTTAATCTCTTATTATATTTTTCTTTTCACACATTGTACAAAACTATTACAATGAAGTCAACTGACATCTCTGCTAATGTTCTCTTTTTAAGGCGATTTCTGACGTAGTGGATGCATATTACAAAAAGCTTCACAAGCTCGAGGATCCTTATCCTATTGCAAGTGTCCCATCAACATGTGCATCTTTTCAACGCGCTTTCTCTGCACTGTACGTTATGAGCTCTCTGTGATATTCATTGTTTCTCAGCTAAAGATTTCTAGTTCCGCACGTCACAGGTTTTAAACTCGAATATTTCAAATTAGCAAATCCTAAGAACAATATGAGCTGCTGTACTTTTCCCTTTTCAACCCGCCCGCTCACATCGGTTGTACAGCATGCAAACTCATTCCACTCGTTTTAATGCAAGTATCATGCCGGACCTCGACATCTACTGTTATTATCTTCTTATCTAAATGCATCCTGTAGTCTACAATTAGTAATACCATTATTTCTGCAGAAAGCCACAGTCGGCAGCCTTGTAGATGAACCTTAAATCTTTTGCCATATGAAAGTAATTTTTCATCAGATTTTATTCAATTACAGCGTGTAAGTTGCAATTGAAAAATCCTAATTTCACTGCGCTTCTTATCAAATATTACTATGTCTGGTTGATTGTAGTGCATGCTAATAGATTGCATTCTTTTTTCATAAGAGAACAACACGTATATCGACATTTCTTCTTACTATAATATATGAATGTTTCTGTATCTTGGTAACACAATGTTCTCTGAAAACAGTCTGAAGTAAAGATGTATGCACATATCTATGTGCTTCGACTTTCTTCTTGCCAATGTTACGGCTCTTAGCTGGACTGTGCAACGGATGTACTCTAGGCAGTTTGCAATCATATTCCGCTATATGCAGCGATCATCTATGCAGAATTCTACAGACGAATTGGTGTCTCTATTTTTGTAAAAAAAAATTACTTGAAGATCTCGGATGATTCTGGTCAACGGCCATGGATATGCTCGCATACATACCAGGCCAAATGACAGTCCGGTTCAGTGTTAGAAATGACTACACTTCGTAAGCCTCAAATGCTGCGATTAATCGGGTACATTTTGTGGTGTAGCTTTCTGCTCATGAGAAGATACTTTGAGGCCATGGACACGACACGCAAACTCTATTCACGTCAGCTGAATAAGTAGTGTAGAATTTAATAAATATGATTACAGAAATTCTTCTTGTTGATCATTCCGTCTCAGATATGAAATGTGTCAAAAACGTAATACAGTTGGTGAACTAATCTCCTACAGAGGGGAAGCTTAGCAGAACTTTACTCACAGGAGATAAAATGTCTAGAAGATCGAGAAATTCAAATCCTCCAATAAGCTCATTAAAAGTGTGGGACATGGCAGTCTGTAGTGCAAAATGAACCGTGCGAGGGAGAAAGGTTCTATAGCCTGAAGATTAGTGTGATAGATACGTTGCGTTTTCAATATAGACACTTGATGAAGTTAGTCAAAGTTGCAAAAGACGCTTCGACATTTTTTTATACACGCAAGTGTAACTTTCAGGGTAAGCGAAAGTTAATTGCAGTATCTATTACTTTCTCTGGGCACCGCGACGAGCAAGTACTTGAACACTATTCCTATGGGAGAAAATTGAGGGCTTCTGCTCTAAGTTGTGAAAAGTGAGCCTAGGAAGTTTTATATCTTTCAGGTGTACTTAACTGAAAATCTCCCAATGTGACCTAAATATCAAAACAAATTCTGTCAATTGACAATTTTGTTGATGTCTGTGTTCTACACCTGTTATACCAGGCCTGTATAACTACTTTGTATCGCGAATCATTCTTTAAACCGCTAGCTTTATAAATTCATCTGCCGGTCTTGTCTCACAGCCAAGAGAAGTGTGCCTGGGTCTACAAGGTAATCTTGTACTTAATTACCTAAAAATATGCTATTAGATATTCACGCCAATAACCTGCATGTGATTCTTTTACAAGCTTACGACCACAAGTGTAATATAACTGTTACGGAAAATTATTAAGCTTCGTTTCCTTTTGACTGAAAACCAGCATGGTACAGTCGCAAATGTACAAGATGCTGAGCAGTACGCATTGATTGTCCTTATGTCGTATAAAACCTACGGCAATAAGTTGAAAGCGACAGGGAATGACGTGTACTGCAGCTTTCATTCTTACGATCCCTCTTGGATAAAAATGTACATCAAATCTTTGCTTGTACCCCATATCGAAACATTGTTTTTTATTATCGTTAAACTTTGCTTCCTTTTAGTAGATTTGAAAACTAAACGACACCTACACAATTTTTAGTGTCCTTGCAGATGTCAGATTCATTGGAGTCAATCGGTTGCTGTAGAACATCTTAACATATAAACAATAAAACAATAAACAATTGTTATAAACGTCAATTGAATGGTACTGTGGTATGCGAATGTTATATCTAAATGATTTGGTTTAACTCGTTAGATTTGTCCTGCTAAAGTACTATTATTATTATTATTATTATTAATATACTTATTTAATAATAGTCTCTATAATGATTAACTGATGCCCACAAAAGTCCTGTAGAAATTCTGTTATCGTAACAGTACTTGGGAATGAAGGATTAATCTTGCTAACGTTGTGTTAACGTTGAGTTAATCCCCAAGAAATTTTCCTGGCCTACATTAAGCATGGTTCGATAATCATATCACTTGGATCTTCGCTCAAGAAAGCCTTTTTTTCTGTGAATTGTGAATGTTCCCTGAGTTGTTAATTTCTTGTAATCCTGTGATAGCGTATTAGCCTCCATGGCTTCCATCTGCAGAGTATAGTGATGTGCAAATTTTTCATAGAAAAGATGACCAGCTGCGTGAGAAAACGGAAGCAATAATTTAATTAAATACAAATGATGTTTCTAGTCCTCTGTTCAATCTAGTTCCTTTGGAACGTCCGAGAACTTGCCCCCACACATTCAAGCACTAATGATCTCTTCTAGTGCAATCGTTAGTGCTTAGTTAGTGCTTTTTAGAACACCAACTCCCAACATTAGTGCTTCAATAGTTTGGACGCTAGCAACAAAAAACTTTGGGGGGGGCCACTTCAAGTTAGCCCCCCTCCCAGAAAGCACTAACTATTAAGTCTATTGCAATCGATAGTGTATCGTTAGTGCTTCCGGAAAAAACTAATAGTTTCGTTAGTGCTTCACAATTAGTGTGACTACGACCAGTTATATGTCTGAAAATTCCCGTAAGGAATACATGGAGAATTTTTAATTGGCTCAAATTCCCGCCAAATTCAAAAGCGCTTAAGCTCTCTTCTAGTGCAATCGTTAGCGCTTCTTAAGTGCTCCAGAGAACACCAACTCCCAACATCAGTGCTTTAATAGTTTAGACCCTAGAGGCAAAAAACTTTGGGTGGCCAACTTCACGTTAGCACCCCTGAAAGCACTGATGATTAAACCTAGTGCAATCGTTAGTGCTTTCAGAAAACACTAATAGTTTCGTTGGTGCTTCACAATTAGTTGGCTAAGGCCAGTTATCTGTCTCGAAATTCCCATAAGGAATACATGGGGAATTTTTAATTGGCTCAAATTCCCGCCAAATTCAAAAGCGCTAATGGCCTCTTCTAGCCATACCGGACAACGCGAAATGGAACTCTCGAATTATTTACGCGCCTGTTGCACTCTAAACCACTAATTAAAAATCTAACATCCCCGTCCATCCTCAAAATTATTTCTTTAATTACAGCATCACTTAGAGATCGATTTAATCTCCTATTAATATCTTTTTTGAGACATTGTAGAACACTATTACAATGAAGTCAAGTGACATCTCTGCTAATGTTCTCATTTTAAGGCGATTTCTGAAGTAGTGGATGCATATTACAAAAAGCTTCACAAGCTCGGGGATGCTTGTCTTATCGTAAGTGACCCATCAACTTGTCCATCTTTTTAAAGCGCTTTCTCTTTACTATACCTCATGAGCTCACCGTGTTACTCATTCTTTCTCATTCTTGTTCCGCACGTCACTGGGTTTAAACTCGAATATTTCGAATTTGCAAGTCCTAAGAACAATATGATCTGCCGTACTTTTCCCATTTCATCCCGCCCGCTCTCGTCGGTTGTACTGCATGCAAACTGATTCGAAACTAATTCTAATGCAATCCGACCACGACATCTACTGTTATTATCTTTTTATCTAAATTCATCCTGCTTTCTACAATTAGTAATACCATTGTTTCTGCAGAAAATCACGGCATGCAGGCTTGTAGATAAATCTTAAACCTTTTGCCATATGAAATTAATTTTTTTTACAAATTTTAGAATATTACACCGTGTAAGATGAAATTGACCAATTATGATCTCACTACGCTTTTATCAAATATTACTATGTCTGGTTGTTTGTAGTGCATGATAACTACTTGCATTCGTTTTGATGAAACAACAACACGTTTCTCGATATCTTCTTTTAGTTAAATATCTGAATGTTTCTTCAGCTTCGTAAATCAGTGCTCTCTGAAAACTGTCTGAAGTATAGATCTAAGAACATATCTGTGTGTTTCATCTTACTTCTTGCCAATGTTAATGGCTCTTAGGTGGATTGTGCAAGGAATGTACTCTAGGCAGGTTGCCATAATATTCCGCTATATGTGGCAATCATCTATGCTGAATTCTACAGACGATTTGGTGATTCTATTTTTGTAAAGGAATTTACTTGGTGATCTAGGATGGCCCTCGTCCACGGTCATGGATATGCTCGCATCCCTGCCAGGCCAAATGACAGTCTGGTTCAGTGTTTGAAATGAGTACACTTCTTAAACCTGAACTGCTGGTGTTTAAACTAGTACATTTTGTGGAGTAGCTTTCTGCTCTTGAGAAGATACTTTTGAGTCGATGGACAAGAGAGGCAAGGTCTATTCACGCCAGCGAAATAAGGTAGTGTTGAATTTAATAAATAAGATTACAGAAATTCATTTTGTTGACCATTTCGAATCAGATATGAAAGGTGTCAAAAAGCTAATACAGTTGGTGCACTAAACTGTTATATAGGGGAATTTTACCAGAATTGTACTCACCCGTGAGAAAACGTTTAGAAGGTCGAGAAATACAAATTCTCCAATAAGCTTAATAAAAGTGTGCGATTTGGCATTCTGTAGCGAAAAATGAACCGTGCGAGTCAGAAAGGCTTTAAGGTTCTATAGCCTGAAGATTAGTGTGATAGATACGTAGCGTTATCAATATAGTATCTTGATGAAGTGAGTCAAGTTTGCAAAAGACGCCTCGGAATTTTTTATATATTGAAGTTTAACTTTCAGGCTATATAACTAGCAGTATCTATTCCTTTATTTGGGCACTCGAACACTATTACTAAGGGAGCCTAGGAAGTTTTATATGTTTCAGGTGTTCTTAATTGAAACTCTCCTAATGAAACCTAAGTACAAAAAAAAATTATGTCAATTGATAATTTTGTTGATGTCTATTTTGTACACCTGTTCTACCTGCCTGTATAACTACTTCGTATCGCGAATCAGTGCTTTAAACTTCTAACTTTATAAATTCATTGGCCAGACTTTTCTCACAAGCCAAGAGAAGCGGACTTGGGTTTACAAGGTAATCACCAACCTAATTACCTAGAAATCTGCTATTAGACTTAAATACCACTAACCTGCAAGTGATTCTTTTACAAGCTTACGACCATAAGTGTAATGTAACGGTTACGGAAAGTTGTTAAGCTTTGTGGCCTTCTGATTGCAAAAGAGACGGTTACATTTTCCGAACACTTAACTTTGGCTGCAGTTAAACCTGAAAGATATAAAACTTCCTAGGCTCACTTTCCACATCTTGGAGCAGAATCAAAGAATTATCTTTCTTCGTAATAGAGTTCGAGCACTTCCTCGTCTCGGTGCCCAAAGAAAGCCATAGACATTGCTATTAACTTTCGATTAGCCTGAAATTTAAACTTGCGTGTATGAAAGATTTCGGGGCGTCTTTTGCAACCTTGACTCACTTCATCAAGCTGTTATATTGATAACGCTACGTATCTATCACACTAATCGTAAGGCTATAGAACCTTAAAGTCTTTCTGACTCTTGCATTACAGACTGCCAAATTGCACACTCTTATTAAACTTATTTTAGGATTTGAATTTCTCTTTCTTCTAAACGTATTTTTGATAGCTGATATCTATACATTTTTCATTCAGGTAACTTTTGAGGCATTTTTCGTTCAACAATGATATGTGTGGATTTTGTTTTGACTTACTGCCTCGCATTCCGTCATATAGCTGTGTTATTTACTTGTTACGAACCGTTCCAGGAACACTTCATCGATCCTGGGGTCCGGGTGATTTATTTCATCATTGTTTTTTTTATTATTATTGTAGTATCGAATTATAAAGAATACAGGAACATGTAATATGATTTGGAATCTGCCGTGCTAATTGAACATTACTACAAATTGCGCTAATCTTATGAACACGCCAGTTCATGGTTTCGCCCTCCGTAGTCTAGTGGAAGCGGAACAAATTCTAATTAGTAGGTCAAGTACTTGACTTTCTCATATGTTCTTTAGGCAATTACGGCTCAAAACGTATGGATGATGATGGATGAATTGGTAGAATGAAGGCAGTGTACGAAAACGGACTAATCCAAAAACTCCCACGCTCACGATGTTTGTCCACCACAAAGCTCACATAACACGAGGAGGGATAGATCCGACGACCTCTAGCACCAGATGTGAATGCTTTACGTACTGAGCCACCATTGGCCTTCGTCAAGCATCTGTTCGCATTCTACGCAGACTGGCCATAATAACTAGTATTTCTTCGATTTTTTCTGTACTTAAGATTGTAAGCTATGTACCACCAGACATGTCAACTCTGACGCGAAGTCGTAGCAGTTGTAGTAGTAGAAGTAGTAATAATAATAATAATAATAATAATAATAATAATAATAATAATAATAATAATAATAATAATAATAATAGCAGTAACAGTAGTAGTAATAATAAGAGTAGTAGAAGTACAGTACTTTACACTCATGAATAAAGAGTAAATTTCCCAAACATATTACGATTAACAGAGGTTGCCAACATTAGTTTCCGATCCGTCTTTTTCAGTGCTCGACCCGTTTCGGCCCGAAATGTGTCCGGCCCGGTCAGAGCCCGGCTCCAGATTCTTGCCGGGCCGGGCCGAGTCGAGCCGGGCACAGAATTCAGAACCATTTGATTCGGGCCGGGCCGTCTTCTAGCGTGGGTTTGCAGGGCTCTCATGGCAGTCTGTAGTGCAAGATAAACCGTGCGAATGAGAAAGACTTTAAGGATCTATGGCCTGAAGATTAGTGTGATAGATACGCTACGTTATCCATATAGCATCTTGATGAAGTGAATCAAGGTTGCAAAAGACGCCTCGAAATTTTTTATAGACGCCAGTTTAACTTTCAGGCTAATCGAAAGTTAATAGTAGTATCTATTACTTTCTTTGGGCATCATGACGAGCAAGAACTCGAACACTATTACTAAGGGAGAAAATTCAGGGCTTCTGCTTCATACTTGCACCATAGAGTGCATTATCGAACACTCTTATTAAGCTTATGGACTATTTGAATTTCTAAACTTCTCAACGTCTTCTCACCGGTAAGTAAATTCTGGTAAGCTGAATTTCTTTACTAGCTCTAGGCCAATAGGAATTAAGGAATAAAGGGCGACGTCCACTTGTGATTTCTAAATTTCACAGCATTTTTCGATTGAATTAAACTGCCATAAGCTTTTTAGCCTTACCGGACACCGTGAAATAGAACCCTCGAATTATTGGCACGTCTGTTGAACCCTAAACCACTAAGGTAAAGTAAAGAGAAAGCGCGTTAAAATGATGTTCAAATTGATGGGTAACTTGCGATATGACAGGCATCCCCGATCTGGTGAAGCTTTTTGTGTTATGCATCTACAACGTCAGGAATTGCCTTAAAATGAGAACATTAACAGAGATGTCACGTGACTTCATTGGAATAGTATTCTACTATGTATGAAAAAAGATAATAATATGGGATTAAATCGATTTGTAAGTGATGCGGTGATTAAAGAAATAATTTTGAGGATGGACTGGAATCTTCGATTTTTAATTAGTGGTTTAGGGTGCAACAGGCGTTCCAATAATTCGAGGGTCCTATTTTGAGGTGTCTGGTAGGGCTAAACGGCTTATGCCGGTTTATGTACTTGTTACAATGCTGTGAAAATCTAAAATCAGCAGTGGACATAAGCATGTATTCCTTAATTCGTTTTGGCTTAGAGCTAATAAAAAAAATCAACAATGAATCTTAAAAACGTAGCAGTAGTGCTTTTAGAGCTACTTAACTAACATCATACAATGGCGTACCATTTAAAATCCGTGGATTTACTTCTCCCTTTTATAAGACAAGGGTATCACATTCATATAGTATTGGGAAGGTACAGCAGTTTTTTTAAGTGGGCCCCTGGGATTGAAAAATTTTGTGATACCAATTGTAAAAAACATTATCAAATTTATCAATGATAATCAAGCAATTGCTATACTTCCTGTTTATATGCAACTATAATACTATTTCAGAGTGCTTCCTGCTGAAGAAATCTACTTAGCAGTCACAACGCTCTCACCTTGTTCTTGATCGTTAGCCTGATAGAAACTGTTTAATCCAAAGAGTTGTGTTCTTACAGAGTTGTGTAGGATTCACTAGGTTCCGGTCTATCATTAATATTATTTTTACGATTGCATAATGAAAAAACTGGCTATTAAACCCATTATATTCTAACACCCGAAGAAACCTTACTTTGTGTCTTACACTGGTGATCTGATGGATGAGACAAATAACAAATCGATTTTAGTTTCCTTTGAGATATTCCCTTAGACGGTTAGGTGGAAATTATTTACGGTATAGTTAGGTCTGTGTTCGCTACCAACTTAGTAACACTGGTCATCACAAAGGAACCAAACTGTGGGTTAATCAAATAATCTTTTCATATAATCTCACTGTATGCTTTGATTAGTAACAAAATGCCACACATTTTATAGAGAAGAAAAAGTCATTTATTTCAGATGTCCCTTGATGAAAATTCTTCATATCCAAGTTTTTGAATGAAAAAGTAATATTATGTCACGGTAGCATCGTCTTGATAAGAATATCGTATCACATCTCTTCACTCTGACATGCACTTTCCCTCTAATGCTATACACTCGTGTTCTTGGTGTATCAATGCTGTTTTACTCGGAAGATTTAATCAAGTCTTCACTCCTGTGTCGCGTCTCGATTTCCTATTCCCAAACAACGTTTGGATAGCTATTCATCTTGTGAAAGCTTCGGCATAACGATTGTCTAATGGTGACATACAGAACCTCTTGTTTTGATATAAGCAGTGTAGTGCGTCAGTATTTCGACATCAAGTACTAATACTATATATTCTCTTCTTCTGCATACAGTAAATAACTGCAAGAAAAGTGAACAATCCACACGCGTTATGATATTACATCGTCCGTTATACTGGTAAGGTGTTCAAATCGTACCTCAGCTGAAGAAATTTCTGAACGGTCCAAAGTTCTACCCTCTTTAGGAGGTTATCGTGTTAAGTAATTTCTAGTCACGATTGAATACATTGTCAGAAAATGGTATAGAAAAACTTTGGTGTATCCTGTACACTATGACAACTTTAGTGAAAAAGCTGAATGGACATGCCTACTCAAAATCATTGAGAACGCACTTCTAGACTTTGCCCTGAGGACTCCACATGTCGTTATGATGACATTTTCAACCGTCGGAGGAGATGACAAAATCTAGTATCTGCGATCTTATTCAACAACCTTTGGATGACAAAATCAATATGCAACATTTACAAGAAAATGATACTGCATGACCGAAACCATACTAGGAAATCCAAAATTAGGACGGTGACATTTTCCCAACCTTTATCTTTGGCTGCAGTATATAGAGAAGGTCATAATCGCATTGCAATCGTAAGTGACTAGATTGAACAGGGTTCAAGAAACTCATTTGAAGACAATTAAATAAATGCTTCCGTTTTCTCACGCAGCTGGTCATCTTTTCTATGAAAAATTTGCACATCACTATACTCAGATGGAAGCCCTGGAGGCAAATACGGTATCAGAGAATTACAAGAAATTAACAACTCAAGGAACATTCACATTTCGCAGAAAAGGAGTCATTCTTGAGCGAAGTTCCAACTGATATGATTATCGTACAGTGCTTAATGAAGGCCACGAAATTTTCTCGGGGATTAACTCAACGTCAGACACAACGTTAGAAAAATTAATCCTTGATTCCCAAATACTGTTACGATAACAGAAGTTCTACAAGACTTTTGTGGGCATCAGTTTATCATCAGAGCGACACGAGCTAATGCCACCTTCCGTGATAGTCTCAATGCGCAAGAATGTTAATTCGTCTGCGGTAAATATTGCAGTCTCCCTTGTCTTCTGTTTTAAAACCCACACGCAAAAGGGAGAAGCCTTCTACACGCAATGGTGTGGACTAAAAATAGCAACTCAAAGCTGCGTTAAGTACGTCTCTATTTTCACCATATATTTTATGGATTAAAATTACAATTTAATTGCCTGTGTGGAGAAGGAAACATGTTCTTCCTGTTATAAGCCATATCAGTAGTAGTTACAAAGCTTCAATATGTCTACTTTTTCCATTACGGCAAGTGTGCACCATTCATTCGGAAGTAGCTCCAAGTCCAGGAGCGAAATGGTCCAAGCATGAACCCAATGGAATGAGGTTGGTGTGTGAAAGAGGATATGCGAATTCCAGGACCCACACAGCTACCATCGGCTCAAGCCGGATAGCGAACTTACCTGTAGATGAAAAGTGACTGCTACATCGGATTGTGAACGAACCACATGTAAGTTTAAAAGGGCCAATATAAAGTCTTCAAGGTTTTCTGCATTCTGCCCAGATAGTTCATTTACAAATGGAAGATCGGAAGACAATCTGATTTAGATGCTGACGAACAACAGTTGTAGAAAACCAATATGTCATTGACAACGGCTTAATTGTTGATCCAATCAGTTATGATTATTATTTCGTAACAACGTCCCCGCCTGATATACCTAAAAAAAATGGACACGAAGGCGATCTTGATGAAACTTTAAATTAAAAGGTAAGGACTAGGAAAAAAATAATGTAGCTGGTTATTGTTTAGTTTACATATTTTGGAATCCTTTAGCACGAGCTGCTTTTGTACCCGAAGAGAAAACGAAACTGTAGCAGAACACATTTAAGTTAACGAGCAAAAACCAGTTCATTTAGATATCACATTCGCATACTACAGTATCATTCAATTGTACGTTTATAACAATTGTTTATTGTTTGATTGTTCATATTTTAAGATGTTCAACTGCAGATGATTGACTCCGAGGATTCTGCGATCTGCAAATACACTTAAAATGATGTAACTGCCGTTTAGTTTTCGACTCTCCTACAAGGAAGTAAATTTTAACACTCTTAATAAAGAACGAAATTTGGATTTTCCGTACATGGAAAGACTCTATGAACTTTTTTATCTAAGACTGGGTCGTAAGAATGAAAGCTCTACTACACGTCTTTCACTGTTGGTATCAACTTATTGCCTATTCTTAAATATATGGTATTACGGTATTCTACTTATGGTATTCTTAAATATATTTTTAAATGTTACACCTAATCACAATTTTCCTAACAAAATCGAAACTTCTATTTACATGTGCCGTGTTGTTGCCAAATGGTTCAAGTCCATTGGTTCTGGATTTGATTCCCGGTGAGAGCTAGTGTATTTTTATCCAGCGTTAAGGTATAGGTAATAAGTAGGTGCAAAGAGAAAAGTGTTGAAACAAGCCTAACCAACCTAATAAATAATACAAAGTAATAATACAATATTACGAAACTATAGAAGAAACGTTGTTAATATTAGATATTTGCGTGTGAGAAAGTCCAACCGATGACTGTCAACTCCAAAGGTAAGAAAGTGAAACATCCAATACCAGGTTAATCAGTGGTCTCTAGGTAAACCTATCCTACTAGGAAGTGATTGAGATACCAAAAAATGTTGTAATCGCTGGGAGACATGTTAGGAGAATACATTGGGTGAGAGACTTTAATTCATGAATAGTCTGCACCTTCGTTGGTGTATTGAAGGGCGTAGGTGGTGTGTGTTTAGCACATTGGGTTCCTTTGTTGTTAGTCCCAGCTTTCTAGAGCGGATGCAGTTATTCCCGGTAGAAAATACAAAAAAATATATATACATTTCTATTACTATTAAAGTAAATAATTACACTCATTCCCTCAATGTGATACTTGTTTGTTTAATTGTATACAGAGAGCTGATCCGTGGAAAAATCGTTCATAATAATAAATAAAATAAACTCGACAAATATTCTTGTAAATAATAGGTAAAAGTTTGCGTCACACTGTTCATTTTGCTGGGCACGCCAGTGTGCCACGTTATCCGGTTGTGGCACACTGGAATATAGGGTATGGCTTTCTAATTTTTCCCAACTATTTTAACTGCTTCAATTGAAATGAATTTATAATAATAAGAGAGTGAATTTAGTCTTCTTACCCTTCGATTTAGAAATAAGGTCTGCTAGAATTGTATATATAAAAAATACTAATACTCAGAATTTTATAGAGTGGTTTGTTTTATTCGAAATGACATACTTCCTGCAACTGTTTGGGTTGGAATTATTTGAAATCAAATCTTTGAGTTTTACGACCCACGGTTATACTGGCTAGGCTAAAGGACACGGTGATGATGAGAAATGAATGCAATGGTGGAATGAAAAAAGTGGGAAAAAACGGAAGAACCCCGAGAAAACCCATGCACGTGGTGTTTCTCCACCACAAAATTCACTTGGTGCGAGCTGGGGTCGAACCAAGGATCCCATGCACCAAAGGTGAACGCTTTATCACTGAGTCACCGCGGCCCCTCTGAAATTATTTGTAGGAGAGAGTGACTACTTTTATGAAAACTTGATATCGAACACATTTGTTTAAAAATACCAGCTTTTTGTGAAATATTGCTTAATATTCAGGAAAACCTAAGTCAATAATAAAATAATAATAATAATAATAATAATAATAATAATAATAATAATAATAATTATTATTATTATTATTATTATTATTATTATTATTATTATTATTATTATTATTATTATCATTATCTTAAATTAAAAACCCTCTGGACCTAGTGCATTGGCACAATTCCACGAATCAAAAAGAATGTTTTTACTTATCATATAAGTGTAGAAGGACTTAATCCCTGTTGCTTTCAATATAAAAAGAAAGTGTCCAACTGTCAAATGATATGCTACATAAAATGCCCTATGCAACATAATGTAGTATAGAGTCATCATTCCAGGTGGTCTAAAGAACACTTTCGTTTTAGTAAGAAAGGAAGAAAATAGATAATACTGAGTTTTAACCTAGTAGGAAGTTGGCAGATTTAAGGGAAAATGCACACAGTTGTTGGATATAAAATGTAGTTCAGATTAATGGAGTAAGACACCGTAAACATTTTATTGTTTGAAATATACTGGGAGTGACCAAGCCATTATATATGGAAATATCGAAAGAGATGCGTTAATGGTTTTAGGTGCAAACTTTTTAAGAAATGAAAAAATTAAGAAAATCTCTAAAACTCTGATATCACAGATCCAAATTGACTGACTGTTAAGTAAAACTGCTAAATCTGAGTAAAGAAAAAAAAGTATTAATGACCTGTGTTAGTTTCAGACATATCATTCTCATATCAAAACTACGATAGAAGTAAATTATGAATAAAGTTGAATTCACAGTTCTGGAATACCAACAAATGATTTTGCTAGATGTAACTTTTCAGAAAACTTATTTATAAGGCTTTAGATTTATTATTATTTTTTTGTTTGTTTGCTTATTAACTTCCCCATGCCGTAAACGTCGCCAACTCCTAGTGGCTCACTTGCCTGTAAATGGCGATCGTCGATATAGCGACGCGTCGAAGGATTGCCGCTAGCGTGCCATTAGTGGCAGGGATTCGTCGAGTCGAAGCAGATATCTAGAATCGGGGGTATTGAAGTTACCACAACGTAAGAACGAGGACTTCATTTTGGTCCGCGCTCGTTTGATTTGTCACGGAGAATCGTAAAGGGATCAACATAAACTATCGCCAGTCATGTGCATGCTGTTATTATTATATATTATTTTTCCCTGACGAATTGTTATTATAAGGACAATATTTGAGCTCCGGGGGTCAAGAGTAACTCCTACCTTTACATCATGAAGTGAAAACTCTTGAGGTGGGTGCGTAAAATTGTATGAATTTAGTTGGCAACTGTCGCCGATCACTAGCAAGTGAATATGGGAGAACTATGAAAAAAGTAAATAGACGCTTGCCATTTTGTTATAAAATTACATGACGAGTGCATTTGATTTGATTCCGAACAGTTGTCTTCAAATATACACGGTTAAAGAAGCACTCTGATTAGAAATATTAAAAAGACTTCAACGATTTATCACTCTACAAGCTGTGTCTTCATAATCGCCTCCGTGGCGAATTCGGAAGAACACGCAATTAGTAATCCTAAGGTTGATGGTTCACGCCCAGCTCAGGGCACTTTCGTTTTACTTTTTTAAAAATGTTTTTAGACTCATCTTGATGCAAAGAAATTACGCATATAGGCGATTTAACGTGTTTTAGGGGAATAATTTTGTGGTTCGTTGGCGTTCCGTCCCTTCTCTTCCGGTGGTGGTATAAATTTCAAAACGGAAGTGGGGCCAATTTCTGGCTGCGGGACCGCCAATTTTTGGGGACATGTCACTAGTTGCCTATCGGTGGTCCACCGAGGCTTACGGCATGGGATTGTCCCCTCACGAGTGATGCAGATTGTAATCGACCAAGAGTGTTTTGTAAAAATGGGAAACATCTTCCGACTTCGACTTCTGAATAATCCGTTTAGGATCAAGTCGAATCAAGGCTGCGCCACGGGAAGGTAGAACAAGTGAGGCAATCGTTCCAAGCACTACGCTCGACAGCTTCCGTCTCATTCACGACTTAGACTCTTCAGGAAAAGTAACAAGTTTATTACTTGTAATTTATTCTTTGAGTCAAACTATTTTGCAATAAACCATCGTTTTGTAAGATATTTTTACGATTGTATACTATTAATTTCGAAAATTGTACTCATAATATAATTTCCCATCATGGATTTGAAAAAATCAAAGTTGGAACAAAGAAAGATCTCCGATCCACATGTCTCTTCACGTTTGATATGGAAGTCTCATTTTCATTATTGACCCTTAATTTATTTTAGTCCTAGGCAACGCGAATCGACGGGATGGCTCTAAGTGAAAACATTCATTTAGATGGTTAAGTAATCAGGAAATTTCTGCTGTTATTTCACGAAACACAACAGATCTTGAGGGAAAAAAAACAATTTTGCTTACCAGGGGGAGGGAGTAAATCATCTGCTTACGTTTGCTTAACTAGGAAGAAGGCAAAGGCGCCGATCCTGGGGGGGCCGGGCCCGCTCAAAGCTCATGTAGGCCTCCTTTGTATTTATGAATATACAATATTTGGCATTATTTGAGTGTAACTTGTCTTAAAAATCCTCATATATATATCTTCTGCATTTGAATGCCCTCCCTCCCCAAATTTAAAGAGAAATTGGCGTCCTTGGAAGATCCAGTGAAATTAATAAAAATGTGATAACGTAATACTTGAACAACTCTATCTAATGGAGGAAAGTAAATTAGTATTTAACACTTCTTTCAGTTTTAAGCATTTCAAAGATTCTCGTAATTTAGTAGCGTCCCGGATTTGCATTTTTGAAGTACGGGAACTTTATCTATACCTTAACCTGGGAATCGGTTTCGGACCATGCACTTAAGCCGCTTTGCCATAAGAGGCACAGGGAGTTTTTCTTTCGATTTCCTCAGGAATATTGCGAATGGTATAACTTTTAAAACTATGTTTAAAAAAGAATACACATCGACATAATAAGATGATAATCTGATACCTAGGAAACATATTGAATTGTTTTTAATTTGTTCTCACGCTTCCAAATCAGTACTTATGCTTTTTTTTATTCCAGCCTTTTAATATAAGCATTTCAGACTATTGTCTGTTCTAGGACGATACAATTCTAGTTCATGTATATGCTAGCTTTGGAAATACAGTAGAGTTTCGCTTATACGACATAAACAGGCAGGCAGAACGCTGGATAATTTGGATGTGTTAAGAAAAGACCTATTAAAAGTAAAACTTATGATATAATTTTACATATTACGCATCTAATAATAATGTTTTATAACAAATAACTGCACTGCACTGAATCAGGGAGGTATCCAGCTTGAGGGCCTGAGAGCTGTCTCTCTCCGAAACTCAAGCACTTTTTAATAAACTTGCCTTTACCCTTTTGAGGTTCTTTTATATCAGTTTACTAGTAGTCAGTGTCCAAACTTTGGGCAATGTGCTTTTGTCTTGTTATAATTCTAAGAACATACCATAATGCCATTATACCAGGCGCAGTGGCGTATTTAGGGGGGTGGCTTTCGGGCTTAAGCCTCCCACAAAATCTTACTTAGTATAGTAAAGTAAATGAAATACCTTGCAGAATTTTCATATTACCAGGCAAAGCCCCCCCCCCCCGAAAGTTAGCAAAGCAACTCCCGAAACAAAATCGTAAATACGCCACTCACCAGGTGGAATTAAAGAACAGTTTTAAATAGGATTAACATTTCGTTTCCGTTCTGTTTTTAACTTTAATATATTAGAACGATACACTCCATGTCTTCTTGCTATTTTTGTTATGTGATATACGTAGCAGACAGTTTTCTTTAGTTACATTTCTCTCGAAAATATTTTTAATTTTGTTTGTGCTATAATGCAGTTTCCAAAATAAACCGGTTTATAAATGAAAAGTAGGAAAAAGTTTAAGAGAGGTACAGAACTGTTGTATTATTTAACATTATTATTATTATTATTATTATTATTATTATTATTATTATTATTATTATTATTATTATTATTATTATTATTATTGATATTTAAAAACATTAGAATTATGTGCTTACGAGGATTCGTGTTGGGCCCCCTCCGAATAGAAAACCTGGATACTTGTCTGCACTGAATGATAGACGTATGAGTCAAGGTGTAGACGGGCGCGCTAGGCGATAGACTCCACAGCATGAAAATAGATTAAGACCACAACTTGCAGATCTTCTTGCCGATTGGTGCTATTTGCAATGATATATCGGATCATATGGTATGTGGAACAAAGGATGGCCGGATAAGCGACACCATGGTGTATTGGTTTTTCACGGACCTAAATCTGTAAAATGTTTGTATAAACAATTATCTTTCACTCCCTAGCTAAAGTTGTGGGTATGATCACACACCTTGCCTCATAAAGTATAGTCTATTAAAAAAAACATATTTTTTTTTAGCTAAACCTAAAGAAAAGCCAACTTCAATTTTTTTTTAATAATGGCAAACTAGTCCACTTCATCACGATAAATCACGTTTGGTGCTAAGATGTCTTTTTCTGTCCGTACACACTTCGTTGGAGACAAAATTGCTTTTTTCCCAAGAAAACAGGATGAGAGAAACTATACAACAGCATAAACAGAAAACAATAGCTATTAACAATAGTTCTCTAATCCTGGATAAATACGTCATTACAGCAAAATATCAGTAAGTTGTCCTTATTATATTGCTTCGGTTCTTATTAACATGAAAATTATAATGTTTTGTAAAACAAAAAACAAAAAAAGAAACAAAGAAAAAAGAAAAAATAAAAGAAAAAGAAATGGGATGTGATGGGATGGGATTCGATGTGGTGTCAAAATTATAAAATAACTACGACTCCGCCACTCTACCCACCGAACCACGGAGGATACATGGTGTTAGCTCCTTTTTTTAAAGAAATAATCTTCATAACCATGGTCCGTATCGCTTCGAACTTTAAGATAAGAGTTTTTCTGTTTAATTCTATATTTTCGTACGACATCATAGTTACAGAAGCTAATTTATATTTGGCAGACAATCTACACACCAGGTTTTAACCAATAAATGCAACACTTTAGTCCACTATCCAGTTCCTTGATCCAACTTCTCGATTCCCCTACTGAATTCCCTCCGCAATTGTGATCTGCTACTGAAAAAATCCCAAGAAATCATCGTTGCCAGTATACACAAAACCGAGCATAATTTTGTTTTTTGCTTATATTTTTATTATTTTATTATATTTTTTGGAAATATCTCCTTAGATGAATTGCTTTCTATTATCTCCACATACTAATAACTGAATTTTACCCATAAACGTAAGGAAAATGGAATAAATGCGAAAAATCTTGAGTTACAGTATACGCGCAACTTTTTTGCGCATGGGAGTACATGATTGATCGCCAGCATTTGAGGCTTCCGAAGTGTACTCTTCTCTAACAATGAACCAGACTGTCATTTGCCTGGTATGTTTGTGAACATATCCATGGCCATTGACCAGAGGCATCCTAGATCAAAAAGTAAATTCCTTTAAAAAATAGAAGCACCAAATCTTCTGTAAAATTCTGTTTAGGTGTTCTCTGCATATAGCGGAATATCATGGGAAACTGCCTAGAGTACATTCCTTAGTAGAGCCGTTAACATTAGCAAGAAGAAAGTCGAAATACGTATATATGTGCTTAGATCTATACTTCAGACTGTTTTCAGAAAACATAGAATTAATAAGACACCGAAACGTTCATATATCATTTTACTAAGAGGAGATGTCGAGATACGTGTTGTTGTCTTATCAAATGAATGCAAGCAATTAGCATGCACTAAAACCAACCATACATAGTAATATTTGATAAGAAGCTTAATGAGATTTTTATTTTTCAATTGCAACTCACATGCTGTAATAGACTAAAATCTGTTGAATTATGGCCTTCATATGGCAGAGGAATTAAGATTTATCTACAAGACTGCCGACTGTGGCTTTCTGCATATATAATGGTAATACTAATTAAAAATATCACGATGCATTTAGATAAAAAAATAAATTCAGTATATGTCTAGGTCGTGCATGATACTTGGATTACAACGAGTGGAATCAGTTTGCTTACAGTACAACCGACGTTAGACGGTGGGTTGAAATGGGAAAAGTACGGAAGATCATATTGTCCTTAGGACTTGCAAATTCGAAATATTCGAGTTTAAAACCAGTGACGTGTGGAACAAGAAGTCTTTAGCTGAGAAAGACTGAATATCACGGTGAGCTCATAAGGTGTAGTAAAGAGAAAGCACGTTAAAATGATGGACAAGTTGGTGGGTCTCTTGCGATAGGGCAGACATCCCCGCGCTTGTAAAGCTTTTTGTAATATGCATCTGCAACACCAGAAATCACCGCAAAATGAGAACCTTAGCACAGATGTCGCTTGACTTCATTGTAATAGTATTATACAATATCTAAAAACAGATATTTATTAGATATTAAACCGATCTCTAAGTGATGCGGTGATTAAAAAATTAATTAAGAACATGGACGGGGAAGTTTGATTTTTAATTACTTGTTTAGGGTGCAACAGGTGTCCCATAATTTGAGGGTTTTATTTCGAGGTGTCCGCTAACTTATGGCGGCTTATGTCCTTCTTACAATGCTGTATAAATCAGAAATCAGAAGTGGACATCAGCATGTAAACCTTAATTCGTATTAGCTCAGAGCTATTTAAAAAAATTCAACAATGAATCGGAATCAGCAGTACCTTGTGTTGTGTACGTAGGTCTTAAAAACGAAACAGTAGTGCTTTTATAGCTCTTTAACACACATTATAAAATGGCGTACCATTTCAAAAACTGTGGATTTTAGTCTAACTTTAATAAGACGAGGGTATTAGAATCATATAGCTTTGGGAACGTTCAGAGGTTCGTTTAGGTGGTCCCTTGTGGTGTAAAATGTTGTGATACCAAACGTAAAGAACATGTGTTAATTTATCAATAATAATCAAGCAATTGCTATACTTCCCGTTTATAAAGACTACAATACTTTTTGAGAGTGCTTCCTGCTGAAGAAATCTACTTAACACCCATAACGCTCTCACCTTGATCGTTAGCCTGATTGAAACTATTTAATCCAAAGAGTTGTGTTCTTACGGATATATTAAACAAAGTTTCCTGTGTGCTAACACACGAGACTATCAAATATGCATTCAATTAGCGTCATTGCTGCTCACTAGAACTTACAAAGGGTTGTGTAGGATTCAGCAGGTTCCGGCCTAACATTATTAATATTTTCCCGAATGCTTAATAAAAACTTTCTACGAAACCTCCGAAGCAGTCTTACTTTGGATCGGAGACCGGTGATCTGATCGATGAAACAAAAAGAGAAACGATTTTAGGTTATTTTGAGATCTTCCCTTAGACGGTAAGGTGGAAAATATTAATGGTATAGTCTGTCCAGTGTTCGGTACAAACTTAGTAACACTCGACATCACAAAGCCACCAATCAGTGGGCTAATCAAATAATCTTTCCATATAAGCTCACTGTACTTTTTGATTACTAACTAAATGCCACAAATTTCAAGAGCAGAAAAAGCCATTTATTTCACATGTCTCTTTTTGAAAATTCTCCATATCCAAGTCCTCTAATTCAAAAGTAATCTTATTTCACGGTAGCATTGTCTTGATAAGAATATCGTATCTCATTTCTTCATTCTGTCATCCACTTTCCCTCTAATGCTATACACTCATTTTCTTGGTGTGTCAGTGCTGTCCTCATCCTCAATCCCATCTCGCGTCTCGATTTCATACTCTCAAACAACGTTCGGATAGCTATTCATCTTGTGAGAGGTTCGCCACAACGGTTATGTAATGATGAGATACACACATATCTTTTCCATATAAGCAGTGTATAACCTGTTTATTTCTTCATTATTTCAGCATCAAGTACTAATACTATATATTCAACTCTTCCGCATACAGTAAATAAGTGCAACAAAAGTGAACAAAGCACTTGTGTAATCACTTTAGATCAGCCATCGTACTGGAAAGGTCTCAAATCATACCTGCAGCTCAAGAAATTACTTAACTGTCACAAGTTGTACCCTTATGAGGTGTCCACTTAAGTAGTTTCTAGGCATGATTGGATACATTATGTCAGGAAATGGTAGAGAAGAACTTTCGGGTATCCTGTACACTATGACAACATAAGTGAAAATTTTGAATGTCTACTCAACATCATTGAGAACTAACTTCTAGACTTTGCTCGCGAGCCTTGCATGTGTTTATGAAAACATTTACAACCGTCGGAGGAGATACTAAATCTAGGATCTTGGATCCTATTGAACATTGTCTGAATGAGGAAATCAATATGCAACATTTACAAGAAAATGAAATTGCTTGACAAAAACCATATTACCAAACCTCAAAATTAAGACGGTGACCTTATCCGAACGGTAAACTTTGGCTGCAGTATATAGAGAAGGTCATAATCGTATTGGAATTCATCCAAAGGGACTAGATTGAAAAGGGGACTAGAAACATTATTTGAAGGCTATTAAATTAATGCTTCCATAAATTAATGCAGCTGGTCATCTTTTCTATGAAAAATTTAAACATCACTATACTCAACAAATGGAAGCCCTGGAGGCAAATACGGTATCAGAAGATTAAACAAATTAACAACTCAAGCAACCTTCACCATTCGGCCACGAAATTTTCTGGAGGACTAACTCAACGTCAGACACAACGTTAGAAAGATTAAAAAATCATTTCAAAATACTGTTACGATAACAGAAGTTCTAAAGTAATTTTGACGAGACACTTGTCATCTCAGGGGCACGTTGAGCTAATGCCATCTTCCTTGTGTGATAATATTTTCAACTTATATCTTATGGATATATATTACCATTAGACACGGAAAGTGACGAAAGATTAAAAAAAAACAGACTACATGCACTACAACTAACCATACATAGTAATATTGGATAAGAAGCTTAGTGAGATTAGGATTTTTCAATTGCAAATCACATACTGTAATAGACTATAATCTGGTGAATTATGACCTTCGTATAGCAGAAGTACTAACATTTATCTACAAGGTTTCCGACTGTGGGATTCTACACAAATAATGGTATTACTAATTATAGATATCACGATGCATTTAGATAAAAAGATAAATACAATAGGTGTCGAGATCCGCCATGATACTTGCATTTGAAAGTGTGGAAACGGTTTCCATGCAGTACAACCGACGAGAGCGGGCGGGTTGAAATGGGGAAAGTACAGCAGGTCATATTGCTCTTAGGACTTGAAAACTTGAAATATTCGTGTTCAAACCCTGTGACGTGCGGAACAAGAAGTCTTTAGCTGAGAAAGAATGAATATCTCGGTGAGATCAAACGTATAGTAAACAGAAAGAGCGTAAAAATGATGGACAAGTTGATGGGTCACTTGCGATAGGACAAGCAACCACGAGCTTGCGAAGCTTTTTGTAATATGCATCCACTACGTGAGAAACCGCCTTGAATTGAGAAAAATAGCACAGATGTCACTTGACTTTTTGTAAAAGTGTTTTGCAATTTCTGAAAAGAGATATTAAAAAGAGATTAAATCGATCTCTAAATGATGCGGTGATTAAAGAAATAATTTTGAGGTTGGACGTGGATGTTCGATTTTTAATTTGTGGTTTAGGGTGCAACAGACGCGCCAATAATACGAGGGTTCCACTATTGCGTAACAGTATTTCGGAATCAAGGATTAATTTTGCTAAAGTTGTGTCTGACGTTGAGTTAATCCCCGAGAAAATTTCGTGCCCGGAATTAGGAACTGTTCAATAATCATATCAATTGCATCTACGCACAAGAAGGACTCTTTTTCTGCGAATTGAGAATGTTACTCGAGTTGTTAATTTCTTGTAATTCTCTGATACTGTATTTGCATCCAGGGCTTCCATCTGAGTATAGTGATGTGGAAATTTTTCATAGAAAACATGACCAGCTGCGTGAGAAAACGAAAGCATTAATGTAATTGCCTTCAATGAAGTTCTTGTCCCCTGTTCAATCTAGTCACTTACGATTGTAATACGATTATGACCTTCTCTATATACTGCAGCCAAAGTTAAAGGATCAGAAAATGTAACCGTCCTAATTTTGGGATTTCCTAATATAGTTTTGATCATGCTGTTTCATTTTTTTGTAAAAGTTGCATATTGATTTTGTCATCCAGACGTTGTTGAATAAGATCGCAGATTCTAGATATTGTCATATCCTCCGACGGTAGCAAATGTCTTCATAACCAGATGTAGAGGGCGCCGAACAAAGTCTACAAGTGAGTTCTCAATGATCTTGAGTAGGCATGGCCAATCAGCTTTTTCACTAAAGTTGTCATAGTGTACAGGATACACCAACGTTCTTCTATACCATTTCTTGACATAGTGCATTCAATCGTGACTAGAAATTACCTAACTGGAAACCTCCTAAAGGGGGTGCAACTTGTGACCGTTCGGAAATTTCTTCAGCTGAGGTACGATTTGAACATCTTACCAGTATAATGGATGATCTAATATCATAACGCATGTGGATTGTTCACTTTTCTTGCAGTTATTTACTGTATGCAGAAGGGTAGAATATATAGTACTGTATTAGTACTTGATGTTGAAATACTGATGCACTACACTGCTTATATCAAAAGGAGAGGTGTGTATCTGACCATTATACAATCGTTGTAGCGAAGCTTCAAAAGATGAATAGCTATCCAAAGGTTGTTTGAGAATAGGAATTCGACACGCGAGATACTATTGAGGATTTGATTAAATCTTCCCAGTATGAAAACATTGACACACCAAGAACATGAGTGTATAGCATTAGAGGGAAAGTGGATGTTGGAGTAAAGAAATGTGATACGATATTCTTATCAAGACAATGCTACCGTGATATAATATTACTTTTACATTCAAGAACTTCGATATAGAGAATTTTCAACAACAGACATCTGAAATAAATAACCTTTTCTTCTCTATGAAATGTGTAACTTTACTTACTAAAAAAGCATACAATGGGATTATTTGATTAGCCCAGAGTTTGGTTGCTTTTGTGATGACGAGTGTTACTAATTTGGTAGCGAACACAGGACTTCCATAATTTTTTTCTACCTAATCGTCTAAGTGAAGATCTCAAAAAACCTAAAATCGATTCTATATTTGTCACATCGATCAGATCACCAGTCTCAGTCCCAAAGTAATTCTGCTTCGGAAGTTAGAACATAATGAGTTCCATATCAAGTTGTTATCATTATGCAATCGTGAAAATATTATTAATGACAGTCCGCAACCAAGTGAATACTACACAACTCTGTATGTAAGCCCTAGTAAGTAGAAGGACGCTAATTAAATCCATACTTGATAGCCTCGAGTTTTAACACACAAGAGAATTTATATAAATATTGTATACGTAAGAACACAAATCTTTTGATTAAAAAGTTTCCATCAGGCTCACGATCAAGAACAAGGTGAGAGCGTTATGGGAGCTAAGTAGATTTCTTCAGCAGGAAGCACTCTCAAATAGTATTGTAGTTGCATATAAACGGGAAGTATAGCAATTCTTGATAAATTAATACTTATGTTTTTTACATTTGGTATCACATCATTTTTCAATCCCAAGGGACACCTAAAAATAACCGCTGTACGATTCAAAAGCTATATGATTGTGATACCCTCGTCTTATTAAAGGGAGAAGTAAATCCACGGTTTTTTAAATGGTAGGCCATTGTATAATGATAGCTAAGTTGCTCTAAAAGAACTGCTGCTTCGTTTTTAAGAACTATGTACTCATCGCAAGATATTGCGCCCTCCGATTGTTTGTTGAATTTCTTTAATAGCTCTAAGCCAATAGGAATTAAGGAATACATGGCGACGTCCATTGCTGATTTCTAAATTTCACAAAATTTTTAGACTGACATAGGGCTCCATTAGGCCTTTAGCTTTACCGGACACTTCGAAATAAAACTCTCGAATTATTGTCACGCCTGTTGCACCCTGAACCACTAATTAAAAATCGAAGATCCCCGTCCATCCTCAATATTATTTCTTTAATCGCCGCATCACTTAAAGATCGATTTCAACTCTAATTATTATCTTTATTCATACACTGTAGATTCCTATTACAATGAAGTCACGTGACATTTCTGCTAACGTTCTCATTTTAGTGTGATTTCTGGTGTTGCAGATTAAAAGCTTCACAAGCTCGAGGATGTCTGCCCAGTCGCAAGTAACCCATCAACATGTCCACCATTTTAACGCGCTTTCTCTTTACTATACCTTACGAGCTCACCGTGATATTCAGTGTTTCTCAGCTAAAGACCTCTTGTTCCCCACGTCACTGGTTTTAAACCCGAATATTTTGAATTTCCAAGTCTTAAGGACAATATGTGCTGTCGTACTTTTCCCACATCAACGCACGTTCTCTCGTCGTTTGTACTCCATGCAAACTGATTCCACTAGTTCTAATACAAGTATCATGGCGGATCTCGACATGTACTGTTATTATCTTTTTATCTAAATGCAACCTGATATCTACAAATAGTAATACTATAATTTCTGCAGAAAACCACAGTCGGCAACCTTGTAGATAAACCTTAAATCATTTGCCATATGAAAGTAATTTTTCATCAAATTTTAGAGTATTACAGCGTGTAAGTTGCAATTGAAAAATCCTAATCGCACTACGATTCTTATCAAATATTACTATGTATGGTTGGTTGTAGTGCATGCTAACTGATTGCATTCGTTATGATAAGAGAACAACACGTATTTCGACATTTCCTCTTAATGAAATATCTGAATCTTTCTATAACTTGGTAAACCAATGTTCTCTGAAAAGAGTCTGAAGATAAGATCTAAGCACATATCTGTGTCTTTCGACTTTCATCTTACCAATGTTAACTGCTCTTAGCTGGACTGTGCAAGGAATGTACTCTAGGCAGTTTGACATGATATTCCACTATATGCAGCTATTATCTATGCAAAATTCTACAGACGTTAGCATCCTAACGAAGTGAGTCAAAGTTGCAAAAGACGCATCGAAATTTTTTATAGACGCAAGTTTAACTCTCAGGCTAATCGAAAGTTAATAACATTATCTATTACTTTCTTTGGCTACCGAGACGAGCAAGTACTTGAACACTGTTACTAAGGGAGGAAATTCAGGGCTCCTACTCCAAGATGTGGAAAGTGACCCTAGGAATTTTATATCTTTCAGGTGTACTAAGTGAATATCTCCAAATGTGACCTGACTACAAAAACAAAAAAAAAATTCTGTCAATTGATAATTTTGTTGATGTCTGTGTTCTACACCTCTTCTGCCAGGCCTGTATAATTTTTTTGTTTCGCAAATCACTGCTTTAAACCGCCAGCATTATAGATTCATCATCCGGTCTTTTCTCACAGGCCAAGAGAAGCGGGCCTATGTCTACAAGGTAATCACGTACCTAATACCCTAAAAATCTCCTAATAGAGTTTCAGGCCAATAATCTGCCTCTGAATCCTAATAAGCTTAGGACCATGATATAAGTGTTACGGAAAATTGTTAAGCTTTCTAGGCCTTCTGTCTGAAAAGCAGTTAGGAATACTCTCAAATGAACAAGGTGCTGTGTAGTAAGGATTAATTGTCCTTATGTCGTATAAAACCTAGGTCAATAAGTTGAAACCAACTGGAATCGACGTTTAATAGAGCTTTTATTCTTCCGCCCTATTGGATAAAAATGTACATGGAGTCTTTGCATGTATGGAATATCCAAACATTGTTCTTTATTAAGAGTGTTAAACTTTGCTTCCTTGTAGGAGAATCGAATACTAAACGGCAGTTACACAATTTTAAGTGTCCTTGCAGATGACAGAATCCTCGGAGTCAATCATCTGCTGTTGAACATCGTAACATATAAACAATCAAACAATAAACAATCGTTATTAACGTACAATTGAATGATACTTTAGTACGCGAATGTGATAACTAAATGAAATGGTTTTTGGTCGATGACTTAATCGTGTCCTGCTACGGTTTTGTTTTCTCTTCGGGTACCAAAGCAGCTCGTGTTAAGAGATTCCAAAATAACTAAACAGAAGAACACACCACCTTCATGTTTTACAGCTTTTCTTTACACCTTCATTTAAAGTTTCCTCAAGATCGTTTTCATGTCCATTTTTTTAGGTCTATAAGGCGGGGACGAAATCACAAAATAATAATCATAACTGATAGGATCAACAATTAATCTGTTGCCGATGACATATTGGTTTTTTACAGCTGTTGTTCGTTATCATCTATATCAGATTATCTTTCGATCTGCCATTTCTACTTGAATTCTCTTGGCAGAATGCACAAAACCTTGAATATTTCATATCGGCTATTTTACACGAACATGTGGCTCGTTCACAATCCCATCTTGCAGTCACTTTTTATCTACAGGTAAGTAAGATTATCCGGCTGGAGCTGATGGTAGTTGTGTAGGTCAACAGATCAACCTCTTACGATTGGGTTTAGGCTTAGACCATTTCGCTCCTGAAGTTGGAGGTACTTCCGAATTGAATGCTGCACAGCTACTGTGTTAGTAATGGGAAAAGTGGCCATATTGCAGCTTTGTAACTACTTCCTTGATATATCTGATATGGCTTATACCAGGGAGACATTTTTCCGTTTCCATACAAGTGAATAAAAAAATGTCTAACCTAATATTTTGTCAGGATTCACATTTAATTGATTGATAACTGCCTAACTGCAGAATTCTTTTTCTTTTTGACGGACTTAAAGACAGCCATCTATTCACTCCTGAGTATAGCTGAGGTCGTGTCAAAGCCTGCTGCATCATGAAAAAAGTGAAAGCAATCTTTTAATGACGCTAAAGTTTCAATAAATTTAATAATTTCGTAGAATTTCCTTTCAGATCTGTTGTATGTGGCTATAACAGAATCAGAAACTGCTCATGAAGTCTTCTACCAAGATTCTTAAGGATCTGAATCACACCAACCAGCAGCAACAGATTTCCCGTTTCTAGTTTCTTCTATTACTGTTGTCCATTTACAACTGGCTTATAGACCTAACAAAATGGACATGAAGACGATATTGATGAAATTTTTAATGAAGGTGTAAGGACAAGGTATAAAACATGGTGGTGGTTTATTGTTTTGTTTACATATTTTGGAATCCTTTAAAAGAGCTGCTTTGTTACCCGAAGACAAAATGAAATCGTAGCAGGACACTCACAACTCAACGAGCTAAACCAATTCATTTAGATATAACATTCGAATACTACAGTACCTTTCAAATGACGTTTATAACAATTGTTTATTGTTTGATTGTTTATATATTAAGATGTTAACAGCAGATGATAGACTCCAAGGATACTGCCATCTGCAAGGACACTAAACATTGTGTAACTACCGTTTAGTTCTCGAATCTTCTAAAAAGAAGCGAAGTTTAACTCTCTTAATATAGAACCATGTTTCGATATGCGGTACATGGAAAGACTCCATGTATATTTTTATCCAAGAGGGGCGAAGGAATGAAAGCTCTACTACACGTCGATCCCTGTTGGTTCCAACTTATTGCTCTAGTTTTTATACGACATAAGAACAATCAATGCTTACTGCTAAGCAGCTTGTTTCTTTGCGGTTGTACCAAGCTGCTTTTCAATCAGAAGGCCACGAAGTTAACAGTAATCCGTCACACATATGGTCCTAAACTACTAAAGGATTCACATGCAGGTTATTGGCCTGAAACTCTAATAGATGTTTTTTTGGTAATTAGAAACCTGTTTACTTTGTAGACCCAGGCCCGCTTCTCTTGGCCTGTGAGACAAGTCCGGGCGATGAATTTATAAAGCTAGCGGTTTAAAGAACTGATTCGCGATACAGAGAAGTTAAACAGGCCTCGTAGAACAGGTGTAGAACAGAGAAACCAACCAATTATCAATTCACAGAATTTTTTTTGTACTTAGGTTACGTTAGCAGATTTTCAGTTAAGTGCACCTAAAAGACATAAAAGTTCCTATGCTCACTTCCCACATCTTGGAGCAGAAGCTATAAATTTTCTCCCTTAGTAATAGTGTTCCAGCACTTGCTAGTCTCAGTGCCCAAAGAAAGTAATAGATACTTCTATTAACTTTCGATTAGCCTGAAAGTCAACTTGCGTCGATGAAAAATTTCAAAGCGTATTTGCATTCTTAACTCACTTCATCAAGATGCTATATTTATAACGCTACGTATCTATCACACTAATCATCAGGCTATAAAACCTTAAAGTCTTTCTGACTCGCACGGTTCATCTTGCACTACAGAGGGTATATCGCACAATCTTATTAAGCTTATTGGAGGATTTGAATTTCTCGATCTTCTAAACGTTTTCTCACCGATAAGTAAAGTTCTGGTATGCTTCCTCTCTGCAGCAGATTAGTGCACCAACTGTATTAGTTTTTTGAAACCTTTCATATCTGAGACGGAATGATCAACAAGAAGTGTTTGTGTAATTTTATTTCTTAAATTGAACACTACCTCATCTCGCTGACTTGAATAGAGCTTGTGTGTCCTGTCCATCGACTCAAAGATATCTTCTCAAAAGCAGAAAGCTACTCCACAAAATGTACCCGATTCATCGCCAGCAGTTGAGGCTTACGAAGTGTACTCCTTTCTAACACTGAAACAGACTGTACATTGGCCTGGTATGTATGCGAGCATATGTATGGCCGTTGACCAGAATCATCCTAGAACACCAAGTATATTCCTTTACAAAAATAGAGGCACCAAATCATCTGTAGAATTCTGCATACATGATCGCTGTATATAGCGGAAAATCATGGCAAACTACCTAGAGTACATTCCTTGCACAGTCTAGCTAAAAGCAGTTAACATTGGCCAGAAGAAAGTCGAAACACACAGATATGAGCTTAGATCTATACTTCAGACTGTTTTCAGAGAACACTGAATTTCCAAGTTACAGAAACATTCAGATATTTTACTAAGAGGATATGTCGAGATACGTATTGTTCTCTTTCAAAACGAATGCAAGCAGTTAGCATGCACTACAACTAAACAGACATTGTAATATTTGATAAGAAACTAAGTAAGATTAGGATTTTTCAATTACAACTTATACCCTGTAATAGCCTAAAATCTCTTGAAAAATTACTTTCATATGGCATATCTACAAGGCTGCCGACTGTGGCTTTCTGCAGAAATAATGGTATTACTAATCGTAGATATCAGTTTGCATGCAGTACAACCGACGAGAGAGTGTGGGTTGAAATGGGAATAATACGGCAGCACATATTGTCCTTAGGACTTGCAAATTCGAAATATTTGGGTTTAAAACCAGTGACGTGCGGAACAGGAAGTTTTTAGCTGAGAAAGACTGTATATCACGGTAAGCTAACAAGGTATAAATAGAGAAAGCGCGTTAAAGTGATGGACAAGTCGATGGGTCACTTGCGATAGAACAAGCATTCCCGAGCTTGTGAAGCTTTCAGTAATATGCATCCACTACGTCAGAAATTGTCTTAAAAATGTATCAATAGCAGAGATGTCACTTGACTTCATTGTAATAATATTCCACAATGTATGAAGAAAGATAATAATAAGATATTAAATCGATCTCTAAGTGATGCGGTGATTAAAGAAATAATTTTGAAGATAGACGGGGATGTAAGATTTTTAATTAATGGTTTAGAGTGCAACAGGCGTGACAGTAATTCGAGGGTTCTATTTCGAGATGTCGGGTAATGCTAAAGTGCTTATGTCGGTTTATGTCTTTCTAAAAATGATGTGAAATTCAGATATCAGCAGTGGACGTCGCCATGTATTCCCTAATTCCAATTGGCTTAGAGCTAGTAAAGAAATTCAATGAAACGCAGGCCGCAGTATCTTGTGTTGTGTACCTACGTCTTAAGAATGAAGCACTAGCTCTTTTAGAGCTACTTAACTCACATTATACAATGGCGTACTATTTAAAAAAACTGTGGATTTAGTTCTACCTTTTATAAGACGAGGGTATCACAGTCATATAGCTTTGGGAACGTACGTTTTTGGTAGGCCATTGGGATTGAAAACTTTTGTGATACCAAATGTAAGAAACATAAGTATTAATTTAAAAATCATAATCAAGCAATTGCTATACTTCACGTTTATATGTTACTACAATACTATTTGAGAGTCCTTCCTTCTGAAGAAATATACTTAACACCCATAACGCTCTCACCTTGTTCTTGATCTTTAGCCTGATAGAAACTGTTTAATCCAAAGAAATGTGTACTAACAGATATATTATTTACTGAAAGTATCCTGTTAGTTAACACTCGAGGCTATCAAATATGCATGTAGTTGCCGTTACAGCAGCTCACTAGGCTTTACATACAGAGTTGTGTGGGATTCACTAGGTTCCGGTCGATCATTAATATTATTTTCACGATTGCATAATGAAGAAACTTGCTATGTAACCTATTAGATTCTAACCTCCGAAGCAGCCTTACTTTTGGTCTGAGACCGGTGATCTCATCGATGAGAGAAATAAAAAATCTATTTTAGGTGTTTTTGAGATCTTCCCGTACACGCTTAGGTGGAAAACATTTACGGTAGAGTCAGTTCTGTGTTCGCTACCAACTTAATAACACCGGTCATCAAAAAGCAACCAAACTGTGGGCTAATCAAATAATCTTTTCATATAAGCTCATTGTATGCTTTGATGAGTAACTAAGTGCCACACCTTTCATACAGCAGAAAAAGTCATTGATTTCAGATGTCCCTTGATGGAAATTTTTCATATACAAGTTTTTGAATGAAAAAGTAATTTTATATCACGATAGCATTGTCTTGATAAGAATATCGTATCACATTTCTTCATTCTGATATCCACCTTCCCTCTAATGCAATACACTCATGTTCTTGGTGTGTCAATGCTGTCTTACTTGGAAGATTTAATCAAATCTTCAATCGTATCTCGCGTCTCGATTTCCTATCCGTCCCGATCCTTTGCTCCGGGATCTCTACATGTGGTAATGAAGACACTTACAACCCTCACAGGAGATGTCAAAATCTACGATCTGCTATTTTATTTAACAATGTCTGGATGACATAATCAATGTGCAACATTTACAAGAAAATGAAACTGCATGTGAAAAAAAATATAAGGAAATCTCAAAATTAAGATGGTGACATTTTCCGTACCGTTAACATTGGTTGCAGAATATAGAGGTCATAATCGTAATGCAATTCATCCAAAGGGACTAGATTAAACAGGGGACTAGAAACATCACTTGTATTCCATTAAACTAATGCATCCATTTTCTCACGCAGCAGGTCATGCTTTCTATGAAAAATTTCCACTCCACTATGCTCAACCCTTTAGGCAAATATGGTATCAGAGGATTACAAGAATTTAACAACTCAAGGAACATTAACAATTCGCAGAAAAAGACGCCTTCTTGAGCGAAAATGCAAGTGATATAAATATCGAACAATGCTTAATGAAGGCCAAGAAATTTTCTCGGGGTTTAACTGAACGTAAGACACAATGTTACCAAGATTAATTTTTCATTCCCAAATACTGTTACAGAAGTCTTAAAGGACTTTTGTGGGCATCAGTTTATCATCAGATCGACATGTTAAGCTAATGCCACCTTCTTTGTGTGTTAATATCTCAATGCGCAAGAATGTGAATTCGACTGCGGTGAATATTTCAGAGTCTCTATTGACCTCTGTTTTAAAACCGACACGTAGAAGGAAGAGTCCTTCTACACGCAATGGTGTGGACTAAAAATGGCATCTCAAATCTGCGTTAAGTACATGTATAATTTATATTAAACTTTATTTTTACCTTATATTTTTTGGATATAAATTACAATTATGGATATAAATTAAATTACGATCGTATTTGATTTTGCCATTGAAGGCACGACAATTCCATCACAGTTCTTGAGAAACTTGGAGATCAATACTAGTCGGCTTCCAATGATGCAAATAATTTTCGAAGGAGCAAAGCCAGCTGTAGCTTCAGGTGGAAAATATTTACGGTATAGTCAGTCCTGTGTTCGCTATCAACTTAGTAACACTGGTCGTCAGAAAGCAATAAAACTGTGAGTTAGTCAAGTAAGCTTTTCATATAAACTTACTGTATCCTTTGATTAGTATCTGAGACACATTTCAGAGAGCAGAAGAAGTCATAATTTCAGAAGTCTCAGAAAATTCTCCATATCCAAGTTCCAGAATGATATCACGGTAGAATTTTCTTGATAAGAATATTGTATCACATTTCGACATTCTGACATCCTCTTCACCTCTAATACTACAAGCTCAAGTTCTTGGTGTGTCAATGGCTTTATATGGACAAGAATAGTGGAAGAAACTACAAACGGGAAATCTGTAGCTCTTGATGGGTCGATTCAGAGTTTCTAAGACTCTTACTAGAAGACTTCATGAACAGCTACGGATTCCTTTAAGGCCACGTACAAGCAGAACTGAAAAGAAATGCTACGAAATTATTAAATTTAAAGAAACTTAAGCCTCATTAAAAAATTGCTTTCACTTTTTTCATGATGCAACAGGCTGTGACATGACATCAGATATACTCAGCAGTGTATGGTTTTCAGGCCTGGTAGAACAGGTGTAGAACATAGACATCAACAAAATTATCAATTGACAGAATTTTTTTGCACTTAAGTTACAAATTGGAAATGTTCAGATATGAACCGTTACTGATAACATTACCTTCAACATTGGCTGCAATATATAGAGAAAGACATAATCGTATTCCAAATCATCTAAAGGGACTAGATTGAACAGGGGACTAGAACCTTCATTTGAAGGCAATTAAATTAATGCTTCCGTTTTCTCACGCAGCTGGCCAGCTTTTGTATAAAAAGTTTCCACATCACTATACACACCAGATGGAAGCCCTGAAAGCAAATACGGTATCACAGTATACAAGAAAATAACAACTCAAGGAACATTGAAAATTCGCAGAAAAAGAGGCCTTCTTGAGCGAACTTCCAAGTGATATGATTATCGAATAGTGCATAATTATGGGCACGAAATTTTCTCGGGGATTAACTCAACGTCAGACACAACGTTAGAAAGATTAATCCTTCATTCCTAAATACTGTTACGATAACAAAAGTTCTACAGGACTTTTGTGGGCATCAGTTTATCATCAGAGCGACAGGTTGAGCTAATACCACCTTCCTTGTGTGATAATGTCTCAATGCGCAAGAATGTCAATTCGACTGAGGTAAATATTGCAGAGTGTGTATTGTCATGTGTTTTAAAACCCACACGTAGAAAGAAGAGTTCTTCTACACGCAATGATGTGGACTAAAAATGGCAATCAATTCTGCGTTAAGTACGAATTAAATCATGTTAAACTCTATTTTTACCTTCTATGTTATGGATATAAATTACAATTAGACATGGATAGTGCCGAAAGAGAAAAAAGAGCTTTCTGGAAATATCTGCCATGATCGAATTTAAATCTACCATTGAAGCCACGACAATTCAATCACAGTTCTTGAGAAACTTGGAGATCTACACTAGACGGCTTGAAATGATGCAAACAGTTTTCGAAGGAGGATAGGTAGCTGTGTATGGAAAACAGTATTAGAAGAAACTAGTAACAGGAAATCTGTTGATATAGATGGGTGTGATTCCGATCCATTAAGAATCTTGGTAGAAGATTTCATGAGCAGTTGCTAATTTTCACATAGCCATTTTCACATTTTCACATAGCTAATTTTCACATAGCCTTTCAGATAGTCACAATCACAGAACTGAAAGGAAATGTTTCGACAGTATTAAATTTAAAGAAACTATATCGTCATTAAAAGATTGCTTTCACTTTTTACATGATGCAACAGGCTGTGACACGATCTGAGCTACACTCAGGAGTGAATAGTTTGCAGCCTTAAAGTTCCTTCATAAAGAAGAGTTCTGAAAGTAAGACAGTCTTCAACCAACCAAATGTGAATCCTGACAAAGTGGTAACGTTAGAAATTCCTTATTCGCCTGTATGGAGATAGAAAATTGCCCTCCCTGGTATAAGCCATATCAGATATAACATGGAAGTAGTTACAAAGCCTCAGTTTGGCCACTTTTCCCATTACTAAAACAGCAGCTGTGCAGCATTCAATTCGGAAGTACCTCCAATTCCATGAGCGAAATGGTCTAAACATGAACCCAATCGAATGAGGTGGTTTGTGAAAGAGGATATGTGAAATCCAAGGACCCACACAGCTACCATCAGCCCCAAACGGATAATCTTACTTACCTGTAGGTAAAAAGTGACTGCAAAATAGGATTGTGAACGAACCAGATGTGAGTGTAAAAGAGCCGATATGAAGTATTCAAGGTTTTGTACATTCTGCCAAGGGAGTTCATATGAAAATGAGAAATCGGAAGACAGTCTGATATAATGATTAAGAACAACAGCTGTAAAAAAAAACAATATGTCTTGGTAGAAGAATTCATGAGCAGTTGCTCATTCTTTTATAGCCACATACAACAGAACTGAAAGGTAATGCTACGAAATTAAAAATTTAAAGAAATTTTAAAGAAATTAAAGGTTGCTTTCACTTTTTTCATGATGCAAGAGGCTGTGACACGAACTCAGCTATACTCATCAGTGAATAGTTGGCAGCCTTCAAGTTCCTTCAGAAAGTAAAAGAATAGGGCAAGTTAGTCAGAGTATTCAATCAACCGAATGTGAATCCAGGCAAATTGATAAGGTTAGACATTTCTTATTCACCTGTATGGAAAAGGAAAAATGTCCTCCCTGGTATAAGCCATATCAGATATAACAAGGAAGTAGTTACGAAGCTGCAATATGGCCAATTTTACCATTACTAACACAGCAGCTGTGCAGCATTCAATTCGGAGGTACCTCCTACTTCAGGAGCGAAATGGTCTAAGCATTAACCCAATCGAAAGAGCTTGGCGTGTGGACCCACACAGCTAAGATCAGCTCCAGCCGGATAATCTTGCTTACCTGTAGATGAAAATTGACTGGAAGATATGTTTGTGAACGAGCCACACGTTAGTGTAAAAGAGCCGATATGAAGTATTCAAGCCAACTCTGTATTTTGCCAAGGCAGTTCATGTACGAATAGCAGATCGGAAGACAATCTGATATAGATGATAACGAACAACAGCTGTAAATAATAAATATGTTATTGACAAAGGATTAATTGTTGATCCAATCAGTTATGATTATTATTTTGTGATGTCCCCGCCTTATAAACCTAAAAAAATACACATGAAAACGATCTTGATGAAACTTTAAATGAAGGTGTAAGGAAAAGCTATAAAACATGAAGGTGATGTATTCTTCTGTTTAGTTATTTTGGGATCCTTTAACAGGAAAGGCTTTGGTACCCGAGGAGGAATAAAACCGTAACAGGACAAACCCAATTTAACGAGCTAAACCAAATCATTTAGATATAACATTCGCATACTACAGTACCGTTCAATTGATATTTATAACAATCGTTTGTTGTTGGAATGTTTATATGTCAAGAGGTTCTACAGCAAACGATGATTCCAAGGAATTTGACATCTGTAAGGACACTAAAAATTGTGTAGCTATCGTTTAGTTTAAGAATCTCCTAAAAAGAAGCAAAGTTTAACTCTCTTAATAAGGAACGATGCTTCAATATGTGGTACATGCAAAGACTCCATGTACACCTTGTCTCAAAAAGGTTGAGCGCATTCTTTATTGGTGTTTTGAGGCAAAAATTTTCTAAGTCCAGCTTCGGGTATCTTCGGAAAAAAGTAAACCAGGTTCGAACCTCCAAGCCAGCCTTTGCAATCGGGAAAAAGTTTGCAGATGTGTTTTTCTTCCCTTAAATATAATAAGACTTGTTACCAAGTGTAGAAAAAAAGCAACATTGATTGAAATACTTAATGATACAATATTTCAAAACCTTGTATTAATTCGAAACCACATTCCCGAAACCACCTCGAAACCACATTCTTGTTTGTCATTTAGCTCTCCATACGTAATTGAACATTTAGATACGTTAAAGAATCTTTCCATATGTAAAAGAATGCTCAAAGTTAAGACATAGAACATAATTATCGCCTGAGTACTAAAATAAAAGTCAAAGTAGAACAAAAACAGCGTTTGTACTGGATATGATAGTCATAATTATCTTGAGAAACGTTATACATGTTTCGCTAGAAGCATGTCTCCGTAAGTCCTTGTGTTAGCTCACTGGTAAGGTGTCGGATTTCAAATCTTAAGGTTACGAGTTCGATCCCCATCTGGGTCAGTGATTTTTTTTTATGAAATTGTATTTTCCGCAATGCATGAAAAAATATATAAAATAATTACATTAAAATACCTCAGTTGTTTATATATCACATAATCATTGCAGAACATAGTAATTATTATGTTTAAAATATAACATCTGAGATAGGTAGCTGTTCACAGTAGGTCGGTATTATATATGAGAATTTTAAATACAAGTTAGGAAAATCGTTCAATAGCAATAAATAAATTATGTAGTGTATTTATTTGCAGCTATTTGTCATACAGATGTAACTTCTCAATATTCTCATTACAGCATGTTTTTACATTCGTGAAATACAGTATATTCCTACGGATATAGAAAGTGTATAAACAGAGTATCCAAAGTCGGATCCTGCTTCAAGACACATAATTTTTCCCGATCCCCTTAACGTCACGGGAAGAAACACAAATTCTCTTTAGAACGGAATGTCGTTACTTAGAGTCTCATTCGAATACGTTGAATATGCTTTTCTATATATTCATCTCTCTCTCTCTCTCTCTCGCTTTGTTTATGTGTGTGTGTGTGTTGCGGAATATCCCAAGTTGAATACACCATTTGAAAAGTATATGAGCATCATTGTCATCGAATAGCAGAAATTGAAAAAAATCGTGTTTTGGATTGCGTGTTCATGTTAGCTCACTGGTAGAGTACGGGCTTGGTAATGAAGAGGTCTTGAGTTCAAAGCCTGCAGCGATTTATCATTTTTTTTGTTAGTAGAATTGCACTGAAATCGGATACAAGGAGTGGTTTACTTCTAGAAATATTTTCAGAAGCGTTTAGGTAGCCCTGAAAAGGGCTGTTTTCGGGAGTTAAGGCGGGGACATTAATATTGTGTACAAGACCCTTCTGAATTTATTACACACTCCATTCTTCTGGGCATGGAATCTATTAAATGGGTGACAAATCTATCTCCTTCCCCTACCTCCAGCCATGCTCCGGAAACAAGATGCCACAGGTCATCCTGAGTTCTTGGTGGATCTGCCTCAGGCCAACTGTCCCTTAGAGTACGCTTCACTTCTGCCCACATATTTTCTATGGGATTGAGGTCTGCTCCACGAAGCGGCCAGTCAATTAAATCAATCTCAGGCTGCCCTGCGAACCATTCCTGAACCACACGGGAAGTATGTATTGGCGACTGGTCTTGCTGGAACTGAATTACACCATTAGGCTGAAATACTCGTACAGATGGCACCATGATATTACTCATAATGTCTAAGTACTGAGCACTGTCCAGATGTCCTTCAATTCTGTGAAGCTGTCCTGCTCCGCGACTGGAAATCCATCCCCAACATGAAATAGATACATGGCCACTGCGATTGCAAGCAGCCACATATCCAGGGTCATATCGGGTGCCTCTCGGACGATACACAAAACAGCGTTCCTCATTTGATGTTGTGAATATGGATTCATCTGAGAAAACTACGTTTTCCCAATTGCGACCCACATTCGCCTGTGCAAACGCGAGACGGTAAATTTTGTGGTCGTCTGAGAGTTTTTCCTTCACGGCAGCAACACAGCCACGTAACCCAGCATGACGAAGCCTTCGCAGAGCTGTATGCTTACTACCAGGAAAGAGAGAAGCTTCCCTTAGCTGTCTAGACGTCCTTAGTGGGTCTAACCGGGCTTCGTTTACTAATCTCGCATCTTCGGCTTCGGTTGACACATGCGGACGACCAGGAGATCGTAAATTACCAGTCTCACCTGTAGCACCATATTTCCGAATCCATCGCCTTCCTGTAGAGGCTGGGACACCTACTCGCCTGCTAGCTGCAGTTGCAGACTAGCCTTCCAACTCCCATAAAGCAATTACTGCTGTACGTCTATCCATAGTTACCAATGTTCTGAGTTGTGAGCAGGAAGCAATAGGTAAAAGCTAGTACCTGACGTGTGATTGGTTACTTGCACGACACGCCTATTGTGGGGAACGACTTGGTCAACGACTCGCAAAAGAAATCTGAAAATGGTCCGCCGTAATAATAATATTAAAAACAGTTTTTATAAAGGAATATTAATACATACGAAAAGCTGTTTAAAGAATAAATTGTTATACTGACTTTATACGTATAAAAACATATACCATATACCAAACAGATTGAGCGATACGATGATAGCTGTTTTGAGACGAACACTTTCGAAGTCCAACTTCGAGTATCTTCGGAAAACAGTAAACTAAAGCTGCTGGTTCGAACCTCCAAGCCAACCTTAGCAATCGGGAAAAAAATGTAGAGATATGTTTTTCCTTCTGTTAAATATATAAGACATGTTGAAATGGTATTAAGTGTAGAAAAAAAGAACATTGATTGAAATACTTAATGATACAATATTTCGAAACTATGTATTCACACTCTTGTTTCGTCATTGTCATTTCCATACGGAAAAGAGCATTTACGTATGAGCTCAGTTATATTTCAGAAGCAGATTCCGAAAAGCGGTAATGTTAGCTCAGTGGTACACCCCGAGCGTTTAAATCGTGAGTTCGATACCCGTTCAGGTGAGATTCTTTTATGATATTCTACTTTCCTCAATGCATGAAAATTATGTAAAATAGTTACATTACAATTCATCAGTTGTATATATATATATATATATATATATATGTATATATATATATATATATATATATATATATATATATATATATATATATATATATATATATATATATATATATTTATTTATATATATATCAGTTGAATATATATATTCATATCATTTCACGACATAATTAATACTGATCTTTAAAATATAACATCTGAGGTATTGACAGAACGTCGGTATGTTATATGTGAATATTAAATACAAATTAAGAAAATCGTGTAATAGCAATAAATAAGTTATGTAATGTATTTATTTGCAGCTATTTTCATACGCAGGTAACTTCTCAATATTCGCATTACAGCATTTAGGTAGAGCATATCGAAAATCGGATCGTGGTTCAAGACAAAAAACTAGCTAGCCCCAAACTGTCATGTAAGAAATTCACGAATCGCAAAAGTAAGGTGAAGAGATTGAGAGCGGTAATACCTTAATCGCTCTCCCTCAACACTCTCATATCTGTATTTATACATATAAAAGTGTATGTATGTATGTTCCAACATAACTCATGTATGCCTAGAGCAGGGTTTCTCAACCTGGGAGTCGCGGCCCCTTGGGAGTCGCGAAGATAAGCGGAAGAGATAAATATAGTTAGAATCTAATACCGGAAATTATTTTTAAATATTATTTTGAATTTTGTTCTGATAGGCATACTTTAATGTTTATACATAGGCCTACTGTAAAGCACAATAAAAAATAAGTCTACTGAACATTTTCAAAGGGTGCAGAGTTGTTTAAAAATGAATTTAAATGAAAGGGGTATGATATGAAACTAATGAGAATTGTATATAGAAATGCTAGAAAAATACACAAGGAACAAAACCTGCACATTGAAATACAATTAAAATTGAAACCTAATGAGATACCTAAGCATGGTGTAATTTCATTAGTACAGCAATGCCCGGTTCAATCTTCGTGACGAACATTATCAAGCCATTTTCAACTGATAAGCGATTTCTTGTCTTTGTTTTAATGTTTACCATGAAATAAAACACACACGCCGACTTTCGCACAGGTACAAAATAGCAAATGGAATTATTACTTTTAAAGCAGCAGATACCAGACCAGGATACTCTTTTCTCCTCATCAGGCAGAACTTGTCTAAGTCTTCGTTACAGAAAACCAGTTGCAAAAACTTGTCGCATGATCATTCGATTATTTGGTCAAGAAGTTGTGGGCTTAGATCAGATACGTTAATGACCTCTTCAATGAAGGAGTTTAACATCCATCTTGAACCAACACCTTTGTCGTTGGGAACATAGATATTACAGTTACTGAATCCACTGTCAGTGCCGGGCGCCGAAAAAAGGAGGCACAAATTTTGGAGGAAGTGTGTTACTCATGTTCGGAAGGTGCATGTGCACATGGATAAAATAGAAGGAAAAAGTAATAAAATGTGCTCAAAATCAAGGAAATGCAGGGTTTACTTTTGAAAATTGTATTGAGCTTCGTGCCAACCATGGTGGCGCTTCGCAGTTAGTCTGTCGACCTCACTCATATGTACGGAGACATCGTCATATACTCTCGCCCCGGGCGCTGATTTTCCATGCCACGGCTCTGTTCACTATAAACAAGAAATGGATTTTACTGTTATAGAAATAGGTATGTTAAAAATCCCATACAAGCTTATTTTAAAACACAAATTATAAAAGGGTCGCTGGCGAGAGGATGTGATAAAAGGGGATCGTGATAGGAATTAGATTGAGAACCACTGGCCTAGAGTAATTTTAACCACATTTCTTATAGTCTGAAAAAGAGTGCTGTTGTGTTACCTATGATCGATATTAGTGTCGAATTCCTAGTTTTCGGGGTCGCTTAGAGAAATAGTGTAACTTTCGATTTCGCTTAATTCCGATTAGCTCTCATTAGTTGGAATGGGCACGAGCGACTTTTCTTTGAAACTCGATTCGACTCGAAACAGACATCTTTGAGGTCTACTCTAGGACTCGGCGCGAAAAATTTCCTCCAACTCGAATCGGATTAGAGTCGAGTCGAACCAAAACGAGCCAAATCCTGTGTGTAGTCCTACCGAGACAATACATAGACAATATAATTATTCTATTATCAATTATACTACTATTACTACAAATAATAATAATAATAATAATAATAATAATAATAATAATAATAATAATAATAATAATAATAACTCGGTAGTCTTGAAGTCTACAAAACAAAGACATCGTTCATTACTCTAAGCTGTAAGCGTCGGTGGACTACAGATGGTCAACTATTGACCTCTCGCCAAAAATTGGTGGTCCCGCAGTGACGATCAGCTGTGGCACCAGTTCCATTTTGAAAACTTTACTACCATTGGCAGAGACGCGATGAAACGCCAACGAACCACAAAATTACTCTCCCAAAATATGTTAAATTGCCTATATCTGTGATTTGTTTATACTTAGGTGAGTCAAAAAACACTAAACAAATACCCCGGGGTGGACGCGAACTATCAATATTACGATTACTAGGCACGTGTTCTTCTGACTTCCCCACGGAAACGATCATAAAAAGCTTGCTTGTTGAAGGATAAATCATTGAGGTCTTAATTTAGCCAATCAGACAAACCCCTACATCTCGAGTTCTAGGAGGTGGTACCGTGAACCATTTCAGATTTATTGCTTTCTGGTGGGGTACTATCTATGTGCAAAATTTGAGCATAATAGCCGACATACATCTTCGGTGCCTCTTCTCTTTAGTACAATTTTAACTAGAGATGGTGTGGGTCAATGAAAATTTGATCCACGACCCACCATGACCTACTATCACCCAACACCCAAATGACCCATTGACCCACTCTGACCCATCATCCATCGTGATCCACTCTGACCTATCACCAACTATGAACTACTCTGAACCATTGTGACCAACTCCGACCGATCAAAACCCATCGTCATCAACTCTGACCCATGATCCACGTCCTTCTCTCCATTGACTAAAGAGGTTACGCTTGTAATAAAACAAGACTATGAAATTATCACTTATCGGAGTTTGAATTTCTACCGTCAATGGCTCATTGCACCTCTCTATTACAATATTGGTGGATCTGACCTTTAAGATATACCATGGTAAAGTGTTTCTCATCTTCCGAATTAAAATGAATTTAAATTTATCATATATAATTATTTCTTTGTTGCCTTACATACACATTTCAGTAGAAAATAGGATGAAATTTAAAAGTCTCAAATCAAGGAAAAGTAGACGAACGTAAAAAAGAAAGAAAAACTAATTTTCTATATAATTAAGCATGCCGTACTAATTGAAAATGCCCATGTAATTAAGTTCAGAATACCAATTTTATGGCCATTTTCTCTCAACTTTATGGCATGATTGTCTTATGTTCTGCACGCTCCATATATTAAACACCAGCTTCTGCAATTATAAATAGAAAGCAGTGGGTATAAAATTCGAAGAACTGTAGTTTTCATTACTCAATTCCTTTCTCAACTAATATCAAACGTTTTCGATTATTTTTACAAATCAACCCACTACCAATTTCCAATATATAGAAAATTCCCCCCCCCCTCTCATAAAAAAATAAAAAAATGTCAGGACATATGCTGTTTATTTTTAATAAAGAGTTATATGCTGAATTTCAGCTCTTAGTTCAACGACTTGTGAGATACTCAATTTTTCGCAAAAATTCGGACTTCTACTCCCCCCCTAAGGATATGTATTATAATTGTTAGGTTTGTTTATTTTTGGTACCTTCAGTGAAGCAAAGTATTACTTTAATTAACTTCTCAAATCTACTAGAGTTTACAAATGAATTATACCATTTTCTTTTCACTGCCAACCTTTAATTGACTTACACCAATACACTCAATTAAACAGGAGCCTTTCTGAATCCCAAAAACTATAACAATAACTATGATCCCACTTGGCGTTACCATAAGCCACTAAAATATCAAAAGCCACTCTTGGCTCATCAACCTACCATAACAGTGTCCACTCTCGGCTCTTCGACCTTATTATCAACAGCCACGCTTGGCTCATAAACCCTAAAATATCAATTGCCACACTGGCTCTAACTTTCCTTAACATAAAAAAGACTTCAGTCACTTACATGGCTCCATTTCTACATCAACACGATTACACATTATTTATTTCTACATAGTAACATCCTTCATTTGTTGTTTCTATTTTGCAACACTTTGTCCGATTATTCAAAATCAACACCATGTTCGGCCAACTAATATAACCCAATACTCTCCCGTGTATTGCCAAAAAACAAATTGTCAAAAGCACAGTCTCATCCCAATATTCTCCCGGGGATTACCGAAATAAAACAGCAAAAGAATTCAAGGTCTACATAACTACAACAAAAGATGATCTCTAATTCACGGCTAAACAAACGCACTTTTGCTCTCGTGGTTCCCAATAACTACATATTTCTCCGCCCTTTCATCCCTAACTTAAAAATAAAACTTAATTCGAATATGCTTAATTAGTGAATTTATTACAATTAAATACCACTCACTACATGCTACAGCTACAACTACGTAACAAAAAATAACAAATGTGAAACATGTTCTGAATTATTTTTAGATTTCTAACGCTAATATTAAACATATTACAATAGTAAAAGAGGATTGTTCATGAAATAGTATATTTGCTCTTGATTTTAAACTTTTTTCATAAGGAAAAAATTAAGATATTATTCAAGTTTTAAACTTCGCACGCTGCAAATATGTTGCCCTCTAGGCAATGGGACTAATGTGAAATGTGGACTAATGTGGACTAATGGGAAATGCGGCACTGTTAGCGGCGCTGAAAACTTACGATTCGATTCTAATATCGGTTGACGTCGATATTTTTATGTCGCTACGTAACCATCCTGGGTGCTAATGGGAGCTTAATTGGACTTGAATTGAAAGTAGAACTATTCATCTAAGCGACCACGAAACTATGGATTCGATACTAATTTCGACCCGTTTCTAGCATTTTTGATATGTATCCCGACAGTACTCTTTTCCAGACTGTAAGAAATATAGTTAAAATTGCTCTAGATATATCAGAATTATGTTGAAACACACACATACATCCACTATTATATTCTGTATAAATAGAGAGTGAGCGAGCGAGCGAGAAAGAGCGACTCAAGGCATCACTACTTCCACATTGTAAAAGCATATATCAGGAATTGACATAGGCGGAACTAGAAAGAGTTCAGGGGGTGCCCGCTCCCCCTAGAAGCAAAGCTGGCCCTCTCCAGAATTTGTATACTGGATGAAAATAATGTTATTAATTTACCTCAATTTACGCATAACAATTTGTGTCTATATTCGTCCGCCTATCGACTTTTTTTTTTTTTAATATGGGTCAATGGTCTTGTGCCTGAATGTAATAAAATACCTGGAGTAATGTGATAGTGGGCAGTATAGTGACTTCTCGACTAGAGCTGTATGCGACTTTTTTTATTTGATAGCTTCATTAATGTAAATTATTTTTGTATTCTTTCAAGTAATTCACTTATTGACGTAGTATTTTTTTTTGTTTATATATGTGTGATAAATCAGTCTTATTGTTATTATTTTATTTATAGCATACTGTAGTAATGTTTGAACAGTTACGATTCTCAGAGCAAATTATTAAGGTACACTAAAAAAACAGAAAGGAAAGAAAAAGAGAAGCCGAACTCTTAAACTGCTAAACTGAAGCAATTACGCATATAATACCCATTCAAAAGTCACTATTCAATATCGTTTGTTGCTTTTCCTCCTTCTTCTTAATATTAGTATTATTTATGAACTGAAGTTTGTAGTTACATTCTTAAGGTATAAACTGTAATCAGGTGCGCACCCAGAAATTTTTGTTCAGAGTGTCGAAAGTTGGGAGGGGTACAATATTGCAAGACACAGACATGACGTTATTCTGCGTCCGAGTAAACCATAAAAAATTTCCAAGTAGCGTAAGTTGTGCACCACATGAACAATTTTTATATTTTGCTTTCGAAAAGGGAGTGTATTTGTGCTATGCTAAAGAAAAAAATATGTTCCTGATAACCTGATATTATAGTTTCATGCTGTAAAAGTTACATGGGTATCGCAGCAATAACAAGCAGTGTTCGTAGTTTGAGGTAAATTTCCCTAATCTAGAGAAATTCTTGCGCTTACTGATTAGCCAATATAAATATTTAAGTTTTTCTTTGTTCGTCGGAAATAAACCAATAATAATTTCACTGTTAAGTCAAGTATAGTTTTATTAAGGCAGTGCACATATGTATGTCAAGTCACTAAGATTTCATGCGATCCAAATTGAGTGCTCCCTGGTACAGACAAAACACAATCATTATATATAATATATATATATATATATATATATATATATATATATATATATATATATATATATATATATATATATATATATATATATTTTTTTTTTTTTTTTTGAGGGTTCGGGTCCGGTGGATCTCTTTATGGGTGTCCCCTGGCTGCAATGATATTTCCCAACGGTTGACGCTAACGATGTAACTACAACAATACGCTTAAAAGCTCATAATGTAATTCAGGAATATTATAAGTGTTGATATATTTTCTCTCTCTCTTAAAATATTGTGATCAACATTATTATCAATCAATTCTGCTGGTTGAATCTTTGTTTCATTAAATGTTTGTTGTTTTAATTTTTACAATCACATCTGCTTGTCCATCAGGGCCACTTATCATACGTCCTCCCGAAAATTGTAAGGTGTGTAATTTAATATTTAATTGAAAAGATAATGGGGAACATCTTTTATAGGAAAACGGGTCCCTCAAGTCCGTCTACATGTCTTCTTCTCTCGTATGGTTGATCTGCTTCACTCTAATTGTTTTTTTTTTTTTTTTTTTTTTTTTTTTAATATTTAAGTTGTTCGGGAGTTAGCCAACTATATTTCTACCACTGTTTTGTATACCATTGTTTCTGTTTTTTTAGTTAAAAATGTTTTGTGTATAAAACTTTATTGCATTTCTTTGTTCGCAAAGATTTATGTAATTAAACTGCAACATTAGTAAACGATAATGAATAGCCCAAGACTGATTTTTGAAAAGTTACAACTTTAAATTATGTCAATTCTTGTATATTTATTTGTGTTTCTAAAAAATGTAAGAGCAGGAGTAAAAGTAAAGGGGAACACAGGAGGACACCCTTCTCCCACTTCCAAAACTATCTACGGTGCCCCTCCAATTCCTAAAAAAATGCAATGGGCAAAGATAGGCACGGAAGACGGCGTAACGTCAACCGTCCCCCTTTCTTTTCAGACCCACTTTTACCCTTGTGTAAGAGTAAACTGAGAGCATGACAGTTAACGTTTACGAATAATGTATTTTCACTCAGAATTGCTCGAGTAAAACAGTAATAGAACATTATGAGTTTTCATAATTAGAGTAGATTTTAGGTAGTTATTTAGTAGCATCAGAATATAGGGAATATACAATTTTAAGTAAATTTCAAAAAAATAAATTTTCACTGAAATGTTACATGACAGTGTAGTGTTAGAACTAAATAACTTGGAGTTGATTATGAGTGCGGGGTAAGGGAGACTATATATAACATCATAACAAGGTCTTCTAAAAGATTCTTCCAATTTTTCAGAACTAATGGACCATGCCCCCCCCTTAGGAAAATATCCTAGTTACGCCAATGGGAATTGAATTGAAAATCTATGTAAAGACTTTCTGCTGTGGCATGCTTCATAAGGACAATTCCAGTCTGCTCACGTGACCTTTGGGGTTCATGAATTTCTTGCGAGCGTTCCCACTTTGGATTCTCTGTTTATACCCTCTCTTTATGCATCGAATCATTTTTCAAGAACATAAATGATATGCTGTAATATGAATATTGAGAAGTACCCTCTATATGACAAATAGCTGCAAATAAATACACTACATAATTTATTTATTGCTATTGAACGATTTTCCTAACTTGTATTTAACATTCTCATATATAATACCAACCTACTGTGAATACCTACCTATCTCAGATGTTATATTTTAAACATAATAATTACTATGTTCTGCAATGATTATGTTATATATATATATATATATATATATATATATATATATATATATATATATATAACTGATGTATTTTAATGTAATTATTTTATATATTTTTTCATGCATTGCGGAAAATATAATTTAAAAAAACCGTTGACCGAGATGAGAACCGAACTCATAACCTTACGATTTGAAATCCGACAGCTTACCAGTGAGCTAACACAAGGATTTTCAGAAACATGCTTCTAGCGAAACATTTGTAACTGTTCTCAAGAAAATTATGACTATCATATCCACTACAGACGCTGTTTTTCAGGCGATAATTACGTTCTATGTCTTAACTTTGAGCATTCTTTTACATATGGAAAGATTCTTTAACGTATCTAAATGTTCAATTACGTATGGAGAGCTAAATGACAAACAAGAATGTGGTTTCGAGGTGGTTTCGGGAATGTGGTTTCGAATTAATACAAGGTTTTGAAATATTGTATCATTAAGTATTTCAATCAATGTTGCTTTTTTTTCTACACTTGGTAACAAGTTTTATTATATTTAAAAGAAGAAATCACATCTGCAAACTTTTTCCCGATTGCAAAGGCTGGCTTGGAGGTTCGAACCTGGTTTACTTTTTTCCGAAGATACCCGAAGCTGGACTTAGAAAATTTTTGCCTCAAAACACCAATAAAGAATGCGCTCAACCTTTTTGAGACAAGGTGTACATTTATACCCAAGAGGGGGCGTAAGAATGAAAGCTCTAGTACACGTCGATCCCTGTTGCTTTCAACTTATTGCCTTAGGTTTTATACGACATAAGGACAATCAATACGTACTGCTCAGCATCTTCTTCCTTTGCGACTGTAACAAGCTGCTTTTCAGTCAGAAGTCCACGAAGCTTAACAATTTTCCGTAACAGTTATATGACACTTATGGTCGTAAGCTTGTAAAGGAATCACATGCAGCTAATTGGCATTCAACTCTAATAGCATATTTTTATGTAATTAGGTACGAGATTACCTTGTAGACCCAGGCACGCTTCTCTTGGTTCGTGTAATAGTGTTCGAGTACTTGCTCTTTCCGATGCCCAAAGAAAGTAAAAGATACTGCTATTAACTTTCGCTTAGCCTGAAAGTTTATCTTGCGTGTATAAAAAATTTCGAGGCGTGTTTTAAAACCTTGACTCACTTCATCAAGCTGCTATATTGAGAACGCAACGTATCTATCACACCAATCTTCAGGCAATAGACCTTAAAGTCTTTCTGACTCGCACGGTTCATTTTGCACTTCAGACTGCCATATTGTACACTCTTAGCTTTTTGCAGGATTTCAATTTCTCGATCTTCTAAACGTTTTCTCACCGGTGAGTAAAGTTCTGCTAAGCTTCCCCTCTGTAGCAGATTAGTTCACCAATTGTATTAGCTTTTTGACACGTTTCATATATGAGACGGAATGATTAACAAGAAGAATTTCTGTAATCTTATCTATTAAATTCAACACTACCTCATTTAGCTGTGTTGAATAGAGCTTGCGTGTCCTGTCCATCATTTGGCCTGGTATGTATGCGAACATATCCATCTCCGTTACCAGAACCATCCTAGATCACCAAGTATATTCTTTTACAAAAATAGAAGAATCAAATCGTCTGTAGAATTCTGCATAGATGATCACTGCATATAGTAGATTATCATGACAAACTGTCTAGATAACATTTTTCCACAGTCCAGCTAAGAGCCGTTAACATTGGTAAGAAAAAAGTCGAAGCAAACTGATATGTGCATATATCGTTACCTCAGCCCTTTTTCATAGAACATTGTATTACCAAGTTGCAGAAACATTCAAATATTGTATTAAGAGGAGAGGTAGAGATACGTGTTGTTCTCTTTTCAAAACGAATGCAAGCAGTTAGCATGCACCACAACTAACCAGTCATTTTAATATTAAAAAGAAGCGTAGTCAGAATAGGATTTTTCAATTGCAACTTATACCCTGTAAGAGACTAAAATCTGTTGAAAAATTACTTTCATATAGCATATCTACAAGGCTGCCGACTGTGGCTTTCCGCAGAAATAATGGTATTACTAATCGTAGATATTAGTTTGCATGCAATACAACCGACGAGAGAGTGTGAGTTGAAGTGGGAAAAATACGGCAGCATATATTGTCCTTAGGACTTGCAAATTGAAAATATTCGAGTTTAAACCCAGTGACGTGCGGAACAGGAAGTCTTTAACTGAGAAAGACAGTATATCACGTTGAGCTCATAAGGTATAGAAAAGAGAAAGCGCGTTAAAATGATGGACAAGTTGATGGGTCACTAGCGATAGAACAAGCAACCCTGAGCTTGTGAAGCTTTTTGTAATATTCATCCACTACGCCAGAAATCGCCTTAAAAAGATAACATTAGCAGAGATGTCACTTGACTTCAATATAATAGTATTCCACAATGTATGAAAAAAGATAATAATAAGAGATTAAATCCATCACTAAGTGATGCGATGATTAAAGAAATGATTTTGATGATGGAGGGGTATGTGTAATTTTTAATTAGCGGTTTAGGGTGCAACAGGTGTGCCAATAGTTCCAAGGTTCTATTTCGAGGTGTTCGGTAAAACTAAGGGGCTTATGGCGGCTTATGTCTTTCTAAAAATATTTTGAAATTTAGAAAGCAGTGGACGTCGCCATGTATTCCATAATTCCTATTGGCTAACGGCTAGTAAGGAAATTCAACAATGAATCGGAAGCCGCAGTATCTTGTGTTGTATACCTATATCTTAAAAACGAAGCAGTAATGCTCTTAGAGGTACTTAATTCACATTATACAATGGCGAACAACTTTAAAAACCTTGGACTTACTTCTCCCTTTAATGAGACGAGGATATCAATGTCATATAGTTTTGGGAACGTACAGCGGCTTTTTTTAGGTGGGCGCTTGGGACTGAATTATGTTGTGATTCCAAATTTAAAAAACATACTTATTAATTTATTAATGATATTCAAGCAATTGCTATACTTCTCTTTTATATGCAACTACAATACTTTTGAGATTGCCTCCTGCTGAAAAATGTACTGATCACCCATATCGCCACACCTTGTTCTTGATCATTAGCTTGATAGTAACTGTTTACTCCAAGGAGTTGTGTTCTTACGGATATATCGTTTAAAGAAAGTCTCCTGTGTGTTAACACTCCAGGCTATGAAATATGCATTTAATTATAGTCCTTGCTGCTCACTAAGGCGTACATACAGAGTAGTGTAGTATTCACTAGGTACGAGTCTATCATTAATAATATTTTCACGATTGCATACTGAAAAAAAATTGTTATGGAACCCATTACATTCCAACCTTAGAAGGAGCGTTACTTTTGGTCTAAGACTAGTAATCTGATCGCTGAGACAAATAAAGAATCGATTTTAGGTTCATTTGAGATCTTCCCTTAGACGGTTGGTTGGAAAATATTTACGGTATAGTCAGTCCTGTGTTCGCTACCAACTTAATAACACTGTTCATCACAAGGCAACCAAACTCTGGGCTAATCAAATAATCTTTCCATAACACACTAATGATCTATATCCCGTCTGTAATTTCTTGCATTATTCCTGTCCATATACAGCTACCTTTATCCTTTTAAAACTTCTTGCATCATTTGAAGCCGTCTAGTATTGATCTCCAAGTTTTTCAAGAACCGTGATTGAATTGTCGTTGTTTCAATGGCAGACTTAAATTCGATCGTTGGAATACTTCTCGAATGTTTTTTTTTTTCAATCTTTCGTCACTTTCCGTGTCTAATTGTAATATATATCCTTAAGATATAAGTTGAAAATAGCGCTTAACATAATTTATATACGTACTGTACTTAACGCAGATTTTACTTGCCATTTTTCGTCTACACCAATGCGTCTAGAAGAACTCATCCTTCTACGTGTGAGTTTTAATTCTCACTACAACAAAGACTCGTTTAAATTGAGCGCAGTCGAATTGACATTCTTGTGGAATGAGATATTATCACACATGGAAGGTGGCATTAGCTCAACGCACCGCTGAGATGTGAAAGTGTCTCTTCTACAGTACTTTAGAACTTTTGTTATCGTAACAGTATTTTGGAATTATTTATTAATCTTGCTAACGTTATGTCTGACGTTGAGTTAATCCTCCAGAAAATTTCGTGGCATCGATTATCATACCAATTGGAACTTCGCTCAAAAAGACATCTTTTTCTGCGAATTATGAAGGTTCCTTGAGTTGTTAATTTTTTGCAATCATCTGATACCGTATTTACCTCCAAAGCTTCCATCTGTTGAGTATATTGATGATCAAATTTATCATAGAAAGGATGACCAGCTGCTTGAGAAAACGGAAGCATTAATTTAATATCCTTCAAATAAAGTTTCTAGTTTCCTGTTCAATCTAGTCCCTTTAGATGAACTGCAATACGATTATAGCCTTCTGTATATACACTAGCCAAAGTTTGCCGGTTCGGATAAGGTCACCGTCTTAATTTTTAGGTTCCCTAATATGGTTCTTGTCATGCAATTTCATTTTCTTGTAAATGTTGCATATTGATTTCCTCATCCAGACATTGTTGAATAAGATCCAAGATCCTAGATTTAGGCATATCCTCCGAGGATTGTAAATGTTTCCATAAACACATATAAGCGTCGCCGAGCTAAGTCTAGAAGTGAGTTCTCAATGATGTTGAGTAGACATGGACATTCAGAATTTTCACTAATGTTGTCATAGTGTACAGGTTATCCGGAAGTTCCTCAATACCATTTCCTGACATAATGTATCCAATCATGCCTAGTAATTACTGAAGTGGAAACCTCCTAAGAGCGGTACAACTTTGGAGAGTTCAAAAATTTCTTCAGCTGTAGGTACGATTTGAGACCTTTCCACTATAATGGCTGATCATCTGTCATTACACAAGTGCTTTGTTCACTTTTCTTGCACATATTTAGTGTATGCGAAAGAGTAGAATATATAGTATTAGTACTTGATGTTCAAATATTGAAGAAAAAAAGAGGCACTGCTTATATGAACGCTAGATGCAAGTGAAGATTTGATTAAATCTTCCGAGTAAGACAGCATTGTCACACCAAGTACATGAGTGTATATCGTTAGAGGGAAGGAGGATATCAGAATGACGAAATGTGATACGATATTCTTATCAAGACAATGCTACAGTGATCTCATTCAAGAACTTGGATATGGAGAATTTTCAAGAGATCTGAAATTAATGACTTTTTCTGCTCTATGAAATGTGTGGCACTTATATACTATTCAAAGCAAACAGTGAGCTTTATGAAAAGGTTGCTCTGAGATGGCCAATGTTACTAAGTTGGTAGGGAACACAGGACTGACTATACCGCAAATATTTTTTACCTAACCGTGTAAGAGAAGATCTCAAAAGAACCTAAAATCGATTCTTTTATTCGGTCATCGATCAGATGACCGGTCTCAGGCCCAAACTAAGGCTGATCCTTTGAGGTTAGAATATAATGGGTTACATAGCAAGTTTTACAGGATACAATCGGGAAAATATAATTAATGATAGACCGGAAACTAGTCAATCCTACACAAATTTGTATGTAAACCCTAGTAAATGTCAAGGACGCTAATTAAATCCTATTTAATAGCCTCGAGTGTTGACACACAGGAGACTTTCTATAAATAATATATCCGTAAGAATACAATTCGTTGGATTAAACAGTTTTCATCAGGCTAAAGATCAAGAACCAGGTGAAAGCGTTATGCGTGTCAGAATAACAATTAAGAAATAGTTGAGAGCGATATGAGTCCTAAGTAGATTTCTTCAGCAGAAGCACTCTCAAATAATTTTGTAGTTGAATATAGACGAGAAGTATAGCTATTCCTTGAATATCATTGATAAATTAATATTTGGTATCCCAACATTTTTAAATTCCAAGGGCCCATCTAAAACAAACCGCTGTTCTTTCCCAAAGCTATACGTCTGTGATACCCTCGTCTTAAAAAGGCACTGTTTTAAATCCACGGTTTTTCACCTGGTATGCCATTGTATAATGTGAGTTAGAGAGCTCTAATAGCACTATTGCTTCTTCTTAACACCTAGGTACACACACAAGATTTTACGGCTTCGGATTCATTGTTGACTTCCTTTACTAGCTTTAAGCCATTAGGAATTAAGGAATAGATGCCGATGTCCACTGCTGACTTCTAAATTTCACAGCGTTGTAAGAAGAACATAATCCGGCATAATCCGTTTAGCCTTACCGGTAACCTCCATACGGAACCCTCGAATTATTGGCGCGCTTCTTGCACTCTAAACCACTAATTAAATATCGAACATCCCCGTTCGTCATTAAAATTATTTCATTAATCACCGCATCACTTAGAGATCGATTTAACCTCTTATTAATATCTCTTTTCACACATTGTAGAATACTATTACAATGAAGTCAAGTGACATTTCTGCTAATGTTCTCATTTTAAGGCGATTTCTGTCGTAGTGGATACATATTTCAAAAAGGTTCACATGCTCGGGGATGCTTATTCTATCGCAAGTGACCCATCAACTTTTGCATCTTTTAACGCGCTTTCTCTGCACTATACCTTATGAGCTCACTCTGATATTCATTCTTTCTCAGCTGAAGTTTTCTTGCTCCGCGCGTCACAGGGTTTAAACTCATATATTCTGAATTAGCAAATCCTAAGAACAATATGAGCTGCTGTACTTCTCCCTTTTCAACCCGCCCACTCACATCGGTTGTACTGCATGCAAACTCATTCCACTCGTTCCAATGCAAGTATCATGGCGGATCTCGACATCTACTGTTATTATCTTTTTATCTAAATGCATCCTGATATCTACAATTAGTAATACCATTATTTCTGCAGAAAGCCACAGTCGGCAGCCTTGTAGTTGAAACTTAAATCTTTTGCCATATGAAGGTAAATTTTGATCAGATTTTAGTGAATTACAGCGTGTAAGTTGCAATTGAAAAATCCTAATCTCACTGCGCTTCTTATCAAATATTACTATGTCTGGTTGGTTGTAGTGCATGCTAACTGATTGCATTCTTTTTTGATAAGAGAACAACACGTATCTTGACATTTCTTCTTACTATAATATATGAATGTTTCTGTATCTTGGTAACACAATTTTTCTTAAAACAGTCTGAAGTAAAGATCTATGCACATATCTGTGTGCTTCGACTTTCTTCTTGCCAATGTTACGGCTCTTAGCTGGACTGTACAACGAATGTACTCTAGGCTGTTTGCAATGATATTCCGCTATATGCAGCGATCATCTATGCTGATTACTACAGACGATTTGGTGCCTCTATTTTTGTAAAAAAATTTACTTCAAGATTTCGGATGGCTCTGGTCAACGGCCATGGATATGCTCGCCTACATACCAGGCCAAATGACAGTCTGGTTCAGTGTTAGAGATGACTACACTTCGTAAGCCTCAAATGCTGCGATCAATCGGGTACATTGTGTGGTGTAGCTTTCTGCTCATGAGAAGATACCTTTTTTGACAGGACACGCAAACTCTATTCACGTCAGCTAAATGAGGTAGTGTTGAATTTAATAAAGATGATTACAGATATCCTTCTTGTTGGTCATTCCGTCTCAGATATGAATGTGTCAAAAACCTAACACTGTTGGTGAACTAATATGCTACAGAGAGAATGCTTAGCAGAACTTTACTCTTCGGTGAGAAAACGTTTAGAAGATCGAGAAATTCAAATACTCCAATAAGCTTAATAAGAGTGTGCGATATGGCAGTCTGTAGTGCAAAATGAACCGAGCGAGTTAGAAAGACTTGAAGGTTCTATAGCCTGAAGATTAGTGTGATAGATTCGTTGTGTTCTTAATATGGCAACTTGATGAAGTGAGTCAAGGTTGCAAAAGACGACTTGAAATTTTTTATGCACGCAAGTTAAACTTACAAGTTAGGCGAAAGTTTATAGCTGTATCTATTACTTTCTTTTGGCATCGGGACGAGCAAGTACTCGAACACTATTCCTATGGGAGAAGATTGAGGGCTTCTGCTCTAAGTTGTGGAAAGTGAGCCTAGGAAGTTTTATATCTTTCAGGTGTACTTAACTGAAAATCTCCCAATGTGACCTAAATATCAAAACAAGTTCTGTCAATTGATAATTTTGTTGATATCTGTGTTCTACACCTGTTCAACCAAGCCTGTATAACTACTTTGTATCGCGAATTAGTTCTTTAAACCGCTAGCTTTTTAAATTCATCGGCCCGACTTGTCTCACAGCCAAGAGGAGCGTGCCTGGGTCTACAAGGTATTCTTGTACTTAATTACCTAAAAATATGCTAATAGAGTTTCATGCCAATAACCTGCATGTGATTTTTTACAAGCTTACCACCATAAGTGTAATATAACTGTTACGGAAAACTACTAAGCTTCGTGGCCTTTTGACTGAAATCCAGCATGGTACAGTCGCAAATGAACGAGATGCTGAGCAGTACGCTTTGATTGTCGTTATGTCGTATAAAATCTAGGGCAATAAGTTGAAAGCAAGAGAGATTACGTGTACTAGAGCTTTCATTCTTACGCACCTTCGTGGATAAAAATGTACATGGAATCTTTGCTTGTACCGCATATCGAAACATCGTTTTTCTATTATCGTCAACTTTGCTTCTTTTTAGGAGATTTGAAAACTAAACGATACCTACACAATTTTTAGTGTCCTTGCGGATGTCAGATTCATTGGAGTCAATCGTTTGGTGGAGAACATCTTAAGATATCAACAATCAAAAAATAAACAATTGTTATAAACGTCAATTGAATGGTACTGTGGTATGCGAATGTTATATCTAAATGAATTGGTTTAACTCGTTAGATTTGTCCTGCTAAGGTTTTATTTCCTCCTCGGGTACCAAAGCCACTCGTGTTAAAGACTCCCAAAATATGTAACCTTTATGTTTTATAACTTGTTTTTATACCTTCTTTTAGATTTACATCAAGATCGTCTTCATCTCCATTTAGTTAGGTCTATAAGGCGGGGACAATATCACAAAATAATAACCATAACTCATTGGATCAACAATTAAGCCGTTGTCAATGACGTATTGGTTTTTTACAGCTGTTGTTCGTTATCATCTATATCAGATTGTCTTCCGATCTCCCATTTCTACATGAACTCCCTTTGCAGAATGCATAAAATATTGAATACTTCATATCGGCTCTTTTACACTAACATGTGGTTCGTTCACAATCCTATCTTGTAGTCACTTTTTATCTACAGGTAAGTAAGATTATCCGGTTGCAGCTGATGGTAGCTGTGTGGGTCCCTGGAATTCGCATATTTTCTTTCACACACAACCTGTTTCGATTGAGTTCATGCTTAGACCATTTCGCTCCTGGAACTGGAGGTACTTCCGAATTGAATGCTGAACAGCTGCTGTGTTAGTAATCGGAAAAGTGACTATATTGAAGGTTTGTAACTACTTCCTTGTTATATCTGATATGGCTTATTCCAGGGATGGCATTTTTCAATCTCCATACAGGCGAATAAGAAATTTCTAACGTTACCACTTTGTGAGGATTCACATTTGGTTTGTTGAAGACTCTGTCTAACTTTCACAATTCTTGGAATTGAAGGAACTTGAAGGCTGCAAACTATTCACTTTTGAGTATAGCTGAGGTCGTGACACAGCCTGTTGCATCATAGAAAAGTAAAATCAATCTTTTAATGACGATAGGGTCTTTTTAAATTTAATACAATCGAAGTATTTCCTTTCAGTTCTTTGATTGTGAAAGTGTGAAAGGCTATGTGAAAATTAGCTATGTGAAAGTGTGAAAATGGGTATGTGAAAATTAGCAACTGCTCATGAAGTCTTCTACCAAGATTCTTAATGGATCAGAATCACATCCATCAACAGCTACAGTTTTCCTGTTTCTACTTTCTTCCATTTTTCTTGTCCATATACAGCTACCTTTCGTCCTTCAAATACTGTTTGCATCATTGAAAGCCGTCTAGTATAGATCTCCAAGTTTCTCAAGAACTGTGATTGAATTGTCGTGGCTTAATGGCAGCATTCAATTCGATCGTGGCAGATATTTCCAGAAAGCTCTTTTTCCTCTTTCGGCACTTTCCATGTCTAATTGTAATTTATATCCATAACATATAAGGTGAAAATAGAGTTTAACCTTTTTTATTTCGTACTTAACGCAGAATTGAGTTACCATTTTTACTCCACATCATTGCGTGTAGAAGGACTCTTCTTTCTACGTGTGGGTTTCAAAACACATAACAATAGAGACTCTGCAATATTCACCGCAGTCGAAATGACATTCTTGCGAATTGAGATATTATCACACAACGAAGGTGGCATTAGCTCAACTTGTCTCTCTAATGATAAACTGATGCCCACAAAAGTCCTGTAGAACTTCTGTTATCGTAACCGTATTTGGGAATGAAGGATTAATCTTGTTAAAGTTGTGTCTGACGTTGAGTTAATAATCGAGAAATTGTCGTGGCCTACATTAAGCATTGTTCGATAGTCATATCACTTGGATCTTTGCTCAAGAAGGCCTCTTTTTCTGTGAATTGTGAATTTTCCTTGAGTTGTCAATTTCTTGTAATCCTCTCATACCGTATTAGCCGCCAGGACTTCCATCTGCAGAGTATAGTGATGTGCAAATTTTTAATAGAAAAGATGACCTGCTGCTTGAGAAAATGGAAGCAATTATTTACTTAAATACAAATGATGTTTCTAGTCCCATGTTCAATCAAGTTTTTTTGGAACGTCCGAGAACTTGCCTCCCCCCTCATTGAAGCACTAATGATCTCTTCTAGTGCAATCGCTAGTGCTTAGTGCTTCTTAGAACACCAACTCCCAACATTAGTGCTTTAATAGTTTGGACTCTAGAAGCAAAAAACTTTGGGGCGGTGCAACTTCACGTTAGCACCCCAAGAAAGCACTAACAATTATACCTAGCGCAATCGTTAGTGCATCGTCAGTGCTTCCAGAAAACACTAAGAGTTTCGTTAGTGCTTTAAAGTTAGTGTGGCTATGGCCAGTTATATGGTACGAAACTCCCAAAAGGAATACATGGGGAATTTTAAATTGGTTCAAATTCCCGCCAAATTCAAAAGCGCTAATGACTTCTTCTAGTGCAATCGTTAGTGCTTCTTTAGTCCTTCTGAGAACACCAACCCCAACATTAGTACTTCAATAGTTTGGACGCTAGAAGGAATAACTTTGGGGGGGGCAACTTCAATTTAGCCCCCCTCCCAGAAAAAACTAACTATTAAGTCTATTGCAATCGATAGTGTATCGTTAGTGCTTCCGGAAAACACTAATAGTTTCGTTAGTGCTTCACAATTAGTGTGACTACGACCAGTTATATGTCAGGAAATTCCTGTAAGGATTATATGGGGAATTTCTAATTGGCTCAAATTCCCGCCAAATTCAAAAGCGCTTATGCTCTCTTCTAGTGCAATCGTTAGCGCTTCTTATGTGCTCCATAAAACACCAACTCCCAACATTAGTGCTTTCATAGTTTAGACCCAAGAGGCAAAAAACTTTGGGGGCCAACTTCACGTTAGCCGCCCAAGAAAGCACTGATGATTAAACCTAGTGCAATCATTAGTGCATCGTTAGTGCCTTCAGAAAACGCTAATAGTTTCGTTGGTGCTTCACAATTAGTGTGGCTATGGCCAGTTATATGTCTCGAAATTCCCATAAGGAATACATGGGGAATTTTTAATTGGCTCAAATTCCCGCCAAATTCAAAACCGCTAATGACCTCTTTAGTGCAATTGTTAGTGCTTCTTTAGTCCTTCTGAGAACACCAACCCCAACATTAGTACTTCAATAGTTTGGACGCTAGAAGCAATAACTTTGGGGGGGGCAACTTCAATTTAGCCCCCCTCCCAGAAAAAACTAACTATTAAGTCTATTGCAATCGATAGTGTATCGTTAGTGCTTCCGGAAAACGCTAATAGTTTCGTTAGTGCTTCACAATTAGTGTGACTACGACCAGTTATATGTCAGGAAATTCCTGTAAGGATTATATGGGGAATTTCTAATTGGCTCAAATTCCCGCCAAATTCAAAAGCGCTTATGCTCTCTTCTAGTGCAATCGTTAGCGCTCCTTATGTGCTCCATAAAACACCAACTCCCAACATTAGTGCTTTCATAGTTTAGACCCAAGAGGCAAAAAACTTTGGGGGCCAACTTCACGTTAGCCGCCCAAGAAAGCACTGATGATTAAACCTAGTGCAATCGTTAATGCATCGTTAGTGCCTTCAGAAAACGCTAATAGTTTCGTTGGTGCTTCACAATTAGTGTGGCTATGGCCAGTTATATGTCTCGAAATTCCCATAAGGAATACATGGGGAATTTTTAATTGGCTCAAATTCCCGCCAAATTGAAAACCGCTAATGACCTCTTTAGTGCAATTGTTAGTGCTTTGTTAGTGCTTCTCAGAATACCAAGTCCAAACATTATTGCTGCAATAGTTTGGACGCTAGAAGCAAAAAACTTTTGGAGTGCAACTTCACGCTAGACCCCCAGGAAACACTAACGTTTAAATCTGGTGAAATCGTTAGTGCATCGTTAGTGCTTCCAGGAAACACTAATGGTTTGGTTTTGCTTTACTATTATTATAGATGTGCGCACTTATATGTCACACAGATGTCCAAACTCACGAGATCCGCGCTCACGAGTTCGAAACCCACTCTACCTCAGCCTCACGAAGTGAGCGTGAGATAATGCTGGTGATGTGAGCCTGTGGTTGAGTGAGCGTGAGGTCAGACTACTGATGCGAACGTGAGGTTGAGTGAGCGTGAGGTCAGGCTGGTTATTTGAGCGTGAGGTCAGACTGGTGATGTGAGCGTGAGGTTGTGTGAGCTTGAAGTCGAAATGAGTTCGTGAGTTCAGGTAGAAGTAAGTTTTTGAGCGTGAGGTTGAGTGAGGTTATGTCAAAGTGTCACCTCTGGTTACGAAACTCCCATAAATACATGGAGAGTATATCACTGGGACAAATTCCCGACAAATTCAAAACAGCTAATGATATCCTTTTTACAATCGTTAGTGCTTCGTTAGTGCTTCCTAGAGCAGTTACTCTTAACACTAGTGCTGCAATAGTTTGGACAACAGAAGCAAATAAAAACTTTGAAGGACAAACGTGAAGTTAGCCCCCCAGGAAGCACTAACAATCAAACCTAGTGCAATTGATAGTACATTGTTGGTGGTCCTAGATAACACTAAGAGTAGAAGAGAATGTGAATAATGAGATTTTATTCACACATACTCTCTCTTCCACTCTTCTCCAAAACCCATTCCAGAGTTTGGAGCTCTTAAAAGTAGCTCTAAGAAGGAGTATTAATAACCACCGAGCCCCCAGAAGTCCATCGTAGATCCGCCTGTCGAGAAGAGAATGCGTGAACAAACACTTATTATTCACATTCAATTTGCACATCTCAACAAACAAACATTCTTTTCATTCACTTCCATCTACTACTGCATTCTACTGAACTGTAACGCCTTTTCATGTTTAAAAATAATTATTCATTTTTCAATAATTGTAAATGTTTAAGTTCAGTAATTCACCATGAATAGAGTCAACTAGAAGTGTTTCTGTAACGAAGAAAAAACATGAACACTGGAATATCTTTCAACAAACAGTCGAGGGTTGATTACCTGAAACCGCGGTAGCCAGAATTAGCCCAGGGTATGGGGCTTATATTAAAAAATGAAAATATCAGGTAAATGCGTAAGTCTTTTAGTCTTGAAGCTTCGTATGAAAGTACGAATAGAAATATAGCCAATGAATTATGACTATTTTGTAGAACATTTTACTTTAATATCCCAGGAAATTCATCTTTCGGCTTGCTTGGTTGTGAAAAGTTATAGAGTGTATTGGCATACTGTGTAAAGTATGTGTACTGTCGCTGATTTGTGATAACAATCACAAACAGAAGTAAAAGGTAAATTACAGTAATAGTTTTCTCTTAATAGTTTTGTATTGAAGGGGAAACGGAAAACCTACTTTTATCTTAACATTTTCTTTCTTAAAATTTCTATTCTGGTTCACGTTCTTCCCCCTCAACATTGAATACGGAAATGGAGAACTTATTTAGAATTTGATTGTTGTTTCCAATATATTTCAAGCATCACTTCTCGGACATAGGCCTGTATTATGTCGATAACGCTATCGTCGATATCTATCTTATCATATATCAACATTCGATATCGCAAATATATGGACATGAATATATCATTCAACATTTTCGATATCGATATTCGGGGGGGCGACGAGATATAAGGAGCCCCTAAGACTTGATGAAGGAGCCCCCAGGATAGAGAAATTAAAGTTACTTTTTACATTCTTTATTACCACAAATTGCAATGTAAATACATCCACTTGCAAATTTGCAATATTATATGATATAATTTCTTAGACGCCAGAATGTTTCTGTTCCCTGAAAAAAAGAAACAAAGCATCACGTCCAAAAGCAAGTGCTACGAACTTTGAACTAGAATTTACCATAAGAAAGTTTTTTTTTTATTTCTATCTTATTTGCAGTTTGCCACACTGATATATTTCTGACAAAATTGAGGAATAGTTCAAAGCCTTTCGAAGTTGCAACCAACCCAACCGCCAAGTTGTTTGGTTTGCCTGCTATTTTAGGAAAAGGAGAATTGCAGATTGTAATGCACTTTTGGAGTCGTGTATACATATCACCGTTGAGTTGATATATTTATAATTATTGAAGTATGCCTTCTTTGTTTTTATTTGGTTTGTGTATATTGAATAATTAGTAGAACACTGTATGGTATTAAATTTCGTATGTTGCTGGTAACCCTGTTAACAATTTGTATTTAACGTAGGAGATGTCTGCTAGGGTAACCGGGGTGATAACAGGAATCTCTATAGAAGAATTGTTCGAGGTAAAGGTTAATCAGTAACAGTTACTTCACATTAATTAATTACTCCCCATTAGTTAACTGTAAAGACACTTCCATTGTTTTAATTACAGTCTTCTTAGCATTTTCATCTTCGTATACAACTTTGAATCATGAAGCCTAAAGTTCACAAGTAAAAAACACTATTGTAAAAGATGAATTAACGTTGTTCCAAAACCAGTAAATACCATTTTACATACTCAACAAACAGAATTAAACAGAATTAGCAAAAGATTCTAGTTAATTTTTATCGTATCGTAAAACAATGCAGAAGAAAAAATAATAAAATGACTGTTTATATATGAACCAACGAATAAAGATTACATTTTCATACGAAAAAATTAGAAACATAATGAAATTCACCTCCCAAAACAGAATTAATAGGGAAACAAAGAAAACTATTACCGTTTTCTACAAGTCCTAACAATGAACTATGGATTGCACAAGATTTTGTTGTTAGTGCTTTCTGGGGAACTAACGTGAAATTAGCTCGTTTTTTTTCTTTTTGCCCCTAGCATCCAAACTAATGAAGCATTAATGTTCGGATTTGGTGCTCTAAGAAGTAGTTAACTATTGCACAGGAAGAGATCATTAGTGCTTTTTAATTTGGCGGAAGTTTAACTCAGCGAAAAATTCCCAATGTTTTTCTTACGTGAGATTCGTCACCAATAATGAAGCACTAACGAAACTATTAGTGTTTTCTAGGACCAGCAAAAATGTACTATCAATTGCACTACTGTAGGTTTGATTGTTAGTGCTTCCTGGTGGACTGTTTTTTTGCTTCTATGTACTATTGTTAAGCCTATTGCAGCCCTAATGTTAAGAGTCACTGCTCTAGGAAGCACTAAGAAAGCTCTAACGATTGTATTAAAGATATCATTAGCTGTTTCGAAATCGTCGGGAATTTGTCCCTGTGAAATATTCTCCATGTATTTATGGGAGTATTGTAACCAGAGTTGACCACTTTGGCCTAACCTCACTCAACCTCACGCTCAAAAACTAATTTCGACCTGAACTCACGAACTCTTTTCGACCTCACGCTCACATCACCAGTCTGACCTCACGCTTACCTCACCAGTCTCACCAAGAGCTCACTCAACCTCACGATCACATCACCAGCCTTATCTCAGACTCACTTCGTGAGATTGAGGTCGAGTGAGCGTAAGTTTCGAACTCGTGAGCGCCGATCTCGTGAGTTTGGACATCTTTGTGGCATATAAGTGCGCAGATCTACAATAAGAGCAAAGCAAAACTAAACCACTAGTGTTCCCTGAAAGCACTAACGATGCACTAACAATTGCACCAGGTTTAAACGTTAGGGTTTCCTCGGGGGCTAACGAGAAGTTGCACCTCAATAGTTCTTTGCATCTAGCGTCCAAACTATTGCAGCACTAATGTTTCGACTTGGTATTCTAAGAAGCACTAACGAGCACTAACGATCGCACTAGAAGAGGCCATTAGTGCTTTTGAATTTGGCGAGAATTTGAGCCAATTAAAAATTTCCCATGTATTCCTTATGGGAATTCCGTGACATATAACTGAGCACAGCCACACTAATTTTGAAGCACTAACGAAACTAATAGTGTTTTCTGCATGCACTAACGATGCAATAACGATTGCAGTAGTTTTAATCGTTAGTGCTTTCTGGAAGAGCTAAAGTGAAGTTAGCCTACCCCCAAATTTTTGGCTTCTAGCGTACAAACTATTAAAACACTAATGCTGAGAGCTGGTGTTCTAAAAAGCACTAACGAAGCACTGACGATTGCACTAGAAGAGATCATTAGTGCTTCAATGGTGGGGGTCAATTTCTCGGACGTCCCTTTGGATCAATTGCAATGCGATTATAACCTTCTCTATATAATACAGTCAAAGTTAACGATTCGGAAAATATCACCGTCTTAATTTTGGGATTTCCTAATATGCTTTTGGTCATGCAGTTTCATTTTCTTGTAAATGTTGCATATTGATTTCGTCATCCAGACATTGTTGAATAAGATAGCAGATCCTAGATTTTATCTCCTCCGAAGGTTGTAAATGTATTCAAAACCACATGTAGAGGTCCCGGAGCGAAGTCTACAAGTGAGTTCTCAATGATTTTGAGTAGACATATCCATTCAGCATTTTCACTAAATTTGTAATAGTGTACAGGATACACCAAAGTTCTTCTCTACCTTTTCCTGACAAAATGTATCCAATGGAGCCTAGAAATTACTTAACACGAAAAGCTCGAAAAGCCGGTACAACTTTGGACCGTTCAGAAATTTCTTCAGGTGAGGTACGATTTGAACACCTTTCCAGTATAATGGCTGATCTAATGTCATAATGAATGTGCTTTTTTCACTTTTCTTGCAGTTATATACTCTATGCAGCAGAGTAGAATATAGAGCATTACTACTTGATGTTGAAATATTGAAGAAATACAGAGGGACTACACTGCTTATATCAAAAGGAGAGGTGTGTATCTCACCATTACACAATCGTTGTGGCGAAGCTTTCAGAAGATGATTAGCTATCCAAAGGTTGTTTGAAACTAGGAAATCGAGACGTGAGATGCGAGTGAAAATTTGATTACATGTTCCGAGTAAGGCAGATTGACACACCAAGAACATGAGAGTATATCAATAGAGGGAAAGCGGATGTCAGAATGACGAAATGTGATACGATATTCTTATCAAGACTATGCTACTGTGATATCATTCAAGAATTTGTATATTAAGAATTTTCATCAAGAGACTTCTGAAATTAATGACTTTTTCTGCTCTATGATACGTGTAACACTTTGTTACTAATCAAAGCATACAGTGAGCTTATATGAAAGTGTTGTTTGATTAGCCCGCAGTTTGGTTGCTTTGTGATGACCAGTATTACAAAGTTCTTAGCAAACACAGGACTGACTATACCGCAAAAATTTTCCACCTAACCGTGTAAGAGAAGATCTCAAAAGAACTAAAGTCGATTCTTTATTTGGCTGATAGATCAGATTACCGGTCTCAGGCCCAAATTAAGGCTGCTATGGAGGTTAGAAAAAAAATGGGTTCCATAGCAATTTACACAGGATACAATCAGAAAAGTGAGCTGCAAGGACCCTAATTCAACCCATATTTGATAGCCTCGTGCGTTAACACACAGAAGACTTTCTATAAATAATATATCCGTAAGAACACAACTCATTGGATTAAACCGTTTCTATGAGAATAACAATTAAGAAATCGGTGAGAGCGATATATGTCCTAAGTAGATTTCTTCAGCAGAAGCACTCTCATATAGTAATGTAGTTGCATACAATTGCTTGATTATCATTGATAAATTAATACTTTTTTTTACATTTGGTATCCCAAAATTTTTCAATTACAATGCCCATGTAAAACCAACCGCTCTTCGTTCCCAAAGGTACATGTCTGTGATACTGTCGTCTTATTAAAGACAGAAGTAAATCCATGTTTTTTTAAATTATACGCCATTGTATAATGTACTTAAGGAGCTCTAAAAGTACTACTGCTTCGTTTTTAGTACCTTGGTACACATCACAATATCCTACGGCTTCGGATTCATTGTTAAATTTTTTTACTAGCGGTAAGCCAATATGAATTAAGTAATAGATGCCGAAGTCCACTGCTGACTTCTACATTGCATCATTGTAAGAAGAACATAAGCCGGCCTAATCCGTTTAGCAATACCGGTAAACTCAAAATGGAACTGCCGAATTATTTACGCGCCTGTTGCAATCTAAACCACTAATTAAGAATCAAACATCCCCGTCCAACCTCAAAATTTTTTCTTTAATCACCGCATCGATTTAATCTCCTATTAATATCTATTTTCAGACATTGTAGAACACTATTACAATGAAGTCAAGTGACATCTCTGCTAATATTCTCACTTTAAGGAGATTTCTGACGTAGTGGATGCATATTACAAAAAGCTTCACAAGCTCAGGGATGCTTGTCTTATCGTAAGTGACCCATCAACTTGTCCATCTTTTTAAAGCGCTTTCTAATTACTATACCTTATGAGCTCACCGTGATATTCATTCTTTCGTATTCTTGTTCCGCACGTCACTGGGTCTAAACTCGAATATTTCGAATTTGCAAGTCCTAAGAACAATATGATCTGCCGTAGTTTTCCCATTTCAACCCGCCCGTTCTCGGCGGGTTACTGCATGGAAACTGATTCGAAACTGATTGTAATGAAAGTACTATGGCCGATCTCGACATCGACTGTTATTATCTTTTTATCTAAATGCATCCTGATATCTACAATTAGTAATACCATTGTTTCTGCAGATAATCACAGCATACAGGCTTGTAAATAAATCTTAAATTTTTTGCCATAAGAAATTAATTTTTCAACAAATTTCAGAATATTACACCGTGTAAGATGAAATTGACAAATTATGATCTCACTACGCTTTTATCAAATATTATTATGTCTGGTTGGTTGTAGAGCATGCTAACTGCTGGCATTCGTTTGATAAAACAAAAACATGTTTCTCGATATCTTCTTTTAGCTAAATGTCAGAATGTTTCCGCAGCTTCGTTAAACTGTGCTCTCTGAAAACTGTCTGAAGTATAGGTCTAAGAACATATCTGTGTGTTTCATCTAACTTCATGCCAATGTTAATGGCTCTTAGCTGGAGTGTGCAACGAATGTACTCTACGCAGGTTCCCATAATATTCCGCTATATGTAGCGATCATCTATGCAGAATTCTACAGACGATTTGGTGATTCTATTTTTGTAAAGGAATTTACTTGGTGATCTAGGATGGCTCTCGTCCACTGACATGGATATGCTCGCATACCTACCAGGCCAAATGACAGTCTGGTTCAGTGTTAGAGATGAGCACACTTCGTAAACCTGAACTGCCGGTGTTTAATCGGGTACATCTTGTGGAGTAACTTTCTGCTCTTGAGGAGATACCTTTGAGTCGATGGACAAGACACGCATTCTCTATTCACCTCAGCGAAATAAGGTAGTGTTGAATTTAATAAATAAGATTACAGAAGTTATTCTTGTTGACCATTCCGTCTCCGATGTGAAAGGTGTCAAAAAGCTAATACAGTTGGTGCACTAAACTGTTACAGAGGGGATTTTTACCAGAATTTTACTCACCCGTGAGAAAACGTTTAGAAGGTCGAGAAATTCAAATGCTCCAATAAGCTTAAACAGAGTGTGCGATTTGGCAGTCTGTAGTGCAAGATGAACCGTACGAGTCAGAAAGGCTTTACGGTTCTATAGCCTGAAGATTAGTGTGATAGATGCGTAGCGTTATCAATATAGCATCTTGGTGAAGTGAGTCAATTTTGCAAAAGACGCCTCGGAATTTTTTATATACGGAAGTGCAATAAAACTGTTACGGAAAATTGTTAAGTTTTCTAGGCCTTCTGTCTGAAAAGCAGCTTGGAATACTCGCAAATGAACAAGGTGCTGTGCAGTAAGGATTGATTATACTTATGTCGTATAAAACCTAGGTCAATAAGTAGAAGCCAACTGGAATCCACGTGTAGCAGAGCTTTCATTCTTACGCCCTCTTGGATATAAATGTACACGGAGTCTGCATGTATGGAATATCCAAACATTGTTCTTTATTAAGTTTGTTAAACTTTACTTCCTTGTAGGAGAGTCGAAACTAAACGGCAGCTACACAATTTTAAGTGTCCTTGTAGATGGCAGAATCCTCGGAGTCAATCATCTGCTGTTGAACATTTTAACATATAAACACTCAAACAATAAACAATTGTTATTAACGTACAATTGAATGATACTTTAGTACGCGAATGTTATATCTAAATGAATTGGTTTTTGGTCGATAACTTAAAAGTGTCCTGCTACGGTTCCTTTTTCTCTTCGGGTAACAAAGCAAGGTGTTAAAAAATTCCAAATTAACTAAACAGATGAATACTTCACCTTCATGTTTTATAGCTTTTCCTTATTCCTTCATTTAAAGTTTCATTAAAATCGTTTTCATGGCCGTTTTTTAGGTCTATAAGGCGTGGCGATATAACAAAATAATAATCATAACTGATTGGATCAACAATTAATCCGTTGCCAATGACATATTGGTTTTTTTACAGCTGTTGTTCGTTATCATCTATATCAGATTATCTTTCGATCTGCCATTTCTACATGAATGCTTTTGGCAGAATGCGCAAAACCTTGAATACTCCATATCGACTTTCTACACGAAGATTTGGCTCGTTCACAATCCTATCTTACAGTCACTTTTTATCAACAGGTAAGTAAGATTAAGGCGAATGTAATTATTACCAATAGTTTTATTACCCTATATAATCTTAATAACGTATACACTAAGTAAAACTGTAATTAGGCCTGTTCATGATGTCAATAAATCAATAAATCATTTTCTCCGTTCATGAGCTATATAGCCTGCAATACTGAAAGCTCTTTCAGTAGACGCACTAGAAGCAGAGATGACGAGATACCGACGTGCTAATTTACACAATTTTGGTAATGTTTGTTCTTGTTGATTCCACCACTCCAGTATAACTAGTTCTCTTACACATGATGACATGTTGTGATACCAAATGTAAAAACATAAGTATTAATTTATCAATGATAATCAAGCAATTACTATACTCCCGTTTATATGCAACTACAATACTATTTGAGAGTGCTTCCTGTTGAAGAAATCTACTTAGCTCCCATAACGCTCTCATTTTGTTCTTAATCGTCAGCCTCATAGAAACTGTTTAATCCAAAGATTTGTGTTCTTACGGATACAACTTTATAGAAATTCTCCTGTGCGTTAATACTCGAGGCTATGAAGTATCCACTTAATTAGCATCCTTCTGCTTATTACGGCTTACATACAGAGCTGTGTAAGATTCACTAGGTTCCGGTCTATCATTAATAATATTTTCACGAATGCATAATAATAAAAACTTGATATGGAACCAACTATATTCTAACTTCCGAACCAGCCTTACTTTGGGACTGAGACCGGTGATCTGATCGAAGAGAGAAATATAGAATCGATTTTAGGTTCTTTTGAGAACTTCCCTTAGACGGTTAGGTAAAATATATTTACGGTAGTCTTGTGTTCGCTACCAAATTAGTAACTTTGGTCATCACAAAGCAACCATACTGTGGGCTAATCAAATAATTTCTTCATATAATCTCATTGTATGCTTTGATTAGTAACTAAGTGCCACACATTTCATAGAGAAGAAAAGGTCATTTATTTCAGATGCCTGTTGATGAAAATTCTCTATACACAAGTGCTTGAGTGTAAAAGTAATGTTATATCACGGTAGCATTGTCTTGATAAGAATATCGTAACACATTTCTTCACTCTGACATCCACTTTCCCTCTAATGCTATATACTCATGTTCTTGGTGTGTCAATGCTGTCTTACTCGGAAGATTTAACCAAGTCTTCACTCGCGTCTCGCGTCTCGATTTCCTATTTTCAAACAACCTTTGGATAGTTTTTCATCTTGTGAAAGCTTCGCCACAACGATTGTGTAACGGTGAGATACACACCTCTCCTTTTGATATAAGCAGTGTATTGCCTCTTTATTTCTTCAATATTTCAACATCAAGTACTAATATTAAATATTCTACTCTTCTGCATACGAAAAAAAACTGCAAGAAAATAGAAAAAGCACATGCGTTATGACATTACATCAGCCATTATATTGGAAAGGTGTTCAAATCGTACCACAGCTGAAGAAATTTCTGAACGGTCCAGTGTTGTAACGCTTTTATGAGGTTTGAAGTTAAGTAATTACTAAGCACGATTGGATACATTAAGTCAGGAAATGGTATAGAAGAACTTTGGTGTATCCTGTACACTATGACAACTTTACTGAAAATGCTGAATGTCCATGCCTACTTAAGATCATTGCGAACTCACTTCTAGACTTTGCTCGGGGACCTATACATTGTGTTATTAAGACATTCACAACCGTCGCAGATGACAAAATCTAGGATTTCCGATCTTATACAACAACGTTGGGATGAGGAAATCTCTAAGCAACATTTACAAACAAATGAAACTGCATGACAACAATATTAGGAAATCTCAAAATTAAGACGGTGACATTTTCCGAACCGTTAATTTTGGCTGCTCTATAAAGGTATGAGAAGATTACAAGAAATTAACAACACAAGGAACATTCACATTTAGCAGAAAAACAGGCGTTTTTGGGCAAAGTTCCAAGTGATTTTATAATCGAACAGTGCTTAACGATAGCCACAAATTTTTCTGGAGGATTAACTCATGATGAGACACAACGTTAGCAAAATTAATAGTTCATTCCCAAATACTTTTACGATAAAAAAAACACATTAGGTAATCTCAAAATTAAGAAGATGACATTTTCCGAATGCCTAACTTTGGCTGCAGTATACGGTATCAGAAGATTACAAGAAATTAACAAGACATGAACATTCTCAATTAGCAGAAAAAGAGGCCTTTTTGAGCGAAGTTCCAAGTCATATGATTATCGAAAAGTGCTTAATGTAGGCCAGGATATTTTCTGGGGGATTAACTCAACGTCAGACACAACGTTAGCAAGATTAATCCTTCATTCCCAAATACAGTTACTATAACAGAAGTTCTACACTACTTTTGGTGGCATCAGTTTATCCTCAAAGCGACACGTTAAGCTAATGCCACCTTTCTTGTGTGATAATATCTTAATGAGGAAAGAATGTCAATTTGACAACGGTGAATATTGCAGAGACTCTGTTGTGTTGTGTAATAAATCCCACACGTAAAAGAAAGAGCCCTTATACACGCAATGGTGTGGACTAAAAATGGCCAGTCAAATCTGCGTTAAGTTCGTATATAAATTATGTTAAGAGCTATTTTCACCTAATATTTTATGGGCATAAATTACAATTAGACACGGAAAGAGCCGAAAGACAAAAATAGCATTCGGATATATCTCAACGATCGAAATTAATTTTGCCTTTGAAGCTATGACAATTCACTCACGGTCCTTGAGAATCTTGGAGATCAATACTAGACTGCTTCAAATGATACAAAGAGTTTTCGAAGGAGTAAAGGTAACTCTATATTGACAACAGTAATAGGAGAAACTAGAAACGGGGTATCGGTAGCAGTTCATGGGTGTGCTACAGATCTTCTAAGAATCTTGGTAGAAGACTTCATGAGCAGTTGCCGATTCTTTTAATGCCACATACAAGCAGAAGCGAAAGGAAATGCTACGAAATCATTAAATTTCAAGAAACTTAGCGTCATTAAAAGTTTGCTTTCACTTTTTTTATGATGCAACAGGCTGTGACACGACCTCAGCTATACTCATGAGAGAATAGTTGCAAACCGTCAAAATCCTTCAAAAAGAAACAGAACTGTGCTAGTTAGTTAGAGTCTTCAACGAAGTTAGGAGTCAAATCTCAATCTTAACAAAATGTTCAATACTACACATTTCTTATTTCCCTGTATGGAGAAGGAAACATGTCTTCCCTAGTATAAGCCTATCCGTTTGCAAAAGACGCCTCGGAATTTTTTATATACGGAAGGTTAACTTTCAGGCTATATAACTAGCAGTATCTATTCCTTTATTTGGGCACCGGGACGAGAAAGTACTCGAACACTATTACTAAGGGAGCCTAGGAAGTTTTACATGTTTCAGGTGTTCTTAATTGAAACTCTCCTAATGAAACCTAAGTACAAAAAAATTTGTCAATTGATAATTGTGTTGATGTCTGTGTTTTACACCTGTTCTATCTGGCCTGTATAACAGCTTTGTATCGCGAATCAGTGCCTTAAAACTCCTAAATTTATAAATACATTGGCCGGACTTTTCTCGCAGGCCAAGAGAAGCGGGCCTGGGTTTACAAGGTAATCAACAACCTAATTACCTAGAAATCTGCTATTAGAGTTTAATATCAATAACCTGCATGTGATTCTTTTACAAGCTTACGACCGTAAGTTTAATGTAACGGTTACGGAAAGTTGTTAAGCTTTGTGGCCTTATGATTGTAAAGAGACGGTTACACTTTCCGAACCGTTAACATTGGCTGCAGTTAAACGTGAAAGATATAAAACTTCCTAGGCTCACTTTCCACATCTTGGAGCAGAATCAATGAATTTTCTTTCTTAGTAATAGAGTTCGAGTACTTCCTTGTCTCGGTGCCGAAAGAAGGCAATAGATACTGCTATTAACTTTCGATTAGCCTGAAATTTAAACTTGCGTGTATAACAAATTTCGAAGCGTCTCTTGCAACCTTGACTCTCTTCATCAAGCTGCTATATTGATAACGCTACGTATCTATCACACTAATCTTAAGGCTATAGAACCTTAAAGTCTTTCTGACTAGCACGCTTCATCTTCCACTACAGACTGCCATATTGCTCACTCATATTAAGCTTATTGGAGGATTTGAATTTCTCTTTCTTCTAAACGTATTTTTGATATCTGATATCTATACATTTTTCATTCAGGGGACTATTTCGTTCAACAATCATATGTGTGGATTTGATTTAGATTTACTGCCTCGCATTCCGTCATATAGCTCTGTTATTTACTTGTTACGAACCGTTCCAGGAACACTTCATCGATCCTGGGTTCCGGGTGATTTATTTCATCATTGTTTTTTGTTATTAATATTGTAGTATCAAATTATAAAGAATACAGGAACATGTAATATGATTTGGAATCTGCCGTGCTAATTGAACATTACTACAAATTGCGCTAATCTTATGAACACGCCAGTTCATGGTTTCGCCGTTCGTGGTCTAGTGGTAGCGGAAATAGTTCTAGTTAGTAGGTCAAGTACTTGACTTTCTCATATGTCCTTTAGGAAATTACGGCTCAAAACGTATGGATGATGATGGATGAATTGGTAGAATGAAGACAGTGGACGAAAACGGGCTAATCCAAAAACTCCCACGCTCACGATGTTTGTCCACCACAAAGCTCATATAACACGACTAGGGATCGATCCGACGACCTCTAGCACCAGATGTGAATGCTTTACGTACTCAGCCACCATTGCCCCCCGTCAAGCATCTGTTCGCAATCTACGCAGACTGGCCATAATAACTAGTATTTCTTCGATTTTTTCTGTACTTAGATTCTAATATATGTACCACCAGACATGTCAACTCTGACGCGAAGTCGTAGCATTTGTAGTAGTAGAAGTAATAATAATAATAATAATAATAATAATAATAATAATAATAATAATAATAATAATAATAATAATAATAATAATAGCAGTAACAGTAGTAGTAATAATAAGAGTAGTAGAAGTACAGTACTTTAGAGCTTTGAATAAGGAGTTAATTTCCCAAACACATTAAGTTTAACAGAGGCTGCCAACATTAGTTTCCGATCCGTCTTTTACAGTGCTCGGCCCGTTTCGGCCCGGCTCGGCCCAAAATGTGCCCGGCCCGGTCAGAGCCGGGGCGAGCCGGGCACAGAAATCAGAACCATTTGGGTCGGGCCAGCCGTCTTCTAGCATGGGTTTGCAGGGCTCTGATGGTAGTCTGTAGTGCAAGATAAACCGTACAACGTCAGAAATCGCCTTAAAATGAGAACATTAACAGAGATGTCACGTGACTTCATTGGAATAGTATTCTAGAATGTATGAAAAAAGATAATAATATGAGATTAAATCGATCCCTAAGTAATGCGGTGATTAAAAAAATAATTTTGAGGATGAACGGGAATCTTCGATTTTTAATTAGTGGTTTAGGGTGCAACAGGCGTTCCAATAATTCGAGGGTCCTATTTTGAGGTGCCCGGTAAGGCTAAACGGCTTATGCCGGCTTATGTCCTTCTTACAATGCTGTGAAAATCAGAAATCAGCAGTGGACATCAGCATGTATTCCTTAATTCGTATTGGCTTAGAGCTAATAAAAAATATTCAACAATGAATCTTAAAAACGAAGCAGTAGTGCTTTTAGAGCTACTTAACTGACATCATACAATGGCGTACCAATTGAAAAACCGTGGATTTACTTCTCCCTTTAATAAGACAAGGGTATCACAGTCATATAGTATTGGGAATATACAGCAGTTTTTTTAGGTGCGCCCCTGGGATTGAAAAATTTTCTGATACCAATTGTAAAAAAACATAATTATAAATTTATCAATGATAATCGAGCAAATGCTATACTTCCTGTTTATATGCAACTATAATACTATTTCAGAGTGCTTCCTGCTGAAGAAATCTGCCTAGCACGCATAACGCTCTCAGCTTGTTCTTGATCGTTAGCCTAATAGAAACTGTTTAATCCAAAGAGTTGTGTTCTTACAGAGTTGTGTAGGATTCACTAGGTTCCGGTCTATCATTAATAATATTTTCACGATTGCATGATGAAAAAACTTGCTATCGAAACCATTATATTCTAACCCCCGAGGCGACATTACTTTGGGTCTGAGAACGGTGATGTGATTGATGAGACAAATAAAGAATCGATTTTAGTTTCCTATGAGATCTTCCCTTAGATGGTTAGGTGGAAATTATTTACGGTATTGTCAGGTCTCCGTTCGCTACCAACTTAGTAACACTGGTCATCACAAAGGAACCAAACTGTGGGTTAATCAAAAAATCTTTTCATATAATCTCACTCTATGCTTTGATTAGTAACAAAATGCCACACATTTTATAGAGAAGAAAAAGTCATTTATTTCAGATGTCCCTTTATGAAAATTCTTCATATTCAAGTTTTTGAATGAAGAAGTAATATTATATAACCGTAGCATCGTCTTGATAAGAATATCCTATCACATTTCTTCACTCTGACATACACTTTGCCTCTAATGCTATACACTCATGTTCTTGATGTGTCAATGCTGCATTACTCGGAAGATTTAATCAAGTCTTCACTCGCGTCTCGCGTCTCGATTTCCTATTCTCAAACAACCTTTGGATAGAATTCATCTTGTGAAAGCTTCGCCACAACGATTGTGTAATGGTGAGTTACACTCCTCTGCGTTTGATATAAGCAGTGTGGTTCCTCTGAATTTCTTCAATATTTCAATATCAAGTACTAATACTAAATATTCTACTCTTTTGCATACAGAAAAAAACTGCAAGAAAATAAAAAAAGCACATGCGTTATGACATTACATCAGCCATTATATTGGAAAGGTGTTCAAATCGTACCACAGCTGAAGAGATTTCTTAACGGCCCATAGTTGTAACGCTTTGAGGAGGTTTGCAGTTAAGTAATTTGTAAGCACGATTGCATACATTAGGTCAGGATATGTTGGGGAAGAACTTTGCTGTATCCTGTACACTATGAAAACTTTACTGAAAATGCTGAATGGCCATGCCAACTCATGATCATTGAAAACTTACTTCTAGACTCTGCTCGGGGACCTATACATGGGGTTATGAAGACGCTTACAACCGTCGGAGGATTTCACAAAATCTAGGATCTGCGATCTTATTCAGCAACCTCTGGATGAGGAAATCTCTAAGCAACATTTACAACCAAATGAAATTGCATGACTAAACAATATTAGGAAATCTCAAAATTAAGACGGTGACATTTTCGGAACCGTTAATTTTGGCTGCTGTATAAAGATATGAGATGATTACAACAAATTAACAACACAAGGAACATTCACATTTAGCAGAAAAAGAGGCGTTTTTGGGCAAAGATCCAAATGATTTGATAATCGAACAGTCCTTAACGATAGCCACAAATTTTTCTGGAGGACTAACTCAATATGAGACACAACGTTAGCAAAATTAATCCTTCATTTCCAAATACTGTTACGATAAAAAAAATTCTACAGTACCTTTGTGGACATCAGCTTATCATCAGAGCGACAGGTTGAGATAATGCCACCTTCCTTGTGTGATAATGTCTCAATGCGCAAGAATGTCAATTCCACTGCGGTGAATATTACAGAGTCTCTCTTGTCTTGTTTTAAAACCCACACGTAGAAGGATGAGTCCTTCTACACGCAATGGTGTGGACTAAAAATGGTCTAAGCGTGAACCCAGTTGATAGAGGTTAGTGTGTGAAAGAGGACATGCGAAATCCAGCATCCACACAACTAACATTGGCTTCAGCCGGATAAGCTTACTTATCTGTATATAAAAAATGATTGCAAGGTAGGATTGTGAACGAGACACATGTAAGTGTAAAAGAGCCGATATGAAGTATTCAAGGTAGTCTGCTTTCTGCCAAGAGAGTTTATTTACAAATGGCAGATCGGAAGACAATCTGATTTTAATGATGACGAACAATAGCTGTAGAAAACCAATATATCTTTTACAACAGCTTAAATGATGATCCAATCTATTACAATTATTATTTTGTAATACCGTCCCAGCCTTATAGACCTAACAAAATAAACATGAAGACGATCATGATGAAACTTTAAATGAACGTGTATGGACAAGGTATAAAACACGAAGGTGGTTTATTGTTCCGTTTACATAATTTGGAACCCTTAACACGAGCTGCTTTGTTACCCGAAGAAAAAATGAAAACGTAGCAGGACTTATTTCAGTTAACAATCAAAAACCAATTCATTTACATATCACATTCGCGTACAACCGTATCATTTAATTGTACGTTTATAAAATTTTTTATTGTTTGAGTGTTTATATGTTAAGATGTTCAACAGCAGATGAGAGTCTCCATGGATTCTGCCATCTCCAAGGACACTAAACATTGTGTAACTACCGTTTAGTTTTGGAATCTCCAAAAAAGAAGCAAAGTTTAACTCTCTTAATATAGAACGATGTATCGATATGCGATACATGGAAAGACACCATGTACATTTTTACCCAAGGGGGGCGAAGGAATGAAAGCTCTACTACACGTCGATCCCTGTTGGTTTCAACTTATCGCTCTAGGTTTTATACGACATAAGGACAATCAATGCTTACTGCTAAGCACCTTGTTCCTTTGCTACTCTAGCAAGCTGCTTTTCAGTCAGAAGGCCACGAAGCGTAACAATAATCCGTTACACATATGGTCTTAAACTAGTAAAGGATTCAAATGCAGGTTATTGGCCTGAAACTCTAATAGATGTTTTTTTAGGTAATTAGAAACGTGTTTAGTTTGTAGACCCAGGCCCGCTTCTCTTGGGCTGTGAGACAAGTCCGATCATTGAATTTATTAAGCTAGCAGTTTAAAAAAACTGTTTCGCGATACTAAGTAGTTAAACAAGCCCGGTAGAACCTGTGTAGAACAGAGACATCAACTAATTATCAGTTGAGAAATTTTTTTGCACTCAGGTTACGTTAGTAGATTTTCAGTTAAGTGCACCTAAAAGATATAAAACTTCCTAGGCTCACTTCCCACATCTTAGAGCAGAAGCCCTAAATTTTCTTCCTTAGTAATAGTGTTCGAGTACTTCCTAGTGTCGGTGCCCAAAGAAAGTAATAGATACTTCTATTAACTTTCGATTAGCCTGAAAGTTAACTTGCGTCTATAAAAAATTTCAAGCCGTCTTTTGTAACCTTAACTCACTTCATCAAGATGCTATATTTATAACGCTACGTATCTATCACACTAATCTTCAGGCTACAGAACCTTCAAGTCTTTCTGACTCGCACGGTTTATCTTGCACTACAGAAGGCATATCGCACAATGTTAATTAGCCTTTTGGAGGATTTGAAATTCTCGATCTTCTAAACATTTTCTCACCGATGAGTAAAGTTCTGCTATGTTCCCCTCTGTACCAGATTACTGCACCAACTGAATTAGCTTTTTGACACCTTTAATATCTGAGACGGAATGATCAACAAGAAGTATTTCTGTAATCTTAATTATTAAATTAACACTAATTATCTCGCTGACTTGAATAGAGTTTGCGTGTCCTCCCTATTGATTCATAGGTATCTCTTCAAAAGCAGAAAGCCACTCCACAAAATGTACCCGATTCATCGCCAGCAGTTAAGGGTTACGAAGTGTACTGATCTTTAACACTGAACCAGACTGTCCATTGGCCTGGTATGTATGCGAGAATATCTATGGCCGTTGACCAGAGCCATCCTAGAAATACAAGTATATTCCTTTGCAAAAATAGATTCACCAAATCGTCTGTAGAATTCTGCATAGATGATAGCTGCATATAGCGGAATAGCATGGCAAACAGCTTAGAGTACATTCCTTCCACAGTCCAGCTAAGAGCCGTTAATATTGGCCAGAAGAAAGTCGAAACACAGATAAGAGCTTAGATCTATAATTCAGACTGTTTTCAGAGAACATTGTATTACCAAGTTACACAAACATTCAGATATTTTACTAAGAGGATATGTCGAGATACGTGTTGTTCTCTTTTCAAAACGAATGCAAACAGTTAGCATGCACTACAACTAACCAGTCATCGTAATATTTGAAAAGAAGAGTATTCAGTATAGGATTTTTCAATTGCAACTTACATCCTTTAATAGACTAAAATCTGTTGAAAAAATACTTTCATATGGCATATCTACAAGGCTGCCAACTGTGGCTTTCCGCAGAAATAATTGTATTACTAATCGTAGATATCAGTTTGCATGCAGTACAACCGACGAGAGAGTGTGAGTTGAAGTGGGAAAAATACGGCAGCACATATTGTCCTTAGGATTTGCAAATTGAAAATATTCGAGTTTAAAACCAGTGACGTGCTGAACTGAGAAAGACTGTATACCACGGTGAGCTCATAAGGTATAGTACAGAGAAAGCGCGTTAAAATGATGGACAAGTTGATGGGTCACTTGCGATAGAACAAGCAACGCCGAGCTTTTTGTAATATGCATCCACTACGTCAGAAATCGCCTTAAAAAGATAACATTAGCAGAGATGTCACTTGACTTCATTGTAATAGTATTCCACAATGTATGAAAAAAGATAATAATAAGAGATTAAATCGATCACTAACTGATGCGGTGATTAAAGAAATAATTTTGAAGATGGAGGGGTATTTTTAATTAGCGGTTTAGGGTGCAACAGGTGTGCCAATAATTCGAGGGTTCTATATCGAGGTGTACGGTAAAACTAAAGGGCTTATGGCGGCTTATGTCTCTCTAGAAATATTTTCAAATTTAGAAAGCAGTGGACGTAGCCATGTATTCCTTAATTCCTTTTAGGTATCAGCTATTAAGGAAATTCAACAATGATTCGGAAGACGCAGTATCTTGTGTTGTACACCTAGGTCTTAAAAACGAAGCAGTATGCTCTTAGAGGTACTTAACTCAAATTATGCAATGGCGAACCACTTAAAAAACCTTGGACTTACTTCTCACTTTAATAGGACGACGATATCAATATCATATAGTTGTGGGAACGTACAGCGGATTTTTTTAGGTGGTCGCTTGGGACTGAAATATGATGTCATCCAAATTTAAAAAAACATACTTATTAATTTATCAATGATTTTCAAGCAATTGCTATACTTCGCTTTTATATGCAACTACAATACAATTTGAGATTGCTTCCTGCTGAAAAATCTACTTTGCACCCATAACGCCACACCTTGTTCTTGATCGTTAGCTTGATAGTAACTGTTTACTCCAAGGAGTTGTGTTTTTATGGATATATTGTTTAAAGAAAGTCTCCTGTGTGTTAACACTGGAGGCTATCAAATATGCACTTAATTACAGTCCTTGCTGCTCACTAAGGCGTACATACAGACTAGTGTAGTATTCACTAGCTTCGGGTCTATCATTAATAATATTTTAACGATTGCATACTGAAAAAAATTGTTATGGAACAAATTACATTCCAACCACCGAAGGAGCGTTACTTTTGGTCTGAGACTGGTGATCTGATCGTTGAGACAAATAAAGAATCGATTTTAGTTTCCTTTGAGATCTTCCCTTAGACGGTTAGTTGGAAAATATTTACGGTATAGTCAGTACTGTGTTCGCTACCAACCTAATAACACTGTTCATCACAAGGCAACCAAACTGTGGGCTAATCAAAAAATCTTTCCATATCATACTAATGATCTATATCCCGTCTGCAATTTTTTCCATTATTCCTGTCCGTATACAGCTACCTTTATCCTTCTAAAACTTCTTGCATCATTTGAAGCCGTCTAGTTATGATCTCCAAATTTGTCAAGAACCGTGACATATCTGACGCATTCAAATCTGCGTTAAGTACGTATATAAATTATGTTCAGCGCTATTTTTACCAATTATTTTTTGGGCATAAATTACAATTAGACACGAAAGGTGCTAAAGACAAAAATAGCTTTCGGAGAATATCTGAACGATGGAATTTAATTCTGCCTTTGAAGCTATGACAATTTAATCACGGTCCTTGAGAATCTTGGAGATAAATACTAGACTGTTTCGAATGATGCAAAGAGTTTTCGAAGGAGCAAAGGTAGCTGTATATGGACAACAGTAATTGAAGAAACTAGAAACGGTGAATCTGTAGCTGTTGATAGGTGTGATTCAGATCTTTTAAGAATCTTGGTAGAAGACTTCATGAGCAGTTGCTGTTTCTTTTAATGCCACATACAAACAGAACCGAAAGGAAATGCTACGAAATCACTAAATTTCAAGATACTTTAGCGTCATTAAAAGACTGCTTTCAATTTTTTTTAGATACAACAGGCTGTGACACGACCTCAGCTATACTCAGGAGAGAATAGTTTTAAGCCATCAAGAACCTTCAAAAAGAAAAAGAACTGTGCATGTTAGTCAAAGTCTTCAACGGAGTTAGTAGTCAAATCTCAACCCTAAAAAAATGTTCAATATTACACAGTTCTTATTTCCCTGTATGGAGAAGGAAACATGTCTTTCTTAGTATAAGCCTATCAGGTATAAGAAGGAAGTAGTTACAAAGCTTCAATATCGCCACTTCTTCCCCTACTAACACGGCAGGTGGGCACCATTCAATTCGGAAGTAGCTCCAAGTCCAGGTGGGAAATGGTCTAAACATGAACCCAGCCGATGGAGATTGCTCTGTGAAAGAGGATATGCGAAATGGCAGATATTTTTTAAAATAAGCTTTATTTTGTGCCGGACATAGGGGTTTAATAATTTAAAAACTCCCTCGGATCGAAAGTGTTAAGCCGTTGTCAATGACATATTGGCTCTCTACAGCTGTTGTTCGTCATCATCTATATCAGATTGTCTTCCGATCTGCCATTTGTACATGAACTCCCTTGGTAGAATCCAGAAAAAATTGTTTTTTTCATATTGGCTCTTCCACACTTACATGTGGCTCGTTCACAATCCTATATAGCAATCACTTCTTATCTACAGGTAAGCTTATCCGGCTGGAACCGATGGTAGCTGTGTGGGTCAAAGAATTAGCATATCCTCTTTCACACACCAACCTCATTCGTTTGGGTTCATGCTTAGACCATTTCGCTCCTGGACTTGGAGGTACATCCGAATTGAATGCTGCACACCTGCCGTGCTAGTAGGGGAAAAGGTGGCCATATTGAAGCTTTGTAACTACTTCTTTGTTATACCTGGTAGGCTTATACCATGAAGGACGTGTGTCCTTCTGCATACAGTCATTTTCAACCGTAAATTCCTGGCAATTTGCGACAAATGCTTTGTTTCACTGTATTGATAAATATCTCAGTAACTAACCATTAGCAAGAGTTTAAGTTGTTTTAAACAATGTTTTGGTCCTATATATTGGAATTGTAAATGTCTGACAAATTACGACAAATATGTTATTTTACATTATTCTTTACGGCAATTTATTTCATTTTTAGGTAAATAAGTAACAAACGATTACCAAGAATCTGCTGCATTTTCCAGTCCTTTTATTTCACTTTTAATTGTAAATATCTGACAATTTATAACCATTTCGAGTTGTGTGTTCGGGAGGCCATTTGTTTGTAATCAACTTGAGTTCGGGCTACTGTTCGGATTTCTCTTCTCGGTGGTGCTGTCAGTAAGTATTCCTCTGAGACCTTAACTTCCCTGAATAGCATGATGAAGGACCTCGCCAAGAAGGGGTTACAAATTGTATCCAAATCGCTCGTCTGTCTGAATAACGAGAATTGGATTGGAGAATTGGGGATTAGCACTGGGGGAAAAATTGCTTGGATAGTCCCACGTAGATATCCAGTTGATGCGCCAAAAAATCCTGAAGAGTTAAGATGAATCTTCAGCCAATAAAATAGTCTCGAAGGCAGAATACTAGTTGGAGGGCGCTTATATAACTGGCAGGTACGCACAAAGTATTTGAACAAGGGACGTAACTTGTTGGGGGCTAACCGTAAGAAAACGTCCTTCGCCGACAAATAGCTTGTGCCCTTTAACACTCAGATTTAATTCCCGACGCAACGACCGCGGTGGCGCCAAACAATGCAGTGGTCAACTGAAGAGTGTTCGTAGTTCAATCTAATAATCACTCAGTTAACTCACCTGTATGCATATACAAACAGAATGTGGAAAATAATATAAGCTAATTCTAGTCCACTGGCTACGATGCACGGGACATTGCGATAACTCGGACACTAGAAAGTACACATAAGGAACTGCAAAAGCAATGTGACTGGCGTCACTCAGGTCACTCCAAAATCTGGTCTGCTAGTAATTCCGTAAATGATTAAAGAAGTCACTTAATTCTAACTGCTGAATATATACTTTCAATAATGATGTCAGTGGGACCAACAACAGTCTGCATCACCTTCGAAGCACTCTTTTACTCCATTCAATGGACTCGCCTTTAATTGTCTATATCTGATACTTTACGACAATTCCATTCTTACATTAGATTGTGAAATATGTCGGAAACTACCGATCAGCTAGAATGTTCTTCACCTTGAAAATACTCCTTTCGTTCTACTGAGGAAATTCGTTTTTCAAAGATAAATATGCTACAATTTGTGACAATATCGTTATTATTCATTTAATTTTAAAAATGAAAGTAATTAACAAATGGAAATTGTTTGCTTCACATTTGAAACAGTCCCTTCTCTTACTGAATAACCAGTTTTCTATTGTAAATATCTGACCATTTACTACATTTCCGCTCTATAAATAAATTCTTTAACATATAGAAAACTACAGACCAGCAAGGATTTACTTCAGCTTAAACTTTCCTTTGGCCCTTCTAAATTGACCCACATTTCAATTTAAATATGACAAATTAAGAGAATACAGTTAATTCATTTTATTCTTAAGAGTGTCAGTATCTAGCGAACAACAAACGCCATCCTCATCTTCCAAACACTCCTTTCGCCTCGCTACCGTTTAGTATTAGAATCTCTTAAAAAGAAGCAAAGTTTAACTCTCTTAATAAAGAACGATGCTTCGAAATGCGGTACACGCAAAGACTCCATGTACGTTTTTATCCAGGAGGGGGCGTAAAAATGAAAGCTCTATTACACGTAGATCCCTGTTGCTTTCAACTTATTGCCTTAGGTTTTATACGACATAAGGACAATCTATACGTACTGCTCAGCATTTTCTTCCTTTGCGACCGAACCAAGCTGCTTTTCGCTCAGCAGGCCACGAAGCTCAAAATTTTCCGTAACAGTTATGTTACACTTATGGTCCTAAGCTTGTAAAGGAATCATATGAAGCTTATTGGCCTGAAACTCTAATAGGAGTTTTTTTTTAGGTAATTTGGTACGAGATTACCTTATAGACCCAGGCACGCTTCTCTTGGCCTGTGAGACAAGTCCGGCCGATGAATTTAAAAAGCTAGCGGTTTAAAGAATTGATTTGCGATACAAAGTAATTATACAGACATGGTAGAACAGGTGTAGATCACAGAAATCAACAAAATTATCAATTGACAGAATTTATTTTCGTACTTAGGTGACATTGGGAGATTTTCAGTTAAGTACACCTGAAAGATATAAAACTTCCTATGTTCACTTTCCACATCTTCCAGCAAAAACCCTGAATTTTCTCCCATAGTAATAGTGTTCGAGTACTTGCTCGTCCCGATGCCAAAAGAAAGTAATAGATACAGCTCTAAACTTTCGCTTAGCTTGTAAGTTTAACTTGCGTGTATAAAAAATTTCGAGTCGTCTTTTGCAACCTTGACTCACTTCATCAAGCTGCTATATTAAGAACACAACGAATCTATGGCACTAATTTTCAGGCTCTAGGACCTTAAAGTCTTTCTGAATCGCACGGTTCATTTTCCACTACAGACTTCCATACCGCACACTCTTATTAAGTTTATTGCAGGATTTGAATTTCTCGATCTTCTAACGTTTTCTCACCGGTGAGTAGAGTTCTGCTAAGCTTCCCCTCTGTAGCAGATTAGTTCACCAATTGTATTAGCTTTTTGACACCTTTCATATATGAGACGAAATGATTAACAAGAAGAATTTCTGTAATCTTATTTATTAAATACAACACTACCTTATTTAGCTGACTTGAATAGAGTTTGCGTGTCGTGTCCATCGACTCAAAGGTATCTTTTCAAGACCAGAAAGCTACACCACAAAATGTACCCGATTCATCGCCAGCAGTTGAGGCTTACGAAGTGTACTCATCTGTAACACTGAACCAGACTGTCATTTAACCTGGTATGTATGAGAGCATATCCATCTCCGTTGACCAGAGCCATCCTAGATCACCAAGTAAATTCCTTTACAAAAATAGAAAAATCAAATCGTCTGTAGAATTCTTCATAAATGATCGCTGCATATAGCAGAATATCATGGAAAACTGCCTAGAGTACATTCTTAGCACAGTCCAGCTAAGAGCCGTTAACATTGCTAAGAAAAAAGTCGTTACTTCATCGTTACTTCAGCCTTTTTTTAGAGAAAATTGTATTACCAAGTTACAGAAATATTCAAATGTTCTATTAAGAGGAGATGTCGAGATACGTGTTGTTTCTTATCAAAAAGAATGCCATCAGTTATCATGCTCTACAATCAACCAGACATACAAGCGTAGTGAGATTTGGATTTTTCAATTGCAACTTACACGCTGTAATTGACTAAAATCTGATGAAAAATTACTTTCGTATGGCAAAAGATTTAAGGTTTATCTACAAGACTGCCGACTGTGGCTTTCTGCAGAAATAATGGTATTACTAATTGTAGATATCAGGATGCATTTAGATAAAAAGATAATAACAGTAGATGACGAGATCCGCCTTGATCCTTGCATTAGAACGAGTGGAATCAGTTTGCATGCATTACAACCGAAGTGAGCTGGCGGGTTGAAATGGGAAAAGTACAATAGCTCATATTGTTCTTAGCACTTGCGAATTCGTAATATTCGAGTTTAAACCCTGTGACGTGCGGAACAAGAAATCTTTACCTGAGAAAGAATGAATATGAGGGTGATCAGAAGATATAGTAAACAGAAAGCGCGTTAAATGATGGACAAGTTGATGGGTCACTTGCGATAGCATAAGCATCCCCGAGCTTCTGTAGCTTTTTGTAATATGCATCTACTACGTCAGAAATCGTCTTAAAATGAGAACGATAGCAGAGATGTCACTTGACTTCATTGTAATAGAATTCTACAATGTCTGTAAAGAAATATTAATAAGAGATTATATCGATCTCTAAGTGATGCGGTGATTAAAGAAGTAATTTTGAGGATGCAAGGGGTGTTCGATTTTTAATTAGTGGTTTAGAGTGCAACAAGCGCGCCAATAATTCGAGGGTTTCCTATGGAGGTTACCGGTAAGGCTAAACGGATTATGCCGGGTTATGTCCTTTTTACAACGCTGTGAAATTTAGAAGTCAGCAATGGACATCGGCATCTATTCCGTAATTCCTAATGGCTTAAAGCTAGTAAAGGAAGTCAAGAATGAATCCGAAGCCGTAAGGTCTTGTGTTGTGTACCTAGGTCTTAAGACGAGGCAGTAGTGCTTTTATAACTACTTATCTCGCATTATACAATGGCGTACCATTTAATAAATACTGTGGATTTAAGTCTGCCTTTAATGAGACGAGGATATAACACTCATATAGCTTGGGAACGTTCAGCAGTTTGTTTTAGGTCGGCCCTTGGCATTGAAAAATGTTGTGATACCAAACGTAGGAAACATAAGTATTTATTTATCAATCATAATTATGCAATTGCTATACCTCCCGCTTATAAACACTAGAATACAATCAGAGAGTGCTTCTTGCTGAAGAAATATACTTAACACCCATAACGCTCTCACCTTGTTCTTGATGGTTAGCCTGATAGAAACTGTTTAATCCAAGGAGTTGAGTCCTTACTAATATATTAAACAAAGTTTCCTGTGTGTTAACACACGAGACTATAAAATATGCTTTTAATTTTGGTCATTGCTGCTCACTAGAACTTACATAGAGTTGTGTAGGCTTCACTAGGTCCAGCCTATCATTATTAATATTTTCCCGATTGCATAATGAAAAACTTGCTATGAAACCCATTATATATAACCTCAGAAGCAGCCTTACCGGTAATCTCATCGATGAAGCAAATAAAGAATCCATTTTAGGTTATTTTGAGATCTTCCCTTAGACGGTTAGGTGGAAAATATTAAATCTATAGTCTGTCCAGTGTACGCTACCAACTTAGTAACACTCGACATCACAAAGCAACCAAACAGTGGGCTAATCAAATAATCTTTCCATAAGAGCTCACTGTATGCTTTGATTAGTACCTAAGTGCCACAAACTTCATGGAGTAGAAAAAAGTCATTTATTTCACATGTCTCTCTCTTTTTTTTTAAATTCTCCATATCCAAGTCCCTGAATGAAAAAGTAATCTTATTTCACGGTAGCATTCTCTTGATAAGAATATCGTATCTCGTTTCTTCATTTTGACATCCACTTTTACTCTAATGCTATACACTCATTTTCTTGGTGTGTCAATGCTGTCCTCATCCTCACTCGCAACTCGCGTCTCGATTTCCTATTCTCAAACCACGTTTGGATTGCTATTGATCTTGTGAGAGGTTCGCCACAACGATTGTGTAATGCTGTTATATACACATCTCCTTTTCATATAAGCACTGTATTGCCTCTTTATTTCTTCAATATTTCCACATCAAGTACTAATACTATATATTCTACTCTTTCGCAAAAACTATATATGTGCAAGAAAAGTGAACAAAGCCCTTGTGTGATCACATTAGGTCAGCCATTATACTAGAAAGGTCTCAAATCGTACCTGCAGCTCAAGAAATTTCTGAACTGTCCAAAGTTGTACGCTTAGGAGGTGTCTACTTAAGCAATCTCTAGGCTTGATTGGATACATTATGTCATGAAATGCTATAGAACTTTCGGGTATCCTGTACACTATGAGAATATTAGTGACAATTTTGAATGTCCATTCCTACTCAGCATCATTGAGAATTAACTTCTAGACTTTGCTCGCGACCCTTACATGTGTTTATGAAAACATTTACAACCCTCGGAGGAGATGACTAATCTAGGATCTTGAATCTTATTGAACGTTGTCTGGATGAGGAAATCAATATGCAACATTTACAAGAAAATGAAATTGCATGCCAAAAACGATATTAGGAAACCTCAAAATTAAGACGCTGACCTTAACCGAACTGTAAACTTTGGCTGCATTAGATAGAGAGGGTCATAATCGTACTGCAATTCATAAAAAGGGACTAGATTGAACAGAGGACTAAAAAACTTTATTTGAAGGCAATTAAATTAATACTTCCGCTTTCTCACGCAGCTGGTCCTCTTTTCTATTAAAATTTAAACATCACTATACTCAACAGATGGAAGCCCTGGAGGCAAATACGGTATCAGAAGATTAAAGAAATAAACAACACAAGGAACCTTCACAATTCGGCCACGAAATTTTCTGGAGGACTAATTCAACGTCAGACACAATGTTAGCAAGATTAAAAAATCATTCCAAAATACTGTTACGATAACAAAAGATCTAAAGATATTTTGAGGAGAGACTTTGTCATCTCAGGGGCACGTTGACTAATGCCATCTCCCTTGTGTGATAATATCTCATTGCACAAGAATGTCAATTCGACTGCGAAGAATATAGCAGAGTCTTTGTTGTACCGAGATTTAAAACGCACACGTAGAACTAAGAGTTATTCAACACGCAATGGTGTAGATGAAAAATGGCAAGTAAAATCTGCGTTAAGTACAGTACGTATATAAATTATGTTAAGCGCTATTTTCAACTTCTATTTTATGGATATATATTACAGTTAGACACGGAAAGTGAGGAAAGATTAAAAAAAACAGACTACACGCTCTACAACTAACCATACATAGTCATATTTGATAAGAAGCATCGTGAGATTAGGATTTTTCAATTGCAAATTACATGCTGTAATAGACTAAAATCTGGTGAATTATGACCTTCGAATAGCGGAAGAACTAACATTTATCTACAAGGTTGCCGACAGTGGGTTTCTGCAGAAATAATGGTATTACTAATTGTAGATATCACGATGCATTTAGATAAAAAGATAATAACAGTAGGTGTCGAGATCCGCCATGATCCTTGCATTAGAACGAGTGGAAACGGTTTGCATGCAGTACAACCGCCGAGAGCGGTGGGTTGATATGGGGAAAGTACGGCAGCTCATATTGCTCTTAGGACTTGAAAATTTCAAATATATTCGTGTTTAAACCCTGTGACGTGCGGAACAAGAAGTCTTTAGCTGAGAAAGGATGAATATCACGGTGAGCTGATAGGGTATAGTAAAGAAAAAAAGCGTTAAAATCATGGACAAGTTGATGGGTCATTTGCGATTGGACAAGCAACCACGAGCTTGTGAAGCTTTTTGTAATATCCATCCACTACGTGAATTACCACCTTACATTAAGAAAAGTAGCACAGATGTCACTTGACTTTTTGTAAAACTGTTCTGCAATTTCTGAAAACAGATATTAAAAAAAGATTAAAGCGAACTCCAAGTCATGCGGTGATTAAAGAAATAATTTTGAGGATCGACGTGGATGTTCGATTTTTAATTAGTGGTTTAGAGTGCAACAGGCGCGACAGTAATTCGAGGGTTCCACTATTTGGCGTAACAATATCTGGGAATCAAGGATTAATTTTACAAACGTTATGTCTGACGTTGAGTTAATCCCCGAGAAAATTTCGTGCCCTTAATTAAGCACTGTTCGATAATCATATCATTTGGAACTTCACTCAAGAAGGAGTCTTTTTCTGCGAATTGTGAATGTTCCTTGAGTTGTTAATTTCTTGTAATTCTCTGATACCGTACTTGCCTCCAGGGCTTCCATCTGAGTATAGTGTTGTGCAAATTTTTCATAGAAAAGATGACCAGCTGCGTGAGAAAAAGGAAGCATTAATTTAATTGCCTTCAAATGAGGTTCTTGTCCCCTGCTCAATCTAGTCACTTGCGTTTGCAAAACGATAATGACCTTCTCTATATTCTGCAGCCAAAATTAAATGTTCGGAAAATGTTACCGTCCTAATATTGAGATTTCCTAATATGGTTTTGGTCATGCAGTATCATTTTCAACTCCTCCGACGGCTGCAAATGTCTTCATAACCACATGTAGAGAGCGCCGAGAAAAGTCTAGAAGTGAGTTCTCAATGATATTGAGTAGGCATGGCCATTCAGCTTTTTCACTAAAGTTGTCATAGTGTACAGGATACACCAACGTTCTTCTATAGCATTTCCTGACATAGTGCATTCAATCGTGCCTAGAAGTTACATAACTGCAAACCTCCTAAAGGGGGTGCAACAAGGGACCGATCAAAAATTTCTTCAGCTGAGGTACGATATTAACAACTTGCCAGTATAATGGATGATTTAATATTATAATGCATGTGGATTGTTCACTTTTCTTGCAGTTGTTTACTGTATGCAGAAGAGTAGAATAAATAGTATTAGTACTTGATGTTGAAATATTAAATAAATACTGATGCACTATACTTCTTATATCAAAAGAAGAGGTTCTGTATCTCACCATTACACAATCGTTGTGCCGAAGCTTTTACAAGATGAATAGCTATCCAAAGGTTGTTTGAGAACAGGAAATCGAGACGCGACACGCGAGTGAGGACATTATTAAATCTTACGAGTAAGACAGCGTTGACACACCAAGAACATGAGTGTATAGCATTAGAGGGAAAATGGATGTCAGAGTGAAGAAATGTGATACGATATTCTTATCAAGACAATGCTACCGTGATATAACATTACTTTTACATTCAAGAACTTGGATATAGAGAATTTTCATCAACAGACATCTGAAATAAATGACTTTTTCTTCTCTATGAAATGTGTGGCACTTACTTACTAATCAAAGCATACAATGAGATTATATGAAGAGATTAATTGATTAGCCCACAGTTTGGTCGCTTTGTGAAGACCAGTGTTATTAATTTGGTAGCGAACACAGGACTACCGTAAATATTTTTTACCTATCCGTCTAAAGGAGGATCTCAAAATAATCTAAAATCGATTCTATATTTGTCTCATTGATCAGATCACCGGTCCCAGTCCCAAAGTAAGGCTGCTTCGGCAGTTAGAATATTATGGGTTCTATATCAAGTTTTTATCTTTATGCAATCGTGAAAATATTATTAATCATAGTCCGCAACCTAGTGAATCATACACAGCTCTGTATTTAAGCCCTAGTAAGCAGAAGGACGCTAAATAAGTCCGTACTTTATAGCCTCGAGTTTTAACACACAGGAGGATTTCTCTAAATATTGTATCCGTAAGAACACACGTCATTAAACAGTTTTAATTCTGGATTAAACAGATTAATTCTATATCTTTGGATTAAACAGTTTACATCAGTAGATTTTATTCAGCACGAAGCACTCTCAAATAGTATTGTAGTTGCATATAAACGGGAAGTATAGCAATTGCTTGATTATCATTGATAAATTAATACTTATGTTTTTTACATTTGGTACAATGTGAATCCTGACAAATGATTAGGTTATACATTTCTTTATTCACCTGTATGGAAACGGAAAAATGTCTCCCTGGTATAAGCCATATCAGATATATCAAGAAAGTAGTTACAAAGCTGCAATATGGCCACTTTTGCCATTACTAACACAGTAGCTGTGCAGCAATCAATTCGGAATAACCTCCAACTTAAGGAGCGAAATGGTCTAAGCCTAAACCCAATCGAAAGAGGTTGGTCTGTTGACCCACACAAGTACCATCAGCTCCAGCCGGATAATCTTACTTACCTGTAGATAAAAAGTGACTGCAAGATAGGATTTTGAACGAGCCATATGTTCGTGTAAAAGAGCCGATATGAAGTATTCAAGGTTTTGCATTCTGCCAAGAGAATTCAAGTAGAAATGGCAGATCGAAAGTTAATCTGATATAGATGATAACGAACAACAGCTGTAAAAAACCAATATGTCATTGACAACGGATTAATTGTTGATCCAATCAGTTATGATTTCTATTTTGTGATTTCGTCCCGGCTTATAGACCTAACAAAATGGACATGAAGACGATCTTGATGAAACTTCTTCAGTTTAGTTATTTTGGAATATTTTAACACGATCTGCTTTGGTACCCGAAGAGAAAACAAAACTTTAGCAGGACACTATTAACTTATCGACTAAAAACCAATTCATTAAGATATCACATTCGCGTACTAAAGTATCATTCAATTGTACGTTAATAACAATTGTTTATGGTTTGATTGTTTATATGTTAAGATGTTCAACAGCAGATGATTGACTCCGAAGATTCTGCCATATGCAAGGACACAAAATTGTGTAACTGCCGTTTAGTTTTCGACTCTCTTACAAGGAAGTAAAGTTTAACACTCTTAATAAAGAAGAATGTTTGGATATTCCATACATGCAAAGACTCCATGTACATTTTTATCCAAGAGGGCGTATGAATGAAAGCTCTATTACACGTCGATTCCAGTTGGTTACAACTTATTGACCTAGGTTTTACACGACCTAAGCACAATCAATCCTTACTGCACAGCCCCTTGTTCATTTGGGACTATTCCAAGCTGCTTTCCAGACAGAAGGCCTATAAAGCTTAACAATTTTCTGTAACACTTATATTACACTTATGGTCGTAAGCTTATTATTATTCAGAGGCAGATTATTGGCCTGAAACTCTATTAGGGGATTTTTAGGGTATTAGGTACGTGATTACCTTGTAGACATAAACTAGCTTCTCTTGGCCTGTGAGATAATACCGGACGATGAATCTATAAATCTTGCGTTTAAAGCAGTGATTAGCGATACAAAAAAGTTATACAGGCCTTGCAGAAGAGGTGTAAAACACAGAAATCAACAAAATTATAAATTGACAGGTTCTTTTTTTTTTTTTTTTTTTTTTTTTTTTTTTGTAGTCAGGTCACATTTGGAGATTTTCATTTAGTACACCTGAAAGATATAAAACTTCCTAGGCTCACTTTCCACATCTTGGAGTAGAAGCTTTGAATTTTCTCCCTTAGTAATAGTGTTCGAGTACTTGTTCCTCTCGGTGGCCAAAGAAAGTAATACATACTGTTATTAACTTTCGATTACCCTGGGAGTTAAACTTGCGTCTATAAAAGAAATCGATGCGTCTTTTGCAACTTTGACTCACTTCGTTAAGATGCTATATTGATAATGCTACGTATCTATCACACTAATCTTCAGGCTATAGAACCTTAAAGTGCCTTTGACACGCACGGTTCAACTTGCACTACAGACTGCCATATCGCACACTCTTATTAAGCTTACTGGAGGATTTCAATTTCTCGATCTTCTAAACGTTCTCTCACCTGTAAGAAAAGTTGTGGTAAGCTTCCCCTCTGTGTCAGATTGTGCACCAACTGTATTAGCATTTAGACACCTTTCATATCTGAGACGTAACGATCAGCAACAAGTATTTCTGTAATCTTATTTATTAAATTCAACACTACCTTAACTCGCTGACGTGAATAGAGCTTGCGTGTTCTGTCCATCGAGTCAAAGCTATCTTTTCAAGAGCAGAAAGCTAGTCCACAAAATATACCAGATTAATCGCCAGTAGTTGAGGCTTACGAAGTGTACTAATCTCTAACACTGAAGCAGACTGTCCATTGGCCTGGTATGTATACGAGCATACCCGTAATCGATGACCAGAGCAATCCTAGCTCACCAAGTAAATTACTTTACAAAAATAGAAGCACTAAATCGTCTGTAAAATTCTGCATAGATGATCGCTGCATATAGCGGAATAACGTGGCAAACTGCCTAGGTTACATTCGTTGCACAATCCAGCTAAGAGCCGTTAACATTGGCAAGAAGAAAGTCGTAACAAAGATATGAGCTTCGATCTATGTCCTTATGTCTTTGATTCTCCTTATGTCGTATAAAAGCTGGAGAAATAATTTGAAACCAACAGGGATCGACTAGTACTAGAGCTTTCATTCTTATGCTCCTTCTTGGATAAAAATGTAAATGCAGTCTTTCCATGTACCGCATATCGAAACATCGTTCTATATTCAGAGTTAAACTTTTTTCTTTTTAGGAGATTCGGAAAACTAAACGGTAATTACCCAATGTTTAGTGACCTTGCAGATGGCTGAATCCTTGGAGTCTATCATCTGCTGTTGAACATCTTAACATATAAACAATGAAACAATAAACAATTGTTATAAACGTCAATTGAAAAGTTCTGTAGTATGCGAATGTTATAACTAAATGAATTGGTTTAGCTCGTTAACTTGTGAGTGTCCTCCTACGGTTTCATTTTGTCTTCGGGTAACAAAGCAGCTCTTTTAAAGGATTCCAAAATATGTAAACAGAACAATAAACCACCACCATGTTTTATACCTTGTCCTAACACCTTCATTTTAAATTTGATGAAGATCGTCTTCCATGTCTTCCATGTCTTCCATTTTAAAATTTCATCGATGTCCATTTTGATAGGTCTATAAGGCGGGGACGGTTATACAAACTAATAATCATAATAGATTGGATCACCATTCAAGACGTTGTCAATGATATATTGGTTTTCTACAGTTGTTCGTCATCATCTATATTAGATTGTCTTCCGATCTGCATTTGTAAGGGAACTCCGTTGGCAGAATGCAGAATACCTTAAATACTTCATACCCCTCTTTTACACTTACATGTGTCTCGTTCACAATCCTACCTTGCAATCACTTTTTATCTACAGTTAAATAAGCTTATCCGGTTGGAGCCGATGGTAGCTGTGTGGATGCTAGATTTCGCATATCCTCTTTCACACACCAACCTCAATCGAATGGGTTCTTGCTTAGACCATTTCCCACCTGGACTTGGAGCTACTTCCGAATAGAATGGTGCACACCTGTCGTGTTAGTAGGGGAAAAAGTGGCCATATTGAAGCTTTGCAACCACTTCCTTGTTATACCTGATAGGCTTATACCATGAAGGACATGTTTCCTTCTGCATACAGGGGAATAAGAAATGTGTAATGTTGAACATTTTGTTAGGATTGAGACATGACTCCTAACTCACAACTCCAACTCACAGTTGAAGACTCTGACTAACTTGCACAGTTCTTTTTCTTTTTGAAGAATCTTGAAGCCTTGCAACTATTCTCTCTTGAGTATAGCTGAGGTCGTGTCATAGCCTGTTGCATCATAAAAAAGAGTGAAAGCAAACTTTTAATGAAGCTAAGTTTCTTGAAATTTAATGATTTCGTAGCATTTCCTTTCGGTTCTGTTCGTATGTGGTATTAAAAGAATCAGCAACTGCTCATGAAGTTTTCTACCAAGATTCTTAAAAGATCTGAATCACACCCATCAATAACTACAGATACCCCGTTTCTAGTTTCTCCTATTACTGTTGTCAATATACAGTTACCTTTGCTCCTTCGAAACCTCTTTGCATCATTTGAAGCAGTCTAGTATTGATCTCCAAGATTCTCAAGGACCGTGAGTAATTTGTCATAGCTTCAAAGGCACAATTAATTTTGATCGTTGAGATATTCCTCGAAAGCTACTCGGCTCTTTCCATGTCTAATTGTAATTTATGCCCATCAAATATTAGGTGAAAATAGCGCTTAACATAATTTATATACGTACTTAACGTAGATTTGACTGGCCATTTTTAGTCCACACCATTGCGTGTATAAGGGCTCTTACTTCTAAGTGTGGGTTTTATTACACAACACAACAGAGTCTCTGCAATATTCACCGTTGTCAAATTGACATTCTTGCTCATTGAGATATTATCACACAAGGTAGGTGGCATTAGCTTAACGTCTCGCCCTGAGGATAAACTGGTGCCACCAAAAGTCCTGTAGAACTTCTGTTATCGTAACAGTATTTGGGAATGAAGGATTAATCTTGCTAACGTTGTGTCTGACGTTGAGTTAATCCCCCAGAAAATATCCTTTCCTTCATTATGCACTATTCGATAATCATATCACTTGGAACTTCGCTCAAAAAGGTCTCTTTTTCTGCTAATTGTGAATGTTCCCTGTGTTGTCAATTTCTTATAATCTTCTGATACCGTATACTGCAGCCAAAGTTAGCCATTCGGAAAATGTCACCGTCTTAATTTTGAGATTTCCTAATATGGTTTTTGTCATGCAGTTTCATTTTATAGTAAATGTTGCATATAGATTTCCTCATCCAGACGTTGTTGTATAAGATCGCAGATCCTAGATTTTGTCATCATCTCCGACGGTTGTAAATGTCTTCATAACCCCATGTAGAGGTCCCCGAGCAAAGTCTAGAAGTGATTTCTCAATGATCTTGAGTAGGCATGGCCATTCAGCATTTTCAGTAAAATTGTCATAGTGTACAGGATACACCAAAGTTCTTCTATACCATTTCCTGACTTCATGTATCCAATCGTGCTTAGTAATTACTTAGCTGCAAACCTCCTAAAAGCGTTACAACACCTGACCGTTCAGATATTTCTTCAGCTGTGGTACGATTTGAACACCTTTCCAGGATAATGGCTGATGTAATGTCATAACGTATTTGCTTTTTTCTATTTTCTTGGAGTTTTTTACTGTATGCAGAAGGCTAGAATATTTATTATTAGTACTTGATGTTGAAATATTGGAGAAATTCAGAGGAACCACACTGCTTATATCAAAAGGAGAGGTGTGAATCTCACCATTACACAATCGTTGTAGCGAAGCTTTCACAAGATGAATAACTATCCAAAGGTTGTTTGAGAATAAGAAATCGAGACGGCATTGACACACCAAGAACATGAGTGTATAGCGTTAGAGGGAAAGTGGATGTCAGAGTGAAGAAATGTGATACGATATTCTTACCAAGACAATGCTACCGTGATATAATATTACTTTTACATTCAAGATCTTGGTTATAGAGAATTTTCATCAACAGACATCTGAAATAAATGACATTTTCTTCTCTATGAAATGTGTAGCACTTGTTACTAATCAAAGCATACATTGAGATTATATGAAGTAATTATATGATTAGCCCATAGTTTGGTTGCTTTGTGATGGCCAGTGTTACTAATTTGGTAGCGAAAACAGGACTGACGTAAATATTTTTACCTAACCGTCTAAGGGAAGATCACAAAAGATCCTAAAGTCGATTCTATATTTGTCTCATCGATCAGATCACCGGTCTCAGTCCCAAAGTAAGGCTGCTTCGGAAGTTGGAATATAATATATTAATATCAAGTTTTTATCATTATGCATTCGTGAAAATGTTATTAATAATAGACCGGAACCTAGTGAATCCTACACAGCTCTGTATGTAAGCCCTAGTAAGGAGAAGGACGCTAATTAAATGCATACTTCATAGCCTCGAGTTTTAACACACAGGAGAATTTCTATAAATATTGTATCCGTAAGAACACAAATCTTTGGATTAAACAGTTTACATCATTCTCACGATCAAGAACAAGGTGGGAGCGTTATGGGAGCTAAGTAGATTTCTTCAGCACGAAGCACTCTCAAATAGTATTGTAGTTGCATATTAACGGGAAGTATAACAATTGCTTGATTATCATTGATAAATTAATACTTATGTTTTTTACATTTGGTATCACAACATGTCATCATGTGTAAGAGAACTAGGTATACTGCAGTGGTGGAAGAATAAGAACAAACATTACAAAAATTGTGTAAATTTGCTCGTCAGTATCTCGTCATCCCTGGTTCTAGTGCGTCTACTGAAAGAGCCTTCAGTACTACAGGCTATATAGCTCAGGAACGGAGAAATTGATTTATTGATTTATTGACATATCACGCACAGGCCTAATACAGTGTTACTTATTATATACGTTATACAGATTATATAGGATAATAAAACTTTTGGTAATAATTACATTCGGCTAACATAATAGAATTTTTAAAACTGCTTACATCCATTGCAAGTAAATCAAGGTTGGAATTTTCGTTAACTAACTCGTTGTAGGTTGCACTAGTTCTCCATATAGGAGATCTACTTAAGACGAATGTTTTGGCTGTCAAAAAAAATGTATTTTTCGAAGCAGTGGATGGTACGTGGATACATATTTGGTATTTGGGATCAGGATAGTATACTTTGCCATGAAAGAGCATGTTTAAAAATAATAAATCAATTTTTCTTCTCCTAGGTTCTAATGTTTCAAATTTAAAATTTTCAACAAATTTTAATGTAGCTTTCAAATTTCGTGTAGAATTTTGTTTTCTTATGTTTAAGAAGCCTTAAAGGCTTATTTTGAGTACGCTCAATCAAGAATGAGTATTTCTGTATATTAATGTTCCATATATTACTACAATATTCTAAATTCTACCTGACGTATGCATAATACAGCACAATTAAAGTTTGGTCATTTGGAAATCTTTACTGACTCAATAAATAGTATATCCAAGATTTTTGTCGGCTTCTTTGCAAATAGTTTCAATGTGTTGAATAAAGGATAGTTTTCAATGAAAGATAGTTTCAATATGATCCCGGCCCGGTTTGATTCGAAAGGTGCCCAGCCCGATACGGTCCGGAATGTGCGCGGCCCGGTTAGAGCCCAGCTCGAGATACGTGCTGGGTCGTGCCGGCCAAAGAATTCAGATCCACCCGGACTGGGCCAGGTTTGCTGGGCTCTAGTTTAAACCCACTGACGTGCGGAATAGAAAGTCTTTAGCTGAGAAAGAATGAATATCGCGGTTTGTTCATAAGGTATAGTAAAGAGAAACCGCGTTAAAAAGATGGACAAGTTGATTGGTCACTTGCGATAGGCCAGTTTATCATCAGAGCGACACCTTGAGCTAAGGCCAGCTTCCTTGTGTGATGATGTCTCAATGCGCAAGAATGTCAATTCGACTGCGGTGAATATTGCAGAGTCTCTATTGTCTTGTGTTTTAAAACCCACACGTAGAAAGAAGAGTCCTTATACACGCAATGGTGTGGAGTAAAAAAGGCAACTCAAATCTGAGTTAAGTACGTACATAATTTTTGCTAAACTCTATTTTCACCTTACATTTTATGGATATAAATTGCAATTATGGTAATAAATTAAACTACGATCGTACTTAAATCTGCCATTGAAGCCACGACAATTCAATCACAGTTCTTGAGTAACTTGGAGTCAATACTAGACGGCTATAGAAGGAGCAAAGGCAGTTGTATATAGACAACAGTAATAGAAGAAACTAGAAACGGGAAATCTGTTGCTGCTGGTTGGTGTGATTCAGGTCTTTAAGAATCTTGGTAGAAGACTTCATGAGCAGTTTCTGATTCTCTTCTAGCCACATACAAGCAGAACTGAAAGGAAATTCTACGAAATTATTAAATTTATTGAAACTCTAGCGTCATTAAAAGATTGCTTTCACTTTTTCCATTATCCTGCAAGCTTTGACACGACCTCAGCTATACTCAGGAGTGAATAGTTGGATGCCTTCAAGTTCAATCAAAAAGAAAAAAATTCTGCAGTTAGTCAGTGTCTTCAATGAATTAAATGTGAATCCTGAGAAATGGTTAGGTTAGACATTTCCTTATGCACCTGTATGCAAACGGAAAATTGTCTCCCTAGTATAAGCAATATCAGATATATAAAAGAAGTAGTTACAAAGCTGTAATATGGCCACTTCTCCCTTTACTAACACAGCAGTTGTGCAGCATTCAATTCGGTAGTACTTCCAACTTCAGGAGCGAAATGGTTTAAGCCTAAACCCAATCGAAAGAGGTTGGTCTGTTGACCCACACACCTACCATCAACTCCAGCCGGATAATCTTACTTACCTGTAGATAAAAAGTGACTGCAAAATAGGATTGTGAACGAGCCAAATCTTCGTGTAAAAGAGCCGATATGAAGTATTCTAGGTTTTGTGCATTCTGCCAAAGAAATTCATCTAGAAATGTCACATCGGAAGATAATCTGATATAGATGATAACAAACAACAGCTGTTGAAATCCAATATGTCATTGACAATGGATTAACTGTTGATCCAATCAGTTATGTTTATTATTTTGTGATATCGTCCCCGCCTTATAGACCTAAAAAAATGGACATGAAAACTATCTTGATGAAACTCTAAATGAAGTTGTAAGGAAAAGCTATAAAAAATGAAGGTGATGAATTCATCTGTTTAATTATTTTGGAATCATTTAACACGAGCTGCTTTGGTACCCGAACGGAAAACGAAACGGTAGCAGGACACGTTTAAGTTATCGAATAAAAACCAATTCATTTAGATACATTCGCGTACTAAAGTATCATTCAGTTGTACGTTAATAACAATGTTGTTTATTTGATTGTTAATATGTTAAGATGTTCAACAGCATACCACTGACTCCGAGGATTCTGCCATATGAGAGGACACTTAAAATTGTGTAACTAGCGTTAAGTTTTCGACTCTCCTACAAGGAAGTAAAGTTTAACACTATTAATAAAGAATAGTGTTTGGATATTCCAATAATGCAAAGACTCCATGTACATTTTTATCTAAGAGGGAGTAAGAATGAAAGGTCTACTACACGTCGATTGCAGTTGGTTTATATTTATTGACCTAGGTTTTATACGACATAAGGATAATAAATCCTTACTGCTCAGCACCTTGTTCATTTGCGACTATTCCAAGCTGCTTTTCAGACAGAACGCCTAGAAAGCTTAACAATTTTCCGTAACTGTTATATTACACTTATTGTCGTAAGCTTATCAGGATTTACAGCCAGATTATTGGCCTGAAAAGCTATTAGGAGATTCTTAGGTTATTAAGGACGTGATTACCTTGTAGACGCAGGCCCGCTTCTCTTGGCCTGAGAGACAAGACCGGATGATGAATCTATAAAGCTAGCGGTTTAAAGCAGTAATTCGGAATACAAAAAAGTTATACAGGCCTGGTAGACCAGGTGTAGAACACAGACATCAACAAAATTATCAATTGACAGAATTTTTTTTTTTTTTTTTTTTTTTTTTTTTTTTTTTTTTTTTGTAGTCAGGTCACATTTGGAGATTTTTACTTAGTACACCTGAAAGATATAAAACTTCCTAGGCTCACTTTTCACATCTTGGAGTAGAAGCCCTGAATTTTCTCCCATAGTAATAGTGTTCGAGTACTTGCTCGTCTCGGTGGCCAAAGAAAGTAATAGATACTGCTATTAACTTTCGATTAGCCTGAGAGTTAAACTTCCGACTATAAAAATTTCGATGCGTCTTTTGCAACTTTAACTCACTTCGTTAAGATGCTATATTGATAACGCCACGTATGTATCACACTAATCTTCAGGCTATACAATCTTAAAGTCCTTTGACTCGTACGGTTCAACTTGCACTACAGACTGCACTAACGCATACTCTTATTAAGCTTACTGGAGGATTTCAATTTCTCGATCTTGTAAACGTTTTCTCACCGGTGAGTAAAGTTCCGGTAAGCTTCCTCTCTGTAGCAGGTTAGTGCACCAACTGTATTAGCATTTTGACACATTTCATATCTGAGACGGAATGATCAATAACAATTATTTCTGTATTCTTATTTATTAAATTCAAAACTACCTTATCCCGCTTGCGTGTTCTGTCCACCGAAAAAAAGCTATCTTCTCAAGAGCAGAAAGCTAGTCCACAAAATGTAAGGGATTAATCGCCAGCAGTTGGGGATGACGAATTGTACTGTTATCTAACACTGTACCTGACTGTCTCTTGGCCTGGTTGTATGCGTGCATATCCATGGCCGTTGACTAGAGCCACCCTAGATCACCAAGTAAATTCCTTTACAAAAAGATAAGCAGCAAATCGTCTGTAGAATTCTGCATAGATGATAGCTGCATATAGTGGAATATCATGGCAAACATCCTAGAGTACATTCCTTGCACAGTCCAGTTTGAGCAGTTAACATTGGCAAGAAGAAAGTCGAAAAACAAAGATATGTGCTTAGATCTTATCTTCAGACTGTTTTCAGAGAACATTTCTTTACCAAATTATAGAAAAATTCTGATATTTTATTTAGAGGAAATGTCAAGATACGTGTTGTACTCTTATCATAACGAATGCAAGCAGTTAGCATGCACTACAACCAACCATACATAGTAATATTGGATAAGAAGCGTAGTGAGATACTGATTTTTCAATTGCAACTTACACGCTGTAATAATCTAAAATTTGTTGAAAAATTACTTTCATGAGGGAAATGATTTAAGGTTTATGTACAAGGTCGCTGACTGTGGTTTTCTGAAGAAATTATGGTACTAATTGTATATATCAGGATGCATTTAGATAAAAGGTAATAAATGTGGAGATCCGCCATGATACTTGTATTAGGAAGAGTAGAATCAGTTTGCGTGCTGTACAACCGACGAGAGAGCGTGCGTTGAAATGGGAAAAGTACGAGAGCAGATATTGTCCTTAGGACTTGCAAATTCGAAATATTCGAGTTTAAAACTTGTGACGTGGGGAACAAGAAGTCTTTAGCTGAGAAAGACTAAATCTTGGTGAGCACATAAGGTATAGTAAATAGGTAGGGCGTTAAAATGGTGGACAAGTTGATGGGTCACTTGCAATTGGACAGACATCCCCGAGCTTGTGAAGCTTTTTTTATTATTCATCTGCAACACCAGAAATCACCTTAACACTAGAACGGCGGCTGGGTCATTTTTGACCCATTTCGAACTTTACGTTTTAACAACTTTTCTAGTTTCTTACGAAATGGATCGAATGTTTGTCCTTTTACTCGTTCTCTTGAAGAAATATTTGTACTAAGTATCACTCTTATCCACACTTTGCCTTTTGAAATACCAAAGAATTATACTAGAACGGCTGCTTGGGTCAATTTTGACCCAACTCCTTTGTTAGTGATATTTTGTTGCATTGTAGCAACACTCCTGGCTAGCGTCTTTATCTTGCGACCGTTCTTTCTCATAATACTCTTCCATTCCACCTCCTGTTCGAGACCAGCTTATCAGCAATTTTGTCAGTTTAGTTGGAGTTAGTAATATTTTAGAGAGCCTGTTGATTAGGAGAATCTCAATTATTTTCGGATGATGTGCTATTTCAAACGAGCATTATGAGCAACAAACTGATGACACTGGATGAAATACTTGCAAATTTCGATGACATAAGCGAGGCCGAGTCCATCGCTGAATGCGTTGATATTTCTTCAGATGAAGAGTACCTGCCGAATAACAACAAATTGGATGAAAGTCGATGATTTCGGATGAAATATCGGAAGAGGAAGAGATAAGCACCGAAAACTATACTTCTGCAAAAAGCGTCGTAAAATAGGTAAAACGATTATTATTATTATTATTATTATTATTATTATTATTATTATTATTATTATTATTATTATTATTATTATTATTATTATTATTATTATTAAACACATTCATAATAACTTCAATCATTTTAACAAAAAAATTGCAAACAATTTGCATGGTATTGTGAAAATATAAAGCTAGCGTTTTTTTTTTTTTTTGGTATCACTATGTTGAAATGTTTCATGAGAAGACGTTTATACCCCAAATAAAAAATAATAAATAAACCACAGCCATATTCGATCCACTATTGGTTGAGGCCTTTCCCCGGAGGGAGCACTTGGTCTGCTGCGCCCACGCTGACCAGACGGGTTGGGACAAGGTTCCTGTATACCAGACGGGTTGGAAGAAGAAAGCCGAAGCTTTCACTGTGATCGCCACTATATGACCGCCCCGCTGTAATAGTGGTGAACGTGACTGACTGCGGACTGAGGGACCCCGAGTCGATTTCCTGCGCTGCCAAAAGTTCTTAGACCACAGTACTAGTTTATGGCGTAACCAGAAATTTTAAAACTACTGAAACCAAAAATTTTAGAGGTCTAAATGCGGGACAACTTACTTTGCGGTATGTTTGGATAAATTATATTTCAAACAAAGAAGTAGAATCTGTAAAGGAGTTTTTCGAAAGAACAGGTAGTTTACCATTCTTTTTATGTCAGAGCTTTCATGATTAGAACCTATCATATCTTATTTAGAAAACGATCACCCTATACTGACTTTTTCTGGTTTGAACTACTGCAAGTTTACAACTGTATATGCTATTTTAGCTCATGTCAGGTTATGTGTTTCCGCCAATTCTAAATAGGGAGAAGGCTTCCATCTGTTGAGTATAGTGATGTTTAAATTTTTCATAGAAAAGATGACTAGCTGCGTGAGAAAACGGAAGTATTAATTTAATTGCCTTCAAATAAAGTTCCTAGTCTCCGTTTCAATCCAGTCCCTTTGGATGAATTGCAATACGATTATGACCCTCTCCATATACTGCAGCCAAAGTTTACCGTTCGGTTAAGGACAGCGTCTTAATTTTGAGGTTTCCTAATATGGTTTTTGTCATGGAATTTCATTTTCTTGTAACTGTTGCATATTGATTTCCTCATCCAGACAACGTTCAATAAGATACAAATTCCTAGTTTTAGTCATCTCCTCCGAGTGATGGAAATGTTTTCATAAACACATGTAAGGGTCGCGAGCAAAGTCTAGAAGTTAATTCTCAATGATGTTGAGTAGGAATGGACATTCAAAATTTTCACTAATGTTGTCATAGTGTACAGGATACCCGAAAGTTCTATACCATTGAATGACATAATGTATCCAATCATGCCTAGAAATTGCTTAAGTAGACGACCTCCTAAGGGTACAACTTTGGACAGTTCAGAAATTTCTTGAGCTGTAGGTACGATTTGAGACCTTTCCAGTATAATGGCTGATCTAATGTGATTACACAAGTGCTTTGTTCACTTTTCTTGCACATATTTACTATATGCGAAAGAGTAGAATATATAGTATTAGAACTTGATGTGGAAATATTGAAGAAATAAAGAGGCAATACAGTGCTTGTATGAAAAAAAAAGGTGTATATATCAGCATTACACAATCCTTGTGGCGAAGCTCTCACAAGATCAATAGCAATCCAAACGTTGTTTGAGTATAGGAAATCGAGACGCGAGATGCGAGTGAGGATGAGGACAGCATTGACACACCAAGAAAATGATTGTATAGCATTAGAGGGAAAGTGGATGTCAGAATGAAGAAACGAGATACGATACTCTCATCAAGACAAAGGTACCGTGAAATAAGATTACTTTTTCATTCAAGGACTAGGATATGGAGAATTTTCAAAAAGAGAGATCTGAAATAAATGACTTTTTCTGCTCTATGAAATTTGTGGCACTTAGTTACTAATCAAAGCATACAGTGAGCTTATATGGAAAGACTATTTGATTAGCCCACCGTTTGGTTGCCTTGTGATATCGAGTGTTACTAAGTTGGTAGCGAACACTGGACAGACTATACCTTTAATATTTTCCACCTAACCGTCTAAGGGAAGACCTCAAAATAACCTAAAATCGATTCTTTATTTGTTTCATCGATCAGATGACCGGTCTCAGACCCAAAGTAAGCCTGCTACGGAGGTAAGAATATAATGGGTTTCATAGCAAGTTTTTTCATTATGCAATCGGGAAAATATTAATAATGATAGGCCGGACCTAGTGAAGCCTACACAACTAAATGTAAGTTCTAGTAAGCAGCAATGACGCAAATTAAATGCATATTTGATAGTCTAGTGTGTTAACACACAGGAAACTTCGTTTAATATATCAGTAAGAACACTACTCCTTTTATTAAACAGTTTCTATCAGGCTAACGATCAAGAACAAGGGGAGAGCGTTATGAGTGTTAAGTATATTTCTTCAGCAAGAAGCACTCTTTAATAGTATTGTAGTGTTTATAAACGGGAAGTATAGCACTTGCTTGATTATCATTGATAAATAAATACTTATGTTTCTTACGTTTGGTATCACAACATTTTTCAATACCAAGGGCCGGCCTAAAACAAACCGCTGAACGTTCCCAAGCTATATGACTGTGATACCCTCGTCTCCTTAAAGGGAGACTTAAATCCACAGTTTTTTTCAATGGTACGCCATTGTATAATGTAAGTAGTTATAAAAGCACTATTGCGTCGTCTTAAGACCTAGGTACACAACACAAGACCTGAAAGATATAAAACTTCCGAGGCTCACTTTCCATATATTTGAGCAGAAACCCTGAATTTTCTCCCTTAGTAATAGTGTTCGAGTTCTTGCTTGTCTCGATGCCCAAAGAAAGTAATAGATACTGCTATTAACTTTCGATTAGCCTGAAAGTTAAACTTGCGTCTATAAAAAATTTCGAGGCGTCTTTTGCACCCTTGACTCACTTCATCAAGATGCTATATGGATAACGTTACGTATCTATCACACTAATCTTCAGGCTATAGAACCTTAAAGTCTTTCTGACTCGCACGGTTTATCTTGATCTACAGACTACCATCAGAGCCCTGCAAACCCAGGCCCGAAGACGGACGGCCCGACCCGAATGGATCTGAATTCTGTGCCCGCCCCGAATCTCCAGCCGGGCTCTAACCGGGCAGGGCATATTTCGGGACGAGCCGGGTCGAGGCGGGCGGGGCACATTCCGGGCCGAAACGGGCCGAGCAAAAACCGGGCCGAGTTGGGCCGGCCCGACTCGCCCCGAACACTGTAAAAGACGGATCGGAAACTAATGTTGGCAGCCTGTGTTAATCGTAATGTGCTTGGGAAAATAAATCTTTATTCAAGGCTGTAGAGTAGTGTACCTCTACTACTCTTATTATTACTACTACTGCTACTGCTATTATTACTATTACTATTATTATTATTATTATTATTATTATTATTATTATTATTATTATTATTATTATTATTATTATTATTATTACTTCTACTACTACAAATGCTACGACTTCGCGTCAGAGTTGACATGTCTGGTGGTACATACTTTACAATCTAAGTACAGAAAAAATCGAAGAAATACTAGTTATTATAGCGTAGAATGCGAACAGATACTTGACGAGGGGCAATGATGGCTCACTAGGTAAAGCATTCACATCTGGTGCTACAGGTCGTCGGATCGATCCCTCCTCGTGTTATGTGAGCTTTCTGGTGGACAAACATCATGAGCGTGGGGGTTTTTGCATTCGCCCGTTTTCGTCCACTGTCTTCATTCTACCAATTCATCCATCATCATCCATACGTTTTCAGCCGTAAATGCCTAAAGAACGTATGAGAAAGGTAAGTCCTTGATCTACTAATTAGAATTTGTTCCACTACCATTAGACCACGGAGGGCGAAACCATGAACTGGCGTGTTCATCAGATTAGCGCAGTTTGTAGTAATGTTCAATTAACACATCAGAATCCAAATCATATTACATGTTTCTGTATTCTTTATAATTTGATGCTAAAATAATAATAACAAAAAACAACGATGAAATAAATCACCCCGACTCCAGGATCCATGAAATTTTCCTGGAACGATTAGTAACAAGAAAATAACAGAGCTATATGACGGAATGCGAGGCAGTAAATCAAAGCAAAAGCCACACATATCATTGTTAAACGAAAAATACCTCAAAAGTCCCCTGAATAAAAAATGTATAGATATCAGCTATCAAAAATACGTTTAGAGGATCGAGAAATTCAAATCCTCTAATAAGCTTAATAAGAATGTGCGATATGGCAGTCTGTAGTGCAAGATGAACCGTGCGAGTCAGAAACACTTTAAGGTTCTATAGCCTTAAGATTAGTGTGATAGATACGTATCGTTATCAATTTAGCAGCTTAATGAATTAACTCTAGGTTGCAAAAGACGCCCCGAAATTTTATATACACGCAAGTTTAACTTTCATGCTAATCGAAAGCTAATAGCAGTAGCTATTACTTTCTTTGGGCACCGAGACGAGAAAGAACTCGGGCACTATTACTAAGAAAGAAAATTCATTGATTCTGCTCCTAGATGTAGAAAGTGAGCCTAGGAAGTTTTATATCTTTCAGGTTTAACTGCAGCCCAAGTTAACGGTTCGGAAAATGTAACCGTCTTAATTTTGAGATTCCCTAAGATGGTTTATGAGATTTCCTAAGATGGTTTGAGATCCCTAAGATGGCCTTAACATTTCATATAATAGAAGAGACTGTTGATATTAAGAAAATGAAAATATAAAGTTTCCTAAGAAACCAATAGTGCGAAACGAACATCGCTTTACTGTATGTCCTTGTACGCATCGAATAGCACGGAAACAGAGTCAACAGTTTCAGGCTATAGAGCAATTATCCCTTCCTAAGTACTAAAAGCTCTTTCAGTAGACGAACTAGAAGCAGGGATGAAGAGATATTAACGCGGTAATTTACACAATTTTAGTAATGTTTGTTCTTGTTGCTTCCACCACTGGAGTATAGGTAATTCTCTTACACATGATGACATGTTATGGTAGATGTCTACTTCATCATCAAATTCGCCAGAGACTTAATCTCTATCTTCCCAATTTATTAGTTTATTCTTCTTGGTAGGTGGTTCCAAGTTATGCCAACTAGCCTAAAGGAGACGATGGTGATGAGAGATATTGAAATAGTGGAATAAATAAAGTCGAAGGAAACAGGAGTACGCCGCGAACCTACCAAACGGTGTTGGTCCACCACAAAGTTCACTTGCCGAGAGCTCGGATCAAACCAGGGACCCCATATACCAGAGGTGAACGCTCAACCACTGAGCCACCGTTCCAGGAACACCTAATCGACCCTGGCGACTTGGTGATTTATTTGATCATTATATTTTGTTATATTTGTAGCATCATACTATAAACAATACATGAACATGTAACACCATTCGATATTTGCCTTGCTAATTGAACATTACTACAAATTGCACTGATCTTATGAGCACGCCAGTTCATTGTTTTGCCTTCCGTGGTCCAATTGTAGCGTATCAAATTCTACTTACTAGGTCAAGTACTTGACTTTATCATACGTTCTTTAGGTAGCTACGGCTCAGGCTATATGGATGATGATGGGATGAATTGGTGGAAAGAAAACAGTAGAAGGAAGCAAGACCACCCGAGAAACTCCCACGCACACGATGTTTGTCCACAACAAAGCTCACATAGCATGAGTAGGGATAGATCCGACGACGTCTAGCACCAGATGTGAGTGTTTTTTCTACTGAGCCACTGTTCTCCCTCGTAGATTAAGCATCGGTTCACATTCTACGCAGATCATTTCTCCATTTTATTCTGTACTTAGAAGGTAAATTCGGTATCACCAGACATGTCAACTCTGACGCGAGGTCGTAGTAGCTGTAGTAATATTAGCAGTGGTCGTAGTAGTAATAATAGAAGTAGTAATAGTAGTAGTAAAAGTAGTAATAGTAATAGTATTACCAGTACATCGCAGTCTTTAATAAAGAGTCAGTTTCCCAAACACATTACGATTAACATAGGCTGAAAGTAAGACCGAACAAACACGGCAAAAATAGAGGTAGTGGAGGACATTAAAAAAACAGACTGACAACATTAATTTCCGAAATGTTTTTCAGGGTATCCGGGCCGACCCGGGCCGGCCCGATCGGCCCGATATGTGTCCGACCCGGTTTGGCCAGAAATGTCCCCGGCCCGTTCCGGCCCGGTTAGGGCCCAGTCCAGTTTGATACTACTTGAAACGGGACGGGCCGGGCCTGGACGGGCACCGGGCCGAACCGGGCACGCTCGGCCCGTGCAGGGCTCTGACTGCCATATCGCACACTCTTATTAAGCTTATTGCAGCATTTGAATTTCTCCATTATCTAAACGTTTTCTCATCGGTGAGTAAAGTTCTGGTAGCTTCCCTCTGTAGCAGATTAGTGCACCAACTATATTAGCTTTTTGACACCTTTCATATCTGAGACGGAATGATCAAAGAGAAGTATTTCTGTAATCTTATTTATTAAAATAAACACTACCTTATCTCGCTGACATGAATAGAGCTTGCGTGTACTGTCCATCGAGTCAAAACTATCTTCTCAAGAGCAAAAATCTAGTCCACCTAATGTGCCAGATTAATCGCCAGCAGTTGAGGCTTACGAAGTGTACTAATCTCTAACACTGAAGCAGACTGTCCATTGGCCTGGTATGTATGCGAGCATATCCATAACCGATTACCAGAGCAATCCTAGATCACCAAGTAAATTACTTTACGAAAATAGAAACACTAAATCGTCTGTAGAATTCTGCATAGATGATCGTTGCATATAGCGGAATGACATGGCAAACTGCCTAGAGTACATTCCTTGCACAGTCCAGCTAAGAGCCGTTAACATTGGCAAGAAGAAAGTCGAAACAAAGATATGTGCTTAGATCTACAGTTCAGAATATTTTCAGATAACATTGTGTTACCAAGTTAAAGAAACATTCAGATATTATACTAAGAGGAGATGTCGATATACGTGTTGTTCTCTTATCAAAACAAATGCAAGCAGTTAGCATGCACTACAACCAACCAGACATGGTAATATTTGAAAAGAAGCGTCGTGAGGTTAGGATTTTTCAATTTCAACTTGCACGCAGTAATAGAGTGAAATCTTTTGAAAAATTACTTTCACTTGGCATATCAAAAAGGCTGCCGACTGTGGCTTTCTGCAGAAATAATCGTATTACTAATTGTAGATATCAGGATGCATTTAGATAAAAAGATAATAACAGTAAATGTCGAGATCCGCCATTATACTTGCATTACAACGAGTGGAATCAGTTTGCATGCAGTACAACCGACGAGAGCTGGCGGGTTGAAATGGGAAAGGTACGGCAGGTCATTTTGTCGTTAGGACTTGCAAATTCGAAATATTCGAGTTATACTTAGTGACGTGCGGAACAAGAATTATTTAGCTGAGAGAGAATGAATATATGAATATTCCTCGGCCCGTGCAGGGCTCTGACTGCCATATCGCACACTCTTATTAAGCTTATTGCAGCATTTGAATTTCTCGATTATCTAAACGTTTTCTCATCGGTGAGTAAAGTTCTGGTAGCTTCCCTCTGTAGCAGATTAGTGCACCAACTATATTAGCTTTTTGACACCTTTCATATCTGAGACGGAATGATCAAAGAGAAGTATTTCTGTAATCTTATTTATTAAAATAAACACTACCTTATCTCGCTGACATGAATAGAGCTTGCGTGTACTGTCCATCGAGTCAAAGCTATCTTCTCAAGAGCAAAAATCTTGTCCACCTAATGTGCCAGATTAATCGCCAGCAGTTGAGGCTTACGAAGTGTACTAATCTCTAACACTGAAGCAGACTGTCCATTGGCCTGGTATGTATGCGAGCATATCCATAACCGATTACCAGAGCAATCCTAGATCACCAAGTAAATTACTTTACGAAAATAGAAACACTAAATCGTCTGTAGAATTCTGCATAGATGATCGTTGCATATAGCGGAATAACATGGCAAACTGCCTAGAGTACATTCCTTGCACAGTCCAGCTAAGAGCCGTTAACATTGGCAAGAAGAAAGTCGAAACAAAGATATGGGCTTAGATCTACAGTTCAGAATATTTTCAGATAACATTGTGTTACCAAGTTAAAGAAACATACAGATATTATACTAAGAGGAGATGTCGATATACGTGTTGTTCTCTTATCAAAACGAATGCAAGCACTACAACCAACCAGACATGGTAATATTTGAAAAGAAGCGTCGTCAGGTTAGGATTTTTCAATTTCAACTTGCACGCAGTAATAGAGTGAAATCTTTTGAAAAATTACTTTCATTTGGCATATCTAAAAGGCTGCCGACTGTGGCTTTCTGCAGAAATAATCGTATTACTAATTGTAGATATCAGGATGCATTTAGATAAAAAGATAATAACAGTAAATGTCGAGATCCGCCATTATACTTGCATTACAACGAGTGGAATCAGTTTGCATGCAGTACAACCGACGAGAGCTGGCGGGTTGAAATGGGAAAAGTACGGCAGGTCATTTTGTCGTTAGGACTTGCAAATTCGAAATATTCGAGTTATACTTAGTGACGTGCGGAACAAGAATTATTTAGCTGAGAGAGAATGAATATCGAGGTGAACTCATAAGGTATAGTAAAGAGAAAGCGCGTTATTTGATGGACAAGTTGATATGTCACTTGCGAAAGGACAGGCATCCCCGAGATTTGTAATCTACATCCACAACAACAGAAACCGCCTTAAAATAAGAAAATTAGAAGAGATACTAATTGAATTGTAGATGTTGCTTGACTTAATTATAATAGTTTCTATAATGTCTGAAGACAAATATAAATCGATCTCGAAGTTATGCGGTGATTAAAGAAGTAGTTTTGAGGATGGACGGGAAAGTTCGATTTTTAATTAGTGGTTTAGATTGCAACAGCTGTGCCAATAATTCCATGGTTCTATTTCGAGGTGCCGGGTAAGGCTAAACGGCTCATGCCGGATTAACTCCTTCTTACAATGCTGTGTAATTTAGAAATTAACAGTGGACATTGGCATGTATTCCTTAATTCCTATCGCCTTAGAGCTAGTAAAGAAATTCAGCAACTAATCGGAGGCCGCAGTATTTTGTGTTGTATACCTAGGTTTCAAAAAAAAGCAGTCGTGCCTTTAAAGCTCCTTAACTCACATTATACAATGGCATACTATTTATAAACCATGGATTTACTTCTCCCTATAATAAGACAAGGGTATCACAGTCATATAGCATTGAGATAATACAGCGGTTTTAGGTGGGTCCTTGGGATTGAAGAATGTTGTGATACCAAATGTAAAAATCATAGGTATTAATTTATCAATGATAATCAAGCAATATCTATACTTCCAGATAATATGCAAGTACAATACTATTTGAGAGTGCTTCCAGCTGAAGAAATCTACCTAGCACGCATAACGCTCTCACCTTGTTCTTCATCGTTAGCCTAATAGAAACTGTTTAATCCAAAAAAAGAGTTGCGTTCTTACAGAGTTGTGTAGGATTTACTAGGTTCCGGTCTATCAATAATATTATTTTCACGATTGCATAATGAAAAATCTTGCTATCGAACCCATTATATTGTAACCCCCGAAGAAATCTTACTTTGGGTCTGAGACCGGTGATGTGATTGATGAGACAAATAAAGAATCGATTTTAGGTTCTTTTGAGATCTTCCCTTAGACGGTTAGGTGGAAAATATTTACGGTAGTGTTGTCTTCGCTACCAAATTAGTAACACTGGTGATCACTAAGCAACCAAACTGTGGGCTAATAAAATAATTTTTTCATATAATCTCATTGTATTCTTTGATTAGTAGTCTGATTGTATGCTTTGATTAGTAGAACCAGGTGAGAACGTTATGGGTGCTAAGTAGATTCCTTCAGCAGGTAGCATTCTCAAATAAATTTTACTTGTATATAAACGGGAAGTATAGCAATTGCTTGATTATCATTGATAAATTAATACTTGTTCTTTACATTTGGTATCCCAACATTTTTCAATTCCAAGGGCCATCTCAAACAAACCTCTGTTAGTTCCCAAGCTATGCGTGTGTGATACCCTTGTCTTAATAAAGGGAGAAGTAAATCCACGGCTTTTTACATGTTACGCCAGTGTATAATGTGAGTTAAAGAGCTCTAAAACCACTATTGCATTGTCTTAAGACCTAGGTAAACAACACAAGATGTTACGGCTTCGGATTCATTGTTGACTTCCTTTACTAGCTTTAAGCCATTGAGGAATATTTGCCGATGTCCACTGCAGACTTCTAAATTTCACAGCGTTGTAAAAAGGACATAACCCGGCATAATCCGTTTAGCCTTACCGGTAACCGCCAAATGAAACGCTCGATTTATTGGAGCGCTTGTTGCACTCTAAACCACTAATTAAAAATCGAACATCTCCTTGCACCCTAAAATTGTAATCATCTATGCAGAATTGTAAAGACGATTTGAGGCATTTTTTTGTAAAAAATTTACTTGGTGATCTCGGTTTTCTACAGATGGATATGCTCGCATACCTACCGGGCCAAATGACAGTCTGGTTCGGTGTTAGATATAACTGCACTTCGTAAGCCTCAAGTGCAGCTGATTAATCGGGTACATTTTGTGGTGTAGTATCGATGGACAGGACACGCAAGCTCTATTCGAGTCATCTAAATGAGGTAGTGTTGAATTTAATAAACAAGATTACAGAAATTCTTCTTGTTAATCATTCCGTCTCATATATGAAAAGTGTCAAAAAGCTAATACAATTGGTGAACTAATCTGCTACAAAGGGGAAGCTTAACAGAACTTTTGTCACCGGTGAGAAAACGTTTAGAAGATCGAGAAATTCAAATCCTGCAATAAGCTTAAAATAGTGTGCGATATGGCAGTCTGTAGTGCAAAATGAACAGTGTGAATCAGGAAGACTTTAAGGTTTTATAGTCTCATGATTATTGTGATAGATACATTGCGTTCTCAATATAGCAACTTGGTTAAGTAAGTGCAGGTAGCAAAAGACGCCTCGTAATTTTTTATACACGCAAGTTAATCTTTCAGGGTAAACGAAAGTTAATAGCAGTATCTATTACTTTCTTTGGGCATCGCGACGAGCAAGTACTCCAATACTATTACTATGGGAGAAAATTCAACGCTTCTGCTGCAAGATGTGGAAAGTGAGCCTAGGAAGTTTTATATATTTCAGGTATACTTAACTGAAAATCTCCCAATGCCACCTAAGTATCAAAACAAATTCTGTCAATTGATAATTTTGTTGATGTCTGTGTTCCTTAAACTGTTCTTTAAACCGTTAGCTTCATAAATTTATCGGCCGGACTTATGTCAAAGGCCAAGAGAAGCGTGCCTTTTTCTTCAAGGCAATCTCGTACCCAATTACCTAAAAATATGCTATTCGAGTTTCATGCCAATAAGCTGCTTGTGATTCCTTTACAAGTTTACGATTATAAGTGTAATATAACTGATACAGAAAATATTTAAGTTTCGTGGCCTTCTGACAAAAAAGCAGCTTGGTACAGTAGCAAAGGAACAAGGTGCTTAGCAGTAAGCATTGATTTTCCTTATGTCGTATAAAACCTACAGCAATAAGTTGAAACCAACAGGGACGTGTAGTAGAGTTTTCATTCCTTCGCCCCTGTTGGATAAAAATGTACATGTGTCTTTGCATGTATCGCATATCGAAACAACGTTCTATATTAAGAAAGTTAAACTTTGCTTCTTTTTAGGGGACTCGAAACCTGACCGGTAGTTACACAATGTTTAGTGTCCTTGCAGATGGCAGAATCCACTCAGTCTTTCATCTGCTGTTCAACATCTTAACAGTTAAACAATCAAACAATAAAAAATTTTATAAACGTACAATTAAATGTTACTGTGGTGCGCGAATGTGATATCTAAATGAATTGGTTTTTGATCGTTAACTTAAATAAGTCCAGCTACAGTTTCATTTTTTCTTCGGGTAACAAAGCAGCTCGTGTTAAAGGGTTCCAAAATATTTAAACAGAACAATAAACCACCTTCATGTTTTATACCTTGTCCATACACCTTCACTTATAGTTTCATCAAGATCGTCTTCATGTTCATTTTGTTAGGTCTATAAAGCTGGGACGGTGTTACAAAATAAGAATCATAAGAGATTGGATCATCATTTAAGCCGTTGTAAAAGAAATATCAGTTTTCTACAGCGTTCGTCATCATCGAAATTACATTGTCTTCCGATCTGCCATTAGTAAATGAACTCTCTTGGCACAATGCAGACGACCTTGAATACATCATATCGGCTCTTTTAGACATAACTGTGTCTCGTTCACAATTCTACCTTGCAATCACTTTTTATCTACAGGTAAGAAAGCTTACCCGGCTGAAGCCAATGGTAGCTGTGTGGATGCTGGATTTCGCATATCCTCTTTCACACACCAACCTCCATCGACTGGGTTCATGTTTAGACCATTTCCCACATGGACTTGGAGTTACTTCCGAATTGAATGGTGCACACCTGCCGTGTTCGTGGGGGAAGAAGTGGCCATTTTGGAGCTTTGTAACTACTTCTTTCTTATACCTGATAGGCTTATACTAGGAAAGACGTTTCCTTCTCTATACAGGGAAATAAGAAATGTGTAATATTGAACATTTTGTTAGGGTTGAGATTTGACTACTAACTCCGTTGAAGACTTTAACTAACATGGACAATTCTTTTTTTTTAAGGCTTTTAACTATTCTCTTCTGAGTATAGCTGAGGTCGTGTCACAGCCTGTTGTATCATAAAAAAAAGTGAAAGCAGTCTTTTAATGACGCTAAAGTTTCATGAAATTTAATGATTTCGTAGCATTTCCTTTCGGTTCTGCTTGTATCTGGCATTAAAACAAACAGCAACTGCTCATGAAGTCTTCTACCAAGATTCTTAAAAGATCTGAATCACACCCATCAACAGCTACAGATTCCCCGTTTCTAGTTTCTTCTATTACTGTTGTCCATATACAGCTACCTTTGCTTCCTCGAAAACTCTCTGCATCATTCGAAACAGTCTAGTATTTATCTCCAAGATTCTCAAGGACCGTGATTAAATTGTCATAGCTTCAAAGGCAGAATTAATTTCCATCGTTCAGATATTCTCCGAAAGCTATTTTTGTCTTTAGACTTTTCGTGTCTAATTGTAATTTATGCCCATAAAATATTAGGTAAAAATAGCGCTTAACATAATTTATATACGTACTTAACGCAGATTTGACTGGCCATTTTTAGTCCACACCATTGCGTGTAGGACTCATCTTTCTAGTGTGGGTTTTAAAACACAAGGCAAGAGAAACTCTGCAATATTCACCGCAGTGAAATTGACATTCTTGCGCATTAAGACATTATCACACAAGGAACGTGGCATTATCTCAACCTGTCGCTCTGATGATAAGCTAATGTCCACAAAAGTACTGTAGAACTTTTTTTTTTATCGTAACAGTATTAGGGAATTTTGCTAACGTTGTGTCTCATATTGAGTTAATCCTCCGGAAAAATTTTTGGCTATCGTTAAGCACTATTCGATTATCTTAACACTTCGAACTTTGCTCAAACACGCCTCTATTTCTGCTAAAGGTGTATGTTCCTTGCGTTGTTAATTTTTTTGTAATCTGATACCTTTATACAGCAGCAAAATTAACAGCTCGGAAAATGTCACCGTCTTAATTTTGAGATTTCCTAATATGGTTTTTGTCATGCAGTTTCATTTGGTTGTAAATGTTGCAAATAGATTTGCTCATCCAGACGTTGCTGAATAAGATCGCAGATCCTAGATTTTTTCAACTCCTCCGACGGTTGTAAGTGTCTTCATAACCCCATGTAGAGGACCCGGAGCAATGTCTAGAATTGAGTTCTCAGGGATCTTCAGTTGGCATGGCCATTCAGCATTTTCAGTAAAGTTGTCATTGTGTACAGGATACACCAAAGTTCTTCTCCACCATATCCTGACTTAATGTATCCAATCGTACTTAGAAATTACTTATCTGCAAACCTCCTCAAAGCGTTACAAGTATGGACCTTTCAGAAATTTCTTCAGCTGTGGTACGATTTTAACACCTTTCCAGTATAATGGCTGATCTAATGTCATAACGCATTTGCTTTTTCTATTTTCTTGCACTTTTTTACTGTATGCAGAAGGCTAGAATATTTAGTATTTAGAGATAAAGTGGATGTAAGAGTGAAGAAATGTGATACCATATTCTTATCAAGACAATGCTACCGTGATATAAGATTAATTTTACATTCAATAACTTGGATATGGAGAATTTTCATCAACAGACATCTGAAATAAATGACCTTTTCTTCTCTATGAAATGTGTGGCACTTAGTTACTAATCAAAGCATACAATGAGATTATATGAAAAGATTATTTGATTAGCTCAGAGTTTGGCTACTTTGTGATGACCAGTGTTATTAAGTTGGTAGCGAACACAGGACCGTCCAATATTTTCCACTTAGCCGTCTACGGGAAGATCTCAAAAACACCTAAAATCGATTTTTTATTTGTCTCATCGATCAGATCACCGGTCTCAGACCCAAAGTATGGCTCGTTCGGAGGTTAGAATCTAATGGGTTAAATAGCAAGTTTCTTCATTTTGCAATCGTGAAAATAATATTAGTGATATACCAGAACCTAGTTAATCCCAAACAACTCTGTATGTAAAGCCTAGTGAGCAGCTGTAACGGCAATTAAATGCTAATTTGTCAGCCTCGAGTGTTAACCAACAGGATAATTTCATGAAATAATTTATCTGTTAGAACACAACTCTTTGGATTAAACAGTTTCTATCTGGCTAAAGATCAAGAACAAGGTGACAGCGTTATGGGTGCTAAGTATATTTCTTCAGAAGGAAGCACTTTCAAATAGTATTGTAGTTGCATATAAACGTGAAGTATAGCAATTGCTTGATTATCATTTATAAATTAATACTTATGTTTCTTACATATGGTATCAAAAAATTTTTCAATCTCAAGGGCCCAACAAAAACGTACGTTACCAAAGCTATATGACTGTGATACCCTCGTCTCATAAAAGGTAGAAATAAATGCACGTTTTTTTAAATAGTTCGCCATTGTATAATGTGCGTTAAGTAGCTCTAAAAGAGCTAGTGCTTCATTCTTAAGACTTAGGTACACAACACAAGATACTGCGGCCTCCGATTCATTGAATTTCTCTACTAGCTGTAAGCCAATTGGAATTGGGGAATACATGGTTACGTCCACTGCTAATTTCTAAATATCACATCATTTTTAGAAAGACATAAGCCGACATAAGCACTTTACCATTGCCGGACATCTCGAAATAGAACCCTCAAATTATTGCCACGCCTGTTGCACCCAAAACCATTAATTAAAAATCTACATCCCCGTCCATCTTTAAAATTATTTCTTTAATCACCGCATCACTTACAGATCGATTTAATCTCTTATTATTATCTTTTTTCATACATTGTGGAACGTTATTAGAATGAAGTCAAGTGACATCTCTGCTAATGTCACATTTTTAAGACTATTTTTGACGTAGTATTTAAGACATATTACTTAAAGCTTCACAAGCTCGGGGATTCTTCTTCTATCGCAAGTAACCCATCAACTTGTCCATCATTTTAACGTGCTTTCTCTTTTTATACCTTATTAGCTCACCGTGATATACAGTCTTACTCAGCTAAAGACTTCCTGTTCCGCACGTCACTGGTTTTAAACTCGAATATTTCGAATTTGCAAGTCCTAAGGACAATATGTGCTGCCGTACTTTTCCTATTTCAACCCACACTCTCTCGTCTGTTGCCCTTTAGGAGGTTTCCAGTTAAGTAATTTCTAGTTAAGATTGAATGCACTATGTCAGGAAATGGTATAGAAGAAAGTTGGTGTATCTGTACACTATGACAACTTTAGTGAAAAAGCTGAATGCCCATGCCTACTAACTTTGCTCGGCGCCCTCTGCGTGTGGTTATGATGACATTTGCTACCGTCGGAGGAGATGACAATATCTAGGATCTGCGGTCTTATTCAAAAACGTCTGGATGACGAAATCAATATGCAACATTTACAAGAAAATGAAACTGCAGGACGAAAACAATATTAGGAAATCTCAAAATTAGAACGGTTACATCTTCCCAACCTTTAACTTTGCCTGAAGTATATAGAGAAGGTCATAATCGTATTGCAATCGTAAGTGACTAGATTGAACAGGGGACAAGAACTTCATTTGAAGGCAATTAAATTAATGCTTCCGTTTTCTCACGCAGCTGGTCATGTTTTCTATGAAAAATTTCCACATCACTATACTCAGATGGAAGCCCTGGATGCAAATACGGTATCAGAGAATTACAAGAAATTAACAACTCAAGGAAAATTCACAATTCGTAGAAAATGAGTCCTTCTTGTGCGAAGTTCCAATTGATATGATTATTGAAAAGTTCTTAATTAAGGGCACGAAATTTTCTCGGGGATTAACTCAACGTCAGACACAACTTTAGCAAAATTAATCCTTGATTCCGAAATACTGTTACGCAATAGTGGAACCCTCGTATTATTGGCGCGTCTGTTGCACCCTAAACCACAAATTCCTAAACCACCCTAAACCCTGAACATCCACGTCCAACCTCAAAATTATTTCTTTAATCACCACATCACTTAGAGATCGATTTAAACTCTTTTTAATATCTCTTTTCAGAAATTGCAGAACACTTTTACTAAAAGTCAAGTGACATCGGTGCTATTTTTCTCAATTCAAGGCGGTTTCTCACGTAGTGGATGCATATTACAAAAAGCTTCACAACTTCGTGGTTGCTTGTCCTATCGCAAGTGACCCATCAACTTGTCCATCATTTTTACGCTCTTTCTCTTTACTATACGTTATGAGCTAACCTTGATATTCATTCTTTCTCAGATAAAGACTTTTTGTTCCGCACGTCACAGGGTTTAAACACGAATATTGCAAATTTTCAAGTCCTAAGAGCAATATGAGCTGCTTTACTTTCCCCATTTCAACCCGCCCGCTCTCGTTGGTTGTACTGCATGCAAACCGTTTCCACTCGTTCTAATGCAAGTATCATGGCGGATCTCGACACCTACTGTTAATATCTTTTTATCTATAATTAGTAATACCATTATTTCTATAGAATCCCACAGTCGGAAACCTTGTAGATAAATGTTAGTTTTTCTGCCATACGAAGGTCATAATTCACCAGATTATAGTATATTACAGCATGTGATTTGGAATTGAAAAATCCTAATCTCACTACGCTTCTTATCAAATATTACTATGTATGGTTAGTTGAAGTGCATGTAGTCTTTTTTTTTATCTTTCGTCACTTTCCGTGTCTAATTGTAATACATGGTGCGGCACGTAAAACCGGCCGTAAAGTGAACACATAAAATGAAATGTAATGTATTGAATATGATTAACTACAACACATAAATGAAATTTAATGTATTGAATATGACTACTCAATCTCCTGGTTGACTTTCGAGGACTTCTTGTCATTATCTCCTCCACCTGCATCTTTAATTCAGGTGTGCAGACAGATGGTCATCTGTTCCTGGGAGCATTTTGAACCGACCCTGTACGCCGCCATTTTTCAACCAATTCCCGAATGGTGCTTTTTGCTGGCACAGAACGTCCTGCAAATTTCTCCCGAAACAAATTCTTTGTTTTCACAAAAGATCCAGTGAGAATGAACCCTTCAACATTGCCAACACGCTCGGGTATCGAATACGGCATTATCACACTGACACTCACCCGGCTTAACACAACGAGGCCTTTTTCTCAACTGGTTTCGACAAGTTTCACTAGCTGTGGCTGCACGTGACTGCTGCAGGTCACGTAAGTCGACCCCACCTCGACACGCCATCTCTTGGTAGGAAGGTAGATTATTTAAGTGTTGCCAAAAACATAATATACCAGAATATTACGACGGGCCGGTTTTACATGCTGCACCCTGTATATATCCATAAGATATAAGATGAAAATAGCGCTTAACATAATTTATATATGTACTGTACTTAACGCAGATATTACTTGCCATTTTTCGTCTACACCATTGCGTGTAGAAGAACTCTTAGTTCTAAGTGTGGGTTTTTAATCTCAGTACAACAAAGACTCTGCTATATTCAGCGCAGTCGAATTGACATTCTTGTTCAATGAGATATTATCACACAAGGAAGATGGCATTAGCACAACGTGCCCCTGATATGACTAAGTGTCTCCTCAAAATTACTTTATAACCTCTGTTATCGTAACAGTATTTTGGAATGATTATTTAATCTTGCTAAAGTTGTGTCTGACGTTGAGTTAGTCCTCCAGAAAATTTCGTGGCCGAATTGTGAAGATTCCTTGATATGTTAATTTCTTTAATCTTCTGATACCGTATTTGCCTCTAGGGCTTCCATCTGTTGAGTACAGTGATGTGAAAATTTTTCATAGAAAAGAAGACCAGCTGCGTGAGAAAACGGAAGCATTTTTTTAATAGCCTTCAAATAAAATTTATAGTCCCCTGTTCAATCTAGTCCCTTTGGATGAATTGCAATACGATTATGACCTTCTCTATATACTGCATCCAAAGTTTACCGTTCGGATAAGGTCACCGTCTTAATTTTGAGGTTTCCTAATAGAGTTTTTGTCATGCAATTTCATTTTCTTGTAAATGTTGCATATTGATTTCCTCATTCAGACAATGTTCAATAAGATCCAAGATCCTAGAATTAGTCATCTCCTCCGACGGATGTAAATGTTTTCGTAAACACATGTAACGGTCGCGAGCAAAGTCTAGAAGTTAGTTCTCAATGATGTTGAGTAGGCATGGACATTCAAAATATTCACTAATGTTGTCATAGTGTACAGGATACACCAAAGTTCTTCTATACCATTTCCTGACAAAATGTAACCAATCATGCCTAGAAACTACTTAAGTGGACACCTCATAAGGGTACAACTTGTGACAGTTAAGAAATTCCTTGAGCTGCAGAAATTTGAGACCTTTCAAGTACAATGGCTGAACTAATGTGATTAGACAGGTGCTTTGTTCACTTTTCTTGTACTTATTTACTGTATACGGAAGAGTAGAATATATAGTATTAGTACTTTATGTTCATATAATAAAAAATAAAGGGGTAATGCACTGATTATATGAAAAGGAGAGGTGTGTATCTCAGCATTACACAATCGTTGTGGCGAAGCTCTCACAAGATGAGTAGCTATCCAAACGTTGATTGAGAGTATGAAATCGAGACGCGAGATGCGAGTGAGGATCAGGACAGCATTCACACACCAAGAAAATCAGTGTATAGCATTAGAGAGAAAGGGGATGACAGAATGAAGAAATGAGATACGATATTCTTATCAAGACAATGCTACCGTGAATAAGATTACTTTTGCATTAAAGGAATTGGATACGGAGAATTTTCAAAAAGAGACATGTGAAATAAATGACTTTTTCTGCTCTTGAAGTTTGTGGCATTTAGTTACTAATCAAAGCGTACAATGAGGTTATATGGAAAGATTATTTGATTAGCCCACTGATTGGTTACTTTGTGATGTCGAGTGTTACTAAGTTCGTACCGAACACTGGACAGACTATACCTTTAATATTTTCCAGCTAACCGTCTAACGGAATATCTCAAAATAACCTAAAATCTATTCTCTTTTTGTTTCATCGATCAGATCACGGTTAGGCTGCTTCGGAGGTAAGAATATAATGGGTTTCATAGCAAGTTTTTCATTATGCAATCGGGAAAATATTAATAATGATTGGCCGGAACCTAGTGAATCTTACACAACTCTATGTAAGTTCTAGTGAGCAGCAATGACGCTAATTAAACACATATTTGATAGTCTCGTGTGTTAACACACAGGAGACTTTGTTTAATATATCCGTAAGGACACAACTCTTTGGATTAAACAGTTTCTACCAGGCTAACGATCAAGAAGGTGAGAGCGTTATGGGTGTTAAGTAGATTTGTTCAGCAGGATGCACTCTCAAAAAGTATTGTAGAGTTTTAAACGGGAAGTTTAGCAATTGCTTGATTATCATTGATAAATTAACACTTATGTTTTTTACGTTTGGTATCACAACATTTTACACCCCAAGGGCCCACTTAAAACGAACCTCTGAATATTCCCAAAGCTATATGATTGTGATACCCTCGTCTTATTAAAGGGAGACTTAAATGCACAGTTTTTAAAATGATACGCCATTGTATAATGTGAGTTAAGGAGCTATAAATGCACTACTGCTTCGTTTTAAAGACCTACGTACACAACACAAGATACTACGGATTCCGATTCATTGTTGAATTTTTTTAATAGCTCTAAGCTAATACGAATTAAGGTTTACTTGCTGATGTCCACTGCTGATTTCTGATTTTCACAGCATTGTAAGAAGGACATAAGCCTTCATAAGTTACCGGACACCTCGAAATAAAACCCTCAAATTATTGGACACTTGTTGCACACTAAACCGGTAATTAAAAATCAAAATACCCCGTCCATTTTCTTAATTATTTCTTTAGTCACCGCATCACTTAGAGATCGATTTAATATCTAATTAATATCTGTTTTTAGATATTGTATTACAATGAAGTCAAGTGACATCTCTGCTAATGTTCTCATTTTACGGTGATTTCTTGTGTTGCAGATGCATATTACAAAAAGCTACACAGCGCGGGGATGCTGCCCTATCGCGAGACCCACCAACTTTTCCATCATTTTAACGTGCTTTCTCTTTACTACACCTTATGAGCTCACTGTGATATTCAGTCTTTCACACCTAAAGACTTCTTGTTCCACACGTCACTGGTTTTAAACTCGAATATTTCGAATTTGCAAGTCACTATGACAGTATGAGCTGCCGTACTTTTCCCATCTCAACCGACCGTCTAACGTCGGTTGTACTGCATGCAAACTGATTCCACTCGTTCTAATGCAAGTATCATGACGGAACTCGACATATACTGATATTATCTTTTTATCAAAATGCATCGTGATATCTTTAATTAGAATTACCATTATTTCTGCAGAAAGCCACAATGGGCAGCCTTGTACATAAATCTTAATTCTTTTGCCATATGAAGGCCATAATTCAACAGATTTTAGTCTATTACAGCTTGTGAGTTGCAATTGAAAAAAAAATCTCATTAAGCTTCTTATCAAATATTTCTATGTATGATTGGTTGTAGTGCATGCTAACTGCTTGCATTCGTTTTGGTAAAACAGCAACACCTATCACGACATCTCCATTTAGTAAACTGATATATGAAGGTTTCGATGTCTTATTAATTCTCTGTTTTGTGAAAACAGTCTGACACATATATGCAGGTCTGACCTCTAAGCACATATATGTGTATTTTTACTTACTTCTTGCTAATGTTCACGGGTCTACTAAGGAATGTACTCTAGGCAGTTTCCCATGATATTCCGCTATATGCAGCGAACACCTAAACAGAATTCTACAGAAGATTTGATGCTTCTATTTTTGTAAAGGAATTTACTTGGTGATCTAGGATGCCTCTGGTCAATGGCCATGGATACGTTCGCAAACATACCTGGCAAATGACAATCTGATTCAGTGTTAGAGATGAGTCCCCTTCGGAAACCTCAAATGCTGCGATTAATCATCTACATTTTGTAGAGTAGTTTTCTGCTCTTGAGAGGACTACTTTCAGTCGTGAAAGGACACGCAAGCTCTATTTACAAATGCGAGATGAGCTAGTGTTGAATTTAATAAATAAGAATACAGAAATTCTTCTTGTTGATCATTCCGTCTCAGATATGAAAGGTATCGAAAAGCTGATACAGTTGGTGTACTAGTCTGCTACAGAGCGGAAGCATAAAAGATTTTACTTACCGGTGAGAAAACGTTGAGAAAATTGAGATATTCAAATCCTCCAATATGCTTAATAAGGCCGTGCGATAAGGCATTCTGTGGTGCAAGATTTACCACGCGAGTATAAAGTCTAAAGTCTAAAATCTATAGTCTAAAGATTAGTGTGAGAGGTACGTAGCGTTATCAATATAGGATTTTGATAAGTCAAGGTTGCAAAAAACTCCTCGATATCTTTTATTAACGCAAATATAACTTTCAGGATAATCAAAAATTTATCGCAGTCTGTATTAATTACTTTGGGAACCGAGACGAGTAAGTTCTCGAACACTATTCCCAAGGGTGGATATTAAGGGCTTGTGGCTCAAGATATGGGATGTGAGCCTAGAAAGTTTTATATCTTTCAGGAGTACTTGACTGAAAATCTTTCAATGTAACCTAATTACCAAAAAAATCTCACCTGATAATTTTGTTGATGTCTCTGATCCACACCTCTTGCACCAAGCCTGTAGAACTTCTTTGTATCGCGAATCAGTGCTTTGCACCGCTAGCTTTACTAATTCATCGGCCGGTCCTTGTTCTACAAGATAATCACGCACCTATTTTCCTAAGAATCCCCTAAAGATTTTCAGGCCAATAACCTGCATTTGAATCCTTTACAAGCTTACGACCATAAGTCTAGTATAACTGTTTCAGAAAATTGTTAAGCTTCGTGAAGTTCCATCGGAAAAGTAGCTTGGTACAGTCGCAAAGGAAAATGGTGCTTAGCAGTAAGGATTGATAATCCTTATGTCGTATAAATACTAGTGCATTAAGTTGAAACCAACTGTGAAAGACGTGTAGTAGAGCTTTCATTCTTACGACCCAGTCTTAGATAAAATTGTTCATGGAGTCTTTGCATGTACGGAAAATCCAAACTTGTTCTTTATTAAGAGTGTTAAAATTTACTTCCTTGTATGAGAGTCGAAAACTAAACGGCAGTTACAAAATTTTAAGTGTCTTTGCAGATGGCAGAATTATCGGAGTTAATCATCTGCAGTTGAACATCTTAAAATATGAACAATCAAACAATAAACAATTGTTATAAACGAACAATTGAATGATACTGTAGTATGCGAATGTGATATCTAAATTAATTGGTTTTTGCTCGTTAACTTAAATGTGTCCTGCTACAGTTTCGTTTTCTCTTCGGGTACAAAAGCAGCTCGTGTTAAAGGATTCCAAAATATGTAAACTAAACAATAAACCACCTTCATCATTTTTTACTAGTCCTTACCTTTTCATTTAAAGTTTCATCAAGATCACCTTTGTGTCCATTTTTTTAGGTCTATCAGGCGGCGAGGTATTTACGAAATAATAATCATAACACATTGGATCAACAATTAAGCCGTTGTCAATGACATATTCGTTTTCTACAACTGTTGTTCGTCAGCATCTAAATCATATTGTCTTCCGATCTGCCATTTGTAAATGAACTATCTTGACAGAATGTAGAACCCTTTTAAAATTACATTTGGTTCGTACACAATCCTATGTAGCAGTCACTTTTTATTGGAGGATTTGAATTTCTCGAACTTTTAAACGTTTTCTCTCCGGTGAGTAAAGTTCTACTAAGCTTCCCCTCTGTAGCAAATTAGTTAACCAACTGTATTAGGTTTTTGACACATTTAATATGTGACACGGAATGATCAACAAGAAGAATTTCTGTAATCATATTTATTAAATTGAATACAACCTCATTTAGCAGACGTGAATAGAGTATGCGTGTCCTGTCCATGGACTCAAAGGTATCTTCTCATGAGCAGAAAGCTACACCAAAAATGTACCCGATTAATCGCAGCATTTGAGGCTTACGAAGTGTCGTCCTCTCTAACACTGAACTAGACTGTCATTTGGCCTATGCATGCATATGCATGCAGCATATGCATGGCAGTTGACCAGAGCCATCCGAGATCTTCAAGTAAATTTTTTTACAAAAATAAAGGCACCAAATCGTCTGTAGAATTCTGCATAGATGATCGCTGCATATAGCTGAATATCATTGCAAACTGCCTAGAGTACATTCGTTGCACAGTCCAGCTAAGAGCCGTAACATTGGCATGAAGAAAGTCGAAGCACACAGATATGTGCATAGATCTTGATTCAAACTGTTTTCAGATAACATTGTGTTACCAAGATACAGAAACATTCATATATTATAGTAAGAAGAAATGTCGAGATACGTATTGTTCTGTTATGAAAAATAAATGCAATCAGTTAGCATGCACTACAATCAACCAGACATAGTAATATTTGATAAGAAGTGCAGTGAGATTAGAATTTTTCAATTGCAACTTACACGCTGAAATTGACTAAAATCTGATGAAAAATTACTTTCATATGGCAAAAGATTTAAGGTTCATCTACAAGGCTGCCGACTGTGGCTTTCTGCAGAAATAATGATATTACTAATTGTAGATATCGGGATGCATGTAGATAAAAAGATAATAACAGCAGATGTCCAGATACGCCATGATACTTGCATTAGAACGAGTGGAATGAGCGGGTTGAAAAGAAATAAGTACAGCAGCTCATATTGTTCTTAAGATTTGCTAATTCGAAATATTCGAGTTTAAACCCTGTGACGTGCGGAACAAGAAATCTTTAGCTGAGAAAGAATGAATATCACAGTGAGCTCATAAGGTATAGTGCAGAAAAAGCGCGTTGAAAAGATCGACAAGTTGATGGGTCACTAGCGATAGGATAAACATCCCCGAGCTTCTGAAGCTTTTTCTTCATTGTAATAGTATTCTACAATGTGTGAAAAGAGATATTGATAAGAGATTAAATCGATCTCTAAGTGATGCGGTGATTAAAGAAATAATTTTGAGTACGAACGGGATGTTCGATATTTAACTAGTGGTATAGAGTGCAAGAAGCGCGCCAATAATTCAAGGGTTCCGTATGGAGGTAACCGGTAAGGCTAAACGGATTATGCCGGGTTACGTCCTTCTTACAATGCTGTGATATTTAGAAGTCAGCAGTGGACATCGGCATCTATTCCTTAATTCCTAATGGCTTAAAGCTTGTAAAGGAAGTCAACAATGAATCCGAAGCCGTAAAATCTTGTGTTGTGTACCTAGGTGTTAAGACGAAGCAATAGTGCTTTTAGAGCTCTCTAACTCACATTATACAATGGAATACCATGTAAAAAACCTTGGATTTACTTCTGCCTTTTTAAGACGAGGGATAAAAGACGTATAGCTTTGGGAACGAACAGCGGTTTGTTTTAGGTAGGCCCTTGGAACTGAAAGATGTTGGGATAGTAAATGTAAATAACAAGTATTAATTTATCAATGATATTACTTCCCTTCTATATTCAACTACAAAATTATTTGAGAGTGCTTCTGCTGAGGAAATCTACTTAGGACTCATATCGCACTCACCTATTTCTTTAATTGTTATTCTGACACCCATAACGCTTTAACCTCGCTCTTGATCTTTAGCCAGATGAAAACTGTTTAATCCAACGAATTGTGTTCTTACGGATATATTATTTATAGAAAGTCTCCTGTGTGTTAACACTCGAGGCTATTAAATAGGAATTTAATTAGCGTCCTTGATGCACAATAGTGTTTACATACAAATTTGTGGAGGGTTCACTAGTTTCCGGTCTACCATTAATTAGATTTTCCCGATTGTATCCTGTAAAACTTGCTATGGAACCTAAAAGGAGCAGCCTTACTTTGGTCCTGAGACCGGTTATCTGATCGATGAGCGAAAAAAAAGATTTGGTTTTAGGTTCTTTTGAGATCTTCTCTTACACGGTTAGGTAGAAAATATTTACGGTATAGTCAGTGCTGTGTTCGCTACCAACTTAGTAACACTGCTCATCACAAAGCAACCTTTCTATAAAGCTCACTGTATGCTTTGATTAGTACCTAAGTTCCACACATTTCATAGAGCAGTAAAAGTCATTAATTTCAGGTCTACAAAATTCTCCATATCAAAGTTCTTGAATGAGATCACTGTAGCATTGTCTTAATAAGAATATCGTATCACATTTCGTCATTCTGACATCCTCCTTCCTCTAACGACATACACCCATGTTCTTGGTGTGTCAATGTTGTCTTACACGGAAGATTTAATCAAATATTCACTCGCATCTCGCGTCTCGATTTCCTATTCTCAAACAACCTTTGGATAGCTATTCATCTTGTGAAAGTTTCGCCTGAACGATAGTGTAATGGTGTGGTACAAAACTCTCCTTTTCATATAAGCAGTGTAGTGCCTATTTATTTCTTAAATTTTTGAACATCAAGTACTAATAGTATATATTCTAATCTTTCGCATACACTAAATATCTGCAAGAAAAGTGAACAAAGCACTCGTGTAATCACATTAGATCAGCCATTATACTGGAAAAGTCTCAAATGGTACCTGCAGCTGAAAAAATTTTTAAACTGTCCATAGTTGTACCGCCCTTAGGAGGTTTCCACTTCAGTAATTTCTAGGCATGATTGGATACATTATGTCAGGAAATAATATAGAGGAACTTTCGGGTATCCTATACACTATGACAACATTAGTGAAAATTCTGAATGTCCATGCCTACTCAACATCATTGAGAACTCACTTCTAGACTTAGCTCGGCGACGCTTACATGTGTTTATGGAAACATTTACAATCCTCGGAGGAGATGCCTAAATCTAGGATCTTGGATCTTATTGAACAATGTCTGGATGGGGAAATCAATATGCAACATTTACAAGAAAATGAAACTGCATGGCAAAAACCATATTAGGGAACCTAAAAATATAGACGGTGACTTTATCCGAACCGGCAAACTTTGGCTAGTGTATATAGAGAAGGTCATCATCGTATTGCAATTCAACCGAAGGGACTATATTGAACAGGAAAGTAGAAACTTTATTTGAAGGCCATTAAATTAATGCTTCCGTATTCTCAAGCAGCTGGTCTTCTTTTCTATGAAAAATTTGTACATCACTATACTCAACAGATGGAAGCCCTGGAGGCAAATACGGTATCAGATGATTGCAAAAAATTAACAACTCAAGGAACCTTCATAATTCGCAGAAAAAGATGTCTTTTTGAGTGAAGTTCCAATTGATATGATAATCGATCAGTGTTTAATGAAGGCCACGAAATTTTCTGGAGAATTAACTCAACGTGAGACATAACGTTAGCAAGATTAATAAATCATTCCAAAAGCTGTTACGATAACAAAAGTTCCAAAGTACTTTTGAGGAGACACTTTGACATCTCAGCGGCACGTTGAGCTAATGCCACCTTCCATGTGTGATAATATCTCATTGCCCAAGAATGTCAAATCGACTGCGCTCAATGTAAACGAATCTTTGTTGTACTGAGAGTTAGAACTCACACGTAGAAGGAAGAGTTCTTCTACACGCAGTGGTGTACACGAAAAATGGCAAGTAAAATCTGCGTTAAGTACAGTACGTATATAAATTATGTTAAGCACTATTTTCAACTTATATCTTAAGGATATTATTACAATTAGACACGGAAAGTGACGAAAAATTAAAAAGAACATTCGGGAAGTGTTCCAACGATTGAATTTAAGTCTGCCATTGAAGCAACGACAATTCAATCACGGTTCTTGACAAACTTGGAGATCAATACTAGACGGCTTCAAATGATGCAACAAGTTTTCGAAGGATAAAGGTAACTATATAAGGACAGGAATAATGGAAGAAATAACAGACGGGATATAGATCATTAGTATGATATGGAAAGATTATTTCATTAGCCCACAGTTGGTTGATTTGTGATGAACAGTTTTATTAAGTTGGTAGCGAACACAGGACTGACTATACCGAAAATATTTTCCAACTAACCGTCTAAGGGAAGACCTCAAAGGAAACTAAAATCGATTCTTTATTTGTCTCAACGATCAGATCACCAGTCTCAGACCAAAAGTAACGCTCCTTCGGAGCTTGGAATCTAATGGGTTCCATAACCAGTTTTTTCAGTATGCAATCGTGAAAATGTTATTAATGATAGACCCGAAGCTAGTGAATACTACACTAGTCTGTATGTACGCCTTAGTGAGCAGCAAGGACTATAATTAAATGCATGTTTGATAGCCTCGAGTGTTAACACACAGGAGACTTTCTTTAAACAATATATCCGTAAGAACACAACTCCTTGGAGTAAACAATTACTATCAAGCTAACGATGAATAACAAGGTGTGGCGTTATGGGAGCTAAGTAGATTTTTCAGCAGGAAGCAATCTCAAACAGTATTGTAGTTCCATTTAAAAGCGAAGTATAGCAATTGCTTGAATATCGTTGATAAATTAATAAGTATGTTTTTTAAATTTGGAACCACAACATAATTCAGTCCCAAGCGGCCACCTAAAAAAAACCGCTGTACGTTCCCACAACTATATGCCATTGATATCCTCGTCTCATAAAAGGGAGAAGTAAGTCCAAGGTTTTTTCAATGGTTCGCCATTGTATAATGTGAGTTAAGTACCTCTAAGAGCATTACTGCTTCGTTTTTAAGACCTAGGTGTACAATACAATATACTGCGTATTCCGAATCATTGTTGAATTTCCTTACTAGCTGTTAGCCAAAAGGAATTAAGGAATACATGGCTACTTCCACTGCTTTCTAAATTTCAAAATATTTCTAGAAAAACATACTCCGCCATAAGCCCATTAGTTTTACGGAACACCTCGACATAGAACCCTCGAATTATTGGCACACCTGTTGCACCCTAAACAGCTAATTAAAAATCAAACATACCCCTCCATCTTCAAAATTATTTCTTTAATCACCGCAACACTTAGTGATCGATTTAATCTCTTATTATTATTTTTTTTTCATACATTGTGAAATACTATTACAATGAAGTCAAGTGACATCACTGCTAATGTTATTTTTTAAGGTGATTTCTGACGAAGTGGATGCATATTAAAAAAAGCTTCACAAGCTCGGGGTTGCTTCTTCTATCGCAAGTGACCCATCAACTTGTCCATCATTTTAACGCGCTTTCTCTTTACTATACCTTTTGAGCTCACCGTGATATACAGTGTTACTCAGTTAAAAACTTCCTGTTCAGCACGTGACTGTCTTTAAACTCGAATATTTTCAATTTGCAAGTCCTAAGAACAATAGGTGCTGCCGTATATTTCCCACTTCAACTCACACTCTCTCGTTGGTTGTACTGCATGCAAACTGATATCTACGATTAGTAATACCTTATTTCTGCGGAAAGCCACAGTCGGCAGCCTTGTAGATAAGCCATATGAAAGTAATTTTTCAACAGATTTTAGTCTATTACAGGGTGTAAGTTGCAATTGAAAAATCCTATACTGACTAATCTTCTTTTCAAATATTACAATGACTGGTTAGTCGTAGTGCACGCTAACTGCTTGCTAAAAGAACAACACGTATATCGACATATCCTCTTAGTAAAATTTCTGAATGTTTTTGTAACTTGGTAATACAATGTTCTCTGAAACAGTCTGAAGTATAGATCTAACCTCATATCTGTGTTTCAACTTTCTTCTCGCCAATATTAACGGCTCTTAGCTGGACTGTGGAAAAAATGTACTCTAAGCAGTTCGCCATGCTATTCCGCTATATGCAGGTATCATCTATGCAGAATTCTACAGATGATTTGGTGAATCTATTTTTGCAAAGGATTTTAATTGTAATTTTGGATGGCTCTGGTCAACGGCCATAGATATTCACGCATAGATACCAGGCCAATGGACAGTCTGGTTCAGTGTTAAAGATCAGTACACTTCGTAACCCTTAACTGCTGGCGATGAATCGGGTACATTTTGTGGAGTAGCTTTCTGCTTTTGAGAAGATACCTATGAATCGATGGACAGGACACGCAAACTCTATTCAAGTCAGCGAGAAAATTAGTGTTAATTTAATAATTAAGATTACAAAAATACTTCTTGTTGATCATTCCGTTTCATATATTAAAGGTGTCTTAAGGCTAATTCAGTTGGTTCAGTAATCTGCTACAGAGGGGAACAAAGTAGAAATTTTCTCATCGATGAGAAAATGTTTAGAAGATCGAGAAATTCAAATCCTCCAATAAGCTTTTTAAGATTGTGCGGTATGCCCTCTGTAGTGCAAGATAAACCGTGCGAGAAGAAAGACTTTAAGGTTCTATAGCCTGAAGATTAGTGTGATAGATACGTCGCGTTATAAATATAGCATCTTGATGAAGTGAGTGAAGGTCGCAAAAAACGCCTTGAAATTTTTTATAGACGCAAGTTAACTTTCAGGCTAATCGAAAGTTAATAGCAGTATCTATTACTTTCTTTGGTCACCGACACTAGCAAGTACTCGAACACTATTACTAAGGGAGAAAATTTTGGGCTTCTGCTCCAAGATGTGGGAAGTGAGCCTAGGAACTCTTATATCTTTAGAAGCACTTAACTGAAAATCAGCTAACGTAACCTGAGTACAAAAAAATTTTGTCAATTGATAATTTGTTGATGTCTCTGTTCTACACCTGTTCTACCGGGCTTGTTTAACTACTTAGTATCGCGAAACATTTCTTTAAACCGCTAGCTTTATAAATTCAATGACCGGACTTGTCTCACAGGCCAAGAGAAGTGGGCCTGGGTCTACAAAGTAAACACGTTTCTAATTACCTAAAAAAACATCTATTAGAGTTTCAGGCCAATAACCTGCATGTGAATCCTTTACTTGTTTGAGACCATATTTGTAACGAATTATTGTTACGCTTGGTAGCCTTCTGACTAAAGAGCAGCTTGGTACATTCGCAAAGGAACAAGGTGCTTAGCAGTAAACATTGATTGTCCTTATGTCGTATAAAACCTAGAGCAATAAGTTGAAACCAACAGAGATCGACGTGTAGTAGAGCTTTCATTCCTTCGCCACTCTTGGATAAAAATGTACATGTGTCTTTCCAGGTATCGCATATCGAAACATCGTGCTATATTAAGAGAGTTAAACTTTGCTTCTTTTTAGGAGATTCCAAAAATTAAACAATAGTTACACAATGTTTAGTGTCCTTGCAGATGGCAGAATCCATGGAGACTGTCATCTGCTGTTGAACATCTTAACATATAAACACTCAAACAATAAACAATTTTATAAACGTATAATAAATGATATTGTTGTACGCGAATGTGATATCTAAATGAATTGGTTTTTATTGTTAACTGAAATAAGTCCTGCTACGGTTTCATTTTTTCTTCGGGTAACAAAGCAGCTCGTGTTAAAGGGTACCAAATTATGTAAATAGAACAATAAACCACCTTCATGTTTTATACCTTGTCCATACACCTTCATTTAAAGTTTCATCAAGTTCGTCTTCATGTTCATTTTGTTAGGTCTATAAGGCTGAGACGGTATTACAAAATAATAATCATAAGAGATTGGATCATCATTTAAGCCGTTGTAAAAGAAATATTACTTTTCTACAGCTATTGTTCGTCATCATTTAAATCAGATTGTCTTCCGATCTGCCATTTGTAAATGAACTCTCTTGGCAGAATGCAGACTACCTTGAATACTTCATATCGGCTCTTTTACACTTACATGTGTCTCGTTCACAATCCTACCTTGCAATCACTTTTTATCTACAGATAAGTAGGCTTATCCGGCTGAAGCCTATGGTAGCTGTGTGTGTACTGGATTTCGCATATCCTCTTTCACACACCAACCTCCATCGACTGGGTTCATGCTTAGACCATTTTTAGTCCACACCATTGCGTGTAGAAAGACTCATCCTTCAACGTGTGGGTTTTAAAACACAAGACAAGAGAGACTCTGCAATATTCACCGCAGTGGAATTGACATTCTTGCGCAAGGAGACATTATCACTCAAGGAAGGTGGCATTATCTCAACCTGTCGCTCTGATGATAAGCTGATGTCCACAAAAGTACTGTAGAACTTTTTTTTTATCGTAACAGTATTTGGGAATGTAGAATTAATTTTGCTAACGTTGTGTCTCATATTGAGTTAATCCTCCAGTAAAATTTGTGGCTATCGTTAAGAACTGTTCGATTATCAAATCACTAGGAACTTTGATCAAAAACTCCTGTTTTTCTGCTAAATATGAATGTTCCTTGTGTTGTTAATTTCTTGTAATGTCATACCTTTATACAGCAGCCAAAATTAACGGTTCGGAAAATTTCACCGTCTTAATTTTGAGATTTCCTAATATTGTTTTATCATGCAGTTTCATTTCGTTGTAAATGTAGCTTAGAGATTTCCTCATCCAGACGTTGCTGAATAAGATCGCACATCCTAGATTTTTCCAACTCCTCCGACGGTTGTAAGTGTCCTCATAACCCCATGTAGAGACCCCCGAGCAAAGCCTAGATGTGAGTTCTCAATGATGATGAGTTGGCATGGCCATTCAGCATTTTCAGTAAAGTTGTCTTAGTGTACAGGATACACCAAAGTTCTTCTCCAACTTATCCTGACTTAATGTATCGAATCGTGCTTACAAATTGCTTAACTGCAAACCTCCTCAAAGCGTTACAAGTATGGACCGTTCAGAAATTTCTTCAGCTGTGGTACGATTTTAACACCTTTCCAGTATAATGGCTGATCTAATGTCATAACGCATGTGCTTTTTAATATTTTCTTGCAATTTTTTTTTGTATGCAGAAGAGTAGAATATTTAGCATTAGCACTTGATGTTGAAATATTGAAGAAATTCAGAGGAACCACACTGCTTATATCAAACGCAGAGGTGTGGATCTCACCATTACACAATCGTTGTGGCGAGGCTTTCACAAGATGATTAACTATCCAAAGGTTGTTTGAGAATAGGAAATCGAGACGCGAGATGCGAGTGAAGACTTGATTAAATCTTCCGAGGAAGACAGCATTCATACACCAAGAACATTAGTTAATAGCATTAAAGATAAAGTGGATGTCAGAGTGAAGAAATGTGATACGATATTCTTATCAAGACGATGCTAGGGTGATATAATATTACTTTTTCATTCAAAAATTTGGATATGAAGAATTTTCATAAAGGGACATCTGAAATAAATGACTTTTCCTTCTCTATGAAATGTGTGGCATTTTGTTATTAATCAAAGCATACAGTGAGATTATATGAATGGATTATTTGATTAACCCACAGTTTGGTTCCTTTCTGATGATCAGTGTTACTAGGTTGGTAGCGAACACAGACCTGACAATACCGTAAATAATTTCTACCTAACCGTCTAAGGGAAAATCTCAAAGGAAACTAAAATCGATTCTTTATTAGTCTCATCAATCAGATCACCGTACTCAGACCCAAAGTAAGGTTGCTTCGAGGGTTAGAATATAATGGTTTCGATAGCAAGTTTTTTCATCATGCAATCGTGAAAATATTATTAATGATAGACCGGAACCTAGTTAAACCTATGCAACTCTGTAAGAACACAACTCTTTGGATTAAACAGTTTCTATTAGGCTAACGATCAAGAACAAGGTGGGAGCGTTATGCGTGCCTGGCAGATTTCTTCAGCAGGAAGCACTCTGAAATAATATTATAGTTACATAAAAACAGGAAGTATAGCATTTGCTCGATTATCATTGATAAATTTATAATTATGTTTTTTACAATTAGTATCACAAAATTTTTCAATCCCAAGGGCCCACCTAAAACAAACTGCTGTACATTCCCAATGCTATATGACTGTGATACCCTTGTCTTATTAAAGGGAGTAGTAAATCCACGGTTTTTCAAATGGTACGCCATTGTATGATGTCAGTTAAGTAACTCTAGAAGCACTACTGCTACGTTTTTAAGATTCATTGTTGAATTTTTTTATTAGCTCTAAGCCAGTACGAATTAAGGAATACATGCTGATGTCCACTGCTGATTTCTGATTTTCACAGCATTGTAAGAAGGACATAAGCCGGCATAAGCCGTTTAGCCTTAGCGGGCACCTCAAAATAGGACCCTCGAATTATTGGAACGCCTGTTGTACCCTAAACCACTAATTAAAAATCGTAGAATCCCGTCCATCCTCTAAATTATTTCTTTAATCACCGCATCACTTAGAGTTCGATTTAATCTCATATTATTATCTTTTCTCATGCATAGTAGAATACTATTCCAATGAAGTCACGTGACATCTCTGTTAATGTTCTCATTTTAAGGCGATTTCTGACGTTGTAGATGCATAACACAAAAAGGTTCACCAGCTCGGGAATGCCTGTCATATCGCAAGTTACCCATCAACTTGAACATCATTTTAACGCCCTTTCTCTTCACTCTACCTTAGTGGTTTAGGATGCAACAAGCGTGCCAATAATTCCAGGGTTCTATTTCAAGGTGTCCGGTAAGGCTAAAAAGCTTCTGGCAGTTTAATTCTATCTAAAAATGTTGTGAAATTTAGAAATCAGCAGTGGACGTCGCCATTTATTCTATAAATCCTATTGGCCTCGAGCTAGTAAAGAAATTCAGCTTACCACAATTTACTTACCGGTGAGAAAACGTAGAGAAGTTTAGAAATTCAAATAGTCCAATAAGCTTAATAAAAGTATTCGATAAGGCACTCTCTGCTGCAAGATTTGAGCACAAGCCCTGAATTCACTCCCTTAGTAATAGTGTTCAAGTTCTTGCTCGTCTCGAGGCCCAAAGAAAGTAATACATACTGCTATTAACTTTCGATTAGCCTGAAAGTTAAACTTGCGTCTATAAAAAAATTCGAGGCGTCTTCTGCAACCTTGATTCACTTCATCAAGATGCTATGTGGATAAGGTTACGTATCGATCACACTAATCTTCAGGCTACAGATCCTTAGTCTTTCTGACTCGCACGGTTTATCTTGCACTACAGACTACCATCAGGTCCCTGCAAACCCATGATAGAAGACGGCCCGGCCCGACCCAAATGGTTCTGAATTCTGTGCCCGCTCGACCCGGCCCGGTCCGAATCTCCAGCCGGCTCTGACCGGGCCGGGCACATTTTGGGCCGAGCTGGAACGAAATGGGCCGGGCACAGTCCGGGCCGAAACGGGCCGAGCGCTGTAAAAGATGGATTGGAAACTAATGTTGGCAGCCTCTGTTAATCGTAACGTGTTTGTGAAATTAACTCTTTATTCAAGACTGTAAAGTACTGTACTTCTACTGCTCTTATTAATACTACTACTGTTACTGCTATTATTATAATATTATTATTATTATTATTATTATTATTATTATTATTACTTCTACTACTACAACTGGTAGGACTTCAGAGTTGACATGTCTGGTGGTACATACTTTACAATCTAAGTACAGGAAAAATCGAAGAAATACTAGCTATTCTGGCGAGTCTGCGTAGAATGCGAACAGATGCTTGACGAGGGGCAATGGTGACTAAGTACGTAAAGCATTCACATCTGGTGCTAGAGGTCGTCGGATCGATCCCTAGTCGTGTTATGTGAGCTTTGTGGTGGACAAACATCGTGAGCGTGGGAGTTTTTGAATTAGCCCGTTTTCGTCCACTGTCTTCATTCTACCAATTCATCCATCATCATCCATACGTTTTGGGCCGTAATTTCCTAAATAGCATATGAGAAAGTCAAGTACTTGACCTACTAACTAGAACTATTTCCGCTACCACTAGAACACGGACGGCGAAACCATGAACTGGCGTGTTCATAAGATTAGCGAAATTTGTAGTAATGTTCAATTAGCACGGCAGATTCCAAATCATATTACATGTTCCTGTATTCTTTATAATTCGATACTACAATAATAATTACAAAAAAATGATGAAATAAATCACCCCGACTCCAGGATCGATGAAGTGTTCCTGGAACGGTTCGTAACAAGTAAATAAAAGAGCTATATGACAGAATGCGAGGCACTAAATCAAAACAAAATAGACACATTTTGTTGAACGAAAAAGACCTCAAAAGTCCCCTGAATGAAAAATGTATAGATATCAGCTATCAAAATTACGTTTAGAAGATCGGGAAATTCAAATCCTAAAATAAGCTTAAAAAGAGTGTGCCATATGGCAGTCTGTAGTGCAAGATGAACCGTGCGAGTCAGAAAGACTTTAAGGTTCTATAGCCTTAAGATTAATTAGATAGATACGTAGCGTTAACAATATAGCAGTTTAATGAAGAGAGTCAAGGTTTCAAAAGACGCCCCGAAATTTTTTATACACGCAAGTGTAACTTTCAGGCTAATCGAAAGTTAACAGCAGTATCTATTTCTTTCTTTGGGCTCCGAGACGAGGAAATACTCGAACTCGATTACTAAGAAAGAAAATTCATTATTTCTGCTCCAAGATGTGGAAAGTGAGCCTGGGAAGTTGTATATCTTTCAGGTTTAACTGCAGCCAAAGTTAACGGTTCACAAAGTGTAACCGTCTCTTTTACAATCAGAAGGCCACAAAGCTTAACAACTTTCCGTAACCGTTACATTACACTTATGGTCGTAAGCTTGTAAAAGAATCACATGCAGGTTATTGGTATTAAACTCAAATAGCAGATTTCTAGGTAATTAGGTTGCTGATTACCCTGTAAACCCAGGCCCGCTTCTCTTGGCTTGCGAGAAAAGTCCGGCCAATGGGTTTATCAGTTAGAAGTAGTACTGATTCGCAATACAAAGTAGTTATACAGGCCAGGTAGAACAGGTGTAAAACACAGACATCATCAAAATTATCAATTGACATATTTTTTTTCTTGTACTTAGGTTTCATTAGCAGAGTTTCAATTAAGAACACCTGAAACATATAAAACTTCCTAGGCTCCCTTAGTATTAGTGTTCGAGTATTTTCTCATCCCGGTGCCCAAATAAAGGAATAGATACTACTAGTTATATCGCCTGAAAGTTAAACTTCCGTATATAAAAAATTCCAAGGCGTCTTTTGCAAACTGATAGGCTTATACTAGGGAAGACATGTTTCCTTCTCCATACAGGGAAATAAGAAATGTGTAATATTGAACATTTTGTTAGGGTTGAGATTTCACTCTTAACTCCGTTGAAGACTCTGACTAACCTGCACAGTTCTTTTTCTTTTTGAATGATCTTGAAGACTTACAACTATTCTCTCCTGAGGTCGTGTCACAGCCTGTTGCATCATAAAAAAGTGAAAGCAAACTTTTAATGACGCTAAGTTTCTTGAAATTTAATGATTTCGTAGCATTTCCTATCGGTTCTGCTTGTATGTGGCATTAAAAGAATCGGCAGCTGCTCATGAAATCTTCTACCAAGATTCTTAAAAGATCTGAATCACACCCATCAACAGCTACAGATACCCCGTTTCTAGTTTCTCCTATTACTGTTGCCAATATAAAGTTACCTTAGCTCCTTCGAAAACTCTTTGTATCACTTGAAGCAGTTTAGTATTGATCTCCAAGATTCTCAAGGACCGTGAGTGAATTGTCATAGATTCAAAGGCACAATTAATTTCGATCGTTGAGATATTCCCCGAAAGTTTTTTTTTTTTTTTTTTTTGTCCTTCGGCACTTTCCGTGTCTAATTGTAATTTATGCCCATAAAATATTAGGTGAAAATAGCGCTTAACATAATTTATATACGTACTTAACACAGATTTGACTGGCCATTTTTAGTCCACACCATTGCGTGTATAAGGGCTCTTCCTTCTACGTGTGGGTTTTTAATTACACAACACAACAGAGTCTCTGTAATATTCACCGTTGTCAAATTGACATTCTTTCCTCATTAAGATATCATCACAGAAGGAAGGTGGCATTAGCTTAACGTGTCGTCCTGAGGATAAACTGATGCCACCAAAAGTCGTGTAGAAGTTCTGTTATAGTAACTGTATTTGGGAACGAAGGAATAATCTTGATAACGTTTTTTCTGACGTTGAGTTAAACCCCAGAAATTATCCTGGCCTTCATTAAGCACTATTCGATAATCATATCACTTGGAACTTCGCTCAAAAAGGCCTCTTTTTTGCTAATTGTGAATGTTTCTTGTGTTGTTGATTTCGTGTAATCTTCTGATACCGTATATTGCAGGTAAACTTAGCCATTCGGAAAATGTCACCTTCTAAATTTTGAGATTACCTAATATGGCTTTTAACATGCAATTTCATTTTGTTGTAAATGTTGCTTAGAGATTTCCTCATCCAGACGTTCCTGCATAAGATCGCAGATCCTAGATTTTGTCATCTTCTCCGACGGATGTAGATGTTTTCATAACCCCATGTAGAGGTCCCCGAGCTAAGTCTAGAAGTGAGTTCTCAATGATCTTGAGTAGGCATGGCCATTCAGTATTTTCAGTAAAGTTGTCATAGTGTACAGGATACACCAAAATTCTTCTATACCATTTCCTGACTTAATGTATCCAATCGTGCTTAGTAATTACTTAACTGCAAACCTCATAAAAGCGTTACAACACTGGACCGTTCAGAAATTTCTTAAGCTGTGGTACGATTTGAACACCTTTCCAATATAATGGCTGATGTAATGTCATAACGAATGTGCTTTTTTCTATTTTCTTGAAGTTTTTTACTCTATGCTGAAGAGTAGAATATTTAGTATTAGTACTTGATGTTGAAATATTGAAGAAATACAGAGGAACCACACTGCTTATATCAAAAGGAGAGGTGTGTATCTCACCATTACACAATCGTTGTGGCGAAGCTTTCACAAGATGAAAAACTATCCAAAGGTTGTTTGAGAATAGGAAATCGAGACGCGAGACGCGAGTTAAGACTTAATTAAATTTTCCGAGTAAGACAGCATTGACACACCAAGAATATGAGTGCATAGCATTAGAGGGAAAGTGGATGTCAGAGTGAAGAAATGTGATACATTCTTATCAAGACAATGCTACCGTGATATAACATTACTTTTACACTCAAGAACTTGTGTATAGAAAATTTTCATCAACAGATCTGAAATAAATGACCTTTCCTTCTCTATGAAATGTGTGGCACTTAGTTACTAATCAAAGCATACAATGAGATTATACGAAGAGATTATTTGATTAGCCCACAGTTTGGTTGCTTTGTGATGACCAGTGTTACTAATTTGGTAGCGAACACAGGACTACCATAAATATTTTTTACCTAACCGTCTAAGGGAAGATCTCAAAAGAACCTAAAATCGTTTCTATATCTCTGTCTTCGATCAGATCACCGGTCTCAGTCCCAAAGTAAGGGTGCTTCGGAAGTTACAATATAGTGTGTTCCATATCAATTTTTTATTATTATGCATTCGTGAAAATAATATTAATGATAGAGCGAAACCTAGTGAATCCTACACAGCTCTGTATGTAAGCCGAAGTAAACAGAAGGATGCTAATTAAGTGGATACTTGATAGCCTCGAGTATTAACGCACAGGAGAATTTCTATAAATATTGTATCCGTAAGAACACAAATCTTTGGTTTAAACAGTTTCTATGAGGCTCACGATTAAGAACATGATGAGAGCGTTATGGGAATTAAATAGATTTCTTCAGCAGGAAGCACTCTCAAACAGTATTGTAGTTGTATATAAACGGGAGTATTGTAATTGCTTGATTATCATTGATAAATTAATACTTATGTTTTTTACATTTGGTATCACTACATGTCATCATGTGTAAGAGAACTAGTAATAGTGTAGTGTTTGAAGCAACCAGAACAAACATTACGAAAATTGTGTAAATTAGCACGTCAGTATCTCGTCATCTCTGCTTCTAACGCGTCTACTGAAAGAGCTTTCAGTACCACTGGCTATATAGCTTAGGAACGGAGAAATGATTTATTGATTTATTGACATCAGGCTCAGGCCTAATTACAGTGTTACTGAGTATATACGTTATACAGATTATATAGGATAATAAAACTATTGGTAATAATTACATTCGGCTTACATAATTAATAGAATTGTTAAAACTACCTACACCCGTTGCCAGTACATCAAGGTTGAAATTTTCTTTTACTAACTTGTTGTAGGTTGCACTAGTTCTCCGTAGAGAAGATCTGCTTAAGACGTTTGTTTTTGCTGTCAAAAAAATGTATTTTTCGATGCAGTGCGCAATTTAATGGACGGTACATGGATACATACTTGGTAGTTAAGATCAGGATAGTCTACTTTGCCATGAAAGAGCTTGTGTAAAAATTAAAAATCAATATTTCTTCTCCTAAGTTCTAATGTTTCAAATTTAAAATTTTTAACAATTTTAATGTAAGTATCAAATTTTGGGTAGAATTTTTTTTTCTTAAGTGTAAGAGGCCTTTAAAACTTATATTGAGTACGCTAAATCAAGAATGAGTATTTCTGTATATTAGGGTTTCATATATTACTACAATATTCTAATTTCGACCTGACGTATGCATAATAGAGTACAATTAAAGTTTGGTCGTTTGGAAATCTTCACTGACTCAATAAATAGTATACCCAAGGTTTTTGTAGGCTTCTTTGCAAATAGTTTCAATATGTTGAATAAAAGATGGTTTCAATGAAGGATAGTTTCAATATGTTCCCGACCCCGTTCGAACCGAAAGGTGCCCGTCCCGGTTCGACCCGACAGGTGCCCGGCCCGATTCGGCCGGGAATGTGCCCGGCCCGGTTAGAGCCCGGCTCGAGATTCCGGCCGGGCGGGCCGGGCCGGGTCGTGCCAGGCAAAGAATTCAGATCCACCCGGACTGGGCCAGGTTTGCTGGGCTCTCGTTTAAACCCACTGACGTGCGGAATAAAAAGTCTTTAGCTGAGAAAGAATGAATATCACGGTTTGTTCATAATGTATAGTAAAGAGAAATCGCATTAAAAAGATGGACAAGTTGTGGGGTCACTTGCGATAGGGCAATTTATCATCAGAGCGACACGTTGAGCTAATGCCACCTTCCTTTGTGATAATGTCTCAATGCGCAAGAATGTCAATTCGACTGCGGTGAATATTGCTGAGTCTCTATTGTCTTGTGTTTTAAAACCCATGCGTAAAAAGAAGAGTCCTTCTACACGCAATGGTGTGGACAAGAATCCTTCCACACGAAATGGGAACTCAAATCTGCGTTAAGTACGTATATAATTAATGCTAAACTCTATTTTCACGTTATATATTATGGATATAAATTACAATTATGGATATAAATTAAATTACGATCGTACTTAATTCTGCCATTGAAGCCACGAAAATTCAATCACATTTCTTGAGAAACTTTGAGATCAATACTTGACAGCTTTCGAAGGAGTAAATGCAGTTGTACATGGAGAACAGTAGTAGAAGAAACTAGAAACTGGAAAACTGTTACTGCTGGTTGGTGTGATTCAGAGTTTTAAGAATCTTGGTAGAAGACTTCATGAGCAGTTTCTGATTCTCTTATAGCCACATACAAGCAGAACTGAAAGAAAATACTACGAAATTATTCAATTTATTGAAACTTTAGCGTCATTAGAAAATTGCTTTCATTTCTTCCATGATGCAGCAGGCTTTGACACGACCTCAGCTATACTCAGGAGTGAATAGTTGTCTGCCTTCAAGTTCCTTCAAAAAGAAAAAGCATTCTGCAGTTAGTCAGGGTCTTCAATCAATTAAATGTCAATCCTGACAAATGATTACTTTAGACATTTCTTTATTCACCTGTATGGAAGGATAAATCTCTCCCTGGTATAAGCCATATCAGATATATCAAGGAAGTAGTTACAAGGCTGCAATATGACCACTTTTCCCATTACTAACACAGCAGCTGTGCAGCATTCAATTCGGAAGTACCTCCAACTTCAGGAGCAAAATGGTCTAAGCCTAAACCCAATCGAAAGAGGTTGGTCTGTTGACCCACACACCTACCATCAGCTCCAGCCGGATAATCTTACTTACTTGTAGATAAAAAGTGACTGCAAGATAGGATTGTGAACGAGCCACATCTTCGTGTAAAAGAGTCGATATGTAGTATTCAATTCTTTGGGCATTCTGCCAAGAGAATTCATGTAGAAATGGCAGATCGGAATATAATCTGATATAGATGATAACGAACAACAGCTGTAAAAAACCAATATGTCATTGACAACGGATTAATTGTTGATCCAATTAGTTACGATTATTATTATGTGATATCGTCCTCGCCTTATAGACCTAAAAAAATGGACATGAAAACGATCTTAATGAAACTTTAAATGAAGGTATAAGGAAAAGCTAATAAACATGAAGGTGATGTATTCTTCTGTTTAGTTATTTTGGAATTTTTTAACACGCTGCTTTGTTACCCGAAGAGAAAAAGAAACCGTAGCAGGAAACGTTTAAGTTATCGACCAAAACCCAATCGTTTAGGTATTTCATTCGCGTACTAAAGTATCTTTCAATTTTACGTTAATAACAATTGTTTATTGTTTGATTGTTTATATGTTAAACTGTTCAACAGCAGATGATTGACTCCGAGGACTCTGCCATCTACAAGGACACTTAAAATTGTGTAACTGCCGTTTAGTTTTCAACTCTCCTACAAGGAAGTGAAGTTTAACACACTCTTAATAAAGAACAATGTTTGGATATTCGATACATGCAAAGACTCAATGTACATTTATATCCAAGAGGGCGTAGAATGAAAGCTCCACTACACGTCGATTCCAGTTGGCTTGTACTTTTTGACCTAGGTTTTATACGACATAAGGATAATCAATGTTTACTGCTAAGCACCTTGTTCATTTGCGACTATTCCAAACTGCTTTTGAGACAGAAGGCCTGGAAAGGTTAACAATTTACCGTAACAGTTTTATTACACTTCCGTTTATAAAAAATTCCGAGGCGTCTTTTGCAAACTTGACTTTGCTGAAGAAATCTACTTAGGACTCATATCGCTCTCACCTATTTCTTAATTGTTATTCTGATAGAAACGGATTAATCCAAAGAGTTGTGTTCTTACGAATATATTATTGAAAGAAAGTCTTCTGTGTGTTAACGCACGAGGCTATCAAATATGCGTTGAATTAGCGTCCTTGCAGCTCACTACAGCTTACATACAGAGTTGTGTAGGATTGACTAGGTTCCGTAACTACTTTCTTAATTGTACTTTCTACATTAATAATACTTTCTTGATTGTATCCTGTATAAATTGCTAAGGAACCCATTTTATTCTAACCTCCAAAGCAGCCTTAATTTGGGACTGAGACCGGTAACCTGATCTATGAGCCTAATAAAGAATCGAGTTTTAGTTCTTTTGAAATCTTCTCTTACACGGTTCAATCAAAAATTTTTGCGGTATAGTCAGTACTTTATTTGCTAAGAACTTTGTAGTACTGGTCATCACAAAGCAACAAAATTGCGGGCTAATAAAATAACACTTTCATATAAGCTCACTGTATGCTTTGATTAGTAACAAATTGCTACACGTATCATAGAGCAGAAAAAGTCATTAATTTCAGAAGTCCCTTGATGCAAATTCTCCATATCTAAATTCTTGAATGATATCACGGTAGCATAGTCTTGATAAGAATATCGTATCACATTTCGTCAGTCTGACATCCTCTTTCCCTCTATTGATATACTCTCATGTTCTTGGTGTGTCAATGCTGACTTACTCGTTAGATTTAATCAAATTTTCACTCGCATCTCGCGTCTCGATTTCCTAATTTCAAACTACCTTTGGATAGCTATTATTCATCTTGTGAAAGCTTCGCCACAACGATTGTGTAATGGTGAGATACAAACCTCTCCTATTGATATAAGCAGTGTAGTCCCTCTGTATTTCTTCAATATTTCAACATCAAGTAGTAATCCTCTATATTCTACTCTGCTGCATAGAATAAATAACTGCAAGAAAAGTGAAAAAAGCACATGCGTTATGACATTACATCTGCCATTATACCGGAAAGGTGTTCAAATCGTACCACAGCTGAAGAAATTTCTGAACGGTCCAGTGTTGTAACGCTTTTAGGAGGATTGCAGTTAAGTAATTACTAAGCAGGATTGGATACATGAAGTCAGGAAATGGTATAAGAGAACTTTGGTGTATCCTGTACACTATGAAAACTTTACTGAAAATGCTGAATGGCCATGCCCACTCAAGATCATTGAGAACTCACTTCTGGACTTTGCTCGTGGACCTCTACATGGGGTTCTGAACACATTTACAACCTCGGAGAAGATCACAAAAACTAGGATCTGCGATCTTATACAACAACGTCTGGATGAGGAAATCTATATGCAACATTAACTACAAAATGAAACTGCATGACAAAAACCATATTAGGAAATCTCAAAATTAAGACGGTGACATTTTCCGAATGGTTAACTTTGGCTGCAGTATACGGTATCAAAAGATTACAAGAAATTAACAACACAAGGAACATTCACAATTAGCAGAAAAAGAGGCCTTTTTGAGCGAAGTTAGAAATGATATGATTATAGAATAGTGCTTCATGAGGGCCAGGATATTTTCTGGGGATTAACTCAACGTCAGGCACAACGTTAGCAAGATTAATCCTTCATTCCCAAATACTGTTACGATTACCGAAGTACTACAGGACTTTGATGGCATCAGTTTATCCTCAGGGTGACACATTAACCTAATGCCACCTTCCTTGTGTGATAATATCTCAATGCGCAAGAATGTCAATTTGACAACGGTGAATATTACAGAGACTCTGTTGTGTTGGGTAATAAAAGCCACACTTAGAAGGAAGAGCCCTTATACACGCAATGGTGTGGACTAAAAATGGCCAGTCAAATCTACGTCAAGTACGTATATAAATTATGTTAAGCGCTATTTTCACCTAATATTTGATGGGCATAAATTACAATTAAACAAGGAAAGTGCCGAAAACAAAAATAGCTTTCAGGGAATATCTCAACGATCGAAATTAATTGTGCTTTTGAAGCTATGACAAATCACTCACGGTCCTTGAGAATCTTAGAGATCAATACTAGACTGCTTCAAATGATGCAAAGAGTTTTCGAAGGAGCAAAAGTAACTGCATATTGACAACAGTAATAGGAGAAACTAGAAACGGGGTATCTATAATTATTGATGGGTGTGATTCAGATCTTTTAAGAATCTTTGTAGAAAACTTCATGAGCAGTTGCTGATTCTTTTAATGCCACATACGAACAGAACCAAATGAAATGCTATGAAATCATTAAATTTCAAAAAACTTAGTGTCATTAAAAGTTTGCTTTCACTTTTTTTTAGATACAACAGGCTGTGACGACCTCAGATATACTCAGGAGAGAATAGTTGCCTTCAAAAAGAAAAAGAATAGTGCATGTTAGTCAAAGTCTTTAACGGAGTTAGTAGTAAAATCTCAACCTTAACAAAATGTTCAACATTACACATTTCTTATTCCCCTGTATGGAGAAGGAAACATGTTCTTCCTGGTATAAGCCTATCAGGTATAACAAGGAAGTGGTTACAAAGCTTCAATATGGCCACTTTTTCCCCTACTAACACTACAGGTGTGCACCATTCAATTCGGAAGTAGCTCCAAGTCCAGGTGGGAAATGGTCTAAGCAAGAACCCAATCGATTGAGGTTGGTGTGTGAAAGAGGATATGGGAAATCCAAGATCCACACAGCTACCATCGGCTCCAACCGGATAAGCTTACTCACCTGTAGATAAAAACTGATTGCAAGGTAGGATTGTGAACGAGACACATGTAAGTGTAAAAGAGAGGTATGAACTATTCAAGGTATTCTGCATTCTGCCAACGGAGTTCTTTTACAAATGCAGATCGGAAGACAATCTAATAATTAATATGACGAACAACAGCATTAGAAAACCAATATATCATTGACAACGGCTTAAATGGTGGTCCAATCTATTATTATTATTACTTTGTAATTCCGTCCCCGCCTTATAGACCTAACAAAATCGACATCGATGAAATTTTATGATGGAAGACATGGAAGACGATCTTGATGAAATTTAAAATGAAGGTGTTAGGACATGGTATAAAAAGGTGGTGGTTTCTTGTTCTGTTTATATATTTTGGAATCCTTTAAAAGAGCTGCTTTGTTAGCCGAAGACAAAATGAAACCGTAGGAGGACAATCACAAGTTAACGAGTTAAACCAATTCATTTAGTTATAACATTCGCATACTACAGTACTTTTCAAATGACGTTTATAACAATTGTTTATTGTTTGATTGTTGAAATGTTAAGATGTTCAAACAGCAGATGATAGACTACAAGGATTCAGCTATCTGCAAGGTAACTAAACATTGGGTAACTACCGTTTAGTTTTCGAATCTCCTAAAAAGAAAAAAGTTTAACTCTGAATACAGAACGATGTTTCGATATGCGGTACATGGAAAGACTGAATGTAAATTTATTGCAAGAGGGAGCATAAGAATGAAAGCTCTACTACTCGTCAATCCCTGTTGGTTTCAACTTATTGCTTTTATACGACATAAGGACAATCATAGACATAAGGACATAGATCTAAGCTCATATCTTTCTTTCGACTTTCTTCTGGCCAATGTTAACGACTATTAGCTGGACTGTGCAACGAATGTAACTTAGGCAGTTTGCCATGTTATTCCGCTATATGCAGCGATCATCTATGCAGAATTTTACAGACGATTTAGTTCTTGTTTGTTTCTAAAGTAATTTACTTGGTGATCTAGGATTGCTCTGGTCATCGATTATGGGTATGCTCGTATACATACCAGGCCAATGGACAGTCTGCTTCAGTGTTAGAGATTAGTACACTTCGTAAGCCTCAACTGCTGGCGATTAATCTGGCACATTAGGTGGACTAGATTTTTGCTCTTGAGAAGATAGCTTTGACTCGATGGACAGTACACGCAAGCTCTATTCATGTCAGCGAGATAAGGTAGTGTCTATTTTAATAAATAAGATTACAGAAATACTTCTCTTTGATCATTCCGTCTCAGATATGAAAGGTGTCAAAAAGCTAATATAGTTGGTGCACTAATCTGCTACAGAGGGAAGCTTACCAGAACTTTACTCACCGATGAGAAAACGTTTAGATAATCGAAAAATTCAAATGCTGCAATAAGCTTAATAAGAGTGTGCGATATGGCAGACAGAGCACTACACGGGCTGAGCGCGCCCGACCTGGTCCGACCCGTTTCAAGTAATATCAAACTGGACCGGGCCCTAACCGTGCCGAGCACATTTCGGGCCGAACCGGGCCGGGCACATTTCGGGCCGAGTCCGCTCGGCCCGGATACTATGAAAAACTGTTCGGAAATTAATATTCTCAGCCTATTTGTTTTATTAATGTCCTCCACTACCTTTATTTTTGCCGTGTTTGTACGGTCTTACTGTCAGCCTATGTTAATCGTAATGTGTTTGGGAAACTGTCTCTTTATTAAAGACTTCGTTGTACTGGTAATACTATTACTATCACTACTTCTACTACTACTATTACTACTTCTACTATTACTACCACGTCCACTGCTAATACTACTAAAACTACTATGACTTCGCGTCAGAGTTGACATGTCTGGTGGTACCGAATTTACTTTCTAAGTACAGAATAAAATGGAGAAATGCTAGTTATTATGGCCGGTCTGCGCAGAATGTGAACCGATGCTTGATCTACGAGGGAGAACAGTGGCTCAATAGAAAAAAACACTCACATCTGGTGCTAGACGTCGTCGGATCAATCCCTACTCATGCTATGTGAGCTTTGGTGTGGACAAACAACGTGTGCGTGGGAGTTTCTGGGGTGGTCCTCCTTCCTCCTACTGTTTTCTTTCCTCCAATTCATCTCATCATCATCCATATAGCCTGAGCAGTAGTTTCCTTAAGAACGGATGATAAAGTCAAGTACTTGACCTAGTAAGTAGAATTTGGTACGCTACAATTGGACAACGGAAGGCAAAACCATGAACTGGCGTGCTCATAAGATCAGTGCAATTTGTAGTAATGTTCAATTAGCAAGGCAAATATCGAATGGTGTTACATGTTCATGTATTGTTTATAGTATGATGCTACAAATATAACAAAATATAATGATCAAATAAATCACCAAGTCGCCAGGGTCGATTAGGTGTTCCTGGAACGGTGGCTCAGTGGTTGAGCGTTCACCTCTGGTGTATGGGGACCTTGGTTTGATCCAAGTTCTCGCCAAGTGAACTTTGTGGTGGACAAACACCGTGTGGGGGGTTCGCGGAGTTCTCCTGTTTCCCTCCACTTTATTTATACCACTATTTAATTTATTTCTCATCACCATCGTCTCCTTTAGGCTAGTTGGCATAACTTGAAACCACCTACCAAGATGAATAAACTAATGGATTGGGAAGATAAACATTCAGTCTCTGGTGAATTTGATGATGAAGTGAAGAGGATGTCATCATGTGTAAGAGAACTTGATATACTCCAGTGGTGGAAGCAACAACGACAAACATTACCAAAATTGTGTAAATTAGCGCGTCATCCCTGATCTGGTCATCCCTGATTCTATTAAATAGTGAGTCTACTGAAAGAGCTTTTAGTACACAGGAACAGAGAAATGCTTTAAAGCCTGAAACTGTTCACTCTGTTTCCGTGCTATTAGATGCGTATAAGGACATACAGTAACGCGATGTTCATTTTGCACTATTGGTTTCTTAGGAAACCTTATATTTTCATTTTCTTAAAATCAACTATCCCTTCTATTATATGCAATGCTAAGGCCATCTTAGGGATCTCAAAACGTCTTAGGGAATTTGAAAAACCATCTTAGGTAATCTCAAAATTAAGACGGTTACATTTTCCGAACCGTTAACTTTGGCTGCAGTTAAACCTGAAAGATATAAAACTTCCTAGGCTCACTTTCCACATCTTGGAGCAGAATCATTGAATTTTCTTTCTTAGTAATAGTGTTCGAGTACTTCCTTGTCTCGGTGCCCAAAGAAAGTAATAGATACTGCTATTAATTTTCGATTAGCCTGAAAGTTAAACTTGAGTCTATAAATAAATTCGGGGCGTCTTTTGACACCTTCACTCACTTCATCAAGCTGCTATATTGATAACGCTACGAATCTATCACACTAATCTTCAGGCTATAGAACCTTAAAGTCTTTCTGACTCGCACGGTTCATCTTGCTCTACAGACTGTTATATCGCACACTCTTATTAAGCTTATTGGAGGATTTGAATTTCTCGATCTTCTAAACGTATTTTTGATAGCTGATATCTATAAATTTTTCATTCAGGAGACTTTTGAGGTCTATTTCGTTCTACAATGATATGTGTGGATTTTGTTTTATATTTACTGCTTCGCATTCCGTCATAAGCTATATTATTTACTTGTTAAGAACCGTTCAAGGAACACTTCATCGTTCCTTAGTCCGAGTGGTTTATTTCATCGTTGTTTTTTGTTATTATTATTGTAGCATCGAATTATACAGAATACAGGAACATGTAATATGATTTGGAATCTGCCGTGCTAATTGAACATTACTACAAATTGCGCTAATCTTATGAACACGCCAGTTCATGGTTTCGCCCTCCGCGGTCTCATGGTAGCGGAACCAATTCTAGTTAGCAGGTCAAGTACCTGACTTTCTCATATGTTCTTTAGACAATTACGGCTCAAAACGTATGGATGATGATCGATGATTTGGTAGTATGAAGACAGTGGACAAAAACGGGCTAGTCCAAAAACTCCCACGCTCACGATGTTTGTACACCACAAAGTTCACATAACACGAGGAGGGATCGATCCGAAGACCTCTAGCACCAGATGCGAATGCTTTACGTGCTGAGCCACCATTGCCCCTCGTCAAGCATCTGTTCGCATTCTACTCAGACTGGCCATAATAACTAGTATTTCTTCGATTTTTTCTGTACTTAGATTGTAAAGTATGTACCACCAGACATGTCAACTCTGACGCGAAGTCCTAGCACTTGTAATAGTAGAAGTAATAATAATAATAATAATAATAATAATAATAATAATAATAATAATAATAATAATAATAATAATAATCATCATCATCATCATCATCATAATCATAATAATACCAGTAACAGTAGTAGTCTTGAATAAAGAGATAATTTCGCAATCACATTACGATTAACACAGGCTACCAAAATTAGTTTCTGATCCGTCTTTTACATTGCTCGGCTGGTCGAGCCGGGCATAGAATTCAGAACCATTCGGATCGGCCTGGGCCGTCTTCTAGCCTGGGTTTGCAGGGCTACGATGGTAGTATGTAGTGCAAGATAAACCTTGCGAGTCAGAAAGACTTTAAGGTTCTATAGACTGAAGATTAATGTGATAGATACGTAACGTTATCCATATAGCATCTTGATCAAGCGAGTCAAGGTTGCAAAAGACGCCTCGGAATTTTTTATATACGGAAGTGTAATATAACTGTTAGGGAAAATTGTTAAGCTTTCTAGGCCTTCTGTCTGAAAAGATGTTTGGAATAGTAGCAAATGAACAAGGTGCTGCGCTTGATTATCCTTATGTCGTGTAAAACCTAGGTCAATAAGTACAAGCCAACTGGAATCGACTTGTAGTAGAGCTTTCATTCTTACGCCCTCTTGGATATAAATGTACATGGAGTCTTTGCATGTATGGAATATCCAAACGTTCTTTATTAAGAGTGTTAACTTTACTTCCTTGTAGGAGAGTAGAAAACTAAACGACAGTTACACAAATTTTTAGTGTCCTTGTAGATGGCACAATCCTTGGAGTCAATCATCTGCTGTTGAACAGACTAACATATAAATAATAAACAATTGTTATTAACGTACAATTGAATGATACCTTAGTACGCATTGTTATATCTAAATGAATTGGTTTTTGGTCGGTAATTTTAACGTGTCCTCCTACGGTTTCTTTTTCTCTTCAGGTAACAAAGCAGCGTGTTAAAAAAATCCAAAATAACTATACAGAAGAATACATCATTTTCATGTTTATTAGCTTTTCCTTATTCCTTCATTTAAAGTTTCATTAAGATCGTTTTCATGTCCATTTTTTAGGTCTATAAGGCGGGGACGATATCACAAAATATTAATCATAACTCATTGGATCATCAATTAATCCGTTGTCAATGACATATTGGTTTTTTACAGCTGTTGTTCGTTATCATCTATATCAGATTATCTTCCGATCTGCCATTTCTACATGAATTCTCTTGGCAGAATGCGCAAAACCTTGAATACTACATATCGAACTACATATCGTTCTCAATTCTATTTTTGAGTCACTTTCTATCTACAAGTAAGTAAGATTATCCGGCTGGAGCTGATGGTAGGTGTGTGGGTCAACAGACCAAACTCTTTCGATTGGGTTTAGGCTTAGACCTTTTCGATCCTGAAGTTGGAGGTACTTCCGAATTGAATGCTGCACAGCTGCTGTGTTAGTAATGGGAAAAGTGGACATACTGCAGCTTTGAAACTACTTCCTTCATATATCTGATATGGCTTATACCAGGGGGAGATTTTTCCGTTTCCATAGAAGTGAATGAGCAAATGTCTAAAGTAATCATTTGTCAGGATTCACATTTAATTGATTGAAGACACTGACTAACTGCAGAATGCTTTTTCTTTTCGAAGGAACTTGAAGGCAGACAACTATTCACTCCTGAGTATAGCAGAGGTCGTGTCATCATGGATAAAGTGAAAGCAATCTTCTAGGGACGCCAAAAGTTTCAATAAATTTAATAATTTCGTAGTATTTCCTTTCAGTTCTGCTTGTATGTGGCTATAAGAGAATCAGAAACTGCTCATGAAGTCTTCTACCAAGATTCTTAAAGATCTGAATCACACTAACCAGCAGCAACAGTTTTCCCGTTTCTAGTTTCTTCTATTACTTTTGTCCATGTACAACTACTTTTGTCCATGTACAACTGCCTTTGCTCCTATGAAAGCCGTCTAGTATTGATATCCAAGTTTCTCAAGAACTGTGATTGAATTGTCGTGGTTTCAATAGCAGAATTAAGTACGATCGTAATTAAATTTATAATCATAATTGAATTTATATCCATAATATATAGCATGAAAATAGAGTTTAGCATTAATTATATACGTACTTAACGCAGATTTGAGTTCCCAGTTCGTGTAGAAGGACTCTTGTCCACACCATTGCGTGTAGAAGGACTCTTCTTTTTACGTGTGGGTTTTAAAACACAAGACAATAGACAGTCTGCAATATTCACCGCAGTCGAATTGACATTCTTGCGCATTGAGACATCATCACACAAGGAAGGTGGCATTAGCTCAACGTGTCGCTCTGATGATAAACTGCCCTATCGCAAGTGACCCCACAACTTGTCCATCTTTTTAACGCGATTTCTTTTTACTATACATTATGAACAAACCGTGATATTCATTCTTTCTCAGCAAATGACTTTTTATTCCGCACGTCAGTTCCTTTAAACCTGAGCCCAGCAAACCTGGCCCAGTCCGGGTGGATCTGAATTCTTTGCCCGGCACGACCCGGCCAGGCCCGCCCGGCCCGAATCTCGCGCCGGGCTCTAACCGGGCCGGGCACATTCCGGGCCGAATCGGGCCGTGCACTTGTCGGGTCGAACCTGGTCGGGCACTTTTAGGGTCGAACCTGCCGGGAACATATTGAAACTATCCGTCACTAAAACTATCCTTTATTCAACATATTGAAACTATTTGCAAAGAAGCCTACAAAAATCTTGGATATACTATTTATTGTCATTAAAGATTTCGAAAATGACCAAACTTTAATTGTACTGTATTATGCATTGGTCATGTAGAAATTAGAATATTGTAGTAATATATGGAACCCTAATATACAGAAATACTCATTCTTGATTGAGCGTACTCAAAATAAGTTTTAAAGGCTTCTAACACTTAACAAAACTAAATTCTACCCGAAATTTGAAAGCTACGTTAAAATTGTTAAAATTTGAAAGATTAGAACTTAGAAGAAATATTGATTTATTATTTTAACACAAGCTCTTTCATGGCAAAGTAGACTATCCTGATCTTAACTACCAAATATGTATCCACGTACCATCCACTAAATTGCGCACTGCTTCGAAAAATACATTTTTTTGACAGCAAAAACAAACGTTTAAGCAGATCTCCTATATGGAAAAATAGTGCAACCTACAACAAGTTAGTTAAAGAAAATTTCAACCTTGTACTGGCAACGGGTGTAAATAGTTTTAACAATTCTTTTAATTATGTAAGCAGAATATGATTATTACCATTAGTTTTATTATCCTATATGATCTGTATTACGTATGTACTTTGTAACACTGTAATTAGGCCTGTGCATGATACGCCAACAAATCAATAAATCAATTTCTCCGTTCCTGAGCTATATAGCCTGTAGTACTGAAAGCTCTTTCAGTAGACACACTAGAAGCAGAGATGACGAGATACTGACGTGCTAATTTACAAAATTTTGGTAATTTTTATTCTTGTTGCTTCCACCACAGCAGTATATCTAGTTCTGTTACACATGATGACATGTTGCGATACCAAATGTAAAAAACGTAAGTATTAATCAATGATAATCAAGCAATTACTATACACCCGTTTATATGCACTACAATACTATTTGAGAGTGCTTCCTGCTGAAGAAATCTACTTAGCTCCCATAACGCTCTCATTTTGTTCTTAATCGTGAGACTCATAGAAACTGTTTAATCCAAAGATTTGTGTTCTTACGGATACAATATTTATAGAAATACTCCTGTGCGTTAATACTCGAGGCTATCAAGTATCCACTTAATTAGCATCCTTCTGCTTACTACGGCTTACATACTGAGCTGTGTAGGATTCACTAGGTACCGGTCTATCATTAATAATATTTTCACGAATGCATAACAATAAAAACTTGATATGAAACCCACTATATTCTAACTTCCGAAGCAACCTTACTTTGGGTCTGAGACCGGTGGTCTGATCGAAGAGAGAAATATAAAATCGATTTTAGGTTCTTTTGAGAACTTCCCTTAGACGGTTAGGTAAAAAATATTGACGGTAGTCCTGTGTTAGCTACCAAATTAGTAACACTTGTCATCAGAAAGCAACCAAACTGGGGGCTAATCAAATAATCTCTTCATATAATCTCATTGTATGCTTTGATTAGTAACTAAGTGCCACACATTTCATAGAGAAGAAAAGGTCATTTATTTCAGATGTCTGGTGATGAAAATTCTCTATACACAAGTTCTTGAGGGTAAAAGTAATGTTATATCACGGTAGCATTGTCTTGATAAGAATGTATCACATTTCTTCACTCTGACATCCACTTTCCCTCTAATGCTATACAGTCATCTTCTTGGTGTATGATGCTGTCTTACTCGGAAAATTTAATCAAGTCTTCACTCGCGTCTCGCGCCTCGATTTGCTATTCTCAAACAACCTTTGAATAGTTATTCATCTTGTGAAAGCCTCGCCACAACGATTGTGTAATGGTGAGATCCACACCTCTGCGTTTGATATAAGCAATGTGGTTCCTCTGAATTTCTTCAATATTTCAACATCAAGTACTAATACTAAATATTCTACTCTTCTGCATACAGTAAATAACTGCAAGAAAAGTGAAAAATCCACATGCGTTATGATATTAGATCATCCATTATACTGGTAAGGTGTTAATATCGTACCCCACCTGAAGAAATTTATGATCGGTCCTAAGTTGCACCTCCTTTAGTAGGTTTGCAGATAAGTAATTTCTAGGCACGAATCAATGCACTATGTCAGGAAATGGTATAGAAGAACGTTGGTGTATCCTGTACACTATGACGAATTTAGTGAAAAAGCTGAATGGCCATGCCTACTCAAGATCATTGATAACTCACTTCTAGACTTTGGTCGGCGCTCTCTACAAGTGGTTATGAAGACATTTGCAACCGTCGGAGGAGATGAAAATGATACTGCATGACCAAAACCATATTAGGAAATCTCAAAATTAAGACGGTGACTTTTTCAAAACATTTAATTTTGGCTGCAGTTTATAGAGAAGGTCATAATCGTATTGCAATCGTAAGTGACTAGATTGAGCAAAGGACAAGAATTTCATTTGAAGGCAATTAAACTAATGCTTCCTTTTTCTCACGCAGCTGGTCATCTTTTCTATGAAAAATTTCCACATCACTATACTCAGATGTAAGCCCTGGAGGCAAGTAAGGTATCAGAGAATTACAAGAAATTAACAACTCAAGGAACATTCACAATTCGCAGAAAGAGAGTCCTTCTTGAGTGAAGCTCCTATTGATATGATTGTCGAACAGTGCTTAACAAAGGCCACGAAATTTTCTCGGGGATTAACTCAACGTCAGACACAACGTTAGCAAAATTAATCCTTGATTTCCAGATACTGTTACGCCAAATAGTGGAACCTTCGAATTATTGGCGCGCCTGTTGCACTCTAAACCACTAATTAAAAATCTAACATCCACGTCTATCCTCAAAATTATTTCTTTAATCACTGCATCACTTTGAGATCGATTTAATCTCTTTTTAATATCTCTTTTCAGAAATTGCAGAACAGTTTTACAAAAAGTCAAGTGACATCTGTGCCATTTTGTTCAATGTAAGGTGGTAACTCACGTAGTGGATGCATATTACAAAAAGCTTCAAAGCTCGTGGTTGTTTGTCCTATCGCTAGTGACCCATCAACTTGTCCATCTTTTTAACGTTTTTTTCTTTACTATACCTTATCAGCACACCGTGATATTCATTCTTTCTCAGTTAAAGACTTCTTGTTCCGCACGACATAGGGTTTAAACACGAATATTTCAAATTTTCAAGTCCTAAGAGCAATATGAGCTGCCGTACTTTCCCCATATCAACCCGCCCGCTCTCGTCGGTTGTACTGCATGCAAACCGTTTCCACTCGTTCTAATGCAAGTATCATGGCGGATCTCGATACCTACTATCTTTTTGTCTAAATGCATCGTGATATCTACAATTAGTAATACCATTATTTCTGCAGAAACCCACTGTCGGAAACCTTGTAGATAAATGTTAGTTCTTCCGCTATACGAATATCATAATTCACCAGATTTTAGTCTATTACAGCATGTGATTTGCAATTGAAAAATCCTAATCTCACTACGCTTCTTATCAAGTATTACTATGTATGGTTAGTTGTAGAGCGTGTAGTCTGTTTTTTTAATCTCTCGTCACTTTCCGTGTCCTATTGTAATTGTAAAATATAAGTTCAAAATAGCGCTTAACAAAATTTATATAAGTACTGTCATTAACACAGATTTTACTTGCCATTTTTCGTCTACACCATTGCGTTCTACGTGTGGGTTTTAAATCTCAGTACAACAAGGATTCTGCTATATTCAGCGCAGTCGAATTGACATTCTTGTGCAATGAGATATTATCACACAAGGAAGATGGCATTAGCTCAATGTGCCCCTGAGATGACAAAGTGTATCCTCAAAATATCTTTAGAACTTCTGTTATCGTAACAGTATTTTGGAATGATTTTTTAATCTTGCTACCGTTGTGTCTGACGTTGAATTAGTCCTCCAGAAAATTTCGTGGCCGAATTGTAAAGGTTCCTTGAATTGTTAATTTCTTTAATATTCTGATACCGTATTTGCCTCCAGGGCTTGCATTTGTTGAGTATAGTGATGTGCAAATTTTTCATAGAAAAGATGACCAGCTGCATAATTTATGGAATAAATAATTTAATAGCCTTCAAATAATATTTCTAGTCCCCTTTTCAATATAGTCCCTTTGGATGAATTGCAATACGATTATGACCCTCTCTACATACTGCAGCCAAAGTTTTCCGTTCGGATGACAGCGTCTTAATTTTGAAGTTTCCTAATATGGTTTTGTTCATGCAATTTCAATTTCTTGTAATTGTTGCATATTGATTTCCTCATCCAGACAACGTTCAATAACATCCAAATTCCTAGATTTCGTCATCTCCTCCGAGAGTTGTAAATGTTTTCATAAACACATGTAAGGGTCGCGAGCAAAGTCAAGAAGTTAGTTCTCAATGATTTGAGTAGGAATGGACATTCAAAATTTTCACTAATGTTGTCATAGTGTACAGGATACCCGAAAGTTCTATAGCATTTCATGACATAATGTATCCAATCATGCCTAGAGATTGCTTAAGTAGACTACCTCCTAAGGATACAACTTTGGGCAGTTCAGAAATTTCTTGAGCTGGAGGTACGATTTGAGACCTTTCCAGTATAATGGCTGATCTAATGTGATTACACAAGTGCTTTGTTCACTTTTCTTGCACATATTTACTGTATGCGGAAGAGTAGAATATATAGTATTAGTACTTGATGTTGAAATATTGAAAAAAAAAGAGGCAATACATTTCATATATGAAAATAAGAGGTGTATATATCAGCTTTACACAATCGATGTGGCGAAGCTCTCACAAGATCAATAGCATTCCAAACGTTGTTTCAGTATAGGAAATCGAGACGCGAGACGCGAGTGAGGATGAGGACAGCATTGACACACCAAGAAAATGAGAGTATAGCATTAGAGGGAAAGTGGATGTCAGAATGAAGAAACGAGATACGATATTCTTATCAAGACAAAGCTACCGTGAAATAAGATTACTTTTTCATTCGAGGTGGGCTCTATAAAATTTGTGGCATTTAGTTACTAATCAAAGCATACAGTGAGCTTATATGGAAAGATTATTTGATTAGCCCACTGATTGGTTGCTTTGTGATGTCGAGTGTTACTAAGTTGGTACCGAACACTGGACAGACTATACCTTTAATAATTTCCACCTAACCGTCTTAGGGAAAACCTCAAAATAACCTAAAATCGATTCTTTATTTGTTTCATCGATCAGATCACCGGTCTCAGACCCAAAGTAAGCCTTCTTCGGAGGTTAGAATATAATGGGTTTCATAGCAAGTTTTTTCATTATGCAATCGGGAAAATATTAATAATGATACGCCGGACCTAGTGAAGCGTACACAACTCAATGTAAGTTCTAGTGGGCAGCAATGACGCAAATTAAATGCATATTTGATAGTCTCGTGTGTTAACACACAGGAGACTTTGTTTAATATATCGTAAGAACACTACTCCTTGGATGAAACAGTTTCTATCAGGCTAACGATCAAGAACAAGGTTAGAGCATTATGGGTGTTAAGTATATTTCTTCAGCAAGAAGCACTCTTTAATAGTATTGTAGTATTTATAAACGGGAAGTATAGCAATTGCTTGATTATCATTAATAAATAAATACTTATGTTTTTTACGTTTGGTATCACAACATTTTTCAATGCCAAGGGCCGACCTAAAACAAACCGCTGAACGTTCCCAAGCTATATGACTGTGATACCCTCCTCTCATTAAAGGGAGACTTAAATCCACAGTTTTTTTAAATGGTACGCCATTGTATAATGTGAGTTAAGTAGTTATAAAAGCACTATTGCATCGTCTTAAGACAAGACCTGAAAGATATAAAATTTCCATGGCTCACTTTCCATATATTTGAGCAGAAACCCTGAATTTTCTTCCTTAGTTATAGTGTTCGAGCTCTTGCTCGTCTCGATGCCCAAAGAAAGTAATAGATACTGCTATTAACTTTTGATTAGCCTGAAAGTTAAACTTGCGTCTATAAAAAATTTCGAGGCGTCTTTTGCAACCTTGACTCACTTCATCAAGATGCTATATGAATAACGTTACGTATCTATCACACTAATCTTCAGGCTATAGAACATTAAAGTCTTTCTGACTCGCACGGTTTATCTTGCACTACAGACTACCATCAGAGCCCTGCAAATCCAGGCCCGAAGACGGCCCGGCCGGAATCGAATGGATCTGAATTCTGTGCCCGGTTCGACCCGTCCCGCCCCGAATCTCGAGCCGGGCTCTAACCGGGCATGGTACATTTCGGGCCGAGCCGGGTCGAGACGGGCCGGGCACATTCCGGGCCGAAACGGGAAGAGCAAAAACCGGGCCGAGTTGGGCCGGCCCGACTCGACCCGATCACTGTAAAAGACGGATCGGAAACTAATGTTGGCAGCCTGTGTTAATCGTAATGTGTTTGGGAAAATTACCCTTATTCAAGACTGTAAAGTAGTGTACCTCTACTACTCTTATTATTACTGCTACTGCTATTATTACTATTCTTCTTCTTCTTCTTCTTCTTCTTCTTATTATTATTATTATTATTATTATTATTATTATTATTATTATTATTATTATTATTATTATTATTATTATTATTATTACTTTTACTACTACAACTGCTACGACTTCGCGTCAGAGTTGACAAGTCTGGTGGTACATACTTTACAATCTAAGTACAGACCAAATTCAAGAAATACTAGTTATTATAGCGTAGAATGCGAACAGATACTTGACGAGGGGCAATGATGGCTCACTAGGTAAAGCATTCACATCTGGTGCTAGAGATCGTCGGATCGATCCCTCCTCGTGTTATGTGAGCTTTGTGGTGGACAAACATCGTGAGCGTGGGAGTTTTTGGATTGGCCCGTTTTCGTCCACTGTCTTCATTCTACCAATTCATCCATCATCATCCATACCTTTTGAGCCGTAATTGCCTAAAGAACGTATGAGAAAGTCAAGTCCTGTATCGACAAATTAGAATTTGTTCCACTACCATTAGACAACGGAGGGCGAAACCATCAACTGGCGTGTTCATAAGATTAGCGCAATTTGTAGTAATGTTCAATTAACACATCAGATTCCAAATCATATTACATGTTCCTGTATTCTTTACAATTCGATGCTAAAATAATAATAAAAAAACAATAATGAAATAAATCACCCCGAATCCAGGATCGATGAAGTTTTCCTGCAACGGTTCTTAACAAGTAAATAACAGAGCTATATGACGGAATGCGAGGCAGTAAATCAAAACAAAATCCACGCATATCATTGTTGAACGAAAACTACCTCAAAAGTTCCCTGAATGAAAAATGTATAGATATCAGCTATCAAAAATACGTTTAGAGGATCGAGAAATTCAAATCCTCTAATAAGCTTAATAAGAGTGAGCGAAATGGCAGTCTGTAGTGCAAGATGAACTGAGCGAGTCAGAAAGACTTTAAGGTTCTATAGCCTTAAGATTAGTGTGATAGATACGTATCGTTATCAATATAGCAACTTGATGAAGTAACTCAAGGTCTCAAAAGACGCCGCGAAATTTTTTATACACGCAAGTTTAACTTTCAGGCTAAACGAAAGTGAATAGCAGTATCTATTACTTTCTTTGCGCATCGAGACGAAAAAGTACTTGAACACTATTACTAAGGAAGAAAATTCATTGATTCTGCTCCTAGATGTAGAAAGTGAGTCTAGGAAGTTTTATATCTTTCAGGTTTAACTGCAGCCAAAGTTAACGGTTCGGAAAATGTAACCGTCTTAATTTTTAGATTCCCTAAGATGGTTTTTGAGATTTTCTAAGATGGTTTGAGATCCCTAAGATGGCCTTAACATTACATATAATAGTAGAGATAGTTGTTATTAAGAAAATGAAAATATAAAGTTTCCTAAGAAACCAATAGTGCGAAACGAACATCGCTTTACTGTATGTCCTTGTACGCATCGAATAGCACGGAAACAGAGTCAACAGTTTCAGGCTATAGAGCATTTCTCCCTTCCTGAATACTAAAAGCTCTTTTAGTAGACGAACTAGAAGCTGGGATGAAGAAATACTTTACACAATTTTAGTAATGTTTGTTCTTGTTGCTTCCACCACTGTAGTATATGTAATTCTCTTACACCTGATGACATGTTGTGGTAGATGTCTACTTCAACATCAAATTCACCAGAGACTGAATGTCTATTTTCCCAATCCATTAGCCTATTCTTCTTGGTAGGTGGTTCGAAGTTATGCCAACTAGCCTAAAGGAGACGATGGTGATGAGAAATAAATGAAATAGTGGAATAAATAAAGTGGAAGGAAACAGGAGTACGCCGCGAACCTACCAAACGGTGTTGGTCCACCACAAAGTTCACCTGGCGGATATGGATCAAACCTGGGACTCCATACACCAGAGGTGAACGCTCAACCACTGAGCCACCGTTCCAGGAACACCTAATCCACCCTGGTAACTTGGTGATTTATTTGATCATTATATTTTGTTATATTTGTAGCATCATACTATAAACAATACATGAACATGTAACACCATTCGATATTTGCCTTGCTAATTGAACATTACTACAAATTTCACTGATATTAAGAGCACGCCAGTTCATGGTTTTGCCCTCCGTGGTCCAATTGTAGCGTATCAATTTCTACTTACTAGGTCAAGTACTTGACTTTATCATACGTTCTTTAGGTAGCTACGGCTCAGGCTATATGGATGATGATGGGATGAATTGGTGGAAAGAAAACAGTAGGAGGAAGCAGGACCACCCGAGAAACTCCCACGCACACGATGTTTGTCCTCAACAAACCTCACATAGCATGAGTAGGGATTGATCCGACGATGTCTAGCACCAGATGTGAGTGTTTTTTCTACTGAGCCACTGTTCTCCCTCGTAGATGAAGCATCGGTTCACATTCTATGCAGACCGGCCATAATAACTAGCATTTCTAAATTGTATTCTGTACTTAAAAGGTGAATTCGGTACCACCAGACATGTCAAATCTGACGCGAAGTCATAGTAGATGTAGTAATATTAGCAGTCGTCGTAGTAGTAATAGTAGAAGTAGTAATAGTAGTAATAAAAGTAGTAATAGTAATAGCATTACCAGTACATCGCAGTCTTTAATAAAGAGTCAGTTTCCCAAACACATTACGATTAACATAGGCTGACAGTAAGACCGTACAAACACGGCAAAAATAGAGGTAGTGGAGGACATTAAAAAAACAAATAGGCTGACAACATTAATTTCCGAAATGTTTTTCAGAGTATCCGGCCGGATCGACCCGATATGTGTCCAGCCTGATTAGCCCGATATGTGTCCGGCCCGGTTCGGCCCGAAAAGTTTCCGGGCCGGTTCGGCCCGATTCGGAGTAAAATGTGAACGGCCCGGTTAGGGCCCCGTGCACTTTGATAGTACTGAAGCGGGTCGGGCCGGGCACTGCGCCGAACCGGGCACGCTCCGCCCGTGCAGGGCACTGACTACCATATCGCACATTCTTATTAAGCTTATTGCAGGATTTGAATTTCTCGATTATCTAAACGTTTTCTCACCGGTGAGTAATGTTCTGATAAGCTTCCCTCTGTAGCAAATTAGTGCACCAACTATATTAGCTTTTTGGCACCTTTCATATCTGAGACGGGATGATCAACAAGAAGTAATTCTGTAATCTTATTTATTAAAATCAACACTACCTTATCTCGCTGACGTGAATAGAGCATGCGTGTACTGTCCATCGAGTCAAAGCTATCTTCTCAAGAGCAGAAAGCTAGTCCACAAAATGTACCCGATTAATCGCCAGCAGTTGAGGCTTACGAAGTGTACTAATCTCTAACACTGAAGCAGACTGTCCATTGGCCTGGTATGTATGCGAGCATATCCATAACCGATGACCAAGCAATCCTAGATCACCAAGTAAATTAGTTTACAAAAATAGAAGCACTAAATCGTCTGTAGAATTCTGCATAGATGATCGTTGCATATAGCAGAATAACATGGCAAACTGCCTAGAGTACATTCCTTGCACAGTCCAACTAAGAGCCGTTAACATTGGCAAGAAGAAAGTCGAAACAAAGATATGGGCTTAGATCTATACTTCAGACTGTTTTCAGATAACATTGTGTTACCAAGTTACAGAAACATTCAGATATTATACTAAGAGGAGATGTCGATATACGTGTTGTTCTCTTATCAAAACGAATGCAAGCAGTTAGCATGCACTACAACCAACCAGACAGTAATTTTGAAAAAAGTGTAGTCAGTTTAGGATTTTTCAATTGTAACTTGCACGCTGTAATAGAGTGAAATCTTGAAAAATAACTTTCATTTGGCATATCTACAAGGCTGCCGACTGTGCCTTTCTGCTGAAATAATCGTATTACTAATTGTAGATATCAGGATGCATTTAGATAAAAAGATAATAACAGTAAATGTCGAGATCCGCCATTATACTTGCATTAGAACGACAGGAAACAGTTTGCATGCAGTACAACCGACGAGAGATGGCGGGATGAAATGGGAAAAGTACGGCAGGTCATTTGTCGTTAGGACTTGCAAATTCGAAATATTCGAGTTATACTTAGTGACGTGCGGAACAAGAAGTATTTAGCTGAGAGAGAATGAATATCGAGGTGAGCTCATAAGGTATAGTATAGAACGTTATTTGAAGGACAAGTTGAGAGGTCACTTGCGAAAGGACATTCATCCCCGAGATTGTGAAGCTTTTTGCAATCTGCATCCACAACAAGAGAAACCGCCTTAAAATAGGAACATTAGCAGAGACACTAATTGAAGCAGAGATGTTGCTTGACCTCATTATAATAGTATTCTATAATGTCTGAAGACAAATATAAATCGATCTCTAAGTGATGCGGTGATTAAAGAAGTAACTTTGAGGATGGAGGTGGATGTTCGATTTTTAATTAGTGGTTTAGAGTTCAACAGCTGTGCCAATAATTCGAGGGTTCTATTTCGAGGTGCCCGGTATGGCTAAACGGCTTATGCCGGATTGACTCTTTCTTACAATACTGTGTAATTTAGAAATTTACAGTGGACATTGGCATGTATTCCTTAATTCCTATCGGCTTAGAGTTAGTAAAGAAATTCAACAATTAATCGGAGGCCGCAGTATTTTGTGTTGTGTACCTAGGCTTCAAAAAAAAAAGCAGTCGTGCTTTTAAAGATTTTTAACTCACATTATACAATGGCATACCATTTATAAACCGTGGATTTACTTCTCCCTATAATAAGACGAGGGTATCATAGTCATATAGCATTGATATTATACAACGGTTTTAGGTGGGCCCTTGGGATTAAAAATGTTGTGATACCAAATGTAAAAATCATAAGTATTAATTTATCAATGATAATCAAGCAATTGCTATACTTCCAGTTAATATGCAAGTACAATACTATTTGAGAGTGCTTCCTGCTGAAGAAATCTACCTAGCACGCATAACGCTCTCACCTTGTTCTTCATCGTTAGCCTAATAGAAACTGTTTAATTCAAAGAGTTGTGTAGGATTCACTAGGTTCCGGACTATCATTAATATTATTTTCACGATTGCATAATGAAAAAACTTGCTATCGAACCCATTATATCCTAACCCCCGAAGCAACCTTACTTTGGTCTGAGACCTTTGATGTGATTAATGAGACAAATAAAGAATCGATTTTAGGTTCTTTATTCACGGTTAGGTGGAAAATATTTACGGTCGTCCTGTGTTCGCTACCAAATTAGTAACACTGGTGATCACAAAGCAACCAAAGTGTGGACTAATAAAATAATCTTTTCATATAATCTCATTGTATGCTTTCATTAGTAATCTGATTATTAGATTCAGGTGAGACCGTTATGGGTGCTAACTAGTTTTCTTCAGCAGGTAGCACTCTCAAATAATATTGTACTTGTATATAAACGGGAAGTACAGCAATTGTTTTATTATCATTGATAAATTAATACTTGTTCTTTACATTTGGTATCCCAACATTTTTCAATTACAAGGGCCTACAAAAAAAACCGCTGTTAGTTCCCAAAGCTATGTGTGTGTGATACCTTCGTCTTAATAAAGGGAGAAGTAATTCCACGGTTTTTTACATGGTACGCCATTGTATAATGTGAGTTAAAGAGCTCCAAAAGCATTATTGCATCGTCTTAAGACCTAGGTACACAACACAATATCTTACGGCTTCGGATTCATTGTTGATTTCCTTTACTAGCTTTAAGCCATTGAGGAATATTTGCCGATGTCCACTGCAGACTTCTAAATTTCACAGCGTTGTAAGAAGGACATAACCGAGCATAATCCGTTTAGCCTTACCGATAACCGCCAAATGAAACCCTCGATATATTCGAGCGCTTGTTGCACTATAAACCACTAATTAAAAATCGAACATCTCCTTGTATCCTAAAATTATTTCTTTAATCACCGCATCAATTAGAGATCGATATAATCTCTTATTAATATCTCTTTTCAGACATTGTAGAATACTATTACAATGAAGTCAAGTGACTTCTCTGCTAGCGTTCTCATTTTAAGACGATTTCTGATGTAGTGGATGCATATTACAAAAAGCTACACAAGCTCGGGGGTTCTTATCCTATCGCAAGTGACCCATCAACTTGTCAAGAACAATATGAGCTGCTGTACTTTTCCCATTTCAACCCGCAAGCTCACTTTGGTTGTATTGCATGCAAACTGATTCCACTCGTTCTAATGAACTATCATGGCGGATCTCTACATCTACTCTTATTATCTTTTTATCAAAATTCATCCTGATCTCTATAAGTAGTAATACCATTATTTCCGTAGAAAGCCACAGTCGACAGCCCTGTAGATAAACCTTAAATCTTTTGCCAAATGAAAGTAAATTTTCAACAGATTTTATTCAATTACAGCGTGTAAGTTGCTACTGAAATATCCTAATCTCACTACGCTTGTATGTCTGGTTGAATGTAGTGCATGTTAACTGAATGCAGTCTTTTTGATAACAGAAAAACACGTATCTCGACATCTCCTTCTAATAGAATATTTGAATGTTTCTGTAACTTTGTAAAACACTGTTGTATGCATATATCAGTGTGCTTCGACTTTATTCTTACCAATGTTAACGGCTCTTAGGTGGACTCTTCAAGGAATGTACTCTAGGCAGGTTGCCATGATATTCTCCAATATGCAGCGATCATCTATGCAGAATTGTACAGACGATTTGATGCTTCTATTTTTGTAAAGGAATTTACTTGGTGATCTCGGTTTTCTAGAGATGGATATGCTCGCATACGTACCAGACCAAATGACAGTCTGGTTCAGTGTTAGAGATGACTACACTTCGTACGACTCAACTGCTGGCGATTAACCGGGTACATTTTGTGGTGTAGCTTTCTGCTCTTAAAAAGATACCTTTGAGACGATGGACAGGACACGCAAGCTCTATTTACGTCACCTGAATGAGGTAGTGTTGAATTTAATAAATAAGATTACAGAAATTCTTCTTGTTAATCATTCCGTCTCATATATGAAAGGTGTCAAAAAGCTAATACAATTGGTGAACTAATCTGCTACAGAGGGGAAGCTTAACAGAACTTTTCTCACCGGTGAGAAAACGTTTAGAACATCGAGAAATTCAAATCCTGCAATAAGCTTAATAATAGTGTGCGATATGGCAGTCTGTAGTGCAAAATGAACAGTGTGAGTCAGGAAGACTTTAAGGTTTTATAGCCTCATGATTATTGTGATAGATACATTGCGTTCTCAATATAGCAACTTGGTTAAGTAAGTGAAGGTAGCAAAAGACGCCTCGTAATTTTTTATACACGCAAGTTAATCTTTCAGGGTAAGCGAAATGTAATAGCAGTATCTATTACTTTCTTTGGGCATCGGGACGATCAAGTACTCCAACACTATTACTATGGGAGAAAATTCAACGCTTCTGCTGCAAGATGTGGAAAGTGAGCCTAGGGAGTTTTATATATTTCAGGTGTACTTAACTGAAAATCTCCCAATGTCACCTAAGTATCAAAACAAATTCTGTCAATTGATAATTTTGTTGATGTCTGTGTTCCTTAAACTGTTCTTTAAACCGTTAGCTTCATAAATTCATCGGCCGGACTTATGTCAAAGGCCAAGAAAAGCGTGCCTTTTTCTACAAGGCAATCTCGTACCCAATTACCTAAAAATATGCTATTCGAGTTTCATGCCAATAAGCTGCTAAGCACCATTTTCCTTTGCGACTGTACCAAGCTACTTTTCAGATGGAAGCCCATGAAGCTTAACAATTTTCTGTAACCCTTATACTACACTTATGGTCGTAAGCTTGTAAAGGATTCAAATACAGGTTATTGGCCTGAAAATCTAGTAGGGAATTCTTAGGAAAATAGGTGCGTGATTATCTTGTAGAACAAGGCCCGCTTCTCTTAGCCTGTGAGACAAGTCCGGCCGATTTATTACTAAAGCTAGCGGTGCAAAGCACTGATTCAAGATACAGAGAAGATCTACAGGCTTGGTAAAAAAAGGTGTGGAACAGAGACAGTAACAAAATTATCAGGTGACATATTTTTTTGGTACTTAGGTTACATTGGGAGATTTTCAGTCAAGTACTCCTAAAAGATATAAAACTTTCTAGGCTCGCATCCCATATCTTGAGCCACAAGCTCTGAATATCCACCCTTGGGAATAGTGTTCGAGAACTTGCTCGTCTCGGTGGCCAAAGTAAGTAGTACAGACTGCGATAAATTTTTGATTAGCCTGAAAGTTAAACTTGCGTTAATAAAAAATATCGAGGCGTTTTTTGCAACCTTGACTTATCAAAATCCTATATGGATAACGCTACGTATCTCTCACACTAATCTTTAGTCTATAGAATCTTAAAGTCTTTCTGGCTAGCATGGTTAATCTTGCACCACAGAATACCTTATCGCACGGTCTTATTAAGCATATTGGAGGATTTGAATATCTCAATTTTCTCAACGTTTTCTCACCGGTAAGTAAATTCGGTTCGTGTTACTATTCGGTTCAAAATATCTTATCGTCGCGAATTCTGTCGAGGAATTTGAATCTTAAAATCTATAAAACGTTAATCATGCCTTTTTTTTTTTTTTTGTATGGCTGCGAACCATGGTCACTTGCTCTGAGGGAAGAACATAGACTGAAAGTATTTGAGAACAAGATTCTGAGACGGATATCCGGACCCAAGAGGAACGGGAATGGGGAATGGTGGAAACTTCATAACGAGGAACTACATAATTTATATGGTTTACCCAACATTGTTAAGGTCCTCAAGTCTAGGAGGCTTAGGTGGGCGAGTCATGTATCTAAAATGGATGAAAATAGAAACGCTTTCAAAGTCTTGATTGGAAGACCAATCGGAAAACGACCATTAGGAAGACCTAGGCGCCGATGGGAGGACAATATTAAAATGCATCTCGCAGAGATTGGAATACAAAGTAGAAACTGGATGCAGTTAGCTAAGAATAGAAATCAGTGGAGAGCTTTTGTGTGGCCGGGTTCCATAGGCCACAGAGTAAGTTAGTTAAGTAAATACTGGTAAGCTTCCGCTCTGTAGCAGACTAGTACACCAACTGTATCACCTTTTCGATAGCTTTCATATCTGAGACGGAATTATCAACAAGAAGAATTTCTGTAATCTTATTTATTAAATTCAACACTAGCTCATCTCGCATTTGTGAATAGAGCTTTCGTGTCCTTTCACGACTGAAAGTAGTCCTCTCAAGAGCAGAAAACTACTCTAGGTTCCGGTCTATCATTAATATTATTTTCACGATTGCATAAAGAAGAAACTTGCTATGTAACCCATTAGATTCTATCTAACCTCTGAAGCAGCCTTACTTTGGGTCTGAGACCGGTGATCTGATCGATGAGACAAATAAAAAATCGATTTTAGGTGTTTTTGAGATCTTCCCGTAAACGGTTAGGTGGAAATCATTGGACGGTCCTGTGTTCGCTACCAACTTAATAACACTTGTCATCACAAAGCAACCAAACTTTGAGCTAATCAAATTATCTTTTCATATAATCTCATTGTATGCTTTGATTAGTAACTAAGTGCCACACATTTCATAGAGAAGAAAAAGTCATTTATTTCAGATGTCTGTTGAAAATTCTCCATATCCAAGTTATTGAATGTAAAATTAATCTTATATCACGGTAGCATTTTCTTGATAAGAATATCGTATCACATTTCTTCACTCTTACATCCACTTTATCTCTAATGCTGTACACTTATGTTCTTGGTGTATCAATGCTGTCTTACTCGGAAGATTAAATCAAATCTTCACTCGCGTCTCGATTTCCTATTCTCAAATAACCTTTCGATAGTTATTCATCTTGTGAAAGCCTCGCCACACCGATTGTGTAATGGTGAGATACACACCTCTGCGTGTGATATAAGCAGTGTGGTTCCTCAGAATTTCTTCAATATTTCAACATCAAGTACTAATACTATATATTCTAGCCTTCTTCATACAGGAAAATAGTGCAAAGAAAATAGAAAAAAGCAAATGCGTTATGACATTAGATCAGCCATTATACAGGAAAGGTGTTCAAAAATCGTACCACAGCTGAAGAAATTTCTGAACGGTCCATTCTTGTAACGCTTAGATGAGGTTTGCATTTAAGTAATTTCTAAGCACGATTGGATACATTAAGTCAGGATATGCTGGAGAAGAACTTTGGTGTATCCTGTACACTATGACAACTTTACTGAAAATGCTGAATGGCCATGCCAACTCAAGATCCTTGAGAACTCAATTCTAGACTTTGCTCGGGGATCTCTACATGGGGTTATGAAGACACTTACAACCGTCGGAGGAGTTGAAAAATCTAGGATCGGCGATCTTATCCAGCAACGTCTTGATGAGGAAATCTATATGCAACATTTACAACCAAATGAAACTGCATGTTAAAAACCATATTAAGAAATCTCAAAATTAAGACGGTGACATTTTCCGAACTGTTAATTTTGGCTGCTGTATAAAGGTATGAGAAGATTACAAAAATTAACAACACAAGGAACATTCACATTTAGCAGAAAAAGAAGCGTTTTTGAGCAAAGTTCCAAGTGTTAAGATAATCGAATAGTGCTTAACGATAGCCACAAATTTTTCTGGAGGATTAAATCAATGTGAGACACAACGTTAGCAAAATTCCCAATTACTGTAACGATAAAAACAGTTCTACAGTACTTTTGTGGACATCAGGGTATCATCAGAGCGACAGGTGACCTCCTTGTGTGATAATGTCTTAATGCGCAAGAATGTCAATTTCACTGCGGTGAATATTACAGTCTCTCTCTTGTCTTGTGTCTTAAAACCCACACGTAGAAGGATGAGTTCCACACGCAACGGGGTGGGCTAAAAATTGCCAGTCAAATCTGCGTTAAGTACGTATATAAATTATGTTAAGCGCTATTTTCACCAAATATTTTATTGGCTTAAATTACAATTAGACACGAAAAGTTCTAAAGACAAAAATACCTTTCGGGGAATATCTGAACGATGGAAATAAAAATCTTTGAAGCTATGACAATTTAATCGCGGTCCTTGAGAATCTTCGAGATAAATACTAGACTGTTTCGAATGATGCAAAGAGTTTTCGAAGGAGCAAAGGTAGCTGTATATGGACAACAGTAATAGAAGAAACTAGAAACGGGGAATCTGTAGCTGTTGATGGGTGGGATTCCGATCTTTAAAGAATCTTGATAGAAGACTTCATGAGGAATTGTTGTTTCCTGGGGGGCTAAGGAGAAGTTGCATCCCAATAGTTCTTTGCATCTAGCGTCCAAACTATTGCAGGACTAATGTTTCGACTTGGTATTCTAAGAAGCACTAACGAAGCACTAACGCTCGCACGATCGCACTAGAAGAGGTCATTAGCACTTTTAAATATGGCGAGAATTTGAGCCAATTAAAAATTCCCCATGCATTCCTTATTGGAATTTCGTGACATATAACTGAGCATAGCCACACTAATTTTGAAGCACTAACGAAACTAATAGTGTTTTCTAGAAGCACTAACCATGCACTAACGATTGCAATAGTTTTAATCGTTAGAGCTTTCTGGAAGGGCTAAATTGAAGTTAGCCTACCCCCAAATTTTTGGCTTCTAGCGTAGAAACTATTAAAGCACTAATGCTAGGAGTTGGTGTTCTAAAAAGCACTCCATGAAAGGTATGCGAGCATATCCATGACAGTGGACGAGAGCCTTCCTAGATCACCAAGTAAATTCCTTTACAAAAATAGAATAACCAAATCATCTGTAGAATTCTGCATAGATGATCGCTACATATAGCGAAATATTATGGCAACCTGCCTAGAGTACATTCCTTGCACAGTCCAGCTAAGAGCCATTAACTTTGGCAAGAAGTTAGATGAAACACACAGATAAGTTCTTAGATCTATACTTCAGACAGTTTTCAGGGAGCACAGTTTTACGAAGCTGCGGAAACATTCAGATATTTAGCTAAAAGAAGATATCGAGATACGTGTTGTTGTTTTATCAAAACGAATGCAAGCAGTTAGCATGCACTACAACCAACCAGACATAATAATATTTGATAAAAGCGTAGTGAGATCATAATTTGTCAATTTCATCTTACACGGTGTAATATTGTAAAATTTTTGAAAAATTAATTTCTTATGGCAAAAAATTTAAGATTTATTTACAAGCCTGCAGGCTGTGATTTTCTGCAGAAACAATGGTATTACTAATTGTAGATATCAGGATGCATTTAGATAAAAAGATAATAACAGTCGATGTCGAGATCGGCCATAATACTTTCATTAGAATCAGTTTCGACTCAGTTTGCATGCAGTACGATCGACGAGAACGGGCGAGTTGAAATGGCAAAAGTACGGCAGATCATATTGTTCTTAGGACTTGCAAATTCGAAATATCCGAGTTTAAACCCAGTGACGTGCGCAACAAGAATGAGAAAGAATGAATATCACAGTGAGCTCATAAGGTATAGTAATGAGAAAGCGCTTTAAAAAGAATGACAAGTTCATGGGTCACTTTCGATAAGACAAGCATGCCCGAGCTTGTGAAGCTTTTTGTAATATGCATCCACTACGTCAGAAATCTCATTAAAATGAGAACATTAGCAGAGATGTCACTTGACTTCATTGTAATAGTGTTCTACAATGTCTGAAAATAGATATTAATAGGAGATTCAATCGATGCGGTGATTAAAGAAAAAACTTTGAGGATGGACGGGGATGATTGATTTTTAATTAGTGGTTTAGATTGCAACAGGCGCGTAAATAATTCGAGAGTTATATTTTGCGTTGTCCGGTATTGGTAAACGGCTTATTCCGGCTTATGTTCTTCTTACAATGATGCAATGTAGAAGTCAGCAGTGGACATTGGCATCTATTACTAAATTCATATTAGCTTACAGCTAGTAAAAAAATTCAACAATGAATCCGAAGCCGTAGGATATTGTGATGTGTACCAAGGTACTAAAAACGAAGCAGTAGTACTTTTAGAGCTCCTTAAGTACATTATACAATGGCGTATGATTTAAAAAAACATGGATTTACTTCTGCCTTTAATAAGACGAGAGTATCACAGACGTGTACCTTTGGGAACGAAGAGCGGTTGGTTTTACATGGGCCCTTGTGATTAAAAATGTTGGGATACCAAATGTAAAAAACAAGTATTAATTTATCAATGATTATCAAGCAATTGTATGCAACTACATTACTATATGAGAGTGCTTATGCTAAGGAAATCTACTTAGGACTAATATCGCTCTCACCTATTTCTTAATTGTTATTCTCATAGAAACGGTTAATCCAAAGAGTTGTGTTCTTACGGATATATTATTTAAAGAAAGTCGTCTGTGTGTTAACGCACGAGGCTATCAAATGTGGGTTGAATTAGCGTCCTTGCAGCTCACTACGGCTTACATACAGAGTTGTGTAGGATTGACTAGGTTACGGTCTACGATTAATAATATTTTCCTGATTTTATCCTGTATAAATGGCTATGGAACCCATTTTATTCTAACCTCCAAAGCAGCCTTAATTTGGGCCTGAGACCGGTAATCTGATCTATGAGCCAAATAAAGAATCGACTTTAGTTCTTTTGAGATCTTCTCTTACACGGTTAGGTGGAAAATTTTTGCGGTATAGTCAGTGCTGTGTTTGCTAAGAACTTTGTAATACTGGTCATAAAAAGCAACCAAACTGCGGGCTAATCAAATAACACTTTCATATAAGCTCACTGTATGCTTTGATTAGTAACAAAGTGCTAAAGTATCATAGAGCAGAAAAAGTCATTAATTTCAGAAGTCCCTTGATGAAAATTCTCCATATCCAAATTCTTGAATGATATCACGGTAGCATAGTCTTGATATCACGGTAGCATAGTCTTGATAAGAATATCGTATCACATTTCGTCATTCTGACATCCGCTTTCCCTCTATTGATATACTCTCATGTTCTTGGTGTATCAATGCTGCCTTACTCGGAAGATTTAATCAAATTTTCAGTCGCACATCCCGTCTCGATTTCCTAATTTCAAACTACCTTTGGATAGCTATTCATCTTGTTAAAGCTTTGCCACAACGGTTATGTAATGGTGAGATACACACCTCTCCTTTTGATATAAGCAGTGTAGTCCCTCTGTATTTCTTCATTATTTCAACATCAAGTAGTAATACTCTATATTCCACTCTGCTGCATAGAGTAAATAACTGCAAGAAAAGTGAAAAAAGCTCATTCGTTATGATTAGATCAGCCATTATACTGGAAAGGTGTTCAAAACATACCTCAGCTGGAGAAATTTCTGAACCGTCTGAAGTTGTACCGGCTTTAGGAGGTTTTCGTATTAAGTAATTTCTAGGCTCCATTGGATACATTTTGTCAGGAAAAGGTATAGAAGAACTTTGGTGTATCCTCTACACTATTACAAATTTAGTGAAAATGCTCAATGGATATGTCTACTCAAAATCATTGAGAACTCACTTGTAGACTTCGCTCCGGGACCTCTAGATGTGGTTTTGAAGACATTTACAACCCTCGGAGGAGATAAAATCTAGGATCTGCTATCTTATTCAACAATGTCTGGATGACGAAACCAATATGCAACATTTACAAGAAAATGAAACTGCATGACAAAAAGCATATTAGGAAATCCCAAAATTAAGACGGTGATATTTTCCGAATCGTTAACTTTGAGTGCAGTATATAGAGAAGGTTATAATCGTATTGCAAATCATCCAAAGGGACGTCCGAGAAATTGGCCCCCACCATTGAAGCACTAATGATCTCTTCTAGTGCAATCATCAGTGCTTGGTTAGTGCTTTTTAGAACACCAACTCCCAGCATTAGTGCTTTAATAGTTAATACGCTAGAAGCCAAAAATTTGGGGGTAGGCTAACTTCACTTTAGCCACTCCAGAAAGCACTAACGATTAAAATCATTGCAATCGTTAGTGCATGGTTAGTGCTTCCAGAAAACACTATTAGTTTCGTTAGTGCTTCAAAATTAGTGTGGCTGTGCTCAGTTATATGTCACGGAATTCCAATAAGGAATACATGGGGAATTTTTAATTGGCTCAAATTCTCGCCACATTTAAAAGCGCTAATGACCTCTTCTAGTGCGATCGTGCGAGCGTTAGTGCTTCGTTAGTGCTTCTTAGAATACCAACTCGAAACATTAGTCCTGCAATAGTTTGGACGCTAGAAGCAAAGAACTATTGGGGTGCAACTTCTCGTTAGCCCCCCAGGAAACACTAACGAATAAACCTGGTGCAATTGTTAGTGCATCGTTAGTGCTTTCAGGGAACACTAATGGTTTAGTTTTGCTTTGCTCTTATTGTAGATCTGCGCACTTATAAGTCACAAAGATGTCCAAACTCACGAGATCGGCGCTCACGAGTTCGAAACTTACGCTCACTCGACCTCAACCTCACGAAGTGAGTCTGAGATAAGGCTGGTGATGTAAGCGTGAGGTTGAGTGAGCTCTTGGTGAGACTGGTGAGGTAAGCGTGAGGTCAGACTGGTGATGTGAGCGTGAGGTCGAAAAGAGTTCGTGAGTTCAGGTCGAAATTAGTTTTTGAGCGTGAGGTTGAGTGAGGTTAGGCCAAAGTGGTCAACTCTGGTTACATGGAGAATATTTCAAAGGGACAAATTCCCGACAAATTCGAAACAGCTAATGATATCTTTAATACAATCGTTAGAGCTTTCTTAGTGCTTCCTAGAGTACTGACTCTTAACATTAGGGCTGCAATAGGCTTAACAATAGTACACTAGAAGCAAAAAACAGCCCCCCCAGGAAGCACTAACATTCAAACCTAGTGCAATTGATAGTACATTTTTGCTGGTCCTAGAAAACACTAATAGTTTCGTTAGTGCTCCATTATTAGTGACGAATCTCACGTAAGAAAAACATTGGGAATTTTTCGCTGAGTTAATCTTCCGCCAAATTAAAAAGCACTAATGATCTCTATCTGTGCAATCGTTAACTACTTCTTAGAGCACCAAATCCGAACATTAATGCTTCATTAGTGTGGATGCTAGGGGCAAAAAGGAAAAAAAACGAGCTAACTTCACGTTAGTTCCCCAGAAAGCACTAACAACAAAATCTAGTGCAATCCATAGTTCATTGTTATGACTTGTAGAAAACCGTAATAGTTTTCTTTGTTTCCCTATTAGTTCTGTTTTGGGTTGGTTCATATATAAACAGTCATTTTATTATTTTGTCTTCTGCATTGATTTACGATACTATAAAAATTAACTGCAATCTCTTGCTAATTTTAGTATGTTTAATTCTGTTTGTTGAGCATGTAAAATGATGTTTACTGGTTTTGGAACAACGTTAAAAGATCTTTTGCAATAGTATTATTTATTTGTAACTTTAGGCTTCATGATTCAAAGTTGTACACGAAGATAAAAATGCTAAGAAGACTGTAATTAAAACAATGTAAGTGTCTTTACGGTTAACTAATGGGGAGTAATTAATTAATGTGAAGTAACTGTTACTGAATAACCTTTACCTTGAACAACTCTTCTATAGAGGTTCCTGTTGTCACTCCGGTTACCCTAGCAGACATCTCCTACGTTAAATACAAATTGTTAACAGGGTTACCAGCAACATACGAAATTTAATACCATACAGTGTTCTACTAATTATTCAATATACACAAACCAAATAAAAGCAAAGAAGGCATTTTTCAATAATTATAAATGTATCAACTCAACGGTGATATGTATACACGACTCCAAAAGTGCATTACCACCTGCAATTCTCCTTTTACTAAAATAGCAGGCAACCCAAACAACTCGGCGGTTGGGTTGGTTGCAATTTCGAAAGGCGTTGAACTAAACCTCAATTTTGTCAGAAATATATCAGTGTGGCAGAAATAAGAGAGAAATAAAAAAAACTTTCTTATGGTAAATTCTAGTTCAAAGTTCATAGCACTTGCTTTTGGACGTGATGCTTTGTTTCTTTTTTGCAGGTAACAGGAACGTTCTGGCGTCTAAGAAATTATATCATATAATATTGCAAATTTGAAAGTGATTGTATTTAAATTGCAATTTGTGGTAATAAAGATTGTAAAAAGTAAGTTTAATTTCTTTATCCTGGGGGCTCCTTCATCAAGTCTTAGGGGCTCCTTATAGCTCGTCGCCCCCCCCCCCCGAATATCGATATTGAAAATGTTGAATCATATATTCATCTCCATATATTTGCGATATCGAATGTTGATATATGATAATATAGATATCGACGATAACGTTATCGACATAACACAGGCCTATGTCCGAGAAGTGATGCCTGAAATATATTGGAAACAACAATCAAATTCTAAATAAGTTCTCCATTTCCGTATTCAATGTTGAGGGGGAAGAACGTGAACCCGAATAGAAAGTTTAAGAAAGAAAATGTTAAGATAAAAGTAGGTTTTCCGTTTCCCTTTTAATACTAAACTATTAAGAGAAAACTATTACTGTAATTTACCTTTTACTTCTGTTTGTGATTGTTATCTCAAATCAGCGACAGTACACATACTTTACACAGTATACCAATACACTATAACTTTTCACAACCAAGCAAGCCGGAAGATGAATTTCCTGTGATATTAAAGTAGAATGTTCTACAAAATAGTCATAATTCATTGGCCATATTTCTATTAGTACTTTCATACGAACTAAGAGCTACAAGACTAAAAGACTTATGCATTTACCTGATATTTTCATTTGTTAATATAAGTCCCCTACCCTGGGCTAATTCTTGCTACCGCGGTTTCAGGTAATCAACAATCGACAGTTTGTTAAAAGATATTCCACTGTTCATGTTTTTTCTTCGTTACAAAAACACTTCAAGATGACTCTATTCATGGTGAATTACTGAACATTTACAATTATTGAAAAATGAATAATTATTTTTAAACATAAAAAGGCGTTACAGTTCAGTAGAATGCAGTAGTAGATGGAAGTTAATGAAAATAATGTTTGTTTGTTGAGATGTGCAAACTGAATGTGAATAATAAGTGTTTATTCACGCATTCTCTTCTCGAGAGGCGGATCTACGATGGACTTCTGGGGGCTCGGTGGTTATTAATACTCCTACTTAGAGCTACGTTTAAGAGCTCCAAACTCTGGAATGGGTTTTGGATAAGAGTGGAAGAGAGAGTATGTGTGAGTAAAAACTGATTATTCACATTCTCTTCCACTTTTAGTGTTATCTAGGACCACCAACAATGTACTATCAATTGCACTAGGTTTGATTGTTAGTGCTTCCTGGGAAGCTAACTTTACGTTTGTCCTTCAAAGTTGTTATTTGCTTCTAGTGTCCAAACTATTGCAGCACTAGTGTTAAGAGTAACTGCTCTAGGAAGCACTAACGAAGCACTAACGATTGTAAAAAAGATATCATTATCTGTTTTGAATTTGTCGGGAATTTGTCCCAGTGATATACTCTCCATGTATTTATGGAAGTTTCGTAACCAGAGGTGACATTTTGACCTAACCTCACTCAATCTCACGCTCAAGAACTAACTTCTACCTGAACTCACGAACTCATTTCGACTTCAAGCTCACTCAACCTCACGTTCGCATCACTAGTCTGACCTCACGCTCACTCAACCACAGGCTCACATCAACAGCCTTATCTCACGCTCACTTCGTGAGGCTGAGGTCGAGTGAGTTTCGAACTCGTGAACGCCGATCTCGTGAGTTTGGACATCTGTGTAACATATAAGTGGGCACATCTATAATAATAGTAAAGCAAAACCAAACCATTAGTGTTTCCTGGAAGCACTAACGATTCCACCAGGTTTTAACGTTAGTGTTTCCTGGGGGTCTAACGTGAAGTTGCATGTTTCGACTTGGTGTTTTGAGAAGCACTAACAAAGCACTAACGATTGCACTAAAAAGGTCATTAGCGCTTTTGAATTTGGCGGGAATTTGAGCCAATTAAAATTCCCCATGTATTCCTTATGGGAATTTCGAGACATATAACTGGCCATAGCCACACTAATTGTGAAGCACCAACGAAACTATCAGCTTTTTAAAACACTAACGATGCACTAACGATTGCACTAGGTTTAATCATCAGTGTTTTCTGGGGGTGTAACGTGAAGTTGGCCCCCCACAGTTTTTTGCCACTAGGGTCTTAACTATTAAAGCACTAATGTTGGGAGTTGGTGTTCTATGGAGTACATAAGAAGCGCTAACGATTGCACTAAAAGAGAGCTTAAGCGCTTTTGAATTTGGCGGGAATTTGAGCCAATTAGAAATTCCCCATGTATTCCTTACGGAAATTTTCTGACATATAACGGGTCGTAGTCACAGTAATTGTGAAGCACTAACGAAACTATTAGTGTTTTCCGGAAGCACTAACGATGCAATATCGATTGCAATAGACTTAATAGTTAGTGCTTTCTGGGAGGGGGCTAACTTGAAGTTGCCCCCCCAAAGTTTTTTGCTTCTAGTGTCCAAACTATTGAAGTACTAATGTTGGGGTTGGTGTTCTCAGAAGCACTAAAGAAGCAGTAACGATTGCACTAGAAGGAGTCATTAGCGCTTTTGAAATTGGTGGGTATTTGAACCAATTTAAAACTCCCCATGTATTCCTTATGGGAATTTCGTACCATATAACTGGCCATAGCCACACTAATTTTAAAGCACTAACGAAACTCTTAGTGTTTTCCGAAAGCACTAACGATTGCGCTAGGTTTAGTTGTTAGTGCTTTCTGGGGGTGCGAACGTGAAGTTGGCCCGCCCCAAAGTTTTTTGCTTCTAGAGTCCAAACTATTAAAGCACTACTCTTGGGAGTTTGTGTTCTAAGAAGCACTAAGCACTAACGATTGCACTAGAAGATATCATTAGTGACTCAATGGGGGAGGCAAGATCTCGGATGTTCCAAAAAAGTAGATTGAACAGGGGACTAGAAACATCATTTGTATTTAATTAAATAATTGCTTCCGTTTTCTCACGCAGCAGGTCATCTTTTCTATGAAAAATTTGCACATCACTATACTCTGCAGATGCAAGCCCTGGCGGCTTATACGGTATCAGAGGATTACAAGAAATTAACAACTCAAGGAAAATTCACAATTCACAGAAAAAGAGGCCTTCTTGAGCGAAGATCCAAGTGATATGATTATCGAACAATGCTTAATGTAGGCCACAAAAATTTCTCGGGGATGAACTCAACGTCAGACACAACGTTAGCAAGATTAATCCTTCATTCCCAAATACGGTTACGATAACAGAAGTTCTACAGGACTTTTGTGGGCAAAAGTTTATCATTACTGAGACAAGTAGAGCTAATACCACCTTCCTTGTGTGATAATATCTCAATGCGCAAGAATGTCATTTCGACTGCGGTGAATATTGCAGAGTCTCTATTGTTATGTGTTTTAAAACCCACACGTAGAAGGAAGAGGCCTTCTACACGCAATGGTGTGGACCAAAAATGGTACCTCAATTCTGCGTTAAGTACGAAATAAATAATGTTAAACTCTATTTTCACATTATATGTTATGGACATAAATTACAATTAGACATGGAAAGTGCTGAAAGAGGAAAAAGAGTTTTCTGGAAATATCTGCCACGATCGAATTTAATGCTGCCATTAAGCCACGACACTTCAATCAAAGTTCTTGAGAAACTTCGAGATCTATACTAGACGGCTTCAAAAGATGCAAACAGTTTTCGAAGGACGAAAGGTAGCTGTATATGGACAAGAAAAAGGGAAGAAACTAGAAACAGGAAAACTGTAGCTGTTGATGAGTGTGATTCTAATCCATTAAGAATCTGGGTAGAAGACTTCATGAGCAGTTGCCAATTTTCACATACCCATTTTCACACTTTCACATAGCTAATTTTCACATAGCCTTTCACCTTTTCACAATCACAGAACTGAAAGGAAATGCTTCGAATTTATAAAAATTAAAAAGACCCTAACGTCATTAAAAGATTGATTTCACCTCTTTATGATGCAACAGGCTGTGTCACGACCTCAGCTATACTCAAAAGTGAATAGTTTGTAGCCTTCAAGTTCCTTCAATTAGAAGAATTGTGAAAGTTAGACAGAGTCTTCAACCAACCAAATGTGAATCCTCACAAAGTGGTAACGTAAGAAATGCTTTATTCGCCTGTATGGAAAAATGCCGTCCCTGGAATAAGCCATATCAGATATAACACGGAAGTAGTTACAAAGCTTCAATATAGCCACTTTTCCCATTACTAACACAGCAGCTGTCCAGCATTGTATTCGGAAGTACCTCCAGTCCCAGGAGTGAAATGGTCTAAGCATGAACTCAATCGAAACAGGTTGTGTGTGAAAGAAAATATGCGAATTCCAGGGACCCACACAGCTACCATCAGCTGCAACCGGATAATCTTACTTACCTGTAGATAAAAAGTGACTGCAAGATAGGATTGTGAACGAACCACATGTTAGTGTAAAAGAGCCGATATGAAGTATTCAATATTTTATGCATTCTGCCAAGGGAGTTCATGTAGAAATGGGAGATCGGAAGACAATCTGATATAGATGATAACGAACAACAGCTGTAAAAAAAACAAAATGTCACTGAAAACGGCTTAATTGTTGATCCAATGAGTTATGATTATTATTATGTGATATCGTCCCCGCCTTATAGGCCTCACAAAATGGAGATGAAGACGATCTTGATGTAAATCCTAAAAAAGGTATAAAAAGAATGTATAAAACATGAATGTTACATATTTTGGGATTCTTTAAGACGAGCGGCTTTGGTACCCGAGGAGGAAATAAAAGCTTAGCAGGACAAATCTAACGAGTTAAACCAATTCATTTAGATATAACATTCGCATACCACAGTGCCATTCAATTGACGTTTATAACAATTGTTTATTGTTGGATTGTTTATATGTTAAGATGTTCTACAGCAAACGATTGACTCCAATGAATCTGCCATCTGCAAGGACACTAAAAATTGCGTAGGTACCGTTTAGTTTTCAAATCTCCTAAAAAGAAGCAAAGTTTAACGATAATAGAAAAACGATGTTTCGATATGCGGTACAAGCAAAGATTCCATGTAAATTTTTATCCAAGAGGGGGCGTAAGAGAGAAAGCTCTAGTACACGTAATCCCTGTTGCTTTCAACTTATTGCCCTAGGTTTTATACGACATAACGAAAATCAAAGCGTGCTGCTCAGCATCTTGTTCATTTGCGACTGTACCATGCTGGATTTCAGTCAAAAGGCCACGAAGCTTAATAGTTTTCCGTAACAGTTATATTGCATTTATGGTCGTAAACTTGTAAAACAATCACATGCAGGTTATTGGCATGAAACTCTATTAGAATATTTTTAGTTAATTAAGTACAAGAATACCTTGTAGACGCAGGCACGCTTCTCTTGGCTGTGAGGCAAGTCCGGCCGATGAATTTATAAAGCTAGCGGTTTAAAGAACTGATTCGCGATACAAAGTAGTTATACAGGCTTGGTAGAACAGGCGTAGAACACAGATATCAACAAAATTATCAATTGACAGAATTTGTTTTGATATTTAGGTAACATTGGGAGATTTTCAGTTAAGTACACCTGAAAGATATAAAACTTCCTAGGCTCACTTTCCACAACTTAGAGCAGAAGCCCTCAATTTTCTCCCATAGGAATAGTGTTCGAGTACTTGCTCGTCCCGATGCCAAAAGAAAGTAATAGATACAGCTATAAACTTTCGCCTAACTTGTAAGTTTAACTTGCGTGCATAAAAAAATTCAAGTCGTCTTTTGCAACCTTGACTCACTTCATCAAAAATAGAGGCACCAAATCGTCTGTAGTATTCTGCATAGATGATCGCTGCATATAGCGGAATATCATTGCAAACAGCCTTGAGTACATTCGTTGCACAGTCCAGCTAAGAGCCGTATCATTGGCAAGAAGAAATTAGAAGCACACAGATAGGTGCATAGATCTTTACATCAGACTGTTTTCAGAAAAAGTGTGTTACCAAGATACAGAAACATTCATATATTATAGTAAAAAGAAATGTCGATATACGTGTTGTTCTCTTTTCAAAAAGTATCCAATCAGTTAGCATCCACTACAATCAACCAGACATGGTAATATTTGATAAGAAGCGCAGTGAGATTAGGATTTCTCAATTGTAACTTACACGCTGTAATTGACTAAAATCTGATGAAAAATTACTTTTTATATGGCAAAACATTTAAGTTTCATCTACAAGACTGCCGACTGTGTTTTTCTGCAGAAATAATGGTATTACTAATTGTAGATATCAGGATGCATTTAGATAAAAAGATAACAGTAGATGTCGAGATGCGCCATGATACATGCCTTTGAACTAGTAGAATGAGTTTGCATGCTGTACAACCGATGTGAGCGGGCGGGTTGAAAAGGGAAATGTACAGCAGCTCGATTATCATTGTAAAATTTATACTTATGTTTTTTACAATTGGTATCACAAAATTTTTCAATCCCAGGGGCCCACCTAAAAAAAACTGCTGTACCTTCCCAATAGTATATGACTGTGATACCCTTGTCTTATTAAAGGGAGAAGTAAATCCACGGATTTTAAATGGTACGCCATTGTATGATGTCAGTTTTTTAACTCTAAAAGCACTACTGCTTCGTTTTTAAGATTCATTGTTGATTTTTTTTTATTAGTTCTAAGCCAATACGAATTAAGGAATACATGCTGATGTCCACTGCTGATTTCTGATTTTCACACCATTATAAGAACATAAGTCTGCATAACCCGTTTGCCTTACCGGACACCTCAAAATAGGACCCTCGAATTATTGGAAAGCCTGTTGCACCCTAAACCACTAATTAAAAATCGAAAATTCCCGTCCATATTCAAAATTATTTCTTTAATCACCGCATCACTTAAAGATCGATTTAATCTCATATTATTATCTTTTTTCATACATTGTAGAATACTATTCCAATGAAGTCACATTACATCTCTGTTAATGTTCTCATTTTAAAGCGATTTTTGACGTGGTGGATGAATAACACAAAAAGGTTCACCAGCTCGGGGATGCCTATCGTATCGCAAGTTACCCATCAACTTGAATATCATTTTAACGCGCTTTCTCTTTACTATACCTTAATGGTTTAGGGTGCAACAGGCGTGCCAATAATTCCAGGGTTCTATTTCAAGGTGTCCGGTAAGGCTAAAAAGCTTCTGGCAGTTTAATTCTATCTAAAAATGCTGTGAAATTTAGAAATCAGCAGTGGACGTCGCCATTTATTCTTTAATTCCTATTGGCCTAGAGCTAGTAAAGAAATTCAGCTTACCAGAATTTACTTACCGGTGAGAAAATGTCGAGAAGTTAAGAAATTCAAATAGTCCAATAAGCGTAATAAGAGTGTTCGATAAGGCACTCTGTGGTGCAACATTGGAGCAGAAGCACTGAATTTTCTCCCTTAGTAATAGTGTTCAAGTTCTTGCTCGTCTCGATGCCCAAAGAAAGTAATAGATACTGCTATTATCTTTCGATTAGCCTGGAAGTTAACCTTGCGTCTATAAAAAATTTCGACGCGTCTTTTGCAACCTTGATTCACTTCATCAAGATGATATATGGATAACGTTACGTATCTAACCCACTAATCTTCAGGCTACAGATTCTTAAAGTCTTTCTGACTCGCACGGTTTATCTAGCACTACAGACTACCATCAGAGCCCTGCAAACCCATGCTAGAAGACGGCTCGGCCCGACCCAAATGGTTCTGAATTCTGTGCCGGGCTCGACCCGGCCCGGCCCAGCCCGAATCTCGAGCCGGGCTCGGACCGGGCCGGCCACATTTTGGGCCGAGCCGGGCCGAAACGGGCCGGGCACATTCCGGGCCGAAACGGGCCGAGCACTGTAAACGACGGATCGGAAACTAATGTTGGCAGCCTCTGTTAATCGTAATGTATTTGGGAAATTAACTCTTTATTTAAGACTAAAATCTCTGTATCTGTACCAGCTATTATTATTATTATTATCATTATTATTATTATTATTATTATTATTTTTATTACTTCTACTACTGCAACTGCCACGACTTCGTGTCAGAGTTGACATGTCTGCTGGTATATACTTTACACCCTAAGTACCGAAAAAATCGAAGAAATACTAGTTATTATGGTCAGTCTGTGTAGAATGCGAACAGATGCTTGACGAGGGGCAATGGTGGCTCAGTACGTAAAGCATTCACATCTGGTGCTAGAGGTCGTCGGATCGATCGCTCCTCGTGTTATGTGAGCTTTGTGGTGGACAAATATCGTGAGCGTGTGAGTTTTTTGATAACCCCGTTTTCGTCCACTGTCTTCATTCTACCAACTCATCCATCATCATCCATACGTTTTGAGCCGCAATTAGCACGGCAGATTGCAAATCATATTACATGTTCCTGTATTCTTTATAATTCGATATTACAATAGTAATAAAAAACAATGATGAAATAAATCACCCGGACCCCAGGATCGATGAAGTGTTCCTGGAACAGTTCGTAACAAGTAAATAACAGAGCTATATGACGGAATGCGAGGCAGTAAATCAAAACAAAATCCACAAATATCATTGCTGAACGAAAAATACCTCAAAAGTCCCCTGAATGAAAAATGTATAGAATTCAGCTATCAAAAATACGTTTAGAAGATCGAGAAATTCAAATCCTAAAATAAGCTTAATAAGAGAGCGCAATATGGCAGTCTGTAGTGCAAGATGAATCGTGCGAGTCAGAAAGACTTCAAGGTTCTATAGCCTTAAGATTAGTGTTATAGATACGTAGCGTTATCAATATAGCAGCTTGATGAAGTGAGTCAAGGTTGCAAAAGACGCCCCGAAATTTTTTATACACGCAAGTTTAACTTTCAGGCTAATCGAAAGTTAATAGCAGTATCTATTGCTTTCTTTGGGCACCGCGACGAGGAAGTACTCGAACTCTTTTACTAAGAAAGAAAATTCATTGATTCTGCTCCAAGATGTGGAAAGTGAGCCTAGGAAGTTTTATATCGTTCAGGTTTAACGACAGCCAATGTTAACGGTACGGAAATTGTAACGTTCTCTTTTACAATCACAAGGCCACAAAGCTTAACAACTTTCCCTAACAGTTACGTTAACCTATGGTCGTAAGCTTGTAAAAGAATCACATGCAGGTTATTGGTATTAAACTCTAATAGCAGATTTCTAAGTAATTGGCTTGTTGATTACCTTGTAAACCCAGGCCCGCTTCTCTTGGCTTGCGAGAAAAGTCCGGCCAATGTCTTTATAAAGTTAGAAGTTTAAAGCACTGATTCGCGATACAAAGTAGTTATACAGGCCAGCTAAAACAGGTGTAAAACACAGAGATCAACAAAATTATCAATTGACATAATTTTTTTTTACTTAGGTTTAATTAGGAGAGTTTCAATTAAGAACACCTGAAACATAAAAAACTTCCTAGGCTATAAACTAATAGTGTTCGAGTACTTTCTCGTCCCGGTACCCAAATAAAGGAATAGATACTGCTAGTTATATAGCCTAAAAGTTAAACTCCGTATATAAAAAATTCCGAGGCGTCTTTTGCAAACTGATAGGCTTATACTAGGGAAGACATGTTTCCTTCTCCATACAGGGAATAAGAAATGTGTAATATTGAACATTTTGTTAGGATTGAGATTTGACTCCTAACTCCGTTGAAGACTCTGACTAACTTGCACAGTTCTTTTTCTCTTTGAAGGATCTTGACGGCTTGCAACTACAGCCTGTTGCAATATAAAAAAAAGTGAAAGCCAACTTTCAATGACGCTAAGTTTCTTGAAATTTAATGATTTCGTAGCATTTCCTTTCGGTTCGGCTTGTATGTGGCATTAAAAGAATCAGCAACTGCTCATGAAGTCTTCTACCAAGATTCTTAAAAGATCTGAATCACACCCATCAACTGCTACAGATACTCCGTTTCTAGCTTCTCCTATTACAGTTGTCAATGTACAGTTACCTTTGCTCCTTCGAAAACTCTTTGCATCATTTGAAGCAGTCTACTATTGATCTCCAAGATTCTCAAGGACCGTGAGTGATTTGTCATAGCTTCAAAGGCACAATTAATTTCGATCGTTGAGATATTCCCCGAAAGCTATTTTTGCCTTTCGGCTCTTTCCATGTCTAATTGTAATTTATGCCCATCAAATATTAGGTGAAAATAGCGCTTAACATAATTTATATACGTACTTAACGTAGATTTTACTGGCCATTTTTAGTCCACATTATTGCTTGTATAAGGGCTCTTCCTTCAAAGTGTGCGTTTTATTACACAACACAAGAGAGTCTCTGCAATATTCACCGTTGTCAAATTGACAATCTTGCGCATTGAGATATTATCACACAAGGAAGGTGTCATTAGCTTAACGTGTCACGCTGAGGATAAACTGATGCCACAAAAGTCCTATTGAACTTCTGTTATCGTAACAGTTTTTGGGAATGGAGGATTAATTTTGCTAACGTTGTGTCTGACGTTGAGTTAATGCCCCAGAAAATTTCGTGGCCTGCATTAAGCACTATTCGATCATATCACTTGGAACTTCGCTCAAAAAGGCCTGTTTTTCTGGTAATTGTGAATGTTCCTTGTGTTGTTAATTTCTTGTAATCTTCTGGTACCGTATACTGCAGCCAAAGTTAACCATTCGGAAAATGTCACCGTCTTAATTTTGAGATTTCCTAATATGTTTTTTTTATGCAGTTTCATTTTGTAGTAAATGTTGCATATATATTTCCTCATCCAGACGTTGTTGTATAAGATCGCAGATCCTAGATTTTGTCATCTTCTCCGACGGTTGTAAATGTTTTCATAACTCCATGTAGAGATCCCCGAGCAAAGTCTAGAAGTGAGTCCTCAATGATCTTGAGTAGGCATGGCCATTCAGCATTTTCAGTAAAGTTGTCATAGTGTACAGGAAACACCATAGTTCTCTTATACCATTTCCTGACTTCATGTATCCAATCGTGCTTAGTAATTACTTAACTGGAAACTTCCTAAAAGCGTTACAACACTGGACCGTTCAAAAATTTCTTCAGCTGTGGTACGATTTGAACACCTTTCCAGTATAATGGCTGATCTAATGTCATAACGAATGTGGATTGATCACTTTTCTTGAAGTTTTTTTCTGTATGCAGAGAAGTAGAATATATAGTAAGTACTTAATGTTGAAATATTAAAGAAATACTGATGAACTACGCTGCTTATATCAAATAAGAGGTTCTGTATCTCACCATTACACAATCGTTGTGGGGAAGCTTTTACGAAATGAAAGCTATCCAAAGGATGTTTGAGAACAGCAAACCGAGACGCGAGACGCGAGTGAAGACTTGATTAAACTTTGGCGGCAGTTAAGCCTGAAAGATAGAAAACTTCCTAGGCTCACTTTCCACATCTTGGAGCAGAAACAATTAATTTTTTTTTTAGTAATCGTCTTCGAGTACTTCCTCGTCTCGGTGCCCAAAGAAAGCAATAGATACTGCTATTAACTTTCGATTAGCCTGAATGTTAAACTTGCGTGTATAAAAAATTTCGGGGCGTCTTTTGCAACTTTGACTCTCTTCATTAAGCTGCTATATTGATAACGCTATATATCTATCTAATAAATCTTAACGCTATAGAACCTTAAATTATTTCTGACTCGCACGGTTCATCTTGCACTACAGACTGCCATATTGGACACTCTTATTAAGCTAATTGGAGGATTTGAATTTCTCGATCTTCTAAACGTAATTTTGATAGCTGATATCTATACATTTTTCATTCAGGGGACTTTTGAGTTATTTTTCGTTCAACAATGATATGGGTGTATTTTGTTTTCAATTACTGCCTCGCATTCCGTCGTCTAGTGGTAGCGGAACAAATTCTTGTTAGTAGATCAAGTACTTGGCTTTCTCAATGTTCATTACGCAATAAGGGCTGAAAACGTATGGATAATGATGGATGAATTGGTAGAATGAAGACAGTGGACGAAAACGGGCTAATCCAAAAACTCCCACGGTCACGAAGTTTGTCCACCACAAAGCTTACATAACACGAGGAGGGATCGATCCGACGGCCTCTAGCACCAGATGTGAATGATTTACGTACTGAACCACCATTGCCCCTCGTCAACCATCTGTTCGCATTCTACGCAGACTCGCCAGAATAGCTAGTATTTCTTCGATTTTTTCTGTACTTAGATTGTAAAGTATGTACCACCAGACATGTCAACTCTGACGCGAAGTCCTAGCAGTTGTAGTAGTAGAAGTAGTAGTAATAATAATAATAATAATAATAATAAAAGCAGTAACAGTAGTAGTAATAATAAGAGCAGTAGATGTACAGTACTTTACAGTCTTGAATAAAGAGTTCATTTCCCAAACACATTACGATTAACAGAGGCTACCAACAAAAGTTTCCGATCCCACTTTTACAGTGCTCGGCCCGTTTCGGCGCGGACTGTGCCCGGCCCGTTTCGGCCCAGCTCGGCCCAAAATGTGCCCGGCCCGGTCAGAGCCCGGCTCGAGATTCGGACCGGGCCGGGTCGAGCCGGGCACAGAATTCAGAACCATTGGGGTCTTCTATCATGGGTTTGCCGGGACCTGATGGTAGTCTGTAGTGCAAGATAAATCGTGCGAGTCAGAAAGACTTTAAGGATCTGTAGCCTGAAGATTAGTGTGATCGAAACGTTACGTTATTCATATAGCATCTTGATGAAGTGAATCAAGGTTGCAAAACACGCCTCGGAATTTTTTATAGACGCAAGTTTAACTTTAAGGCTAATCGAAAGTTAATAGCAGTATCTATTACTTTCTTTGGGCATCGAGACGAGCAAGAACTTGAACACTATTACTAAGGGTGTAAATTCAGGGCTTCTGCTCCAATCTTGCACCACAGAGTGCCTTATCGAACACTCTTATTACGCTTATTGGACTATTTGAATTTCTTAACTTCTCAACGTTTTCTCACCGGTAAGTAAATTCTGGTAAGCTGAATTTCTTTACTAGCTCTAGGCCAATAGGAATTAAAGAATAAATGGCGACGTCCACTGCTGATTTCTAAATTTCACAGCATTTTTAGATAGAATTAAAATGCCATAAGCTTTTTAGCCTTACCGGACACCTTGAAATAGAACCCTGGAAAAATTGGCACGCCTCTTGCATCCTAAACCACTAAGGTATAGTTAAGAGAAAGCGCGTTAAAATGATGTACAAGGTTGATGGGTAACTTGCGATAAGAGAAGCATCCCCGAGCTGGTGAATCTTTTTGTGTTATGCATCTACAACGTCAGAAATAGCCTTAAAATGAGAACATTAACAGAGATGTCACGTGACTTCATTGGAATAGTATTCTACTATGTATGAAAAAAGATAATAATATGAGATTAAATCGAACTCTAAGTGATGCGGTGTTTAAAGAAATAATTTTGAGGATGGACGGGAATCTTCGATTTTTAATTAGTGGTTTAGGGTACAACAGGCGTTCCAATAATTCGAGGGTCCTATTTTGAGGTGTCCGGTAAGGCTAAACGGCTTATGCCGGTTTATGTCCTTCTTACAATGGTGTGAAAATTAGAAATCAGCAGTGGACATCAGCATGTATTCCTTAATTCGTACTGGCTTAGAGCTAATAAAAAAAATCAACAATGAATTTTAAAAACGGAGCAGTAGTGCTTTTAGAGTTACTTAACTGACATCATACAATGGCGTACCTTTTAAAAAACCGTGGATTTACTTCTCCTTTTGGTAAGACAAGGGTATCACAGTCATATAGTATTGGGAATGTAGGGATTAAAAAATTTTGTGATACCAATTGAAAAAACATTAATAATACTTCCTGTTTATATGCAACTATAATACTATTTCAGAGTGCTTCCTCCAGAAGAAATCTGCCTAGCACGCCTAACGCTCTCACCTCGTTAGCCTAATAGAAACTGTTTAACCCAAAGAGTTGTATTCTTACAGAGTTGTATACGATTAACTATGTTCCGGTCTATCATTAATAATATTTTCACGATTGCATGATGAAAAAACTTGCTATCGAAACCATTATATTATAACCCCCGAGGCAACCTTACTTTGGGTCTGAGAGCGGTGATTTGATTGATGAGACAAATAAAGAATCGATTTTAGTTTCCTTTCAGATCTTCCCTTAGACGGTTAGGTGGAAATTATTTACGGTATTGTCAGGTCTGTGTTCGCTACCAACTTAGTAACACTGGTCATCACAAAGGAACCAAACTGTGGATTAATCAAATAATCTTTTCATATAATCTCACTGTATGCTTTGATTAATAACAAAATGCCACACATTTCATTGAGAAGAAAAAGTCATTTATTTCAGATGTCCCTTTATGAAAATTCTTCATATCCAAATTTATGGGTGAAAAAGTAATATTATATCACCGTAGCATCGTCTTGATAAGAATATCGTATCACATTTCTTCACTCTGACATCCACTTTATCTCTAATGCTATACACTCATGTTCTTGGTGTAAGAATGCTGTCTTACTCGGAAGATTTAATCAGGTCTTCACTCGCGTCTCGATTTCCTATTCTCAAACAACCTTTGGATAGTTATTCATCTTGTGAAAGCTTCGCCACAACGATTGTGTAATGGTGAGATACACACCTCTGCGTTTGATATAAGCAGTGTGGTTCCTCTGAATTTCTTCAATATTTCAAGATCAAGTACTAATGCTAAATATTCTACTCATCTGCATACAGTAAAAAACTGCAAGAAAATAGTTATGACATTATATTAGCCATTATACTGGAAAGGTTTTCAAATCGTACCACAGCTGAAGAATTTCTGAAGGTCCAGTGTTGTAACGCCTTGAGGAGGTTTGCAGTTAACAAATTTGTAAGAACGATTGGATACATTAAGTCAGGATAAGTTGGAGAATAACTTTGGTGTATCCTGTACACTATGACAACTTTACTAAAAATGCTGAATGGCCATGCCAACTCATCATCATTGAGAACTCGCTTCTATACTTTGCTCGGGGATTTCTACATGGGGTTATGAAGACACAACCGTCGGAGGAGTTGAAAAAATCTAGGATCAGTGACCTTATTCAGCAACGTCTGGATGAGGAAATCTCTAAGCAATATTTCCAACCAAATGAAACTGCATGACAAAACAATATCAGGAAATCTCAAAATTAAGACGGTGACATTTTCCGAACCGTTCATTTTGGCTGCTGTATAAAGGTATGAGAAGGGGACGGTGACATTTTCCGAACCGTTCATTTTGGCTGCTGTATAAAGGTATCAGAAGATTACAAGAAATTAACAACACAAGGAACATTCACATTTAGCAGAAAAACAGGCGTTTTTCAGCAAAGTTGCAAGTGATTTGATAATCGAACAGTGCTTAACGATAGCCACAAATTTTTCTGGAGGATTAACTCAATATAAGACACAACGTTAGCAAAATTAATTCTTTATTCCCAAATACTGTTATGATAAAAAAGTTCTACAGTACTTTTCTGGACATCAGCTTATCATCAGGGCGATAGGTTGAGATAATGCCACCTTCTTTGTGTGATAATGTCTCAATGCGCAAGAATGTCAATTCCACTGCGGTGAATATTGCAGAGTCTCTCTTGTCTTGTGTTTTAAAACCCACACGTTGAAGGATGAGTCTTTCTACACGCAATGGTGTGGACTAAAAATGGTCTAAGCATAAACCCAGTCGATGGAGGTTGGTGTGTGAAAGAGGATATGCGAAATCCAGCATACACACAGCTACCATAGGTTTCAGCCGGATAAGCCTACTTATCTGTAGATAAAAAGTGATTGCAAGGTAGGATTGTGAACGAGATACATGTAAGTGTAAAAGAGCCGATATGAAGTATTCAAGGTAGTTGGCTTTCTGCCAAGAGAGTTCATTATAAACGGCAGATCGGAAGACAATCTGATTTAAATGATGACGAACAATAGCTGTAGAAAACTAATATTTCTTTTACAACGGCTTAAATGATGATCCAATCTCTTATGATTATTATTTTGTAATATCGTCTCAGCCTTATAGACCTAACAAAATGAACATGAAGACGATCTTCATGAAACTTTAAATGTAGGTGTATCGACAAGGTATAAAAGATGAAGGTGGTTTATTGTACGATTTACATAATTTGGAACCCTTTAACACGAGCTGCTTTGTTACCCGAAGAAAAAATGAAACCGTAGCTGGACGTATTTCAGTTAACAATCAAAAACCAGTTCATTTAGATATCACATTCGTGTACAACAGTATCATTTAATTGTAAGTCTATAAAATTTTTGATTGTTTGAGTGTTTATATGTTAAGATGTTCAACAGCAGATGACAGTCTCCATGGATTCTGCCATCTGCAAGGACACTAAACATTGTGTAACTACCGTTTAGTTTTCGAATCTCCTAAAAAGAAGCAAAGTTTAACTCTCTTAATATAGAACGATGTTTCGATATGCCATACCTGGAAAGACACCATGTACATTTTTATCCAAGAGTGCCGAAGGAATGAAAGCTCTATTACTTGTCGATCCTTGTTTGTTTCTACTTATTGCTCTAGGTTTTATACGACATAAGGACAATCAATGCTTCTGCTAAGCACCTTGTTCCTTTGCGAATGTACCAAGCTGCTTTTCAGTCATAAGGCTACGAAGCGTAACAATAATCCGTTACACATATGGTTTTAAACAAGTTCACATGCAGGTTATTGGCCTGAAACTCTAAAAGATTTTTTTTTAGGTAATTAGAAGCGTGTTTACTTTGTAGACCCAGGCCCGCTTCTCTTGGCCTGTGAGACAGTCCGGTCATTGAATTTATAAAGATAGCGGTTTAGAAAACTGTTTCGCGATAGTAAGTAGTTAAACAAGGCCGGTAGAACAGGTGTAGAACAGAGAAATCAACAAATTATCAATTGACAATTTTTTTTTGTATTCAGGTTACGTAAGCAGATTTTCAGTTAAATGCACCTTAAGATATAAAAGTTCCTAGGCTCACTTCCCACATCTTATAGCAGAAGCCCTAAATTTTCTCCCTTAGTAATAGTGTTCGAGTACTTGCTAGTGTAATTGCCCAAAGAAAGTAATAGATACTTCTATTAACTTTCGATTAGCCTGAAAGTTAACTTGTGTTTATAAAAAATTTCAAGGCGTTTTTTTGGAACCTTCACTCACTTCATCAAGATGCTATATTTATAACGCAACGTATCTATCACACTAATCTTCAGGCTATAGAACCTTAAAGTTTTTCTGGCTCGCCTGGTTAATCTCGCTCCACAGAATGCCTTATCGCATGGTCTTGTTAAGCATGTTGGAGGATTTGAATATCTCAATTTTCTCAACGTTTTCTCACCGGTAAGTAAATTCTTTTAAGCTTCCGCTCTGTAGCAGACTAGTACACCAACTGTATCAGCTTTTCGATACCTTTCATATCTGACACGGAATGATCAACAAGAAGAATTTCTGTAATCTTATTTTTTAAATTCAACACTAGCTCATCTCGCATTTGTAAATAGAGCTTGCGTGTCCTTTCACGACTGAAAGTAGTTCTCTCAAGAGCAGAAAACTACTCTAAAAAATGTAGATGAGTAATCGCCAGCATTTGAGGTTTCCGAAGTGTACTCAACTCTATCACTGAACCAGACTGCCATTTGTCTGGTATGTTTGCGAACAAACCCATGGCCATAGACCAGAAACATCCTAGATCACCAAGTAAATTCCTTTACACAAATAGAAGCACCAAATCTTCTGTAGAATTCTCTTTAGGTGTTCGCTGCATATAGCGGTATATCATCGGAAACTCCCTAGAGTACATTCCTTAGTAGAGCCGCTAACATTAGCAAGAAGTAAATCGAAATACACATATATGTCCTTAGAGGTCAGACCTGCATATATGTGTTAGACTGTTTTCAGAAAACATAGAATTAAAAAGACACCGAAATCTTCATATATCATTTTACTAAAAGGAGATGTCGAGATAGGTGTTGCTGTCTTACCAAAACGAATGCAAGCAGTTAGCATGCACTACAACCAGTCATACATAGTAATATTTGATAAAAAGCTTAATGAGGTTTTTTTTCAATTGCAACTCACAAGCTGTAATAGACTAAAATCTTTTAAATTATATTCTTCATATAGCAAAAGAATTAAGATTTATGTACAAGCCTGCACACTGTGGCTTTCTGCAGAATTAATGGTAATAGTAATTAAAGATATCACGATGCATTTAGATAAAAAGATAATATCAGTATATGTCGAGTTCCGTCATGATACTTGCATTAGAACGAGTGGAATCAGTTTGCATGCACTACAACCGACGTTAGACGGTGGGTTGAAATGGAAAAAGTACGGCAGCTCATACTGTCCTTAGGACTTGCAAATTCGAAATATTCGAGTTTAAAACCAGTGACGTGTGGAACAAGAAGTCTTTAGGTGTGAAAGACTGAATATCACAGTGAGCTCATAAGGTGTAGTAAAGAGAAACAGCGTAAAATGATGGACAAGTTAGTGGGTCTCGCGATAGGGCAGGCATCCCCGCGCTGTGAAGCTTTTTTAATATGCATTTGCAACACAAGAAATCACCGCAAAATGAGAACCTTAGCAGAGATGTCACTTGACTTCATTGTAATAGTATTATACAATATCTAAAAACAGATATTTATTAGATATTAAATCGATCTCTAAGTGATGCGGTGACTAAAGAAATAATTAAGAAAATGGACGGGGTGTTTTGATTTTTAATTACCGGTTTAGTGTGCAACAAGTGTCCAATAATTTGAGGGTTTTATTTCGAGGTGTCCGGTAACTTATGAAGGCTTATGTCCTTCTTACAATGCTGCGAAAGACAGAAATCAGAATCAGACATCAGCGTGTAAACCTTAATTCGTATTAGCTTAGAGCTATTAAAAAAATTCAACAATGAATCGGAATCCGCAGTATGTTGTGTTGTGTACATAGGTCTTACAAACGAAGCAGTAGTGCTTTTATAGCTCCTTAACTCACATTATACAATGGCGTATCATTTTAAAAACTGTGGATTTAAGTCTCCCTTTAATAAGACGAGGGTATCACAATCATATAGCTTTGGGAACATTGAGAGGTTCGTTTTAGGTGGGCCCTTGGGGTGTAAAATGTTGTGATACCAAACGTAAAAAAACATAAGTGTTAATTTATCAATGATAATAAAGCAATTGCTATACTTCCCGTTTAAAACTCTACAACACTTTAAGAGAGTGCTTCCTGCTGAACAAATCTACTTAACACCCATAACGCTCTCAGCTTCTTGATTGTTAGCCTGATAGAAACTATTTAATCCAAGGAGTTGTGTTCTTACGGATATATTAAACAAAGTCTCCTGTGTGTTATCACACGAGACTATCAAATATGTATTTAATTAGCGTCATTGCTGCTCACTAGAACTTACATAGAGTTGTTTGGATTCACTAGGTTCCGGCCTACCATTATTAATATTTTCCCTATTGCATAATGAAAAACTTGATATGAAACCCATTATATTCTAACCTCCGAAGCAGCCTAACGGGTGATCTGATCGATGAGACAAAAAGAGACTGTGGTTATTTTGTGTTATGTTATTTTATGTTAGGTTTTTTTAATAGCTCCAGCTCAAAATAACTTTTTAGGTATAGTTTGTCCAGTGTTCGCTACCAACTTAGTAACACTCGACATCACAAAGCAACCAAACAGTGGACTAATGAAATAATCTTTCCATATAAGCTCACTGTATGCTTTGATTAGTACCTATCATCATCATCATCATCATCATAGGTATTCTGCCTTTATTGGCAGGTCACTTGCCGCAGCTGAGAAGCTTCCATGCTCCACGGTCCTCCGCTAACCTTTTCGTCTTCGCGTATGAACTTTCTGTTTTAATATCATCCATTAATTGTAGTCTCCTTCGCCCCCTCCCTCTCTTTCCAGCCACCATACCCTCTAGGATGTCCCTCATGATACAATCTCTTCTTAGGCAATGTCCCAACCAGTTTCTCTTCCTCTTCCTCTTCCTAATAATATCTAGAAGTGTTCTTTTCTCACCCACCATTTCTAACACTCTCTCATTCGTTTTCCGCTCGACCCAACTAATTCTTTCCATTCTTCTCCACACCCACATTTCGAAGGCTTCCAGTCGATTTTCGTCACCTTTACGTAATGTCCACGTTTCCGCCCCATACAGTACAACACTCCACACGAAGCATTTTATGAGTCTTTTTCTCAACTCTTTGTTCAAGGTTCCAGAAAACAGACTTTTCTTCCTCCTAAAGGCTTCCTTCGCCATTCCTATCCTCGCTTTTATTTCACGTTCGCATTTCATGTCATTACTAAGAATACTACCCAGTATTCGATATCCTTCGCTGTTCAATACCCCATTACCTTTCCATCTAACTTCACAAACGCCTACCAGATCTAAATTATTTTGTTTCATTTCTTCTTTAAGATTTTCTAATTTTCCTCCCTGTAACATTACCTAAGTTTTGTAGTATTAGTACCTAAGTGCCACAAATTTCATGGAGCAGAAATAGTCATTTATTTCACATGTCTCTCTCTTTTTTTTTTAAATTCTCCATATCCTAGTCCTTGAATGAAAAAGTAATCTTATTTCACGGTAGCATTCTCTTGATAAGAATATCGTATCTCGATTCTTCATTTTGACATCCACTTTCCCACTAATGCTATACACTCATTTTCTTTGTGTGTCAATGCTGTCCTCATCCTCACTCGCATCTCGCGTCTCGATTTCCTATACTCTAACAACGTTTGGATAGGTATTCATCTTGTGAGAGGTTCGCCAGAAGGATTGTGTAATGCTGAGATACATACCTCTCCTTTTCTTATAAGCAGTGTATTACCTCTTTATTTTTTATTATTTCAGCATTAAGTACTAATACTATATATTCTACTCTTCCGCATACAGTAAATAAGTACAAGAAAAATGAACAAATCACCTGTGTAATCACATTAGTTCAGCCATTGTACAGGAAAGATCTCAAATCATACCTGCAGCTGAAGAAATTTCTTAACTGTCACAAGTTGTACTTATTTAGCAAGGCAAATATCGAATGGTGTTACATGTTTATGTACTGTTTATAGTATGATGCTACAAATATAACAAAATATAATGATCAAAGAAATCAACAAGTCGCCAGGGTGGATTAGGTGTTCCTAGAACGGTGGCTCAGTGGTTGAGCGTTCACCTCTGGTGTATGGGGTCCCTCGTTTGATCCGAGCTCTCGCCAAGTGAACTTTGTGGTGAACCAACACCGTTTGGTAGGTTCGCGGCGTACTCCTGTTTCCTCCCACTTTATTTATTCCACTATTTTATTTATTTCTCATCACCTTCGTCTCCTTTAGGCTAGTTGGCATAACTTCGAACCACCTACCAAGAAGAATAGGCTAATAGATTGGGAAGATAGACATTCAGTCTCTGGTGAATTTGATGTTGAAGTAGACATCTACCACAACATGTCATCATGTGTAAAAGAATTACATATACTCCAGTGTGGAAGCCACAAGAACAAACATTACTAAAATTGTGTAAATTAGCGCGTCAGTATCTCTTCATCCCTGCTTCTAGTTCGTCTACTGAAAGAGTTTTAGGTACTCAGGAAGGGAGAAATGCTCTAAAGCCTGAAACTGTTGACTCTGTTTCCGTGCTATTCGATGCGTACAAGGACATACATTAAAGCGATGTTCGTTTCGCTCTATTGGTTTCTTAGGAAACTTTATAATTTCATTTTCTTAATATCAACTATCTCTTCTATTATATGTAATGTTAAGGCCATCTTAGGGATCTCAAACCATCTTAGAAAATCTCAAAAACCGTCTTAGAGAATCTCAAAATTAAGACGGTTACATTTTCCGAACTGCTAATTTTAGCTGCAGTTAAACCTGAAAGATATAAAATTTCCTAGGCTCACTTTCCACATCTAGGAGCAGAATCAATGAATTTTCTTGCTTACTAATAGTGTTTGAGTACTTCCTCGTCTCGTTGCCCAAAGAAAGTAATAGATACTGCTATTAACTTTCGATTAGCCTGAAAGATAACTTGCGTGTATAAAAAATTTCGGGGCGTCTTTTCCAACCTTGACTTACTTCATCAAGCTGCTATATTGATAACGCTAAGAATCTATCACACTAATCTTCAGGCTATAGAACCTTAGTCTTTCTGACTCGCACGGTTCATCTTGCACTACAGACTGCCATATCGCACACTCTTATTAAGGTTATTAGAGGATTTGAATTTCTCGATCCTCTAAACGTATTTTTGATTGATAATATCTATAAATTTTTCATTCAGGGGACTTTTGAGGTATTTTTCGTTCAACAATGATATGTGTGTATTTTGTTTTGATTTACTGCCTTGCATTCCGTCATATAGCTCTGTTATTTACTTGTTACTAACCGTTCCAGGAAAACTTCATCGATCCTGTAGTCGGGGTGATTTATTTCATTATTGTTTTTTGTTATTAATATTTTAGCATCGAATTATAAACAATACAGGAACATGTAATATGATTTGGAATCTGATGAGTTAATTGAACATTACTACAAATTGCGCTAATCTTATGAACATGCCAGTTCATGGTTTCGCCTTCAATGGTCTAATGGTAGCGGAACAAATTCTAATTAGTAGATCAAGGACTTAACTTTCCCATACGTTCTTTAGGTAATTACGACTCAAAACGTATGGATGATGATGGATGAATTGGTAGAATGAAGACAGTGGACGAAAACGGGACAATCCAAAAACTCTCACGCTCACGATGTTTGTCCACCACAAAGCTCACATAATACGAGCAGGGATCGATCCGACGACCTCTAGCACCAGATGTGAATGCTTAACCTAGTGAGCCACCATTGCCCCTCGTCAAACATCTGTTCGCATTCTAGGCAGACTGGCCATAATAACTAGTATTTCTTCGATTTTTTCTGTACTTAGATTGTAAAGTATGTACCAACTCTGACGCGAAGTCGTAGTAGTTGTAGTAGTAGAAGTAATAATAATAATAATAATAATAATAATAATAATAATAATAATAATAATAATAATAATAATAATAATAATAATAGTAACAATAATAATAATAATAGTAACAATAATAATAATAATAATAATAATAATAATAATAATAATAATAATAATAATAATAATAATAATAATAATAATAATAGTAATAGAATAAATAGCAGTAGCAGTAGTAGTAATAATAAGAGTAGTAGAGGTAAACTACTTTACAGTCTTGAATAAACACATTACGATTAACACAGGCTGTCAACATTAGTTTCCGATCCGTCTTTTAAAGTGTTCGGGCCGAGGTTTTTGCTCGGCCCGGAATGTGACCGGCCCGTCTCGACCCTGCTCGGCCCGAAGTGTGCCCTGCCCGGTTAATGCCCGGCTCGAGATTCGGGGCGGGACGGGTCGAGCCGGGCACAGAATTCAGATCCATTCGGGTCGGGCCGGGCCGTCTTCGGGCCTGGGTTTGCAGGGCTCTGATGGTAGTCTGTAATGCAAGATAAACCGTGCGAGTCAGAAAGATTTTAAGGTTCTATAACCTGAAGATTAGTGTGATAGATACGTATCGTTATCCATATAGCATCTTGATGAAGTGAGTCAAGGTTGCGAAAGACGCCTCGAAATTTTTATAGACGCAAGTTTAACTTTCAGGCTAATCGAAAGTTAATAGGAGTATCTATTACTTTCTTTGGGCATCGAGACGAGCAAGAACTCGAACACTATTACTAAGGAAGAAAATTCAGGGTTTCTGCTACAAGATATAGAAAGTGAGCCTCGGAAGTTTTATATCTTTCAGGTTGTCTTAACTGAAAATCTCCCAATGTATCCTAAGTAGAAAAAAAAAATTTGGTCATTTGAGTACTTTGTTGGCGTCTCTGTTCTACACCTGTTCTACCAGGCTTGTATATCTTCTTTGTATCGCGAATCAATGATTTACACCGCTAGCTTTAATAATTCATCGGCCGGACTTGTCTCACAGGCCAAGAGACACTGAGTGATCATTCAGTGTCTGATAAAGTGGAAAAATAGGCCTGTTGCAGCATGGGACACGAAATCAGCAAGTATATGATACTTTTCCTTCTGATAGATCGCTATCTCTACTTTAATGTCCCAAAGAGGCAAAGGTTTCGACTAAAAGCTTAGGCAGATATTTTTTAAAATAACCTCTATTTTGTGCCGGACACAGGGATTTAATAATTTAAAAACTCCATCGGATCGAAAGTGTTAAGCCGTTGTCAATGACATATTGGCTCTCTACAGCTGTTGTTCATCATCATCTATATCAGATTGTCTTCCGATCTGCCATTTGTACATGAACTCCTTGGCAGAATGCAGAAAAATTTGTTACTTCATATTGGCTCTTCTACAGTTACATGTGGCTCGTTCACAATCCTATCTAGCAATCAGTTCTTATCTACAGGTAAGCTTATCCGGCTGGAACCGATGGTAGGTGTGTGGGTCAAGGAATTCGCATATCCTCTTTAACACACCAACATCATTCAATTGGGTTCATGCTTAGACCATTTCGCTCCTGGTCTTGGAGGTACATCCGAATTGAAAGCTGCACACCTGCCGTGCTAGCAGGGGAAAAGGTGGCCATATTGAAGCTTTGTAACTACTTCTTTGTTATACCTGGTATTCTTATAAAATGAAGGACATGTGTCCTTCTGCATACAGTCATTTTCAACCGTAAATTCCTGGCAATTTGCGACAAATGCTTTGTTTCACTGTATTGATAAATATCTCAGTAACTAACCATTAGAAAGAGTCTAAGTTGTTTTAAACAATGTTTTGGTCCTATATATTGGAATTGTAAATGTCTGACAAATTACGACAAATTTGTTATTTTACGTTATTCTTTACGGCAATTCATTTCATTTTTAGGTAAATAAGTAACAAACGATTACCAAGAGTCTGCTGCATTTTCCAGTCCTTTTATTTTCCTTTTAATAGTAAATATCTGACAATTTATAACCATTTCGAGTTGTGAGTTCGGGCGGGCATTTGTTTGTAATCAACTTGAGTTCGGGCTAACGTTCGGATTTCTCTTCTCGGTGGTGCTGCCAGTAAGTATTCCACTGAGACCTTAACTTCCCTGAATAGCATGATGAAGGACCTCGCCAAGAAGGGGTTACAAATTGTATCCAAATCGCTCGTCGGTCTAAATAACGAGAATTGGATTGGAGAATTGGGGATTATCACTGGGGGAAAAATTGCTTGGATAGTCCCACGTAGATATCCATTTGCTGCGGCAAACAATCCTGAAGAGTTAAGATGAATCTTCAGCCAATAAAATAGTCTCGAAGGTAGAATACTAGTTGGAGGGCGCGTATATAACTGACTGGTACACACTAAGTATTTGAACAAGAGACGTCACTAGTTGGGGGCTAACCGTAAGAAAGCGTCCTTCGCCTACAAATAGCTTGTGCCCCTTAACACAGTCAGATTTAATTCCCGACGCAACGACCGCGGTGACGGCAAACAATGCAGTGGTCAGCTGAATAGTGTTCGTAGTTCAATCTAATAATCACTCAGTTAACTCACCTGTATGCATATACAAACAGAATGTGGAAAATAATTTATGTTAATTCTAGTCCACTGGCTACGATGCACGGGACATCAAGAGCAGCAAGCACTCTCAAATAGTATTGTAGTTGCATATAAACGGGAAGTATAGCAATTGCTTGATTATCATTGATAAATTAATACTTATGTTTTTTACATTTGGTATCACAACATTTTACAATCCCAAGGGCCCACCTAAAACACACCGCTGTACGATTCCAAAGCTATATGATTGTGATACCATCGTCTTATTGAAGAGAGAAGTAAATCCACGATTTTCTAAATGGTACGTCATTGTATAATGATAGTTAAGTTGCTCTAAAAGCACTGCTGCTTCGTTTTTAAGACCTAAGTACGCAACACAAGATACTGCGGCCTCTGATTCATTGTTATTTTCCTTTACTAGCTTTAAACCATAGGAATTAAGGAGTACATGGCGACGTCCATTGCTGATTTCTAAATTTCACAAAATTTTTAGACCGACATAGGTCTCCACCGGACACCTCGAAATAGAACCCTCGAATTATTTGCTCGCCTGTTGCACCATGAACAACTAATTAAAAATCGAACATCCCCGTCCATCCTCAATATTATTTCTGTAATCACCGAATCACATAGAGATCGATTTAAACTCTAATTATTATCTTTCTTTACACACTGTAGAATGCTATTTGAATCAAGTCACGTGACATTTCTGCTAACGTTCTCATTTTAAGGTGATTTCTGGTGTTGCAGATGAACAATACAAAAAGCTTGACAAGCTCGGGGATGTCTCCCAATTGCAAGTGTCCCATCAACTTGTCCACCATTTTAACGCGATTTGTCTTTACTATACTTTACGAGCTCACCGTGATATTCAGTCTCTCTCAGCTAAAGGCTTCTTGTTCTCCACGTCACAAGCTTTAAACTCGAATATTTCAAATTTGGAACTCCTAAGGACAATATGTGCTGTCGTACTTTTCCCATTTCAACGCACGCTCTCTCGTCGGTTGTACTGCATGCAAACTGATTCTACTTTTTCTAATACAAGAATCATGACGTATCACGACATCTACTGTCATTATCTTTTTATCTAAGTGCATCCTGATATCTACAATTAGTAATACCATAATTTCTGCAGAAAACCACAGTCGGCAACCTTGTAAATAAACCTTAAATCATTTGCCATATGAAAGTAATTTTTCAACAAATTTTAGACTATTACATCGTGTAAGTTACAATTGAAAAATCCCTATCTCACTACGCTTTTATCCAATATTACTATGTATGGTTGGTTGTAGTGCATGCTAACTGCTTGCATTCGTTATGATAAGAGGACAACACGTATCTTGACATTTCCTCTAAATAAAATATCTGTATCTTTCTTTAATTTGGTATTGCAATGTTATCTGAAAACAGTCTCAAGATAAGATCTAAGCACATATCTTTGTTTTTCGACTTTCTTCTTGCCAATGTTAACTGCTCAAACTGGACTGTGCAAGGGAATTTACTCTAGGATGTATGTCATGATATTTCACTATATGCAACTATCATCTATGCAGAATTCTACAGACGATTTGGTGCTTCTATTTTTGTAAAGGAATTTACTTTGTGATGTAGGATGGCTCTGGTCAACGTCCATGGATATGCACGTATACAACCAGGCCAAGAGACAGTCAGGTACAGTGTTAGATAACAGTACAATTCGTAAGCCTCAACTGCTGGCGATCAATCTGTTTCATTTTGTGGACTAGCTTTCTGCTCATGAGAAGATAGCATTCATTCGATGGACAGAACACGCAAGCTCTATTCGTGTCAGCGAGATAAGGTACTTTTGAATTTCATAAATAAGATTACAGAAATAATTGTTGGTGATCATTCCGTCTCAGATATGAAAGGTGTCAAAACGCTAATACAGTTGGTGCACTAATCTGCTACAGAGGAGAAGCTTACCAGAACTTTACTCACCGGTGAGAAAACGTTTAGAAGATGGAGAAATTGAAATCCTTCAGTAAGTTTAATAAGAGTATGCGTTATGGCAGTATACAGAACTGAACTGTGCGTGTAAAAGGGACTTTGTAAGATTGTATAGCCTGAAAATTAGTGTGATATATACGTAGCGTTATCAATATAGCATCTTAACGAAGTGAGTTAAAGTTGCAACAGACGCATCGAATTTCTTTAGTCGCAAGTTTAACTCTCAGGCTAATCGAAAGTTAATAGCAGTATCTATTACTTTCCTTGGCCACCGAGACGAGCAAGTACTCGAACACTATTACTATGGGAGAAAATTCAGGGCTTCTACTCCAAGATGTGGAAAGTGAGCCTAGGAAGTTTTATATCTTTCAGGTGTACTAAGTGAAAATCTCCAAATGTGACCTGACTACAAAAAAAAAAAAAAAAAAAAAAAATCTGTCAATTGATAATTTTGTTGATGTCTGTTCTACACCTGTTCTAGCAGGCCTGTATAAGTTTTTTGTATCGCGAATCACTGCTTTAAACCGCTAGTTTTATAAATTCATCGCCCGGTCTTGTCTCTCAGCCCAAGTAAGCGGGCCTGCGTCTACAAGGTAATCACGTCCTTAATAACCTAAGAATCTCCTAATAGCTTTTCAGGCCAATAATCTGCCTGTGAATCCTAATAAGCTTACGACTATATGTGTAATACAACAGTTACGGAAAATTGTTAAGCTTTCTAGGCGTTCTGTCTGAAAAGCAGCTTGGAATAGTCGGAAATGAACAAGGTGCTGAGCAGTAAGTATTTATTATCCTTATGTCGTATAAAACCTAGGTCAATAAATATAAACCAACTGGAATCGACGTGTAGTAGAGCTTTCATTCTTACGCCCTCTTTACTTCCTTGAAGGAGAGTCGAAAACTAAACGCTAGTTACACAATTTTAAGTGTCCTTGCAAATGGCAGAATCCTCGGAGTCAGTGGTATGCTGTTGAACATCTTAAGATATAAACAATCAAACAATAAACAATTGTTATTAACGTACAATTGAATGATACTTTAGTACGCGAATGTGATATCTAAATGAATTGGCTCTTAGTCGATAACTTAAACGTGTCCTGCTACGGTTTTTTCTTAGTTGGGGTACTAAAGCAGCTCGTGTTAAAAGATTCCAAAATAATTAAACAGAAGAATACATCACCTTCATGTTTTATAGCTTTTCCTTACACCTTCATTTAAAGTTTCATCAAGATAGTTTTCATGTCAATTTTTTAGGACTATAAGGCGGGCACGATATCACAAAATAATTATCATAACTGATTGGAAAAGCAGTTAATCCGTTGTCAATGACATATTGGATTATTACAGCTGTTGTTCGTTATCATCTATATCAGAATATCTTTCGATCGGTCATTTCTACATGAATTTTTTTGGCAGAATGCACAAAACCTTGAATACTTGGTATCGGCACTTTTACACACTTTTACACACTTTTATCTACAGGTAAGTAAGACTATCCGGCTGTAGCTGATGGTAGGTGTGTGGATCAACAGACCAACCTCTTTCGATTGGGTTTAGGCTTAAACCATTTCGCTTCTGAAGTTGGAAGTAATTCCGAATTGAATCCTGCACAGCTGTAAAGGGAAAAGTGGCCATATTCTAGCTTTGTGAATACTTCCTTTATATATCTGATATTGCTTATACCAGGGAGACAATTTTCCGCTTCCATACAGCTGCATAAAGAAATATGTAACCTCATCATTTGTCAGGATTCAAATTTAATTGATTGAAGACACTGACTAACTGCAGAATTCTTATTCTTTTTGAAGGAACTTGAAAACATCCAACTATTCACTGCTGAGTATAGCTGAGGTCGTTTCAAAGCTTGCAGGATAATGGAAAAAGTGAAAGCAATCTTTTAATGACGCTAGAGTTTTAATAAATTTAATAATTTCGTAGAATTTCCTTTCAGTTCTGCTTGTATGTGGCTACAAGAGAATCAGAAACTGCTCATGAAATCTTCTACCAAGATTCTTAAAGATCTGAATCAGACCAACCAGCAGCAATAGATTTCCCGTTTCTAGCTTCTTCTAATACTCTTGTCCATATACAACTGCCTTTGCTCCTTCGAAAGCCGTCTAGTATTGATCTCAAAGTTTCTCAAGAACTGTGACTGAATTGTCGTGGCTTCAATGGCATTATTAAGTACGATTGTAATTTAATTATTATCCATAATTGTAATTTATATCCATAATATATAAGGTGAAAATAGAGTTTAGCATAAATTAGATACGTACTTAACGCAGATTTGACTTGCCTTTTTTAGTCCACACCATTGCGTGTAGAAGGACTCTTCTTTCTACGTGTGGGTTTTAAAACATAAGACAATAGAGACTCTGCAATATTCATCGCAGTCGAATTGACATTCTTGCGCATTGAGACATTATCACACAAGGAAGGTGGCCTTAGCTCAACGTGTTGCTCTGACTATAAACTGCCCTATCGCAAGTGACCAATCAACTTGTCCATCTTTTTAACGCGGTTTCTCTTTACTATGCATTATAAACAAACCGAGATATTCGTTCCTTCTCAGCTAAAGACTTTCTATTCCGCACGTCAGTGGGTTTAAACCAGAGCCCAGCAAACCTAGGCCCAGTCCGGGTGGAACTGAATTCTTTGCTCGGCACGACCAGACCCGAATCTCGAGCCGGGCTCTAACCGGGCTGGGCACATTCCGGGCCGAATCGGGCCAGGCACGTTTCGGTTCAAATCGGCCCGGGATCATATTGAAATTATCTTTCATTGAAAACTATCCTTTATTCAACATATTGAAATTATTTTCAAAGAAGACTACAAAAATCTTGGATATACTATTTATTGAGTCAGTAAAGATTTCCAAATGACCAAACTTTTAATTATACTGTATTATGCATACGTCAGGTAGAAATTAGAATATTCTAGTAATATATGGAACCCTAATATACAGGAATACTCATTCTACATTGAGCGTGTTAAAAATAAGTTTTAAAGGCTTCTTACACTTAAGAAAGCAAAATTCTAAACGAAATTTGAAAGCTATATTAAATTTGTTGAAAATTTTAAATTTTAAACAGAACTTAAGAGAAGAAATATTGATTTATTATTTTTACACAAGCTCTTTCATTGCAAAGTAGACTATCCAGATCTAACTACCAAATATGTATCCACGTAGCATCCACTAAATTGCGCAGTGCTTCGAAAAATACATTTTTTTTTTTTTGACAGCAAAATCAAACGTCTTAAGCAGATCTCCTATATGGAGAACTAGTGCAACCTACAACAAGTTAGTTAAAGAAAATTCCAACCTTGATTTACTGGCAATGGGTGTGGGTAGTATTACGTATTCTATTAATTATGTAAGCCGAATGTAATTATTACCAATAGTTTTATTATCCTATATAATCTGTATAACGTATATAATAAGTAACGCTGTAATTAGGCCTGTGCGTGATATGTCAATAAATCAATAAATCAATTTCTCCGTTCCTGAGCTATATAGCCTGTAGTACTGAAAGCGCTTTCAGTACAAGCACTAGAACAAGGGATGACGAGATACTGACGAGCAAATTTACACAATTTTGGTAATGTTTGTTCTCGTTGCTTCCACCACTCCAGTATAACTAGTTCTCTTACACATGATGACATGTAGTGATATCAAATGTAAAAAACGTAAGTATTAATAGTATCCGTAAGAACACAAATATTTGGGTTAAACAGTTTCCATCAGGCCCACGATAAAGATCGAGGTGAGAGCGTTATGGGAGCTAAGTAGATTTCTTCAGCAGGAAACACTCTCAAATAGTATTGTAGTTGCATATAAACGGGAAGTATGGCAATTGCTTGATTATCATTGACAAATTAATACTAATGTTTTTTATATTTGATATCACATTTTTCAATTCCAAGGGCCCACCTAAAACAAAACGCTGTACGATTCCAAAGCTATATGATTGTGATACCTTCGTCTTATTAAATGGAGAAGTAAATCCATGATTTTTTAAATGGTACGCCATTGTGTAATGATAGTTAAGATGTTCTAAAAGCACTGCTGCTTCGTTTTTAAGACCTAGGTGCGCAACAAATGATACTGCGGCATCCGATTCAATGTTGAATTTCTTTATTAGCTCTATGCCAATAGGAATTAAGTAATACATGGCGACGTCCATTGCTGATTTCTAAATTTCACAAAATTTTTAGACTGACATAGGCCTCCATAAGCACTTTAGCTTTACCGGACACCTCCAAATAGAACCCTCGAATTATTGGCACGCCTATTGCACCCTGAACCACTAATTAAAAGTCGAACATCCCCGTCCATCTTCAATATTATTTCTTAAAATCACCGCATCACTTAGAGATCGATTTCAACTCTAATTATTATCTTTTTGATAAACTGTAGAATGCTATTACAATGATGTGAAATTTAGAAGGCAGCAGTGGACATCGGCATCTATTCCTTAAGTCCTAATCGCTTAAAGCTAGTAAAGGAAGTCAACAATGAATCCGAAGGCGTAAAATCTTGTGTTGTGTACCTAGGTGTTAAGACGAAGCAATAGCGCTTTTAGAGCTCTCTAACACCCATTATGCAATGGCATACCATGTGAACTACTATGGATTTACTTCTGCCTTTTTAGGACGAGGGTAACACAGACGTACACCTTTGTAAACGTACAGCGGTTTGTTTTAGGTGGACCCTTGGAATTGAAAAATGTTGGGATACCAAATGTAAAAAACAAGTATTAATTTATCAATGATATTCAAGCAATAGATATACTTCCCGTCTATATTCAACTACAAAGTTATTTGAGAGTGTTCTGCTGATGAAATATACTTAGTACTCATATCGCTCTCACCTATTTCTTAATTGTTATTCTGACACCCATAACGCTTTCACCTGGTTCTTGATCTTTAGCCTGAAGAAAACTTTTTAACCCAACGAATTGTGTTCTTACGGACATATTATTTATAGAAAGTCTCGTGTGTGTTAACACTCGAGGCTATTAAATACGTATTTAATTAGCGTCCTTGATATTCTAGGGTTTACATACTTATTTGTGTAGGATTCACTAGGTTCCGGTCTATCATTAATTATATTTTCCCGATTGTATCCTGTAAAACTTGCTATGGAACCCATTATATTCTAACTTGAAAGGAGCAGCCTTCCTTTGGGCCTGAGAACTGTTATCTGATCGATGAGCGAAAAAAAGAATCGATTTTAGGTTCTTTTGAGATCTTCTCTTACACAGTTAGGTAGAAAGTATTTACGGTATATTCAGTCATGTGTTCGCTACCAACTTAGTAACACTGTCCATCACAAAGCAACCTTTTCATAAAGCTCACTGTATGCTTTAATTAGTAACTAAGTGCCACACATTTCATAGAACAGAAAAAGTCATTAATTTCAGAAGTCTCTTGAAAATACTCCATATCCAAGTTCTTGAATGAGATCAGTGTAGCATTGTCTTAATAAGAATATCGTATCACATTTCGTCATTCTGACTTCCTCCTTCCCTCTAACGATATACACTCATGTTCTTGGTGTGTCAATGCTTTCTTATTCGGAAGATTTAATCAAATCTTCACTCGCATCTCGCGTCTCGATTTCCTATTCTCAAACAACCTTTAGCTAGCTATTCAACTTGTGAAAGTTTCGCCTCAGTGATTATGTAATGGTGAGGTACACACCTCTCCTTTTATATAAGCAGTGTAGTGGCTCTTTATTTCTTCAATATTTGAACAACAAGTACTAATACTATATATTCTTGTCTTTCGCATACAGTAAATATGTGCAAGAAAAGTGAACAAAGCACTTGCCTTGCGTAATCACATTAGATCAGCCATTATACAGGAAAGGTCTCAAATCGTACCTGCAGCTGAAGAAATTTTTGAACTGTCCAAACTTGTACCGCTTTTAGGAGGTTTCCACTTTAGTAATTTTTAGGCATGATTGGATACATTATGTCAGGAAATGGTATAGAGGAACTTTCGGGTATCCTGTACACTATGACAACATTAGTGAAAATTCTGAATGTCCATGCCTGCTCAACATCATTGAGAATTCACTTCTAGACTTAGCTCGGCGACGCTTACATGTGTTTATGGAAACTTTTACAATCCTCGGAGGAGATGCCTAAATCTAGGATCTTGGATCTTATTGAACAATGTCTGGATGAGGAAATCAATATGCAACATTTACAAGAAAATGAAACTGCATGACAGAAACCATATTAGGGAAAATAAAAATTAAGACGGTGACCTTATCCGAACCGGAAAACTTTGGCTAGTATATATAGAGAAGGTCATAATCGTATTGCAATTCATCCAAAGGGACTAGATTGAACAGGAAAGTAGAAACTTTATTTGAAGGCTATTAAATTAATGCTTCCATAAATTAAGCTGGTCATCTTTTCTATGAAAAATTTGCACATCACTATACTCAACAGATGGAAGCCCTGGAGGCAAATACGGTATCAAATTGCAAATGATTGCAAAAAATTAACAACTCAAGGAACCTTCATAATTCGCAGAAAAAAATGTCTTTTTAAGCGAAGTTCCAATTGATATGATAATCGATCAGTGCTTAATGAAGGCCGCGAAATCTTCTCGAGGATTAACTCAACGTCAGACATAACGTTAGCAAGATTAAAAAATCATTCCAAAATACTGTTACGATAACAAAAGTTCTAAAGTACTTTTCAGGAGACACTTTGTCATCTCAGCGGCACGTTGAGCTAATGTGTGATAATATCTCGTTGCACAAGATTGTCAATTCGACTGCGCTCAATGTAAGAAGTCTGTTGTACTGAGAATTAAAACTAACACGTAGAAGGAAAAGTTTTTCTACACGCATGACTGAATAGTTTGAAGCCTTCAAGTTCCTTCAAGAAGAAAGGTTCTGAAAGTTAGTCATCAACCAACCAAATGTGAATCCTGACAAAGTGGTACCGTTTGAAATTCTTTATTCACTTGTATGGAGATGGAAAAATGGCCTCCCTGGTATAAGCCATATCAGATATAACAAGAAAGTAGTAACAAAGCTTCAGTATGGCCACTTTTCCCACTACTAACACAGCACTTGTGCAGCGTTCAATTCCGAAGTACCTCCAATTCCATGAGCGAATTTGTGTAAATATGAACCCAGTCGAAAAAGGTGGTGTGTTAAAGAGGATATGCGAATTGCAAGGACTTACCCAACTACCATCAGCTCCAACCAGATAATCATACTTCCCTGTAGATAAAAGGGAACTGCAAGATAGGATTGTGAACGAGCCACACGTTAGTGTAAAAGAGCCGATATGAAGTTTTCAGGCGAACTCTGCATTCTGCCAAGGCAGTTCGTGTACGAATGGCAGGTCGGAAGGCAATCTGATGTAGAAGATAACGAACAACAGCTGTAAATATAAATATGTCATTGACAACGGTTAATTGTTGATCCAATCAGTTATGATTACTATTTTGTGATATCGACCGCGCCTTATAGACCAAAAAAAATGGAGATGAAGACGATCTTGATGAAACTTTAAATGAAGGTGTAAGGACAATGTAATTTTTTTTGGAGAGAAAGATTGAATATCGAGGTGAGCTCATAAAATATAGTAAAAAGAAAGCGCATTATTTGATGGACAAGTTGATAGGTCACTTGCGAAAGGACAGGATCCCCGAGATTGTGAAGCTTTTTGTAATCTGCATCCACAACAATAGAAATCGCCTTAAAATAACAACATTAACAGAGATACTAATTGAAGCAGAGATGATACTTGACTTCATTATAATAGTATTCTAGAAAGTCTGAAGACAAATATTAATCGTTCTCTAAGTGATGCGGAGATTAAAGAAATAATTTTGAGGATGGACGGGGAGGTTCGATTTTTAATTAATGGTTTAAAGAGCAACAGGTGTGCCAATAATTCGAGGGTTCTATTTCGAGGTGCATGGTAAGGAGCTGCCGGATTAACTCCTTCTTACAATGCAGTGTAATTTAGAAATTATCAGTGGATATTGGCATGTATTCCTTAATTCCTATCTGCTTAGATCTAGTAAAGAAATTCAACAATTAATCGGAGGCCGCAGTATTTTGTGTTGTGTACGTAGGTTTAAAAACAAAGTAGTAATGCTTTTAAAGCTGCTTTACTCACATTATACAATGGCGTACTATTTATAAACCTATTAGGGGATTTACTTCTCCCTATAATAAGACGAAGGTATCAAAGTCATATAGCATTGAGATAATACAGCGGTTTTAGGTGAGCCCTTGGGATTGAAAAATGTTGTGATACCAAATGTAATAATAATAAGTATTAATATATCAATGATTATCAAGCAATTGCTATACCTCCCGGTTATATGCAACTACAATACTATTTGAGAGTGCTTCCTACTGAAGAAATCTACCTAGCACGCATAACGCTCTCACCTTGTTCTTGATCGTTAGCCTAACAGAAACTGTTTAATCCAAAGAGTTGTGTCGTTACGGATACAATATATTTATAGAAATTCTCGTGTGTGTTAAAACACAAGGCTATCAAGTATGCATTTAATTAGCGTCCTCTCTGATTACAAGGGTTTACAAACAAAGCTGTATAGTATTCACTAGGTTTCGGTCTATGATTAATAATATTTTCACGATTGCATAATGATAAAAACTTGATATGGAACCCATTATATCTAACTTCCGAAGCAGCCTTACTTTGGGTCTGAGACCGGTGATCTGTTCGATGAGACAATTATAGAATCGATTTTAAGTTATTTTGAGATCTTCCGTTAGACGGTTAGGTGGAAAATATTAACTGTAGTCCTGTGTTCGCTACCAAATTAGTAACACTGGTCATCACAAAGCAACCAAACTGTGGGCTAATCAAATCTTTTCATTTAATCTCATTGTATGCTTTGATTAATAATCTCATTGTATGCTTTGATTAGTAGAACCAAGTGAGACCGTTATGGGTGCTAAGTAAATTTCTTCAGCAGGTAACACTCTCAAATAATATTGTAGTTGTATAAAAACGGGAAGTATACGGCTTTCCATGTCTAATTGTAATTTATATCCATAACAAATAAGGTGAAAATAGAGTTTAACATGATTTAATTCGTACTTAACGCAGAATTGAGTTGCCATTTTTAGTCCACATCATTGCGTGTGGCAGGACTCTTTCTTCTACGTGTGGGTTTCAAAACACATGACAATACACACTCTGCAATATTTACCTCAGTCGAATTAACATTCTTGCGCATGGAGACATTACCACACAAGGAAGGTGGCATTAACTCAACGTGTCGCTTTGATGATAAACTGATGCCCACAAAAGTCCTGTAGAACTTTTGTTATCGTACGGTAACAGTATTTGTAAATGAAGGATTAATCTTGCTAACGTTGTGTCTGACGTAGAGTTAATCCCCGTGAATATTTCGTGCACATTATTAAGCACTATTCGATTTTCATATCACTTGGAACTTCGCTCAAGAAGGCCTCTTTTTCTGCGAATTTTAAATGTTCCTTGACTTGTTCCTTGACTTTTCTTGTATACTCTGATAACGTATTTGCCTTCAGGGCTTCCATCTGGTGTGTTTAGTGATGTGCAATTTTTTTATAAATTGATGACCAGCTGTGTGAGAAAACGGAAGCATTAATTTAATTGCCTTCAAATGAAGGTTGTAGTCCCCTGTTCAATCTAGTCCAGTCACGGTTCTTAACTGAACATATTCAATATGTAACTTAAGCAGAAAAAAATTCTGTCAATAGATAATTTTGTTGATGACTATGGTCTATTCCTGTTCTACCAGGCCTGCCAACTATACACTGCTGAGTATATCTGATGTCACGTCACAGCCTGTTGCATCATGAAGAAAGTGAAAGCAATCTTTTAATGAGGCTTAAGTTTCTTTAAATTTAATAATTTCGTAGCATTTCTTTACAGTTCTGCTTGTACGTGGTCTTAAAGGAATCAGTAGCTGCTCATGAAGTCTTCTAGTAAGAGTCTTAGAAACTCTGAATCAGACCCATCAAGAGCTACAGATTTCCCGTTTGTAGTTCTTCCACTATTCTTGTCCATATAAAGCCATTTACACACCAAGAATTTGAGCTTATAGTATTAGAGGTGAAGAGGATGTCAGAATGTCGAAATGTGATACAATATACTTATCAAGACAATTCTACCGTGATATCATTCTGGAACTTGGATATGGAGAATTTTCTGAGACTTCTGAAATTATGACTTTTTCTGCTCTCTGAAATGTGTCTGAGATACTAATCAAAGGATACAGTGAGTTTATATGAAAAGCTTATTTGACTAACTCACAGTTTCATTGCTTTCTGATGACCAGTGTTACTAAGTTGATAGCGAACACAGGACTGACTATACCGTAAATATTTTCCACTTGAAGCTACAGCTGGCTTTGCTCCTTCGAAAATTATTTGCATCATTGGAAGCCGACTAGTATTGATCTCCAAGTTTCTCAAGGACTGTGATGGAATTGTCGTGCCTTCAATGGCAAAATCAAATACGATCGTAATTTAATTTATATCCATAATTGTAATTTATATCCATAAAATATAAGATGAAAATATGTACTTAATGCAGATTTGAGATGCCATTTTTAGTCCACACCATTGCGTGTAGAAGGACTCTTCCTTCTACGTGTGGGTTTTAAACCAGAGGTCAATAGAGACTCTGCAATATTCACGCAGTCGAATTCACATTCTTGCGCATTGAAATATTATCACACAAAGAAAGTGGCATTAGCTCAACATATCGATCTGTTGATAAACTGATGAACACAAAAGTACTTTAAGACTTCTGTAACAGTATTTCAGAATGAAAAATTAATCTTGGTAACATTGTGTCTTACGTGAAAATATTATTAATGATAGACCGGAACCTAGTGAATTCTGCACAACTGTATGTAAACCCTAGTGAGCAGCTGTAACCGTAATTAAATACTTATTTGTTACCCTCGGGTGTAAATAACAGGATAATTTCATAAATACTATGTGTGTTAGAACACAACTCTTTGGATAAAACAGATTCTATCAGGCTAAAGATCAAGAACAAGGTGAGAGCCTTATGGATGCTAAGTATATTTCTTCAGCAGGAAGCACTCTCAAATACTATTGTAGTTGCGAATAAACGTGAAGTATAGCATTTGCTTGATTATCATTTATAATTTAATACTTATGTTTCTTACATTTGGTATCAAATTTCTCAATCCCAAAGGCCCACCAAAAACGTACGTTCCCGAAGCTATATGACTGTGATACCCTCGTCTTATAAAAGGTACAAGTATATCCACGTTTCTTTAAATAGTACGCCTTTGTATAAAGTGAGTTAAGTAGCTGTAAAAGAACTACTGCTTCATTCTGAAGACGTAGGTACACAACACAAGATACTGCGGCCTCTGATTCATTGAATTTCTTTACTAGCTCTAAGCCAATTGGAATTAGGATATACATGACTGTTGATTTCTAAATTTCACATCATTTTTAGAAAGACCTAAGCCGACATAAGCACTTTAGCATTACCGGACACCTCGAAATAGAACCCTCGAATTATTGGCACGTCTCTTGCACCCTAAACCATTAATTAATAATCGAACACCCCGTTCATCTTCAAAATTATTTCTTTAATCACCCCATCACTTACAGATCGATTTAATCTTTCATTATTATCTTTTTTCATACATTGTGGAATATTATTACATTGAAGTCAAGTGAAATCTCTGCTAATGTTACATTTTTAAGACTATTTCTGAGGTAGTGGATGTATATTACTTAAAGCTTCACAAGCTCGGGGATGCTTGTTCTATCGCAAGTGACCCATCAACTTGTCCATCGTTTTAATGCGCTTTCTCTATTTATACTTTATTAGCTCACCGCGATATACAGTCTTTCTTAGCTAAAAAAGATTTCCTATTCCGCACGTCACTGGTTTTAAACTCGAATATTTCCAATTTGCTAGTCCTAAAGACAATATGTGCTGCCGTACTTTACGCATTTCAACCCGCACTCTCTCGTCGGTTATACTGCATGCAAACTGATAATTACAAGTAGTAATACCATTATTTCTGCAGAAAGCCAAAGTCGGCAGTCTTGTAGATATGCCATATGAAAGTAATTTTTCAAGAGATTTTAGACTCTTACTGTTGTAACTGAAAATCCTAATCTTACTACGCTTCTATTCAAATATTACAATGTCTGGTTAGTTGTAGTGCATGCTAACTGCTTGCACTCGTTTTGAAAAGAGAACAAAACATATCTCCACATATCCTCTTTGTAAAATATCTGAATTTTTCTGTAAATTGGTAATACAATGTTCTCTGATAACAGTCTGAAGTATTGATCTAAGCTCATATCTGTGTTTTTCCACTTTCTCTTGGACAATGTTAACGGTTTTTAGCGTGGACTGTGCAAGGAATGTACTCTAGGCAGTTTGCCATGATATTCCGCTATATGCCGCTATCATGTATGCAAAATTCTACACACGATTTGGTGCCTCTATTTTTGTAAAGGAATATACTTGGTGTTCTAGGATGATTCTAGTCAACGGCCATACATATGCTCGCATACATACCAGGCCAATGTACAGTCTGCTTCAGGGTTAGAGACAAGTACACTTCGTAAGCCTCAACTGCTGGCGAATAATCGGGTACATTTTGTGGAGTAGCTTTCTGCTTTTGAGAAGATACCTTTGAGTCGATGGAAAGGACACACAAGCTCTGTTCAAGTCAGCGAGATAAGGTAGTGTTGAATTTAATAAATAAGATTACACAAATACTTCTTTTTGATCATTCCGTCTCAGATTTGAAAGGCGTCAAAAAGCTAATATAGTTGCTGCACTAATTTGCTATAGAGGAGAAGCATACCAGAACTTTACTTATCGGTGAGAAAACGTTTAGATGATCGAGAAATTCAAATCCTCCAGTAAGCTTAATAAGATTGTGCGATATGCCCTCTGTAGTGCAAGATGAACCGTGCGAGTCAGAAAGACTTTAAGGTTTTATAGCCTGATGATTAGTGTGATAGATACGTAGCGTTATCAATATAGCATCTTGATGAAGTGTTAAGATTGCAAAAGACGCCTTGAAATTCTTTATAGACGCAAGTTAACTTTCAGGCTAATCGAAACTTAATAGAAGTATCTATTTCTTTCTTTTGACACAGAGACAAGCAAGTACTGTAACACTATTATTAAGGGAGAAAATCTATGGCTTCTGCTCCAAGATGTGGGAAGTGAGCCTAGGAAGTTTTATATCTTTTAGGTGCGCTTAACTGAAAATCTGCCAACGTAACCTAAGTACCAAAAAAATCTGTCAATTGATATTTGGTTGATATCTCTGTTCTACACCTGTTCTACGAGTCCTGTTTAAGTTCCTTGTATCGCGAATCAGTTCTTTAAACCGCTAGGTTTATAAATTCATCGGCCGGACTAGTCTCAGAGACCAAGAGAAGCGGGCCTGGGTTTACAATGTAAACACGTTTTTAATTACCTAAAAAACAATTATTAATGTTTCAGGCCAATAACCTGCATGTGAATCCTTTACTAGTTTAGGACCATATGTGTAACGGATTATTGTTAAGCTTCATGGTCTTCTGACTGAAAAGCAGCTTGGTACAGTCGCAAAGGAACAAGGTGCTTAGCGGTAAGCATTGATTGTCCTTATGTCGTATAAAACCTAGAGCAATAAGTTGAAACCAACAGGGATCGACGTGTAGTAGAGCTTTCATTCCTTCGCCCCTGTTAAATAAAAATGTTCATGGAGTCTTTCCATGTACCGCATATCGAAACATCGTTCTATATTAAGAGAGTTAAACTTTGCTTCTTTTTAGGATATTCGAGAACAAACGGTAGTTACACAATGTTAGTGTCCTTATAGATGGTAGAATCCTTGGAGTCTATCATCTGCTGTTAACATCTTAATATATAAACAATCAAACAATAAACAATTGTTAAAAACGTCAATTGAAAGGTACTGTAGTATGCGAATGTTATATCTAAATGAATTGGTTTAGCTCGTTAACTTGTGAGTGTCCTGCTACGGTTTCATTTTGTCTTCGGGTAACAAAGCAGCTCTTTTAAAGGATTCCAAAATATGTAAACAGAAAAATAAACTACCACCATGGTTTATACCTTGTCCTAACACCTTCATTTTAAATTTCATCAAGATCTTCTTCATGTCCATTTTGTTAGGTCTATAAGGCGGGGACGGTCTTAGTAAGTAATAATCATAATAGACTGGATCACCATTTAAGCCGTTGTAAAACAAATATCGGTTTTCTACAGCTGTTGTTCGTCATCATCTAAATTAGATGGTCTTCTGATCTGCCATTTGAAAAGGAACTCTCTTCGCAGAAGGCAGAATACCTTGAATTCTTCATATCCCCTCGTTCAAAATCCTATCTTGCAAACACTTTTTATCTGCAGGTAAGTAAGCTTATCCGGCTGGAGCCGATGGTAGCTGTGTGGATGCTGGATTTTGCATATCCTCTTTCACACACCAACCTCAATCGATTGGGTTCTTGCTTAGACCATTTCCCACCTGGACTTGGAGTTACTTCCGAATTGAATGGTGCACACCTGTCGTGTTAATAGGGGAAAATGTGACCATATTGATGCTTTGCAACCACTTCCTTGTTATACCTGATAGGCTTATACCAGGAAGGATAGGCTGTTTCCTTCTCCATACAGGGGAATAAAAAATGTGTAATGTTGAACATTTTTTTTAGGATTGAGATATGACTCCTAACTCACAACTCCTAACTCAAAGTTGATGACTCTGACTAACTTGTACAGTTCTTTTTCTTTTTGAAGGATCTTGAAGCCTTGCAACTATTCTCTCTTGGGTATAGCTGAGGTCGTGTCACAGCCTGTTGCATCATAAAAAAAAAAGTGAAAGCAAACATTTAATGACGCTAAGTTTCTTGAAATTTAATTATTTCGTAGCATTTCCTTTCGGTTCTGTTCGTATGTGGCATTAAAAGAATCAGAAACTGCTCATGAAGTTTCCTACAAAGATTCTTAAAAGATCTGAATCACACCCATCAACAATTACAGATACCCCGATTCTAGATTCTCCTATTACTGTTGTCAATATACTGTTACCTTTGTTCCTTCGAAACCTCTTTGCATCATTTGAAGCAGTCTAGTATTGATCTCCAAGGTTCTCAAGGACCGTGAGTGATTTGTCATAGCTTCAAAGAGGTTTCAAAGCTTCAAAGGCACAATTAATTTTGATCGTTGAGAAATTCCCCGAAAGCTATTTTTGTCTTTCGGCTCTTTCCATGTCTAATTGTAATTTATGCCCATCAAATATTAGGTGAAAAAAGCGCTTAACATATTTTATATACGTCCTTAACGTAGATTTGACTGGCCATTTTTAGTCCACCCCATTGCTTGTATAAGGGCTCTTCCTTCTAAGTGTGGGTTTTATTACAGAACACAACAGAGTCTCTGCAATATTCACCGTTGTCAAATTGACATTCTTGCGCATTGAGATATTATCACACAAGGAAGATGGCCTTAGCATAAACTGATGCCACCAAAAGTCCTGAAGAACTGGTCTCGTAACTGTATTTGGGAATGAAGGATTAATCTTGCTAACGTTGTGTCTGACGTTGAGTTAATCCTCCAGAAAATATCCTTTCCTTCATTAAGCACTATTCGATAATCATATCACTTGGACTTCGATCAAAAAGGCCTCTTTTTCTGCTAATTGTGAATGTTCCCTGTGTTGTAAATTTCTTGTAATCTTCTGATACCGTACACTGCAGACAAAGTTAACAATTCGGAAAATGTCACCGTCTTAATTCTGAGATTTCCTAATATGGTTTTTGTAATGCACTTTCATTTTGTAGTAAATGTTTCATATAGATTTCCTCATCCAGACGTTGTTGTATAAGATCGCCGATCCTAGATATTGTCATCTTCTCCGACGGTTGTAAATCTCTTCATAACCCCATGTAGAGGTCCCCGAACAAAGTCTTGAAGTAAGTTCTCAGTTATCTTGAGTAGGCATGGCCATTCAGCATTTTCAGTAATATTGTCATCGTGTTCACGATACACCAAAGTTCTTCTATACCATTTCCTGACTTAATGTATCCACTCGTGCTTACTAATTACTTAACTGCAAACCTCCTAAAAGCGTTACAACACTGGACCCTTCAGATATTACTTCGGCTCTGGTACGATTTGAACACCTTTCCAGTATAATGGCTGATGTAATGTCATAACGCATGTGCTTTATTCAATTTTCTTGCAGTTTTTTACTGTATGCAGAAGAGTATTTAGTATTAGAACTTGATGTTGAAATATTGAAGAAATTCAGAGGAACCACACTGCTTATATCTTAAGAAGAGGTGTGAATCTCACCATTACACAATCAGCGAAGCTTTCACAAGATGAATAACTATCCACAGGTTGTTTGAGAATAAGAAATCGACACGGCATTGACACACCAAGAACATGAGTGTATAGTATTAGAGGGAAAGTGGATGTCAGAGTGAAGAAATGTGATACGATATTCTTATCAAGACAATGCTACCGTGATATAATATTACTTTTAGATTCAAGAACTTGGTTATAGAGAATTTTCATCCACAGACATCTGAAATAAATGACCTTTTCTTCTCTATAAAATTTTTAGCACATAGTTACTAATCAAAGCATACAATGAGATTATATGAAGAGATAATTTGATTAGCGCACAGTTTGGTTGCTTTGTGATGGCCAGTGTTACTAATTTGGTAGCTAACACAGGACTACCGTCAATATTTTCTGCCTAACCGTCTAAGGGAAGATCTCAAAAGAACCGAAAATCGATTCTATATTTGTCTCATCGAACAGATCACCGGTCTCAGTCCCAAAGTAAGGCTGCTTCGGCAGTTAGAATATAATGGGTTCCATATCAAGTTTTTATCATTATGCATTCGTGAAAATATTATTAATAATAGACCGGAACCTAGTGAATCCTACACAGCTCTGTATGTAAGCCGTAGTAAGCAGAAGGACGCTAATTAGATGCATATTTGATAGCCTAGAGTTTTAACACACAGGAGAATTTCTATGAACACACAATCTTTGGATTAAACAGTTTACATCAGGCTCACGATCAAGAACAAGGTGAGAGCGTTATGGGAGCTAAGTAGATTTCTTCAGCAGGAAGCACTTTCAAATAGTATTCTAGTTGCATATAAACGGGAAGTATAGCAATTGCTTGATTATCATTGATAAATTAATACTTATGTTTTTTACATTTGGTATCACAACATGTCATCATGTGTAAGAGAACTAGATATACTGGAGTGGTGGAAGAATAAGAACAAACATTACCAAAATCGTGTAAATTAGCACGTCAGTATCTCGTCATCCCTGCTTCTAGTGCGTCTACTGAAGGAGCTTTTAGTACTACAGGCTATATAGCTCAGAAACGGAGAAATGGATTTATTGATTTATTGACATCTGTCACAGGCCTAATTACAGTGTTACTTAGTATATACGTAATTAAGATTATATAGGGTAATAAAACTATTGGTAATAATTACATTCGCCTTATAATTACATAATAGAATTCCTTAAAGTACTTACACCCGTTGCAAGTACATCAAGGTTGAAATTTTCTTTAACTAACTTGTTGTAGGTTGCACTAATTCTCCATATAGGAGATCTGCTTAAGACGTTTGTTTTTGCTGTCAAAAAAAATGTATATTTCGATGCAGTACGCAATTTAGCGGATGGTACGTGGATACATACTTTGTAGTTAAGATCAGGATAGTCCATTTTGCCATGAAAGAGCTTGTGTAAAAGTGATAAATCAATATTTCTTCTCCTTAGATCTAATGTTTCAAATTAAAATTTTCAACAAATTTAATGTAGCTTTCAAATTTCGGGTAGAATTTTGATTTCTTAAGTGTAAGAAACCTTAAAAACTTATTTTGAGTACGCTCAATCAAGGATGAGTATTTCTGTATATTGGGGTTCATTTATTACTACAATATTCTAATTTCGACCTGACGTTTGCATAATACAGTACAATTAAAGTTTGGTGATTTTGGAAATCTTTACGGACAATAATAAGTATATCCAAGATTTTTGTAGGCTCATTTGCGAATAGTTTCCATTTGTTGAATAAAGGATAGTTTTGAAGGAAGAAAAACTCCCAAGTCCCGACTTTCTCGTATGTTCTTTATAGGAAATAACGGCTCAAGAATTGGTGGAATGAAGACAGTGGACTAAACGGGCTAATCCGGAAACTGCCACTCTCACGGTGTTTGTTTACCAGAAAGCTCACATAACACGAGGAGGGATCGATCCGACGACCTCTAGCATCAGATGTGAGTGCTTTACCTGCTGAGCCACCCTTGCCCCTCGACAAGCATCTGTTCGTATTCTACGCAGACTGATTATAATAACTAGTATTTCTTTGATTTTTTCTGTACTTAGATTGTAAAGTGTGTAGCACCAGACATGTCAACTCTGAAGCGGAGTCGTAGCAGTTATACTAGCAGAAGTTTTGGTAGTAGTAGTAATAGTAGTAATAGTATGAGGATTAATAATAATAATAATAGGAGTATCAGTAGTAGTAATAATAAGGGTAGTAGCAATTCAGTACTTTACAGATTTGAATAAAGAGTTAATTTCAGAAACACATTACGATTAACACAGGCTGCCAACATTAATTTCTGATCCGTCTTTCACAAAGTTTGGGCAATGCCCGGCGGCCCGGTCATGCCCAATATGTTCCCGGCCCGGTTCGACCTGAAAGGAGCCCGGCCCGGTTCGGCCCGAAAGGTGCACGGCCCGATTCGGCCCGGAATGTGCCCGGCCCGGTTAGGGCAAGCATCCCCAAGCTGGTGAACCTTTATGTAATATGCATCTTCAAAGTCAGGAATCAACTTAAAATGAGTACATTAGCTGAGATGTCACTTGTCTTCATTGTGATAGTATTCTACAATGTCTGAAAAGAAATATTAATAAGAGAAGCCATGGTTAGAGAAATAATTTTGAAAATCGACGGGGATTTTCGATTATTAATTAGTGGTTTAGTGTACAACAGGCGTGCCAATAATTCGAGGGTTCTATTTCGAGGTGTCCGGTAAGGCTCAACGTCTTAACCCGCCTTATGTCCGGCGATGTAATGCGATGTAATGTAATGTAATGCATATGGATAACGTAAAGTAATGCATATTGTAATGTGATGCCTCCTTAACACGGTAGGAGACGTGTCCTTGGCTATGTCTACTTAAAATCATTGAGAACTCATTTCTAGACTTTGGTCGGCGACCTTTGCATGTGGTTATATACATTTACAACCGTCGCAGGAGATGACAAAATCATACATCTGCGATCTTAATCGACAATGTCTGGATGATCAAATCAATATGCAACATTTACAAGAAAATGAAACTGCATGACAAAAACTATATGGAGGAAATCTAAAAATTAAGACGGTGACCTTTTCCGAACTGGTAAACATTGGTTAAAGTACAGAAGTCAGAATCTTATTGATATTCTTCCAAAGGGACTAGATCGAACACGGGACTAGAAACTTGATTTGTAGGCAATTAAATTAATACTTCCGTTTTCTCGCGCAGCTAGTTATCGTTTCTATGCAAAATTTGCAAATCACTATACTCAGCAGTTGGAAACCTTGGAAAAACCTACGGTATCAGTGGATTACAAGAAATTAACAACTTAAGGAACATTCACAATTCGCAGAATAAGTGGCCTTCTTGAGCGAAAATCCAAGTGATATGATTATCGAACAGTGCTTAATGAAAGGCACGAAATTTTCTTTGGGATTAACTCAACGTGAGATACAGCGTTAGCAAGATTAATCCTTAAATCCCAAATACTGTTACGATAAGTTCTACAGGACTTTTGTGGGCATCAGTTTATCATCAGAACGACACGTTGAGCTAATGCCACCTTCCTTGTGTGATAATGTATCAATGCGCAAGAATGTCAATCCGGCTGCGGTGAATGTTGCAGAGTCTCTATTGTTTCGTGTTTTAAAACCCACACGTAGAAAGAAGAGTCCTTCTACACGTAATGGTGTGGACTAAAAATGGCAACTCAAATCTGAGTTAAGTACGTATATAATTTATGCTAAACTCTATTTTCACTTTATATTTTATGGATATAAATTACAATTATGGATATAAAATAAATTACGATCGTACTTAATTCTGCCATTGAAGCTACGACAATTCAATCAAAGTTCTTGAGAAACTTTGAGATCAATACTGGACGGCTTTCGAAGGAGCAAAGGCAGTTGTATATGGACAAGAGTATTAGAAGAAACTAGAAACGGGAAATCTGTTGCTGCTGGTTGGTGTGATTCAGATCCTTTAAGAATCTTGGTAGAAGACTTCATGAGCAGTTTCTGTTTCTCTTATAGACACATACAAGCAGAACTGAAAGGAAATTCTACCAAATATTAAGTTTATTGAAACTTTAGCGTCATTAAAAGATTCCTTTCAGTTTTTTCATGATGCAGCAAGCTTTGACACGACCTCAGCTGTACTCAGGATTGAATAGTTGGTTGCCTTCAAGTTCCATCACAAAGAAAAAGAAAATCTGCAGATTGTCACGGTCTTCAATCAACTAAATGTGAATCCTGACAAATGATTACGTTACACATTTCTTTATTCACCTTCATGGAAACGGAAAAATGTTTTCCTGGTATAACCCATATCAGATATATCAAGGAAGTAGTTAGAAAGCTGCAATATGGCCACTTTTCCCATTACTAAAACAGCAGCTGTGCAGCATTCTATTCGGAAGTACCTCCAACTTCAGGAGCGAAATGGTCTAAGCCTAAACCCAATCGAAAGAGGTTGGTCTGTTGACCCACACACCTACCATCAGCTCCAGCCTGATAATTTTACTTACCTGTAGATAAAAAGCGACTGCAAGATAGGATTGTGACCGAGGCACATGCTCGTGTAAAACAGCCGATATGATGTATCCAAGGTTTTGTGCATTCTGCCAAGATATTTCATGTAGAAATGGCAGATCGGAAAATAATCTGATAGAGATGATAACTAACAACAACTGTAAAAAACCAATAAGTCATTGACAACGGATTAATTCTTGATCCAATCAGTTATGATTATTATTTTGTGATATCGTCCCCGCCTTATAGACCTAAAAAAATGGACATAAAGACGATCTTGATGAAACTTTAAATGAAGGTGTAAAGAAAAGCTATAAAACATGAAGGTGGTTTATTCTTCTGTTTAGTTATTTTGGAATCTTTTAACACGAACTGCTTTGGTACGCGAACAGAAAACAAAACCGTAGCAGGACACGTTTAAGATATTGACCAAAAACCAAATTATTTAGTTATCACATTCGCGTACTAAAGTATCATTCAATTGTACGTTTATAACAATTGTTTATTGTTTGATTGTTTATATGTTAAGATGTTCAACAGCATATCACTGACTCCGAGGATTAAGCTATCTGCAAGGATACTTAAAATTGTGTAACTGCCGTTTAGTTTTCGACTCTCCTACAAGGAAGTAAAGTTTAACACTCTTAATAAAGAAGAATGTTTGGATATTCCATACATGCAAACACTCCATGTACATTTTTATCCAAGAGGGCGTAAGAATAAAAGCTCTACTACACGTCGATTGCAGTTGGTTTATTCATATTGACCTAGGTTTTATACGACACAAGGTTAATCAATCCTTACTGCACAGCACCTTGTTCATTTACGACTATTCCAAGCTGCTATACACACAGAAGGCCTAGAAAGCTTAACAATTTTCCGTAACAGTTATTACACTATTGGTCGTAAGTTTATTAGGATTCCTAAGCACATTATTAGCCTGAAACTCTATTAGGAGAGTATTAGGTTATTAGGTACGTGATTACCTGTAGACACAGGCCCGTTTCTCTTGGCCTATGACAAAAGGCCGGACGATGAATCTAAAAAGCTAGCGGTTTAAAGCACTGATTCGCGATACAAAAAAGGTATACAGGTCTCGTAGAACAGGTGTAGAACACAGACATCAACAAAATTATCAATTGAGAGAATTTTCACATTCGGAGATTTTCACTTAGTACACCTGAAAGATATAAAACTTCCTAGGCTAACTTTCCACATCTTGGAGCAGAATCAATGAATTTTCTTCCTTCGTAATAGTTTTCGAGTACTTCCTCGTCTCGGTGCCCAAAGAAAGTAATAGATACTGCCATTACTTTCGCTTAGCCTGAGAGTTAAACTTGCCTCTATAAAAAATTCGAAGCGTATTTTGCAACTTTCTCTCACTTCGTTAAGATGCTATATTGATAACGCTACGTATCGATCACACTAACCTTCAGGCTATAGAACCTTAAAGTCCCTTTGACTCGCACGGTTCAACTTGCACTACACACTGCCATATCGCACACTCTTATTAACCTTACTGCAGGATTTCAATTTCTCTATCTTCTAAACGTTTACCTACCGGAGAATAAAGTTCTGGTAAGCTTCCCCTCTGTAGCAGATTAGTGCACCAACTGTATTAGCTTTTTTACACATTTCATATCTGAGACGGAACGATCAACAAGAAGAATATCTATAATCTTATTTATTAAATTCAACACTACCTTAACTCGCTGACTTGAATAGAGCTTGCTTGTCTTTCAAAGGTATCTTCTCAAGAGCAGCAAGCAACTCCACAAAATGTAAAAGATTAATCGCCATTGGCCTGGTATGTATGCGAGCACATCCATGGCCGTTGACCAGAGCAATTCTAGATCACCAAGTAAATTCCTTTACAAAAATAGAAGCACCAAATCGTCTGTAGAATTCTACATAGATGACAGCTGCATATAGTGGAATCTCATGGCAAACTGCCTAGAGTACATTCCTTGGACAGTCCAACTAAGACCAGTTAACATTGGCAAGAAGAAAATCGAAAAACACAGACATGTGCTTAGATCTTATCTTCAGACTGTTTTCAGAGAACATTACATTACCAAGTTATAGAAAGATTCAGATATTTTGTTAAGGAGAAATGTCGAGATATGTGTTGTTCACTTACCATAACGAATGCAAGCAGTTGGAATGCACTAAAACCAACCATACATAGTAATATTTGAAAAGAAGCGTAGTCACATTAGGATTTTTCAATTGCAACTGGCACGCTGTAATAGAGTGAAATCTAATGAAAAATTACTTTCATATGCCAATCTACAAGGCTGCCGACTGTGGCTTTCTGCAGAAATAATCGTATTACTACTTGTAGATATCAGGATGCATTTAGAAAAAAAGATAATAACAGTAAATGTCGAGATCCGCTATTATACTTGCTTTAGAACGAGTGGAATCAGTTTGCATGCAGTACAACCAACGAGAGCAGGCGGGTTGAAATGGGGAAATTACAGCAGCTCATATTGCTCTTAGGACTTGAAAATTCGAAATATTCGAGTTATACTTAGTGACGTGCGGAACAAGAATTATTTAGCTGAGAGAGAATGAATATCGAGGTGAGCTCATAAGGATTAGTAAAGAGAAAGCGCGTTATTTGATGAACAAGTTGATAGGTCACTTGAGAAAGGACAGGCATCCCCGAGATTGAGAAGCTTTTTGTAATCTGCATCCACAACAACAGAAACCGCCTTAAAATAAGAACATTAGCAGAGATACTAATTGAAGCAGAGATGTTGCTTGACTTCAATATAATAGTATTCTATAACGTCTTGAAGACAAACATAAATCGATCTCTAAGTAATGCGGTGATTAAAAAAGTAATTTTGAGGATGGTGGGGGAAGTTCGATTTTCAATTAGTGGTTTAGAGTGCAACAGCTGTGCCAATAATTCCAGGGTTCTATTTCGAGGTGCCCGGTAAGGCTAAACGGCTTATGCCGGATTAACTCCTTCTTACAATGCTGTGTAATTTAGAAATTATCAGTGGACATTGGCATGTATTTCTTAATTCCTTATGGCTTAGAGCTAGTAAAGAAATTCAACAATTAATCGGAGGCCGCATTATTTTGTGTTGTGTACCTAGGTTTCAAAAAAAAAAGCAGTCGTGCTTTTAAAGCTCCTTAACTCACATTATACATTGGCATACCATTTATAAACCGTGGATTTACTTCTCCCTATAATAAGACGAGGGTATCACAGTCATATAGCATTGAGATAATGCAGCGGCTTTAGGTGGGCCCTTGGGATTGAAAAATGTTGTGATACCAAATGTAAAAATCATACTTATTAATTTATCAATGATAATCAAGCAATTGCTATACTTCCAGTTAACATGCAAGTACAATACTATTTGAGAGTACTTCCTGCTGAAGAAATCTACCTAGCACGCATAACGCTCCACCTTGTTCTTCATCGTTAGCCTTGTGTAGGATTCATTAGGTTCCGGTCAATCATTAATATTATTTTCACGATTGCATAATGAAAAAACTTGCTATCGAACCCATTATATTGTAACCCACGTAGCAACCTTACTTTGGGTCTGAGACCGGTGATGTGATTGATGAGACAAATAAAGAATCGATTTTAGGATCTTTTTCGATCTTCTCTTAGACGGTTAGGTGGAAAATATTTACGGTAGTGTTGTTTTCGCTACCAAATTAGTAACACTGGTGATCACAAAGCAACCAAACTGTGGGCTAATAAAATAATTTTTTCATATAATCTCATTGTATGCTTTTATTGGTAATCTGAATGTATGCTTTCAATAGTAGACCCAGGTGAGACCGTTATGGTTGCTAAGGAGATTTCTTCACCAGGTAGCACTCTCAAATAATATTGTACTTGTATATAAACGGGAAGTATAGCAATTTCTTGATTATCAATGATAAATTTATACTTGGTTTTTTACAATTGGTATCACAAAATTTTTCAATCCCATGGGCCCACCTAAAACAAACCGCTGTACCTTTCCAATACATAAGCCGGCATAAGCCGTTTAGCCTTACCGGACACTTCAATAGACGGGAAGTAATGCTTGATTATCATTGATGAATTAATACTTGTACTTTACATTTGGTATCCCAACACTTTTCAATTACAAGGGCCCACCTAAAACAAACCGCTGTTAGTTCCCAAGCTATGCGTGTGTGATACCCCTGTCTTAATAAAGGGAGAAGTAAATCCACGGTTTTTTTCATGGTACGCCATTGTATAATGTGAGTTAAAGGGCTCTAAAAGCACTATTGCATCGTCTTAAGACCTAGGTACACAACACAAGATCTTACGGCATCGGATTCATTGTTGACTTTTTTTACTAGCTTTAAGCCATTGAGGAATATTTGCCGATGTCCACTGCAGTTTTCTAAATTTTACAGCGTTGTAAGAAGGACATAACCCGGCATAATCCGTTTAGCCTTACAGGTAACCGCCAAATGAAAACCTCGATTTATTGGAGCGCTTGTTGCACTCTAAACTACTAATTAAAAATCAAACATCTCCTTGCATCCTAAAATTATTTCTTTAATCACCGCATCACTTTTAGATCGATATAATCTCCTATTAATATCTCTATTCAGACATTGTAGAATACTATTACAATGAAGTCAAGTGACATATCTGATATCGTTCTCATTTTAAGACGTTTTCTGACGTAGTGGATGCATATTACAAAAAGCTTCACAAGCTCGGGGATTCTTATCCTATTGCAAGTGACCCATCAACTTGTTAAGAACAATATGAGCTGCTGTACTTTTCCCATTTCTACCCACAAGCATTTTTCGGTTGTATTGTATGCAAACTGATTCCACTCGTTCTAATGCAACTATCATGGAGGATCTCTACATCTACTTTTATTATCTTTTTATCAAAATTCATCCTGATCTCTATAAGTAGTAATGCCATTATTTCCGTAGAAAGCCACAGTCGACAGCCCTGTAGATAAACCTTAATCTTTTGCCATATGAAAGTAATTTTTCAAATGATTTTATTCAATCACAGCGTGTAAGTTTCTATTGAAATATCCTAATCTCATTAGGCTTGTATGTCTGGTTGAATGTAGTGCATGTTAACTGAATGCATTCTTTTTGATAACAGAACAAAACGTATCTCGACATCTCCTCTTAATAGAATATTTGAATGTTTCTGTAACTTGGTAACACAATGTTTTCTAAAAAAAAAAAAAAAAAAAAAAAAAAAAGCTGAAGTAACGATCTATGCACATATCAGCGTGCTTCAACTTTCTTACCAATGTTAACGGCTCATAGTTGGACTCTTCAAGGAATGTACTCTAGGCAGTTTGCCATGATATTCTGCTATATGCAGCGATCTTCTATTCAGAAGACGATTTGACGCTTCTATTTTTTTAAAGAATTTACTTGATGATCTCGGTTTTCTACAGATGGATATGCTCGCATACCTACTAGGCCAAATAACAGTCTGGTCAGTGTTAGATATGACTGCACTTCGTAAGCCTCAACTGCTGGTGTTTAATCGGGTACATTTTGTGGTGTAGCTTTCTCCTCTTGAAAAGCTACCTTTGAGTCGATGGACAGGACATATAAGCTCTATTTACGTCACCTGAATGAGGTAGTGTTGAATTTAATAAATAAGATTACAGAAATTCTTCTTGTTAATCAAATCCGTCTCATATATGAAAGGTGTCAAAAAGCTAATACAATTGGTGAACTAATCTGCTACAGAGGGGAAGCTTAGCAGAACTTTACTCATCGGTGAGAAAACGTTAAGAAGATCGAGAAATTCAAATCCTGTAATAAGCTTAATAATAGTGTGCGATATGGCAGTCTGTAGTGCAAAATGAACCGTGATATAGTCTGAGGGTTAGTGTGATAGATACGTTGCGTTCTCCATATAGCAGCTTGATGAATTAAGTCAAGGTAGCAAAAGACGCCTCGTAATTTTTTATACACCCAAGTTAATCTTTCAGGTTAAGCGAAAGTTAATAGCAGTATCTATTACTTTCTTTGGGCATCGGGACGAGCAAGTACTCCAACACTATTACTATGGGAAAAAATTCATCGCTTCTGCTGCAAGATGTGGAAAGTGAGCCTAGGAAATTTTATATCTTTCAGGTGTACTTAACTGATAATCTCCCAATGTCACCTAAGTATCAAAACAAATTCTGTCAATTGATAATTTTGTTGATGTCTCTGTTCTACACCTGTTCTACCAGGCCTGTATAATTACCTTGTATCGCGAATCAGTTCTTTAAACCGCTAGCTTCATAAATTCATCGGCCGGACTTATGTCAAAGGCCAAGAGAAGCGTGCCTTTTTCTACAGGTAATCTACCCAATTACCTAAAAATATGCTATTCGAGTTTCATGCCAATAAGCTGCATGTTATTCCTTTACAAGTTTACGATCATAACTGTAATATAACTGATACGGAAAATATTTAAGCTTCGTGGCCTTCTGAGAGAAAAACAGCTTGCTACAGTAGCAAAGGAACAAGGTGCTTAGCAGTAAGCATTGATTGTCCTTATGTCGTATAAAACCTAGAGCAATAAGTTGAAATCAACACGGATTGACGTGTAGTACAGCTTTCATTCCTTTGCCCCTCTTGGATAAAAATGTACAAGGTGTCTTTCCATGTATCGCATATCGAAACAACGTTCTATATTAGGAGACTTAAACTTTGCTTCTTTTTAGGGGATTCGAAACCTAACCGGTATTTACACAATGGTTAGTGTCCTTGCAGATGCCAGAATCCACTCAGTCTTTGATCTGCTGTTGAACATCATAACTTATAAACAATCAAACAATAAAAAATTTTATAAACGTTCAATTAAATGATATTGTGGTACGCGAATGTGATATCGAAATGAATTGGCTTTTGATCGTTAACTTAAATAAGTCCAGCTACGGTTTCATTTTTTCTTCGGGTAACAAAGCAGCTCGTGTTAAAGGGTTCCAAAATATTTAAACAGAACAATAAACCACCTTCATGTTTTATACCTTGTCCATACACCTTCATTTATAGTTTCATCAAGATCGTCTTCATGTTCATTTTGTTAGGTCTATAAACCTGGGACGGTATTACAAAATAATAATCATAAGTGACTGGATCATCATTTAAGCTGTTGTAAAAGAAATATCGGTTTTCTACAGCTGTTGTTCGTCATCATCTAAATTAGATTGTCTTCCGTACTGCCATTTCTAAATGAACTCTCTTGGCAAATGCAGACGACCTTGAATACTTCATATCGGCTCTTTTAGACACACTGTGTCTCGTTCACAATCCTACCATGCAATCACTTTTTATCTACAGGTAAGTAAGCTTATCCGGCTGAAGCCAATGGTAGCTGTGTGGATGCTGGATTTTGCATATACTCTTTCACACATCAACCTCCATCGTCTGGGTTCATGTTTAGACCATTTCCCACTTGGACCTGGAACTAATTCCGAATTGAATATTGCACACCTCACGTGTTAGTAGGGGAAGAAGTGGCCATATTGGAGCTTTGTAACTACTACCTTCTTATACCCGATAGGCTTATACTAGGAAAAACATGTTTCCTTCTCCATACAGGGAAATAAGTAATGCGTAATATTGAGCATTTTGTTAGGGTTGAGATTTGACTACTAACTCCGTTGAAGACTTTGACTAACATGGACAATTCTTTTTCTTTTTGAAGGATCTTGAAGGCTTGATAGTATTCTCTCCTGAGTATAGGTGAGGTCGTGTCACAGCCTGTTGTATCATAAAAAAAAGTGAAAGCAGTATTTTAATGACGCTAAAGTATTTGAAATTTAATGATTTCATAGCATTTCCTTTCGCTTCTGCTTGTATGTGGCATTAAAAGAAACAGCAACTGTTCATGAAGTCTTCTACCAAGATTCTTAAAAGATCTGAATCACACCCATCAACAGCTACAGATTCCCCGTTTCTAGTTTCTTCTATTACTGTTGTCCATATACAGCTACCTTTGCTTCTTCGAAAACTCTTTGCATCATTCGAAACAGTCTAGTATTTATCTCCAAGATTCTCAAGGACCGTGATTAAATTGTCATAGCTTCAAAGGCAGAATTAATTTCCATCGTTCAGATATTCTCCGAAAGCTATTTTTGTCTTTAGCACTTTTCGTGACTAATTGTCATTTATGCCCATAAAATATTAGGTAAAAATAGCGCTTAACACAATTTATATACGTACTTAACGCAGATTTGACTGGCCATTTTCAGTCCACACCATTGCGTGTAGAAGGACTCATCCTTCTACGTGTGGGTTTTAAAACACAAGACAAGAGAGAAACTGCTATATTCACCGCAGTGAAATTGACATTCTTGCGCATTAAGACATTATCACACAAGGAAGGTGGCATTATCTCAACCTGTCGCTCTGATGATAAGCTGATGTCCATAAAATTGCTGTAGAACTTTTTTATCGTAACAGTATTTGGGAATTTTGCTAACGTTGTGTCTCATATTGAGTTATACCTCCCGAAAAATTTGTGGCTGTCGTTAAGCACTATTCGATTATCTTAATACTTGGAACTTTGCTCAAAAACGCCTCTATTTCTACTAAATATGTATGTTCCTTGTGTTGTTAATTTTTTGTAATCTTCTCATACCTTTATACAGCAGCCAAAAATAAGAGTTCGGAAAATGTCACCGTCTTAATTTTGAGATTTACTAATATGGTTTTTGTCATGCAGTTTCATTTTGTTGTAAATGTTGCATGAAAATTGTCTCATACAGACGTTGCTGAATAACATCGCAGATCCTAGATTTTTTCAACTCCTCCGACGGTTGTAAGTGTCTTAAAAACCCCATGTAGAGGTCCCCGATTAATGTCTAGAATTGAGTTTTCAATGATCTTAACTTGGCATGGCCATTCAGCATTTTCAGCAAAGTTTTCATTGTGTACAGGATACACCAAAGTTCTTCTGCAGCATATCCTGACTTAATCTATCCAATCGTGCTTAAAAATTACTTATCTGCAAACCTCCTCAAAGCGTTACAAGTATGGACCGTTCAGAAATTTCTTCAGCTGTGGTACGATTTGAACACCTTTTCAGTATAATGGCTCATCTAATGTCATAACGCATGCGCTTTTTTCTCTTTTCTTGCACTTTTTTACTGTATGCAGAAGGATAAAATTTTAGTATTTAGAGATAAAGTGGATGTAAGAGTGAAGAAATGTGATACGATATTCTTATCAAGACAATGCTACCGTGATATAAGATTAATTTTACATTCAATAACTTGGATATAAAGAATTTTCATTAACTGACATCTGAAATAAATGTCCTTTTCTCTTCTATGAAAAGTGTGGCACTTTGTTACTAATCAAAGCATACTATGAGATTATATGAAAAGATTATTTGATTAGCTCAAAGTTTGGATGCTTTGTGATGACCAGTGTTATTAAGTTGGTAGCGACAACAGGACCGTCCAATGTTTTCCACCTAACCGTCTACGGGAAGATCTCAAAAACACCTAAAATCGATTTTTTATTTGTCTAATCGATCAGATCACCGGTCTCAGACCCAAAGTAAGGCTCCTTCGTAGGTTAGAACCCAATGGGTTACATAGCAAGTTTCTTCATTATGCAATCGTGATAATAATATTAATGATATACCGGAACCTAGTTAATCCCACACAACTCTGTATGTAAAGCCTAGTGAGCAGCTGAAACGGCAATTAAATGCTAATTTGTCAGCCTCGAGTGTTAACCAACAGGATAATTTCATTAAATAATATATGTGATAGAACACAACTCTTTTTATTAAACAGTTTCTATCTGGCTAAAGATCAAGAACAAGGTGAGAGCGTTATGGGTGCTGAGTATATTTCTTCAGAAGGAAACACTTTCAAATAGTATTGCAGATGCACATAAACGTGAAGTATTGCAATTGGTTTTAAACCCAAATATTTCTAATTTGCAAGTCTTAAGGACAATATGTGCTGCCGTACTTTTCCTATTTCAACCCACACTCTCTCGTCTGTTGCCCTTTAGAAGGTTTCCAGATAAGTAATTTCTAGTTACGATTGAATGCACTATGTCAGGAAATGGTATAGAAGAAAGTTGGTGTATCCTCTAAACTATGACAACTTTAGTGAAAAAGCTGATGGCCATGCCTACTCAAGATCATTGACAACTCACTTGTAGACTTTGCTCGGCATCTCTACGTGTGGTTATGAAGACATTTGCTACAGTCGGAGGAGACGACAATATCTAGGATCTGCGGTCTTATTCAAAAAAGTCTGGATGACGAAATCAATATGCAACATTTACAAGAAAATGAAACTGCATGACCAAAACAATACTAGGAAATCTCAAAATTAGAACGGTTACATTTTCCGAACCTTTAACTTTGCCTGCAGTATATAGAGAAGGTCATAATCGCATTGCAATCGTAAGTGACTAGATTGAACAGGGGACAAGAACTTAATTTGAAGACAATTAAATTAATGCTTCCGTTTTCTCACGCAGCTGGTCATGTTTTGTATGAAAAATTTCCACATCACTATACTCAGATGGAAGCTCTGGATGCAAATACGGTATCAGAGAATTACAAGAAATTAACAACTCAAGGAACATTCACAATTCGTAGAAAATGAGTCCTGCTTGTGCGAAGTACCAATTGATATGATTATTGAAGAGTTCTTAATTAAGGGCACGAAATTTTCTCGGGGATTAACTCAACGTCAGACACAACGTTAGCAGAATTAATCCTTGATTCCGAAATACTGTTACGCTACATAGTGGAACCCTCAAATTATAGGCGCGCCTGTTGCTCCCTAAACCACTAATTAAAAATCGAACATCCACGTCCAACCTCAAAATTATTTCTTTAATCACCGCATCACTTAGAGATCGATTTAATCTCTTTTTAATATCTCTTTTCAGAAATTGCAGAACACTTTTACAAAAAGTCAAGTGACATCTGTGCTATTTTTCTCAATTCAAGGCGGTTTCTCACGTAGTCGATGCATATTACAAAAACCTTCACAAGTTCGTGATTGCTTGTCCTATCGCAAGTGACCCGTCAACTTGTTCATCATTTTTACGCTCTTTCTCTTTACTATACGTTATGAGCTAACCGTGATATTCATTCTTTCTCAGATAAAGACTTTTTGTTCCGCACATCACAGGGTTTAAACACGATTATTTCAAATTTTCAAGTCCTAAGAGCAATATGAGCTGCTGTACTTTCCCCATTTCAACCCGCCCACACTCGTTGGTTGTACTGCATGCAAACCGTTTCCACTCGTTCTAATGCAAGTATCATGGCGGATCTCGACACCTACTGTATTTATCTTTTTATCTAAAAGCATCGTGATATCTATAATTAGTAATACAATTATTTCTGTAGAATCCCACAGTCGGCAACCTTGTAGATAAATGTTAGTTATTCTGCTATACGAAGGTCATAATTCACCAGATTATAGTCTGTTACAGCATGTGATTTGGAATTGAAAAATCCTAATCTCACTACGCTTCTTATCAAATATTACTATGTATGGTTAGTTGAAGTACATGTGGTCTGGTTATTTTTTATCTTTCGTCACTTTCCGTGTCTAATTGTAATAAAGATTGCGGCACGTAAAACCGGCCGTAAAGTGAACACATAAAATGAAATGTAATGTATTGAATATGATTAACTACAACACATAAATGAAATTTAATGTATTGAATATGACTACTCAATCTCCTGGTTGACTTTCGAGGAGTTCTTGTCATTATCTCCTCCACCTGCTTCTTTAATTCAGGTGTGCAGACAGATGGTCGTCTGTTCCTGGGAACATTTTGAACCGACCCTGTACGCCGCCATTTTTCAATCAATTCCTGAATGGTGCTTTTTGCTGGCACAGAACATCCTGGAAAATTCTCCCGAAACAAATTCTTTGTTTTCACAAAAGATCCAGTGAGAATGAACCCTTCAACAATGGCAACACGCTCGGGGATCGAATACGGCATTATCACACATTGACACTCACCCTGCTTAAAACAACGATGCCTTTTTCTCAACTGGTTTCGACAAGTTTCACTAGCTGCGGCTGCACGTGACTGCTGCATGCCACGTAAGTCGACCCGACCTCGACACGCCATCTCTTGGTAGGAAGGTAGATTATTTAAGTGTTGCCAAAAACACAATATACCAGAATATTACGACGGGCCGGTTCTACTTGCCGCACCCTGTATATATCCATAAGACATAAGATGAAAATAGCGCTTAACATAATTTATATACGTACTGTACTTAACGCAGATATTACTTGCCATTTTTCGACTACACCATTGGGTGTAGAAGAACTCTCAGTTCTAAGTGTAGGTTTTTAATCTCAGTACAACAAAGACTCTGCTATATTCAGCGCAGTCGAATTGACATTCTTGTTCAATGAGATATTATCACACAAGGAAGATGGCATTAGCTCAACGTGCCCCTGATATGACTAAGTGTCTCCTCAAAATTACTTTAGAACTTCTGTTATCGTAACAGTATTTTGGAATGATTTTTTTAACTTCCTAACGTTGTGTTTGACGTTGAGTTAGTCCTCCAGAAAATTTCGTGGCCGAATTGTGAAGGTTCCTTGAGTTCTTAGTTTCATTAAACTTCTGATACCGTATTTGCCTTCAGGGCTTGCATTTGTTGAGTATAGTGATGTGAAAATTTTTTATAGAAAAGATGACCAGCTGCGTGAGAAAACGGAAGCATTAATTTAATAGCATTCAAATAAAGTTTCTAGTCCCCTGTTCAATCTAGTCCCTTTGGATGAATTGCAATACGATTATGACCTTCTCTATATACTGCAGTCAAATTTACCGTTCCGATAAGATCACCGTCTTAATTTTGGGGTTTCCTAATAGAGTTTTTGTCATGCAATTTCATTTTCTTCTAAATGTTGCATATTGATTTCCTAATTGAGATAATGTTCAATAAGATCCAAGATCCTAGAATTAGTCACCTCCTCCAACGGTTGTAAATGTTTTCATAAACACATGTAAGGGTCGCGAGCAAAGTCTAGAAGTTAGTTCTCAATGATGTTGAGTAGGCATGGACATTCAAAATTTTCACTAATGTTGTGATAGTGCACAGGATACCCGAAAGTTCTTCTATACCATTTCCTGCCATAATGTAACCAATCATGCCTAGAAACTACTTAAGTGGACACCTCATAAGGGTACAACTTGTGACAGTTAAGAAATTTCTTGAGCTGCAGGTATGATTTGAGATCTTTCCTGTACAATGCCTGAACTAATGTGATTACACAGGTGTTTTGTTAATTTTTCTTGTACTTATTTACTGTATGCGGAAGAGTAGAATATAAAGTATTAGTACTTGATGTTGAAATAATAAAAAATAAAGAGGTAATACACTGCTTATATGAAAAGGAGAGGTATGTATCTCAGCATTACACAATCGTTGTGGCGAACCTCTCACAAGATGAATAGCTATCCAAACGTTGTTTGAGTATAGGAAATCGAGACGCGAGACGCGAGTGAGTATTAGGACAGCATTGACACACCAAGAAAATGAGTGTATAGCATTAGAGAGAAAGTGGATGACAGAATGAAGAAATGAGATACGATATTCTTATCAAGGCAATGCTACCGTGAACAATATTACTTTTGCATTAAAGGAATTGGATATGGAGAATTTTCAAAAAGAGACATCTGAAATAAACGACTTTTTCTGCTATTGAAATTTGAGGCATTTAGTTACTAATCAAAGCGTACAGTGAGCTTATATGGAAAGATTATTTGATTAGCCCACTGATTGGTTACTTAGTGAATTCGAGTGTTACTAAGTTGGTACCTTTAATATTTTCCAGCTAACCGTCTAACGGAAGATCTCAAAATAACCTAAAATCTATTCTCTTTTTGTTTCATCGATCAGATCACCGGTTAGGCTGCTTCGGAAGTTAGAATATTATGGGTCTCAAAGCAGTTTTTCATTATGCAATCGGGAAAATATTAATAATGATAGGCCGGAACCTAGTGAATCCTACACAACTCTATGTATGTTCTAGTGAGCAGCAATGACCAATATTATATACATATTTGATAGTCTCATGTGTTAACACACAGGAGACTTTGTTTAATATATCCGTAAGAACACAACTCTTTGGATTAAACAGTTTCTATCAGGCTAACAATCAAGAAGGTGAGAGCGTTTGGGTGTTAAGTAGATTTGTTCGGCAGGAAGCACTCTCAAAAAGTATTGTAGAGTTTTAAACGGGAAGTATAGCAATTGCTTTATTATCATTGATAAATTAACACTTATGTTTTTTACGTTTGGTATCACAACACTTTACACCGCAAGGGCCCACCTAAAACGAACCTCTCAATGTTCTCAAAGCTATATGATTGTGATACCCTCGTCTTATTAAAGGGAGTCTTAAATCCACATTTTTTAAGGTGATACGCCAAATTATAATGTGAGTTAAGGAGCTATAAAAGCACTACTTCTTCGTTTTTAAGACCTATGTACACAACACAACATACTGCGGATTCCGATTCATTGTTGAATTTTTTTAATAGCTCTAAGCTAATACGAATTAAGGTTTACACGCTGATGTCCACTTCTGATTTCTGTCTTTCGCAGCATTGTAAGGACATAAGCCTTCATTAGTTACCGGACACCTCGAAATAAAACCCTCAAATTATTGGACACTTGTTGCACATTAAACCGGTAATTAAAAATCAAAACACCCCGTCTATTTTCTTAATTATTTATTTAGTAACCGCATCACTTAGAGATCGATTTAATATCTAATTAATATCTGTTTTTAGATATTGTATAATACTATTACAATGAAGTCAAGTGACATCTCTGCTAAGGTTCTCATTTTACGGTGATTTCCTGTGTTGCAGATGCATATTAAAAAAGCTTCACAGCGCGGGGATGCCTGCCCTATCGCGAGACCCACTAACTTGTCCATCATTTTACGCTGTTTCTCTTTACTACACCTTATGAGCTCACTGTGATATTCAGTCTTTCACAGGTAAAGACTTCTTGTTCCACACGTCACTGGTTTTAAACTCGAATATTTCGAATTTGCAAGTCCTAAGGACAGTATGAGCTGCCGTACTTTTTCCATTTCAACCCACGGTCTAACGTCGGTTGTACTGCATGCAAACTGATTCCACTCGTTCTAATGCAAGTATCATGACGGAACTCGACATATACTGATATTATCTTTTTATCTAAATGCATCGTGATATTTTTAATTAGTATTACCATTAATTCTGCAGAAAGCCACAGTGTGCAGCCTTGTACATAAATCTTAATTCTTTTGCTATATGAAGGCCATAACTCAATAGATCTTAGTCTATTACAGCTTGTGAGTTGCAATTGGAAAAAAAAATCTCATTAAGCTTTTTATCAAATATTACTATGTATGACTGGTTGTAGTGCATGCTAACTGTTTGCATTCGTTTTGGTAAAACAGCAACACCTATCTCGACACCTCCTTTTAGTAAAATGATATATGAAGGTTCCGGTGTCTTTTTAATTCTATGTTTTCTGAAAAAAGGCTGACACATATATGCAGGTCTGACCTCTAAGCACATATATGTGTATTTCGACTTACTTCTTGCTAATGTTAACGGCTCTACTAAGGAATGTACTATAAACAGTTTCCGATGATATTCCGCTATATGCAGCGAACACCTAAAGAGAATTCTACAGAAGATTTGGTGCTTCTATTTGTGTAAAGGAATTTACTTGGTGATATAGGATGTTTCTGGTGTATGGCCATGGATACGTTCGCAAACATACCAGGCAAATGACAGTCTGGTTCAGTGTTAGAGTTGAGTACACTTCGGAAACCTCAAATGCTGGCGATTACTCATCTACATTTTGTAGAGTAGTTTTCTGCTCTTGAGAGGAAAGTTTCTGTCGTGAAAGGACACGCAAGCTCTATTTACAAATGCGAGATGAGCTAGTGTTGAATTTAGTAAATAAGATTACAGAAATTCTTCTTGTTGATCATTCCGTCTCAGATATGAAAGGTATCGAAAAGCTGATACAGTTGGTGTACTAGTCTGCTACAGAGCGGAAGCTTAAAAGAATTTACTTACCGGTGAGAAAACGTTGAGAAAATTGAGATATTCAAATCCTCCAACATGCTTAACAAGACCGTGCGATAAGGCATTCTGTGGTGCAAGATTAACCATGCGATAGAGAAATAACTCTGCTATTTCTTTGGGTCGGGCCGGGCTTGGGCTGGCCGACACTGATTTCTCCTCAAGTCGGTCCGGGCTGGGGCCAATCAATTGCAATTCTTTCATAATTATTGACATTTGTTAAGCGATAATTAGAATAAAGCCAAACGTTGAAGAAGTGTGTCCGTGAAAAATGTTACAAAGAATGCAATAGCTATTTACAGTTTGTGTTGCTTAGCGGCTCCACTTTCACTATAGAGGATTGCAGGCATTATGCGGTAAATTGAGTTCTGACTTTCACCTTCACTGAACTCAAAACATAACAGGAAGGGGTGGGAATTTTTTGCCTGTCGCTAAACAATATTGTCATCTTCACTTTATGCTAAAAATCAATTAAGTTATTTTGTTACAGGGAATGGCGTTTTTGTTCTCCCCATAACAGGCAAAGTTCTAGGAGGCAATGGTACCATTCGGGAGGCAAGCGTCAGGTTCTGAACCAGAGTTTAGAAAATGTTTCTGAGGGTTAGGTTAAATTTAGTACTAAATTTTGAGAAAGGTTGGGGCTCGAACTAATTTTTTAAAAAAATTATCGGGCCGGGGTCGGGCCAAAAACTTTTAAACTTTATCGGGCCCTGGCCGGGATTGGGCCAAGAATTTTAAAACCTTATCGGGCCGGGCCGGGCTCGGGCCAAAAATCTTCAAAACTTTTGGGGCCCGGGCTGAGCCGGGCCTAGGTACGTTCGGGCTGGATTGGGCTCGGGAAGAAAAATTCGGCCCGTGCAGGTCTCTACCATGCGAGCCAGAAAAACTTTAAGGTTCTATAGCCTGAAGATTAGTGTGATAGATACGTTGCGTTATAAATATAGCATCTTGATGAAGTGAGTGAAGATTCCAAAAAACGCCTTGAAATTTTTTATAAACGCAAGTTAACTTTCAGGCTAATCGAATGTTAATAGAAGTATCTATTACTTTCTTTGGGCACTGACACTAGCAAGTACTCGAACACTATTACTAAGGGAGAAAATTTAGGGCTTCTGCTCCAAGATGTGGGAAGTGAGCCTAGGAACTTTTATATCTTTAGGTGCACTTAACTGAAAATCTGCTAACGTAACCTGAATACAAAAAAAAATTGTCAATTGATAACTTGTTGATTTCTCTCTTCTACACCTGTTCTACCGGCCTTGTTTAACAACTTAGTATCGCGAAACAGTTTTCTAAACCGCTATCTTTATAAATTCAATGACCGGACTGTCTCACAGGCCAATAGAAGCGGGCCTGGGTCTACAAAGTAATCACGCTTCTAATTACCTAAAAAAAAATCTTATAGAGTTTCAGGCCAATAACCTGCATGTGAATTCTTTACTTGTTTAAGACCATATGTGTAACGGATTATTGTTACGCTTCGTAGCCTTCTGACTGAAAAGCAGCTTGGTACATTCGCAAAGGAACAAGGTGCTTAGCAGAACCATTGATTGTCCTTATGTCGTATAAAACCTAGAGCAATAAGTTGAAACCAACAAGGATCGACATGTAATAGAGCTTTCATTCCTTCGCCACTCTTGGATAAAAATGTACATGGTGTCCTTCCAGGTATCGCATATCGAAACATCCTGCTATATTAAGAGAGTTAAATTTTGCTTCTTTTTAGGAGATTCGAAAACTAAACGGTAGTTACACAATGTTTAGTGTCCTTGCAGATGGCAGAATCCATGGAGACTGTCATCTGCTGTTGAACATCTTAACATATAAACACTCAAACAATAAAAAATTTTATAGACGTACAATTAAATGATCTGTTGTACGCGAATCTGATATCTAAATGAATTGGTTTTTGATGGTTAACTGAAATACGTCCTGCTACGGTTTCATTTTTTCTTCGGGTAACAAAGCAGCTCGTGTTAAAGGGTTCCAAATTATGTAAATAGAACAATAAACCTTCTTCATGTTTTATACCTTGTCCATACACCTACATTTAAAGTTTCATCAAGATCGTCTTCATGTTCATTTTGTTAGGTCTATAAGGCTGAGACGATATTACAAAATAATAATCATAAGAGATTGGATCATCATTTAAGCCGTTGTAAAAGAAATATTAGTTTTCTACAGCTATTGTTCGTCATCATTTAAATCAGATTGTCTTCCGATCTGCCATTTGTAAATCAACTCTCTTGGCAGAATGCAGACTACCTTGAATACTTCATATCGGCTCTTTTACACTTACATGTATCTCGTTCACAATCCTACCGTGCAATCACTTTTTATCTACAGATAAGTAGGCTTATCAGGCTGAAACCTATGGTAGCTGTGTGTATGCTGGATTTGGCATATCCTCTTCCACACACCAACCTCCATCGACTGCGTTTATGCTTAGACCATTTTTAGTCCACACCAGTGCGTGTAGAAAGACTCATCCTTTAAAGTGTGGGTTTTAAAACACAAGAAAAGAGAGATTCTGCAATATTCACCGCAGTGGAATTGACATTCTTGCGCATTGAGATATTATCACACAAAGAAGGTGGATTTATCTCAACCTATCGCTCTGATGATAAGCTGATGTCCAGAAAAGTACTGTAGAACTTTTTTTTATCATAACAGTAGTTGGGAATGAAGAATTAATTTTGCTAACGTTGTGTCTCATATTGTGTTAATCCTCCAGAAAAATTTGTGGCTATCATTCGATTTGGTGTGGCTGTGTTCGATTATCAAATCACTTGCAACTTTACTGAAAAACTCCTGTTTTTCTGCTAAATCTGAATGTTCCTTGTGTTGTTAATTTCTTGTAATCTTCTCATACCTTTATACAGCAGCCAAAATGAACGGTTCGGAAAATGTTACCGTATTAATTTTGAGATTTCCTGATATTGTTTTGTCATTCAGTTTCATTTGGTAGGAAATGTTGCTTAGAGATTTCCTCATCCAGACGTTGCTGAATAAGGTCACAGATCCTAGATTTTTTCAACTCCTCCGACGGTTGTGTCTTCATAACCCCATGTAGAGATCCCCGAGCAAGGTCTAGAAGCGAGTTCTCAATGATGATGAGTTGGCATGACCATTCAGCATTTTCAGTAAAGTTGTCATAGTGTACAGGATACACCAAAGTTCCTCTCCAACTCTTCCTGACTTAATGTATCCAACCGTGCTTACAAATTTGTTAACTGCAAACCTCCTCAAGGCGTTACAACACTGGACCGTTCAGAAATTTCTTCAGTTGTGGTACGATTTGAACACCTTTCCAGTATAATAGCTAACATAATGTCATAACGCATGTGCTTTTTTCTATTTTCTTGCAGTTCTTTACTGTATGCAGATGAGTAGAATATTTAGTATTAGTACTTGATCTTGAAATATTGAAGAAATTCAGAGGAACCACACTGCTTATATCAAACGCAGAGGTGTGTATCTCACCATTACACAATCGTTGTGGCGAAGCTTTCACAAGATGAATAACTATCCAAAGGTTGTTTGAGAATAGGAAATCGAGACGCGAGTGAATACCTGATTAAATCTTCCGAGTAAGTCAGCATTCATACACCAAGAACATGAGTGTATAGCATTAGAGATAAAGTGGATGTCAGAGTGAAGAAATGTGATACGATAATCTTATCAAGACGATGCTACGGTGATATAATATTACTTTTTCATCCATAAATTTTGATATGAAGATTTTCATAAAGGGACATCTGAAATAAATGACATTTTCTTCTCTATGAAATGTGTGGCATTTTGTTATTAATCAAAGCATACAGTGAGATTATATGAAAAGTTTATTTGATTAATCCACAGTTTGGTTCCTTTGTGATGACCAGTGTTACTAAGTTGGTAGCGAACCCAGACCAGACAATACCGTAAATAATTTCCACCTAACCGTCTAAGGGAAGATCCCAAATTAAACTAAAATCGATTCTTTATTTGTCTCATCAATCAGATCACCGTTCTCAGACCCAAAGTAAGGTTGCCTCGGGGGTTAGAATATAATGGTTTCGATAGCAAGTTTTTTCATCATGCAATCGTAAAAATATTATTAATGATAGACCGGAACCTAGTTAATCGTATACAACTCTTTATAACTCTTTGGATAAAGACTACTCTTTGGATTAAACAGTTTCTATTAGGCTAACGAGGTGAGAGCGTTATGCGTGCTAGGCAGATTTCTTCAGCAGGAAGCACTCTGAAATAGTATTATAGTTGCATATAAACAGGAAGTATTATTAATGTTTTTTACAATTGGTATCACAAAATTTTTCAATCCCAGGGGCCCACCTAAAACAAACTGCTGTACATTCCCAATACTATATGACTGTGATACCCTTCTCTTATTAAAATGAGAAGTAAATCCACGGTTTTTCAAATGGTACGCCATTGCATGATGTTAGTTAAGTAACTCTAAAAGCACTACTGCTTCGTTTTTAAGATTCATTGTTGATTTTTTTTATTAGCTCTAAGCCAGTACGAATTAAGGAATACATGCTGATGTCTACTGCTGATTTCTGATTTTCACAGCATTGTAAGAAGGACATAAGCCAGCATAAGCCGTTTAGCCTTACCGGACACCTCAAAATAGGACCCTCGAATTATTGGAACGCCTGTTGTACCCTAAACCACTAACTAAAAATCGAAGATTCCCGTCCATCCTCAAGATTATTTCTATAATCACCGCATCACTTAGAGTTCGATTTAATCTCATAATATTATCTTTTTTCATACATAGCAGAATAGTATTCCAATGAAGTCACGTGACATCTCTGTTAATGTTCTCATTTTAAGGCGATTTCTGACGTTGTAGATGCATAACACAAAAAGGTTCACCAGCTCGGGGATGCCTCTCATATCGGAAGTTACCCATCAACTTGTACATCATTTTAACGCGCTTTCTCTTAACTATACCTTAGTGGTTTAGGATGCAACAGGCGTGCCAATATTATCAGGGTTCTATTTCAAGGTGTCCGGTAAGGCTAAAAAGCTCATGGCATTTTAATTCTATCTAAAAATGCAGTGAAATTTAGAAATCAGCAGTGGACGTCATCATTTATTCTTTAATTCCTATTGGCCTAGAGCTAGTAAAGAAATTCAGCTTACCAGAATTTACTTACCGGTGAGAAAACGTTGAGAAGTTAAGAAATTCAAACAGTACAATAAGCTTAATAAGAGTGTTCGATAAGGCACTCTGTGGTGCAAGATTGGAGCAGAAGCCCTGAATTAAGACCCTTAGTAATAGTGTTCAAGTTCTTGCACGTCTCGATGCCCAAAGAAAGTAATAGATACTGCTATTAACTTTCCATTAGCCTTAAAGTTAAACTTGCGTCTATAAAAAATTCCGCGGCGTCTCTTGCAACTTTGATTCATTTCATCAAGAAGCTATATGATTAACGTAACGTATCTATCACACTAATCTTCAGGCTACACATCCTTAAAGTCTTTCTGACTCGCACGGTTTATCTTGCACTACAGACTACCATCAGGTCCCGGAAAACCCATGATAGAAGACCCCAATGGTTCTGAATTCTGTGCCCGCCTCGACCCGGCCCCGTCCGAATATCGAACCGGGCTCTGACCGGGCCTGGCACATTTTGGGCCGAGCCGGGCCGAAACAGGCCGGGCACAGTTCGCGTCGAAACGGGCCGAGCACTGTAAAAGTCGGATCGGAAACTAATGTTGATAGCCTCTGTTAATCGTAATGTGTTTGGGAAATTAACTCTTTATTCAAGACTGTAAAGTACTGTACTTCTACTGGTCTTAATATTACTACTACTGTTACTGCTATTATTATTATTATTATTATTATTATTATTATTATTATTATTATTATTATTATTACTTTTACTACTACAACTGCTACGACTTTACGTCAGAGTTGACATGTCTGGTGGTACATACTTTACAATCTAAGTACAGAAAAAATGGAAGAAATACTAGTTTTTATGGTCAGTCTGCGTAGAATGCGAACAGATGGTTGACGAGGGGCATTGGTGGCTCAGTACGTAAATCATTCACATCTGGTGCTAGAGGGCGTCGGATCGATCCCTCCTCGTGTTATGTAAGCTTTGTGGTGGACAAACATCGTGACCGTGGGAGTTTTTGGATTGTCCCGTTTTCGTCCACTGTCTTCATTCTACCAATTCATCCATCATTATCCATACGTTTTCAGCACTTATTGCCTAATGAACATATGAGAAAGTCAAGTACTTGACCTACTAACTAGAATTTGTTCCGCTACCACTAGACCACGGAGGGCGAAACCATGAACTGGCGTGTTCATAAGATTTACGCAATTTGTAGTAATGTTCAATTAGCACGGCAGATTCCAAATCATATTACATGTTCCTGTATTCTTTATAATTCGATACTACAATAATAATAACAAAAAACAATGATGAAATAAATCACCCCGACTCCAGGATCAATGAAGTGTTCCTGGAACGGTTCGTAACAAGTACATAATAGAGCTATATGACCGAATGCGAGGCAGTAACTGAAAACAAAATACACCCATATCATTGTTGAACGAAAAATAACTCAAAAGTCCCCTGAATGAAAAATGTATAGATATCATCTATCAAAATTACGTTAAGAAGATCGAGAAATTCAAATCCTCCAATAAGCTTAATAAGAGTGTGGAATATGGCAGTCTGTAGTGCAAGATGAACCGTGCGAGTCAGAAATATTTTAAGGTTGTATAGCCTTAAGATTTATTAGATAGATACGTAGCGTTATCAATATAGCAGCTTAATGAAGAGAGTCAAGGTTGCAAAAGACGCCCCGAAATATTTTATACACGCAACTTTAACATTCAGGCTAATCGAAAGTTAATAGCAGTATCTATTGCTTTCTTTGGGCACCGAGACGAGGAAGTACTCGAACTCGATTACTAAGAAAAAAAAATCATTGTTTCTGCTCCAAGATGTGGAAAGTGAGCCTATGAAGTTTTATATCTTTCAGGCTTAACTGCAGCCAAAGTTTAATCAAGTCTTCACTCGCGTCTCGCGCCTCGATTTCCTGTTCTCAAACAACCTTTGGATAGCTATTCATCTTTTAAAAGCTTCGCCACAACGATTGTGTAATGGTGAGATACAGAACCTCTTATTTGATATAAGCAGTGTAGTGCATCAGTATTTCTTTAATATTTCAACATCAAGTACTAATACTATATATTCAGTGTAGTGCATACAGTAAACAACTTCAAGAAAAGTGATCAATCCACATTCGTTATGACATTAGATCAGCCATTATACTGGAAAGGTGTTCAAATCGTACCACAGTTGAAGAAATTTCTGAACGGTCCAGTGTTGTAACGCTTTTAGGAGGTTTGCAGTTAAGTAATTACTAAGCACGATTGGATACATGAAGTCAGGAAATGGTATAAGAGAACTTTGGTGTTTCCTGTACACTATGACAACTTTACTGAAAATGCTGAATGGCCATGCCTACTCAAGATCATTGAGAACTCACTTCTAGACTTTGCTCGGGGACCTCTACATGGAGTTATGAAAACATTTACAACCGTCGGAGAAGATGACAAAATCTAGGATCTGCGATCTTATACAACAACGTCTGGATGAGGCAAACTATATGCAACATTTAATACAAAATGAAACTGCATGACAAAAACCATATTAGGAAATCTCAAAATTAAGACGGTGACATTTTCCGAATGGTTAACTTTGACTGCAGTATACGCTACCAGAAAATTATAAGAAATTAACAACCCAAGGAACATTCACAATTACCAGAAAAACAGGCCTTTTTGAGCGAAGTTCCAAGTGATATGATTATCGAATAGTGCTTAATACAGGCCACGAAATTTTCTGGGGGATTAACTCAACGTCAGACACAACGTTAGCAAGATTAATCCTTCTTTCCCAAATAGTGTTACGATAACGGAAGTTCAACAGGACTTTTGTGGCATCTGTTTATCCTCAGCGTGACACGTTAAGCTAATGCCACCCTCCTTGTGTGATAAAATCTCAATGCGCAAGATTGTCAATTTGACAACGGTGAATATTGCAGAGACTCCACTTAGAAGGAAGAGCCCTTATACAAGCAATGGTGTGGACTAAAAATGGCCAGTAAAATCTACGTTAAGTACGTATATAAATTATGTTAAGCGCTATTTTCACCTAATATTTGATGGGCATAAATTACAATTAGACATGGAAAGAGCCGTAAGGCAAAAATAGCTTTCGGGGAATATCTCAATGATCGAAATTAATTGTGCCTTTGAAGCTATGACAAATAACTCATGGTCCTTGAGAATCTTGGAGATCAATACTAGACTGCTTCAAATTATGCAAAGAGTTTTCGAAGGAGCAAAGGTAACTGTATATTGACAACAGTAATAGGAGAATCTAGAATCGGGGTATCTGTAATTAATGATGGGTGTGATTCAGATCTTTTAAGAATCTTTGTAGAAAACTTCATGAGCAGTTTCTGATTCTTTTAATGCCACATACGAACAGAACCGAAAGGAAATGCTACGAAATAATTAAATTTCAAGAAACTTAGCGTCATTAAATGTTTGCTTTCACTTTTTTTTTATGATGCAACTGGCTGTGACACGACCTCAGCTATACTCAAGAGGGAATAGTTGCAAGGCTTCAAGATCCTGCAAAAAGAAAAAGAACTGTGCAAGTTAGTAAGAGTCTTCAACTCTGAGTTAGGAGTTGTGAGTTAGGAGTCAAATCTCAATCCTAACAAAATGTTCAACATTACAAATTTCTTATTCCCCTGTATGGAGAAGGAAACATGTCCTTCCTGGTATAAGCCTATCAGGTATAACAAGGAAGTGGTTGCAAAGCTTCAATATGGCCACTTTTTCCCTACTAACACGACAGGTGTGCACCATTCAATTCGGAAGTAGCTCCAAGTCCAGGTGGGAAATGGTCTAAGCAAGAACCCAATCGCTTGAGGTTGGTGTGTGAAAGAGGATATGCGAAATCAAGCATCCACACAGCTACCATCGGCTCCAACCAGATAAGCTTACCTACCTGTAGATAAAAAGTGATTGTAAGGTAGGATTGTGAACGAGACATACGTAAGTGTAAAAGAGGAATATGAAATATTCAAGGTATTCTGTATTCTGGCAACGGAGTTCTTTTGCAAATGCAGATCGGAAGACAATCTAATAAAGATTATGACGAACAACAGCTGTAGAAAACCAATATATCATTGACAACGGCTTAAATGGTGATCCATTCTATTATGATTATTACTTTGTAATACCGTCCCCGCCTTATAGACCTAACAAAATGGACATCGATGAAATTTTATGATGGAAGACATGGAAGACATGTAAGACGATCTTGAAATTTAAAATGAAGTTGTTAGGACATGGTATAAAACATGGTGGTTGTTTATTGTTCTGTTTACATATTTTGGAATCCTTTAAAAGAGCGTCTTTGTCACCTGAAGACAAAATGAAACCGTAGGAAGACACTCACAAGTTAACGTGTTAAACCAATTCATTTAGATATAACATTCGCATACTACAGTACTTTTCAATTGACGTTTATAACAATTGTTTATTGTTTGATTGTTTATATGTTAAGATGTTCAACAGCAGATTATAGACTCCAAGGATTCAACTATCGGCAAGGTCAGTAAACATTGGGTAACTACCGTTTAGTTTTCGAATCTCCTAAAAAGAAACAAAGTTTAACTCTCTTAATACAGAACGATGTTTCGATATGCGATACATGGAAAGACTGCATGTACATTTTTTTCCAAGAGGGAGCATAAGAATGAAAGGTCTACTACTCGTCGATCCCAGTTGGTTTCAACTTATTGCTCCAGCTTTTATACGACATAAGGACAATCTTAGACATAAGGACATAGATCTAAGCTCATATCTTTGTTTCGACTCTCATCTGTCCAATGTTAACGGCTATTAGCTGGACTGTGCAACGAATGTAACCTAGGCAGTTTCTCATGTTATTCCGCTATATGCAGCGATCATCTATGCAGAATTTTACAGACGATTTAGTGCTTCTATTTTTGTAAAGTAATTTACTTGGTGATCTAGGATTGCTCTGGTCATAGGTTATGGGTATGCTCGTATACATACCAGGCCACTGGACAGTCTGCTTCAGAGATTAGTACACTTTGTAAGCCTCAACTTCTGGCGATTAATCTGCTACATTTTGTGGACTAGCTTTCTGCTCTTGAAAAGATAGCTTTGACTCGATGGACAGAACACGCAAGCTCTATTCACGTCAGCGAGATAAGGTAGTGTTGAATTTAATAAATAAGATTACAGAAATACTTGTTGCTGATCATTCCGTCTCAGATATTAATGGTGTCAAAAAGCTAATACAGTTGGTGCACTAATCTGCTATAGAGGGGAAGCTTACCTGAACTTTACTCACCAGTGATAAAACGTTAAGAATATCGAGAAATTCAAAACCTACAATAAGCTTAATTAGAGTGTGCGATCCGGTAGTCAGAGCCCTGCACGGGCTGAGCGCGCCCGGTTCAGCCCGATACCCGGCCCGGCCTAGCCCGACCCGGTCCGACCCGTTTCAACTAATATCAAACTGGACCGGGCCCTAACCGTGCCGGGCACTTTTCGGGCCTAACCGGGCCGGGCACATTTTGGGCCGAGTCCGCTTCGCCCGGATACTCTGAAAAACGGTTCGGAAATTAATGTTTTCAGCCTATTTGTTATATTAATTTCTTCCACTACCTTTATTTTTGCCGTGTTTGTACGGTCTCACTGTCAGCCTATGTTATTCGTAATGTGTTTGGGAAACTGTCTCTTTATTAAAGACTGCGTTGTACTGGTAATACTTTTACTATTACTACTTCTACTACTACTATTACTACTTCTACTATTACTACTACGACCACTGCTAATACTAATACTCCTATCATCATCCATATAGCCTGAGCCGTAGTTTCCTAAACAACGGATGATAAAGTCAAGTGCTTGACCTAGTAGGTAGAATTTTGTACGCTACAATTGGACCACGGAAGGCAAAACCATGAACTGGCGTGGTTTTTGGTTTGTAAAATTTGGTACGCTACCATTGGACCACGGAGGGCAAAACCATAAACTGGCGTGCTCATAAGATCAGTCCAATTTGTAGTAATGTTCAGGTGTTACATGTTCATGTATTGTTTATAGTATGATGCTACAAATATAACAAAATATAATGATCAAATAAATCACCAAGTCGCCAGGGTCTAGGTGTTCTTGGAACGTTGGTTCAGTGGTTGAGCGTTCACCTCTGGTGTATGGGGTCCCTGGTTTGATCCGAGCTCTCCCTAAGTGAACTTTGTGGTGGACAAACACCGTGTGGGGAGGTCGCGGCGTTCTCCTGTTTCCCTCCACTTTATTTATACCACTATTTAATTTATTTCTCATCACCATCGTCTCCTTTAGGCTAGTTGGCATAACTTGGAACCACCTACCAAGATGATAAAACTAATGGAATGGGAAGATAGACATTCAGTCTGTGGTGAATTTGATGATGAAGTGAAGAGGAAGTCATCATGTGTCACAGAGCTAGATATACTCCAGTTGTGGAAGCAACAAGGACAAACATTACCAAAATTATGTAAATTAGCGCGTCAGTATCTTGGTCATCCCTGTTTCTAGTGAGTCTACTGGAAGAGCTTTTAGTACACAGGAACAGAGAAATGCTTTAAAGCCTGAAACTCTTCACTGTGTTTCCGTGCTATTAGATGCGTACAAGGACATACAGTAAAGCGATGTTCATTTTGCACTATTGGTTTCTTAGGAAACCTTATATTTTCATTTTCTTAAAATCAACTATCCCTTCTATTATATGCAATGTTAAGGCCATCTTAGGAATCTCAAACCGTCTTAGGGAATTTGAAAAACCATCTTAGGGAATCTCAAATTTAAGACGGTTACATTTTCCAAACCGTTAACTTTGGCTGCTGTTAAACCTGAAAGATATAAAACTTCCTAGGCTCACTTTCCACATCTTGGAGCAGAATCAATGAATTTTCTTTCTTAGTAATAGTGTTCGAGTACTTCCTTGTCTCGGTGCCCAAAGAAAGTAATAGATACTGCTATTAAGTTTCGATTAGCCTGAAAGTTAAACTTGCGTGTATAAAAAAATTCGGGGCGTCTTTTGCAACCTTGACTCACTTCATCAAGCTGCTATATTAATAACGCTACGAATCTATCACACTAATCTTAAGACTAATAGAACCTTAAAGTCTTTCTGACTCACACGGTTCATCATGCACTACAGACTGCCATATCGCACACTCCTAATAAGCTTACTGGAGGATTTGAATTTCTCAATCTTCTAAACGTATTTTTGATAGCTGATATCTATACATTATTCATTCAGGGGACTTTTGAGGTTTTTTTCGTTCTACAATGATATGTGCGGATTTTTTTTTATTTACTTCTTCGCATTCCGTCATAAGCTCTATTATTTACTTGTTACGAACATTTCCAGGAACACTTCATCGATTCTGGGGTTCGAGTGATTTATTCCATCGTTGTTTTTTGTTATTATTATTGTAGCATCGAATTATAAAGAATACAGGAACATGTAATATGATTTGGAATCTGCCGTGCTAATTGAACATTACTACAAATTGCGCTATACTTTATGAACACGCCAGTTCATGGTTTCGCCCTCCGTGGTCTAGTGGTCCCGGAACAAATTCTAATTAGTAGGTCAAGTACTTGACTTTCTCATATGTTCTTTAGGCAATTACGGCTCAAAACGTATGGATGATGATCAATGATTTGGTAGAATGAAGACAGTGGACGAAAACGGGCTAATCAAAAAACTCCCACGCTCACGATGTTTGTCCACCACAAAGTTCACATAACACGAGGAGGGATCGATCCGATGACCTCTAGCACCAGATGCGAATGCTTTGCGTACTGAGCCACCATTGCTCCTCGTGAAGCATCTGTTTGCATTCTACGCAGACTGGCCATAATAACTAGTATTTCTTGGATTTTTTCTGCACTTAGATTGTAAAGTATGTACCACCAGACATGTCAACTCTGACGCGATGTCGTAGCAGTTGTAGTAGTAGAAGTAATAATAATAATAATAATAATAATAATAATAATAATAATAATAATAATAATAATAATAATAATAATAATAATAATAGCAGTAACATTAGTAGTCTTGAATAAAGAGATAATTTCGCAATCACATTACGATTAACACAGGCTGCCAACATTAGTTTCCGATCCGTCTTTTACATTGCCCGGCCCGTTTCGATCCGGAATGTGCCTTGCCAGGTTAGAGCCCGGCTCTAGATTTGTGCAGGGCCGGGTCGAGCCTGGCACAGAATTCAGAAACATTCATATCGGCCTGGGCCGTCTTCAAGCCTGGTTTTCCAGGGCTATGATGGTAGTATGTAGTGCAAGATATCAGAAAGACTTTATGGTTCTATATCCTCAAGATTAGTGTGATAGATACGTAACGTTATCCATATAGCATCTTGATCAAGTGAGTCAAGGTTGCAAAAGACCCCTCGGAATTTTTTATATACGGAAGTGTAATATAACTGTTACGGAAAATTGTTTAGCTTTCTATGCCTTCTGTCTGAAAAGATGTTTGGAATAGTCGCAAATGAACAAGGTGCTGCGCCTGATTATCCTTATGTCGTGTAAAACCTAGGTCAATAAGTAGAAGCCAACTGGAATAGACTTGTAGTAGAGCTTTCATTCTTACGCCCTCTTGGATATAAATGAACATGGAGTCTTTGCATGTATGGAATATCCAAACATTGTTCTTTATTAAGAGTGTTAAACTTTACTTCCTTGTAGGAGAGTCAAAAACTAAACGGCAGATACACAATTTTAAGTCTCCTTGTAGATGGCAGAATCCTCGGAGTCAATCATCTGCTGTTGAACATTTTAACATATAAACAATCAAACAATAAACAATTGTTATTAACGTACAATTGAATAATACTTTCGTACGCGAATGTTATATCTAAATGAATTGGTTCTTGGTCGATAACTTAAACGTGTCCTCCTACGGTTTCTTTTTCTTTTCGGGTAACAAAGCAGCGTGTTAAAAAATTCCAAAATAACTAAACAGAAGAATACATCACCTTCATGTTTATTAGCTTTTCCTTATACCTTCAATTAAAGTTACATTAAAATCGTTTTCATGTCCATTTTTTAGGTCTATAACTGGGACGATTTCACAAAATAATTATCATAACTCATTGGTTCAACAATTAATCCGTTGTCAATCACATATTGGTTTTTTACAGCTGTTGTTCGTTACCACATACATCAGATAATCTTCCGATCTGCCATTCCTACATGAATTCTCTTGGCAGAATGCGCAAAACCTTGAATACTACATATCGACTCTTTCACACGAAGATTTGGCTCGTTCTCAATCCTATCTTGCTGTCACTTTTGATCATCAGGTAAGTAAGATTATCGGGCTGGAGCTGATGGTAGGTGTGTGGGTCAACAGACCAACCTCTTTCGATTGGGTTTAGGCTTAGACCATTTTGCTCCTGAAGTTGGAGGTACTTCCGAATTGAATGCTGCACAGCTGCTGTGTTAGTAATGGGGAAAGTGGCCATACTGCAGCTTTGAAACTACTTCCTTCATATATCTGATATGGCTTATACCAGGGAGAGATTTTTCCGTTTCCATACAGGTGAATGAAGAAATGTCTAACGTAATCATTTGTCAGGATTCACATTTAATTGATTGAAGACACTGACTAACTGCAGAATGCTTTTTCTTTTTGAAGGACTTGAAGGCAGACAACTATTCACTCCTGAGTATAGCTGAGGTCGTGTCATCATGGAAAAAGTGAAAGCAATCTTCTAATGACGCTAAAGTTTAAATAAATTTAATAATTTCGTAGTATTTCCTTTCAATTCTGCTTGTATGTGGCTATGAGATTCAGAAACTGCTCATTAAGTCTTCTACCAAGATTCTTAAAGACCTGAATCAGACCAACCAGCAGCAACAGTTTTCCAGTTTCTAGTTTCTTCTATTAATGTTTTCCATGTACAACTGCCTTTGCTCCTTCGAAAGCTGTCTAGTATTGATCTCCACGTTTCTACAGAACGGTGATTGAATTGTCGTGGTTTCAATAGCATTATTAAGTACGATCGTAATTAAATTTATATCCATAATTGTAATTTATACTCGTATCCATAATCTATAACGTGAAATTGAGTTTAGCATTAATTATATACGTACTTAACGCAGATTTGAGTTGCCATTTCGTGTAGAAGGACTGTTGTCCACACCATTGCGTGTAGAAGGACTCTTCTTTTTACGTGTGAGTTTTAAAACACAAGACAATAGAGACTCTGGAATATTCACCGCAGTCGAATTGACATTCTTGCGAATTGAGACATTATCACACAAGGAAGGTGGCATTAGCTCAACGTGTCGCTCTGATGATAAACTGCCCTATCGCAAGTGATCTAACAACTTATCCATCTTTTTAACGCGATTTCTTTTTACTATACATTATGAACAAACCGTGATATACATTCTTTCTCAGCTAAAGACTTTTTATACCGCACGTCAGTGGGTTTAAACCAGAGCCCAGAAAACCTGTCCCAGTCCGGGTGGATCTGAATTCTCGAGCCGGGCTCTAACCGGGTAGGGCACATTCCGGGCCGAATCGGGCCGGGCACTTGTCGGGTCGAAGCGGGCTGGGCACCTTTAGGGTCGAACCGGGCCGGGAACGTATTGAAACTATCCTTCATTCAAAACTAACCCTTAATCAACATGTTGAAACTATTTGCAAAGAAGCCTACAAAAATCTTGGATATACTATTTATTGTCAGTAAAGATTTCCAAAAAAACAAACTTTAATTGTACTGTATTATGCATACGTCAGGTAGAAATTAGAATATTGTAGTAATATATGTAACCCTAATATACAGAAATACTCATTCTTGATTGAGCGTACTCAAAATAAGTTTTAAAGCCTTCTAACACTTAAGGAAACTAAATTCTACCCGAAATTTGAAAGCTACGTTAAAATTGCTGAAAATTTTAAATTTAAACATTAGAACTTAGGAGAAGAAATATTGATTTATTATTTTCACAAAAGCTCTTTCATGGCAAAGTAGACTATCCTGATCTTAACTACCAAATATGTATCCACGTACCATCCACTGAATTGCGCACTGCTTCGAAAAATACATTTTTTTGACAGCAAAAGCAAACGTTATGCAGATCTTCTCTATGGAGAACTAGTGCAACCTACAACAAGTTAGTTAAAGAAAATTTCAACCTTGATGTACTGGCAACGGGTGTAAGTAGTTTTAGCAATTCTATTAATTATGTAAGCCGAATATAATTATTACCAATAGTTTTATTATCTTATATGATCTGTATTACGTATTTACTAAGTAACACTGTAATTAGGCCTGTGCCTGATATGTCAATAAAAAAATAAATCATTTCTCCGTTCCTGAGCTATATAGCCTGTATACTGAAATCTCTTTCAGTAGACGCACTAGAAGCAGGGATGGCGAGATACTGACGAGCTAATTTACACAACTTTGGTAATGTTTGTTCCTGTTGCTTCCACCACTGCAGTATATCTAGTTCTCTTACACATGATAACATGTTGTGATACCAAATGTAAAAAACATAAGTATTAATTTATCAATGATAATCAAGCAATTACTATACTCCCGTTTATATGCAACTACAATACTATTTGAGAGTGCTTCCTGCTGAAGAAATCTACTTAGCTCCCATAACGCTCTCATTTTGTTCTTAATCGTGAGCCTCATATTAACTGTTTAATCCAAAGATTTGTGTTCTTACGGATACAATATTTATAGAAATTCTCCTGTGCGTTAATACTCGAGGCTATCAAGTATCCACTTAATTAGCATAATTCTACTTACTACGTCTTACATACAGAGCTGTGTAGGATTCACTACGTTCCGGTCTATCATTAGTAATATTTTCACGAATGCATAATAATAAAAACTTGGTATGGAACGCAATATATTCTAACTTCCGAGGCAACCATACTTTGGAACTGATACCGGTGATCTGATCGAAGAGAGAAATATAGAATCGATTTTAGGTTCTTTTGAGAACTTCCCTTAGACGGTTAGGTAAAAAATATATACGGTAGTCCTGTGTCCGCTACCAACTTAGTAACACTGGTCATCACAAAGCAACCAAACTGTGGGCTAAACAAATAAACTCTTCATATAATCTCATTGAATGCTTTGATTAGTAACTAAGTGCCACACATTTCATAGAGAAAAAAGGTCATTTATTTCAGATGTCTGTTGATGAAAATTCTCTATACACGTTCTTGAGGGTTAAAGTAATGTTATATCACGGTAGCATTGTCTTGATAAGAATATCGTATCACATTTCTTCACTCTGACATCCACTTTCCCTCTAATGCTATACACTCATGTTCTTGGTGTGTCAATGCTCTCTTACTCGGAAGATTTAATCAAGTCTTCACTCGCGTCCCGCGTCTCGAATTCCCATTCTCAAACAACCTTTGGATAGTTTTTCATTTGTAAAAGCTTCGCAACAACGATTGTGTAATGGTGAGATACAGACCTCTCCTTTTGATATAAGCGGTGTGGTTCCTCTGTATTTCTTGAATATTTCAACAGCAAGTACTAATACTAAATATTCTACTCTTCCGCATACATTAAAAAACTGCAATAAAATAGAAAAAAGCACATGCGTTATGATATTACATCTGCCATTATACTGGAAAGGTGTTCAAATCGTACAACAGCTGAAGAAATTTCTGAACGATCTAGTGTTGTAACGCTTTTATGACTTTTGCAGTTTAGTAATTACTAAGCACGATTGGATACATGAAGTCAGGAAATCGTATAAAAGAACTTTGGTGTATCCTGTACACTATGACAACTTTACTGAAAATGCTGAATGGCCGTGCATACTTAAGATCATTGAGAACTCACTTCTAGACTTTGCTCGGGGACCTCTACATTGTGTTATTAAGTCATTTACAACCGTCGGAGAAGATGACAAAATCTAGGATCTGCGATCTTATACAAGAACGTATGGATGACGAAATCTCTAAGAAACATTTACAACAAAATGAAACTGCATGATAAAAACCATATTGAATAATCCCAAAATTAAGAAGGTGACATTTTCCGTATGGCCAAGTTTGGCTGCAGTATACGGTATCAGAAGATTACAAGAAATTAACAACACAAGGAACATTAACAATTAGCAGAAAAAGAGCCCTTTTTGAGCGAAATTCCAAGTGATATGATAATCGAATAGTGCTTAATGAAGGTCAGGAAATTTTCTGGCGGATTAACTCAACGTCAGACACAACGTTAGCAAGATTAATCCTTCATTCCCAAATACAGTTACTACAACAGAAGTTCTACACGACTTTTGCTGGCATCAGTTTATCCTCAGGGCCACACGTTAAGCTAATGCCACCATCCTTCTGTGATAATATCTTAATGAGGAAAGAATGTCAATTTGACAACGGTGAATATTGCAGAGAGACTGTTGTGTTATGTAATAAAACCCAGACGTAGAAGGAACAGCCCTTATACACGCAATGTTGTGAACTAAAAATGACCAGTCAAATCTGCGTTAAGTACGTATATGAATTATGTTAAACGGTATTTTCACCTAATATTTTATGGGCATAAATTACAATTAGACAGGAAAAGTGCTAAAGACAAAAATAGCTTTCGGGGAATTTCTGAACGATGGAAATTAATTGTGCCTTTGAAGCTATGACAATTTAATCACGGTCCTTGAGAATCTTGGAGATAAATACTAGACTGTTTCCAATGATGCAAAGAGTTTTCGAAGGAGCTAAGGTAACAGTACATTGACAACTGTAATAGGAGAAGCTAGAAACAGGGTATCTGTAGCAGTTGATGGGTGTGATTCAGATCTTTTAAGAATCTTGGTAGAAGACTTCATGAGCAGTTGCCGATTCTTTTAAAGCCACATACAAGCAGAACCAAAAGGAAATGCTACGAAATCATTAAATTTCAAGTAACTTAGCGTCATTAAAAGTTGGCTTTTACTTTTTTTTGTATTGCAACAGGCTGTAGTTGCAAGCCGTCAAGATCCTTCAAAAAGAAAAAGAACTGTGCAAGTTAGTCAGAGTCTACAACGGAGTTAGGAGTCAAATCTCAATCCTAACAAAATGTTCAATATTACACATTTCTTATTTCCCTGTATGGAGAAGGAAACATGTCTTCCCTGGTATAAGCCTATCAGTTTGCAAAGGACGCCTCGGAATTTTTTTATATACGGAAGTTCAACTTTCAGGCTATATAACTAGCAGTATCTATTCCTTTAATTGGGTACCGGGACGAGAAAGTACTCGAACACTATTACTATATAGCCTAGGAAGTTTTTTATGTTTCAGGTATTCTTAACTGAAACTCTCCTAATTAAACCTAAGTACAACAAAAATTATGTCAATTGATAATTTTGTTGATCTCTGTGCTTTACTCCTGTTCTACCTAGCCTGTATAACTACTTTGTACCGCGAATCAGTGCTTTAAACTTCTAACTTTATAGATACATTGGCCGCACTTTTCTCGCAAGTCAACAGAAGCGGGCCTGGGTTTACAACGTAATCAACAACCTAATTACCTAGAAATCTGCTATTAAAGTTTAATACCAATAACCTGCATGTGATTCTTTTACAAGCATACGACCATAAGTTAACGTAACTGTTACGGAAAGTTCTTAAGCTTTGTGGCCTTCTGATTGTATAAGAGACGGTTACACTTACCGAACCGTTAACTTTGGCTGCAGTTAAATGTGAAAGATATAAAACTTCCTAGGCTCACTTTCCACATCTTGGAGCAGAATCAATGAATTTTCTTTCTTAGTAATAGAGTTCGAGTACTTCCTCGTCTCGGTTCCCAAAGAAAGCAATAGATACTGCTATTAACTTTCGATTAGCCTGAAAGTTAAATTTGCGTGTATAAAAAATTTCGGGGCGTCTTTTGCAAGCTTGACTCACTTCATCAAGCTGCTATATTGATAACGCTTCGTATCTGTCACACTAATCTTAAGGCTATAGAACCTTAAAGTCTTTCTGACTCGCACGATTCATCTTGCACTACAGACTGCCATATTGCGCACTCTTATTAAGCTTATTTTAGGATTTGAATTTCTCGATCTTCTAAATGTATTTTTGATAGCTGAATTCTATACATTTTTCATTCAGGGGACTTTTGAGGTATTTTTCGTTCAACAATGATATTTGTGGATTTTGTTTTGATTTACTGCCTCGCATTCCGTCATATAGCTCTTTTATTTACTTGTTACGAACCGTTCCAGGAACACTTCATCGATCCTGGGGTAGGGTGACTTATTTCATCATTGTTTTTTATAATTAATTTAATATCGAATTATAATGAATACAGGAACATGTAATATGATTTGGAATCTGCCGTGCTAATTGCGGCTCAAAACGTATGGATGATGATGGATGAGTTGGTAGAATGAAGACAGTGGACGAAAACGGGCTAATCAAAAAACTCCCACGCTCACGATATTTGTCCACCACAAAGCTCACAAAACACGAGGAGGGATGGATCCGACGACCTCTAGCACCAGATGTGAATGCTTTACGTACTCAGCCACCATTGCCCCTCGTCAAGCATCTGTTCGCATTCTACGCAGACTGACCATAATAACTAGTATTTCTTCGATTTTTTTTGTACTTAGATTGTAAAGTATTTAGCACCAGACATGTCAACTCTGACGCGAAGTCGTGGCAGTTGTAGTAGTAGAAATAATAATAATAATAATAATCATAATAATTATAATAATAGCAGGTACAGGTACAGTACTTTAGAGTCTTGAATAAACAGTTAATTTCCCAAACACATTACGATTAACAGAGGCTGCCAACATTAGTTTCCGATCCGTCCTTTACAGTGCTCGGCCCGTTTCGGCCCGGAATGTGCCCGTCCCGCTTCGGCCCGGCTCGGCCCAAAATGTGCACGGCCCGATCCGAGCCCGGCTCGAGATTCAGAACCATTTGGGTTGGGCCGGGCCGTCTTCTAACATGGGTTTGCAGGGCTCTGATAGTAGTCTGTAGTGCTAGATAAACCGTGCGAGCCAGAAAGACTTTAAGAATCTGTAGCCTGAAGATTAGTGGGATATATACTTAACGTTATCCATATATCATCTTGATGAAGTGAATCAAGGTTGCAAAAGACGCCTCGAAATTTTTTATAGACGCAAGTTTAACTTTCAGGCTAATCGAGAGTTAATAGCAGTATATATTACTTTGTTTGGGCATCGAGACGAGCAAGAACTTGAACACTATTACTAAGGGAGAAAATTCAGTGCTTCTGCTCCAATCTTGCACCACAGAGTGCCTTATCGAACACTTTTATTAAGCTTATTGGACTATTAGAATTTGTTAACTTCTCAACGTTTTCTCACCGGTAACTAAATTCTGGTAAGCTGAATTTCTTTACTAGCTCTAGGCCAATAGGAATAAAAGAATAAATGGCGACGTCCACTGCTGATTTCTAAATTTCACAGCATTTTTAGATAGAATTAAACTGCCAGAAGCTATTTAGCCTTACCGGACACCTTGAAATAGAACCCTGGAATTATTGGCACGCCTGTTCCACCCTAAACCATTAAGGTATAAGAGAAAGCGCGTTAAAATGATATTCAAGTTGATGGGTAACTTGCGATACGATGGGCATCGCCGAGCTGGTGAACCTTTTTGTGTTATTCATCCACCACGTCAGAAATCGCCTTAAAATGATAACATTAACAGAGATGTCATGTGACTTCATTGGAATAGTATTCTACAATTTATGAAAAAAGATAATAATATGAGATTAAATCGATCTCTAAGTGATGCGATGATTAAAGAAATAATTTTGAGTATGGACGGGAATCTTCGATTTTTAATTATTGGTTTAGGGTGCAACAGGCGTTCCAATAATTCGAGGGTCCTATTTTGAGGTGTCCGGTAAGGCTAAACGGCTTATGCAGACATATGTTCTTCTTATAATGCTGTGAAAATCAGAAATCAGCAGTGGACATCAGCATGTATTCCTTAATTCGTATTGCCTTAGAACTAATAAAAAAAATTCAACAATGAATCTTAAAACGAAGCAGTAGTGCTTTTAGAGCTACTTAACTGACATCATACAATGGCGTACCATTTGAAAAACCGTGGATTTACTTCTCCCTTTAATAAGACAAGGGTATCACAGTCATATAGTATTGGGAATGTACAGCAGTTTGTTTTAGGTGGGCCCCTGGGATTGAAAAATTTTGTGATACCAATTGTAAAAAACATAAGTATAAATTTTACAATGATAATCGAGCTGCTGTACTTTTCCCTTTTCAACCCGCCCGCTCATATCGGTTGTACTGCATGCAAACTCATTCTACTAGTTCAAAGGCAAGTATCATGGCGCATCTCGACATCTACTGTTATCTTTTTATCTAAATGCATCCTGATATCTACAATTTAATACCATTATTTCTGCACAAAGCCACAGTCGGCAGTCTTGTAGATGAAACTTAAATTTTTTGCCATATGAAAATAATTTTTTATCAGATTTTAGTCAATTACAGCGTGTAAGTTTCAATTGAAAAATCCTAATCTCACTGCGCTTCTTATCAAATATTACCAGGTCTGGTTGATTGTAGTGGATGCTAACTGATTGGATACTTTTTGAAAAGAGAACAACACGTATATCGACATTTCTTCTTACTATAATATATGAATGTTTCTGTATCTTGGTAACACACTTTTTCTGAAAACAGTCTGAAGTAAAGATCTATGCACATATCTGTGTGCTTCGACTTTCTTCTTGCCAATGATACGGCTCTTAGCTGGACTGTGCAACGAATGTACTCAAGGCTGTTTGCAATGATATTCCGCTATATGCAGCGATCTTCTATGCAGAATACTACAGACGATTTGGTGCCTCTATTTTTGATTAAGTGAGTCAAAGTTGCAAAAGACGCCCCGACACTTTTATACAGGTAAGTTAAACTTTCAGGCTAAGCGAAAGTTCATAGCAGTATCTATTACTTTCTCTGGGCAGTGGGTCGAGCAATTACACGAACAGTATTCCTATGGGAGAAAATTGAGGGCTTTTGCTCTAAGTTGTTGAAAGTGAGCCTAGGAAGTTTTATATCTCTCAGGTGTACTTAACTAAAAATCTCCCAATGTGACCTAAATATCAAAACAAATTCTGTCAATTGATAATTTTGTTGATATCTGTGTTCTACACCTGTTTTACCAAGCCTGTATAACTACTTTGTATCGCGAATCAGTTCTTTAAACCGCTAGCTTTATAAATTCATCGGCCGGACTTGTCTCACAGCCAAAAGAATCGTGCCTGCGTCTACAAGGTATTCTTGTACTTAATTACCTAAAAATATGCTAATAGAGTTTCATGCCAATAATCTGCATGTGATTGTTTTACAAGCTTACGACCATAAATGTAATATAACTGTTACGGAAAACTATTAAGCTTCGTGGCCTTTTGACTGAAATCCAGCATGGTACATTCGCAAATGAACAAGATGCTGAGCAGTACGCTTTGATTGTTGTTATATCGTATAAAACCTAGGGCAATAAGTTGAAAGCAACAGGGATTACGTGTACTAGAGCTTTCTTTCTTACGCCCCCTCTTGGATAAAAATTTACATGGAATCTTTGCTTGTACCGCATATCGAAACATCGTTTTTCTATTATCGTTAAACTTTGCTTCTTTTTAGGAGATTTGAAAACTAAACGGTACCTAAGCAATTTTTAGTGTCGTTGCAGATGGCAGATTCATTGGAGTCAATCGTTTGCTGTAGAACATCTTAACATATAAACAATCAAACAATAAACAATTGTTATAAACGTCAATTGAATGGCACTGTGGTATGCGAATGTTATATCTAAATGAATTGGTTTAACTCGTTAGATTTGTCCTGCTAAGGTTTTATTTCCTCCTCAGGTACCAAAGCCGCTCGTGTCAAAGAATCCCAAAATATTCTTTTTTATACCTTCTTTTTATACCTTTTTTAGATTTACATCAAGATCGTCTTCATCTCCATTTTGTTATGTCTATAAGCCTGGGACGATATCACAAAATAATAATCATAACTCATTGGATCAACAATTAAGCCGTTTTCAATGACATATTGTTTTTTTACAGCAGTTGTTCGTTATCGTCTATATCAGATTGTCTTCCGATCTCCAATTCTACATGAACTCCCTTGGCAGAATGCATAAAATATTGAATACTTCATATCGGCTCTTTTACACTATGTGGTTCGTTCACAATCCTATCTTGCAGTCACTTTTTATCTACAGGTAAGTAAGATTATCCGGTTGCAGCTGATGGTAGCTGTGTGGGTCCCTGCAATTCGCATATTTTCTTTCACACACAACCTGTTTCGATTGAGTTCATGCTTAGACCATTTCGCTCCTGGAACTGGAGGTACTTCCGAATTCAATGCTGGACAGCTGCTGTGTTAGTAATGGGAAAAGTGGCTATATTAAAGCTTTGTAACTACTTCCGTGTTATATCTGATATGGCTTATTCCAGGGACGGCATTTTTCCATCTCCATACAGGCGAATAAAGAATTTCTTACGTTACCACTTTGTGAGGATTCACATTTGGTTGGTTGAAGACTGTGTCTAACTTTCACAATTCTTCTAATTAAAGGAACTTGAAGGCTGCAAACTATTCACTTTTGAGTATAGCTGAGGTCGTGACACAGCCTGTAGCATCATAAAAAAGGTTAAATCAATCTTTTAATGACGATAGGGTCTTTTTAATTTTAATACATTCGAAGCATTTCCTTTCAGTTCTGTGATTGTGAAAACGTGAAAGGCTATGTGAAAATTAGCTATGTGAAAGTGTGAAAATGGGTATGTGAGAATTAGCAACTGCTCATTAAGTCTTCTACCCAGATTCTTAATGGATTAGAATCACACCCATCAACAGCTACAGTTTTCCTGTTTCTAGTTTCTTCCCTTTTCCTTTTCCATATACAGCTACCTTTCGTCCTTCGAAAACTGTTTGCATCATTTGAAGCCGTCTAGTATAGATCTCCAAGTTTCTCAAGAACTGTGATTGAATTGTCGTGGCTTAATGGCAGCATTAAATTCGATCGTGGCAGATATTTCCAGAAAACTCTTTTTCCTCTTTCAGCACTTTCCATGTGTAATTGTAATTTATGTCCATAACATATAATGTGAAAATAGAGTTTAACATTATTTATTTCGTACTTAACGCAGAATTGAGGTACCATTTTTGGTCCACACCATTGCGTGTAGAAGGCCTCTTCCTTCTACGTGTGGGTTTTAAAACACATAACAATAGGGACTCTGCAATATTCACCGCAGTCGAAATGACATTCTTGCGCATTGAGATATTATCACACAAGGAAGGTGGTATTAGCTCAACTTGTCTCAGTAATGATAAACTTTTGCCCACAAAAGTCCTGTAGAACTTCTGTTATCGTAACCGTATTTGGGAATGAAGGATTAATCTTGCTAACGTTGTGTCTGACGTTGAGTTCATCCCCGAGAAATTTTTGTGGCCTACATTAAGCATTGTTCGATAATCATATCACTTGGATCTTCGTTCAAGAAGGCCTCTTTTTCTGTGTTTTGTGAATTTTCCTTGAGTTGTTAATTTCTTGTAATCCTCTGATACCGTATTAGCCGCCAGGGCTTGCATCTGCAGAGTATAGTGATGTGCAAATTTTTCATAGAAAGGATGACGTTCTGCGTAAGAAAACGGAAGCAATTATTTAATTAAATACAAATGATGTTTCTAGTCCCCTGTTCAATCTACTTTTTTGGAACATCCGAGATCTTGCCTCCCCATTGAAGCACTAATGATCTTTTCTAGTGCAATCGTTAGTGCTTAGTGCTTCTTAGAACACCAACTCCCAACAGTAGTGTTTTAATAGTTTGGACTCTAGAAGCAAAATTCTTTGGGGCGGGCCAACTTCACGTTAGCACCCCCAGAAATCACTAACAACTAAACCTAGCGCAATCGTTAGTGCTTTCGGAAAACACTAAGAGTTTCGTTAGTGCTTTAAAATTAGTGTGGCTATGGCCAGTAATATGGTACGAAATTCCCAAAAGGAATACATGGGGAATTTTAAATTGGTTCAAATTCCCGCCAAATTCCAAAGCGCTAATGACTCCTTCTAGTGCAATCGTTAGTGCTTCTGTAGTGCTTCTGAGAACACCAACCCCAAAACTAGTACTTCAATAGTTTGGACACTAGAAGCAAAACACTTTGGGGGGGTCAACTTCAAGTTAGCCCCCTCCCAGAAAGCACTAACTATTAAGTCTATTGCAATCGATAGTGCATCGTTAGTGCTTCCGGAAAACACTAATAGTTTCGTTAGTGCTTCACAATTACTGTGACTACGACCAGTTATATGTCAGGAAATTACCGTAAGGAATACATGGGGAATTTTTAATTGGTTCAAATTCCCGCCAAATTTAAAAGCGCTTAAGCTCTCTTCTAGTGCAATCGTTAGCGCTTCTTATGTGCTCCATAGAACACCAACTCCCAACATTAGTGCTTTAATAGTTAAGACCCTGGAGGCAAAAAACTTTGGGGGCCAACTTCACGTTAGACCCCCCAGAAAGCACTGATGATTAAACCTAGTGCAATCGTTAGTGCATAGCTAGTGTTTTAGAATACGCTGATAGTTTCGTTGGTGCTTCACAATTAGTGTGGCTATGGCCAGTTATATGTCTCGAAATTCCCATAAGGAATACATGGGGAATTTTAATTGGCTCAAATTCCCGCCAAATTCAAAAGCGCTAATGACCTTTTTAGTTCAATCGTTAGTGCTTTGTTAGTGCTTCTCAAAACACCAAGTCGAAACATTACTGCTGCAATAGTTTGGACGCTAGAAGCAAAAAACTTTTGGAGTGCAACTTCTCGTTAGACCCCCAGGAAACACTAATGTTAAAGCCTGGTGGAATCGTTAGTGCATCGTTAGTGCTTCCAGGAAACACTAATGGTTTGGTTTTGCTTTACTATTATTATAGATGTGCCCACTTATATGTTACACAGATGTCCAAACTCACGAGATCGGCGTTCACGAGTTCGAAACTCACTCGACCTCAGCCTCACGAAGTGAGCGTGAGATAAGGCTGTTGATGTGAGCCTGTGGTTGAGTGAGCATGAGGTCAGACTAGTGATGCGAACGTGAGGTTGAGTGAGCTTGAAGTCGAAATGAGTTCGTGAGTTCAGGTAGAAGTTAGTTTTTGAGCGTGAGATTGAATGAGGTTAGGTCAAAATGTCAACTCTGGTTACGAAACTTCCATAAATACATGGAGAGTATATCACTGGGACAAATTCCCGACAAATTCAAAACAGCTAATGATATCTTTTTTACAATCGTTAGTGCTTTGTTAGTGCCTCCTAGAGCAGTTACTCTTAACACTAGTGCTGCAATAGTTTGGACACTAGAAGCAAATAAATACTTTGGACAAACGTGAAGTTAGCTTCACAGGAAGCACTAACAATCAAACCTAGTGCAATTGATAATACATTGTTGGTGGTCCTAGATAACACTAAAAGTGGAAGAGAATGTGAATAATGAGTTTTTACTCACACATACTCTCTCTTCCACTCTTATCCAAAACCCATTCCAGAGTTGCAGCTCTTAAAAGTAGCTCTAAGTAGGAGTATTGATAACCACCGAGCCCCCAGAAGTCCATCGTAGATCCGCCTCTCGAGAAGAGAATGCGTGAATAAACACTTATTATTCACATTCAGTTTGCACATCTCAACAAACAAACATTATTTTCATTCACTTCCATCTACTACTGCATTCTACTGAACTGTAACGCCTTTTTATGTTTAAAAATAATTATTCATTTTTCAATAATTGTAAATGTTCAGTAATTCACCATGAATAGAGTCATCTTGAAGTGTTTTTGTAACGAAGAAAAAACATGAACAGTGGAATATCTTTTAACAAACTGTCGAGGGTTGATTACCTGAAACCGCGGTAGCCAGAATTAGCCCAGGGTAGGGGACTTAAATTAACAAATGAAAATATCAGGTAAATGCATAAGTCTTTTAGTCTTCTAGCTCTTAGTTCGTATGAAAGTACTAATAGAAATATGGCCAATGAATTATGACTATTTTGTAGAACATTCTACTTTAATATCACAGGAAATTCATCTTCCGGCTTGCTTGGTTGTGAAAAGTTATAGTGTATTGGTATACTGTGTAAAGTATGTGTACTGTCGCTGATTTGTGATAACAATCACAAACTGAAGTAAAAGGTAAATTACAGTAATAGTTTTCTCTTAATAGTTTAGTATTGAAAGGGAAACGGAAAACCTACTTTTATCTTAACATTTTCTTTCTTAAACTTTCTATTCGGGTTCACGTTCTTCCCCCTCAACATTGAATACGGAAATGGAGAACTTATTTAGAATTTGATTGTTGTTTCCAATATATTTCAGGCATCACTTCTCGAACATAGGCCTGTGTTATGTCGATAACGTTATCGTCGATATCTATATTATCATATATCAACATTCGATATCGCAAATATATGGACATGAATATATGATTCAACTTTTTCGATATCGATATTCGGGGAAGCGACGAGATACAAGGAGCCCCTAAGACTTGATGAAGGAGCCCCCAGGATAAAGAAATTAAACTTACTTTTTACAATCTTTATTACCACAAATTGCAATGTAAATACAATCACTTTCAAATTTGCAATATTATATGATATAATTTCTAAGACGCGAGAACGTTTCTGTTACCTGAAAAAAAGAAACAAAGCATCACGTCCAAAAGCAAGTGCTATGAACTTTGAACTAGAATTTACCATAAGAAAGTTTTTTTATTTCTAACTTATTTCTGCCACACTGATATATTTCTGACAAAATTGAGGTTTATTTCAACGCCTTTCGAAATTGCAACCAACCCAACCGCCGAGTTGTTTGGGTTGCCTGCTATTTTAGGAAAAGGGAATTGCAGGTGGTAATGCACTTTTGGAGTCGTGTATACATATCACCGTTGAGTTGATACATTTATAATTATTGAAGCCTTCTTTGCTTTTATTTGGTTTGTGTATTTGAATAATTAGTAGAACACTGCATGGTATTAAATTTCGTATGTTGCTGGTAACCCTGTTAACAATTTGTATTTAACGTAGGAGATGTCAGCTAGGGTAAACGGAGTGACAACAGGAACCTCTATAGAAGAATTGTTCAAGGTAAAGGTTAATCAGTAACAGTTACTTCACATTAGTTAATTACTCCCCATTAGTTAACTGTAAAGACACTTACATTGTTTTAATTACAGTCGTCTTAGCATTTTCATCTTCGTATACAACTTTGAATCATGAAGCCTAAAGTTACAAATAAATAATACTATTGTAAAAGATCTTTTAACGTTGTTCCAAAACCAGTAAACATCATTTTACATACTCAACAAACAGAATTAAACATACTAAAATTAGCAAAAGATTGCAGTTAATTTTTATCGTATCGTAAATCAATGCAGAAGAAAAAATAACAAAATGACTGTTTTTATATGAACCAACCCAAAACAGAACTAATAGAAAAACAAAGAAAACTATTACGGTTTTCTACAAGTCATAACAATGAACTATGGAATGCTCTAGATTTCGTTGTTAGTGCTTTCTGGGGAACTAACATGAAGTTAGCTAGTTTTTGTTTTTTCTTTTTGCCCCTAGCATCCAAACTAATGAAGCATTAATGTTCGGATTTGGTGCTCTAAGAAGTAGTTAACGATTTCACAGATAGAGATCATTAGTGCTTTTTAATTTGGCGGAAGTTTAACTCAGCGAAAGATTCCCAATGTTTTTCTTACGTGAGATTCGTCACTAATAATGAAGCACTAACGAAACTATTAGTGTTTTCTAGGACCAGCAAAAATGTACTATCAATTGCACTAGGTTTGATTGTTAGTGCTTCCTGGGGGGACTGTTTTTTTGCTTCTAGTGTACTATTGTTAAGCCTAGTGCAGCCCTAATGTTAAGAGTCACTGCTCTAGGAAGCACTAAGAAAGCTCTAACGATTGTATTAAAGATATCATTAGCTGTTTCGAATTTGTCGGGAATTTGTCCCTGTGAAATATTCTCCATGTATTTATGGGAGTATTGTAACCAGACTTGACCACTTTGGCCTAACCTCACTCAACCTCACGCTCAAAAACTAATTTCGACCTGAACTCACGAACTCTTTTCGACCTCACGCTCACATCACCAGTCTGACCTCACGCTTACCTCACCAGTCTCACCAAGAGCTCACTCAACCTCACGCTCACATCACCAGCCTTATCTCAGACTCACTTCGTGAGATTGAGGTCGAGTGAGCGTAAGTTTCGAACTCGTGAGCGCCGATCTCGTGAGTTTGGACATCTTTGTGACTTATAAGTGCGCAGATCTACAATAAGAGCAAAGCAAAACTAAACCATTAGTGTTCCCTGAAAGCACTAACGATGCACTAACAATTGCACCAGGTTTAATCATTATTGTTTCCTGGGGGGCTAACGAGAAATTGCACCCCAATAGTTCTTTGCATCTAGCGTCCAAACTATTGCAGGACTAATGTTTCGACTTGGTATTCTAAGAAGCACTAACGAAGCACTAACGATCGCACAAGAAGAGGTCATTAGCGCTTTTAAATCTGGCGAAAATTTGAGCCAATTAAAAATTCCCCATGTATTCCTTATTGGAATTCCGTGACATATAACTGAGCATAGCCACACTAATATTGAAGCACTAACGAAATTAATAGTGTTTTCTGGAAGCCCTAACCATGCACTAACGATTGCAATAGTTTTAATCGTTAGTGCTTTCTGGAGTGGCTAAAGTGAAGTTAGCCTACCCCCAAATTTTTGGCTTCTAGCGTAGAAACTATTAAAGCACTAATGCTGGGAGTTGGTGTTCTAAAAAGCACTAACCAAGCACTGATGATTGCACTAGAAGAGATGATTGCCACCCATCACACAAGGAAGTCACCTGTCGCTCTGATGATAACCTGATGTCCACAAAAGTACTGTAGAACTGTTTTTATCGTTACAGTATTTGGGAATTTTGCTAACGTTGTGTCTCATATTCATTTAATCCTCCAGAAAAAATTGTGGTTATCGTTAAGCACTATTCGATTATCTTAACACTTGGACTTTTGCTCAAAAACGCTTCTTTTTCTGCTAAATGTGAATGTTCCTTGTGTTGTTTAATTTTTGTAATCTTCTCATACCTTTATACAGCAGCCAAAATTAAAAGTTCGGAAAATGTCAGCGTCTTAATTTTGTGATTTCTTAATATGGTTTTTAACATGCAGTTTCATTTGGTTGTAAATGTTGCATATAGACTTCCTCATCCAGACGTTGCTGGATAAGATCGCCGATCCTAGATTTTTCAACTCCTCCGACGATTGTAAATGTCTTCTTAACCCCATGTAGAGATCCCCGAGCAAAGTCTAGAATTGAGTTCTCAATGATCTTGATTTGCATGGCCATTCAACATTTTCAGTAAAGTTGTCATAGTGTGCAGGATACACAAAAGTTCTTCTCCAGCATATCCTGACTTAATGTATCCTATCGTGCTTAGAAATTACTTAACTGCAAACCTCATCTAAGCGTTACAAGAATGGACCGTTCAGAAATTTCTTCAGCTGTCGTACGATTTGAACACCTTTCCTGTATAATGGCTGATCTAATGTCATAACGCATTTGCTTTTTCTATTTTCTTTGCACTATTTTACTGTATGCAGAAGGCTAGAATATATAGTATTAGAACTTGATGTTGAAATATTGAAGAAATTCAGAGGAACCACACTGCTTATATCACACGCAGAGGTGTGTATCTCAGCATTACACAATCGTTGTGGCGAGGCTTTCACAAGATGAATAACTATCGAGAGGTTATTTGAGAATAGGAAATCGAGACGCGAGACGCGAGTGAAGATTTGATTAAATCTTCCGAGTAAGACAGCATTGATGCACCAAGAACATGAGTGTACAGCATTAGAGATAAATTGGATGTAAGAGTGAAGAAATGTGATACGATATTCTTATCAAGAAAATGCTACCGTGATATAAGATTAATTTTACATTCAATAACTTGGATATGGAGAATTTTCATCAACAGACATCTGAAATAAATGTCCTTTTCTTCTCTATGAAATGTGTGGCACTTTGTTACTAATCAAAGCATACAATGAGATTATTTGATTAGCCCACAGTTTGGTTGCTTTGTTATGACCAGTGTTACTAATTTGGTAGCGAACACAGGACTACCGTAAATATTTTCTAACTAACCGTTTAAGTGAAGATATCAAAAGAACCTAAAATCGATTCTATATTTGTCTCATCAATCAGATCACTGGACTCAGTCCCAAGGTAGGGCTGCTTCGGGAGTTAGAATATAATGTGTTCCATATCAAGTTTTCATCATTATGCAAGCGTGAAAATATTATTAATGAAAAACCGGAACCCTGTAAATCCTACACAACTCTGTATGTAAGCACTAGTAAGCAGAAGGACGCTAATTAAATGCATACTTGATAGCCTCGAGTATTAACACATAACAGAAATTCTATAAATATTGTATCCGTAAGAACACAAATATTTGGGTTAAACGATCACGATAAAGATCGAGCTGAGAGCGTTATGGGAGCTAAGTAGATTTCTTCAGCAGGAAGCACTCTCAAAAAGTATTGTAGTTGCGGGAAGTATAGCAATTGCTTGATTATCATTGATAAATTAATAGTAATGTTTTTTACATTTGATATCAGTTTTTTCAATTCCAAGGGCCCACCTAAAACAAACCGCTGTACGATTCCAAAGCTATATGATTGTGATACCCTCGTCTTAATAAATGGAAAAGTAAATGCACGGTTTTTTAAATGGTACGCCATTGTATAATGATAGTTAAGATGTTCTAAAAGCACTGCTGCTTCGTTTTTAAGACCTAGGTGCGCAACAAAAGATACGGCGGCATCCGATTCATTGTTGAATTTCTTTATTAGCTCTAAGCCAATAGGAATTAAGTAATACATGGCGACGTCCATTACTGATTTCTTAATTTCACAAAATTTTTAGACTGACATAGGCCTCCATAAGCCCTTTAGCTTTACCGGACACCTCCGAATAGAACCCTCGAATTATTGGCACGCCTATTGCACCCTGAACCACTAATTAAAACTCGAACATCCCCGTCCATCTTCAATATTATTTCTTAAAATCACCGCATCACTTAGAGATCGATTTCAACTCTAATTATTATCTTTTTGATAAACTGTAGAATGCTATTACAATGATGTGAAATTTAGAAGGCAGCAGTGGACATCGGCATCTCTTCCTTAATTCCTAATGGCTTAAAGCTAGTAAAGGAAGTCAACAATGAATCCGAAGGCGTAAAATCTTGTGTTGTGTACCTAGGTGTTATGACGAAGCAATAGCGCTTTTAGAGCTCTCTAACACCCATTAAACAATGGCATACCATGTAAAAAACCGTGGATTTACTTCTGCCTTTATAGGACGAGGGTATCACAGACGTACACCTTTGTAAACGAACAGCGGTTTGTTTTAGGTGGACCCTTGGAATTGAAAAATGTTGGGATACCAAATGTAAAAAACAAGTATTAATTTATCAATGATAATAAAACAATTGCTGTACATCCCGTCTATATTAAACTACAAAGTTATTTGAGAGTGTTCTGCTGATGAAATATACTTAGTACTCATATCGCTCTCACCTATTTCTTAATTGTTATTCTGACACCCATAACGCTTTCACCTGCTTCTTGATCTTTAGCCTGATGAAAACTTTTTAACCCAACGAATTGTGTTCTTACGGATATATTATTTATAGAAAGTCTCGTGTGTGTTAACACTCGAGGCTATTAAAGAGGTATTTAATTAGCGTCCTTGATATTCACTAGGGTTTACATACTTATTTGTGTAGGATTCACTAGGTTCCGGTCTATCATTAATTATATTTTCCCGATTGTATCCTGTAAAACTTGCTATGGAACCCATTATATTCTAACCTCAAAGGAGCAGCCTTCCTTTGGGCCTGAGAACGGTTATCTGATCGATGAGCGAAAAAAAGAATCGATTTTAGGTTCTTTTGAGATCTTCTCTTACACAGTTAGGTAGAAAGTATTTACGGTATACTCAGTCATGTTTTCGCTACCAACTTAGTAACACTGTCCATCACAAAGCAACCTTTTCATAAAGATCACTGTATGCTTTGATTAGTAACTAAGTGCCACACATTTCATAGAACAGAAAAAGTCATTAATTTCAGAAGTCTCTTGAAAATACTCCATATCCAAGTTCTTGAATGAGATCAGTGTAGCATTGTCTTGATAAGAATATCGTATCACATTTCGCCATTCTGACTTCCTCCTTCCCTCTAACGTTATACACTCATGTTCTTGGTGTGTCAAAGCTTTCTTATTCGGAAGATTTAATCTCATCTTCACTCGCATCTCGCGTCTCGATTTCCTATTCTCAAACAACCTTTAGATAGCTATTCAACTTGTGAAAGTTTCGCCTCAATGAATGTGTAATGGTGAGGTACACACCTCTCCTTTTCATATAAGCAGTGTAGTGCCTCTTTATTTCTTCAATATTTGAACATCAAGTACTAATACTATATATTCTTGTCTTTCGCATACAGTAAATATGTGCAAGAAAAGTGAACAAAGCACTTGACTTGTGTAATCACATTAGATCAGCCATTATACTGGAAAGGTCTCAAATCGTACCTGCAGCTGAAGAAATTTTTGAACTGTCCAAACTTGTACCGCCCTTAGGAAGTTTCCACTTCAGTAATTTCAAGGCATGATTAGATATATTATGTCAGGAAATGGTATAGAGGAACTTTCTGGTATCCTGTACACTATGACAACATTAGTGAAAATTCTGAATGTCCATGCCTGCTCAACATCATTGAGATCTCACTTCTAGACTTAGCTCGGCGACGCTTACATGTGTTTATGGAAACTTTTACAATCATCGGAGGAGATGCCTAAATCTAGGATCTTGGATCTTATTGAACAATGTCTGGATGAGGAAATCAATATGCAACATTTACAAGAAAATGAAACTGCATGACAGAAACCATATTAGGGAACCTAAAAATTAAGACGGTGACCTTATCCGAACCGGAAAACTTTGGCTACTATATATAGAGAAGGTCATAATCGTATTGCAATTCATCCAAAGAGACTAGATTGAACAGCAAAGTAGAAACTTTATTTGAAGGCTATTAAATTAATGCTTCCATAAATTAATGCAGCTGGTCATCTTTTCTATGAAAAATTTGCACATCACTATACTCAACAGATGAAAGCCCTGGAGGCAAATACGGTATCAGATGATTGCAAATAATTAACAACTCATGGAACCTTCATAATTCGCAGAAAAAGATATCTTTTTAAGCGAAGTTCCAATTGATATGATAATCGATCAGTGCTTAATGAAGGCCGCGAAATCTTCTCGAGGATTAACTCAACATCAGACATAACGTTAGCAAGATTAATAAATCATTCCAAAATACTGTTACGATAACAAAAGTTCTAAAGTACTTTTGAGGAGACACTTTGTCATCTCAGCGGCACGTTGAGCTAAAGTGATAATATCTCGTTGCACAAGAATGTCAATTCGACTGCGCTCAATGTAACAAGTCTTTGTTGTACTGAGAATTAAAACTAACACGTAGAAGGAAAAGATTTTCTACACGCAGTCGTGCAAACGAAAAATGGTAAGTAAAATCTGCTTTAAGTACAGTACGTATATAAATTATGTTAAGCGCAATTTTCAACTTATATCTTAATGATATATATTACAATTAGACACGGAAGGTGACGAAAGATTACAAAAAAAATAGTGGAGCATTCCAACGATTCAATTTAAGTCTGCGATTGAAGCAACGTGAATTCAATCACGGTTCATGAGAAACTTGGAGATTAATACTAGACAGCTTCAAATGATGCAAGAAGTTTTCGAAGGATAAAGGTAGATGTATATGGACAAAAATAAAGGAAGAAATTAGAGATCGGATATAGATCATTAGAGTGTAATGGAAAGGTTATTTGATTAGCCCACAGTTTGGTTGCCTAATGATGAACAGTGTTATTAAGTTGGTAGCGAACACAGGACATACTATACCGTAAAATTTTCCAACTAACCGGCTAAGGGAAGATCTCAAAAGAACCTAAAATCGATTCTTTATTTGTCTCAACGATCAGATCACAATTCTCAGCGCAAAACTAACGAACCTTCGGAGGTTGGAATGTAATGGGTTCAATAACAATTTTTTTTAGTACGCAATCGTGAAAATATTATTAATGATAGACCCGAACCTAGTGAATACTACACTACTCTGTTTGTACGCCTTAGTGAGCAGCAAGGACTATAATTAAATGCATATTTGATAGCTTCAGGTGTTAACACACTGGAGACTTTCTTTAAGCAACATATCCGTAAGAACACAACTCCTTGGAGTAAACAGCTACTATCAAGCTAACGATCAAGAACATGGTGTGGCGTTATGGTTGCTAAGTAGATTTTTCAGCAGTAAGCAATCTCAAATAGTATTGTAGTTGCATATAAAAGCGAAATATAGCAATTGCTTGAATATCATTGATAAATTAATAAGGATGTTTTTTTACATTTGGAATCAAAACATAATTCAGTCCCAAGCCCCCACCTAAAAAAACGATTAAAAGAAACATTCGGGAAGTATTCCAACGATCGAAATTAAGTCTGCCATTGAAGCACGACAATTCAATCACGGTTCTTGAGAAACTTGGAGATCAATACTAGACGGCTTCAAATGATGCAAGAAGTTTTCGAAGGATAAAGGTAGCTGTACATGGACAGGAATAATAAAAGAAATTACAGACGGGATATAGATCATTAGTATGATATGGAAAGATTATTTGATTAGCCCAGAGTTTGGTTGCCTTCTGATGAACAGTGTTATTAAGTTGGTAGTGAACACAGGACTGACTTTACCGTGTATATTTTCCAACTAACCGCCTAAGGGAAGATATCAAAAGAACCTAAAATCGATTCTTTATTTGCCTCATAAATCAGATCACCGGTCTCAGACCCAAAGTATGGCTGCTTCGGAAGTTAGAATATAATGGGTTCCATATCAGGTTTTTATCATTATGCAATCGTGAAGATGTTATTAATATAGACCGGAAACTAGTGAATCCTACACAGCTCTGTATGTAAGACCTAGTAAGCAGCAAAGACGCTAATTAAATGCATATTTGATAGCCTCGAGTTTTAACACACAAGAGAATTTCTATAAATATTGTATCCGTAAAAACACAACTGTTTGAATTAAACAGTTTCTATCAGGCTAACGATCAAGAACAAGGTGAGAGCGTTATACGTGCTAAATAGATTTCTTCAGCAGGAAGAACTTTCAAATAATTTAGTAGCTGTATATAAAAGGGAAATATAGCAATTGTTTGATTATCATTGATAAATTAATACTTATGTTTTTTATATTTGGTATCACAACATTTTTCAATACCAAAAGCCCACCTAAAACAAACAGCTATACGTTCTCAAAGCTACACGACTGTGATTCCCTCGTCTTATTAAAGGGAGAAGTAAATCCACGGTTTTATAAATGGTACGCCATTGTATAATTTGAGTCAAGCTGCTTTAAAAGCACTACTGCTTCGTTTTTCAGACCTAAGTACGCAACACAAAATACTGCGGCCTGCGATTAATTGTTGAAATTCTTTACTAGCTCTAAGTCAATAGAAATTAAAGATGTCCACTGACGATTTCAAATTACACAGCACTGTAAGAAGGAGTTAATCCGGCATAAGCCTTTGGTCTTACCGGGACCTCGAAATAGAACCTTCTAATTATTGGCACGCCTTTTGCAATCCAAATCACTATTTAAAAATCGATCATCCCCGTACATTCTCAAAATTATCTCCTTATTCACCGCAACACTTAAATATCGATTAATATCTCTCGTCGGACATTTTAGAATACTATTACGATGAAGACAAGTATCATCTTGACTTCAATTAGTATCTCCGGTAATGTTCACCTTATAAGGCGATTACTGTCGTTGTTGATGCAGATTACAAAAAGCCTCACAAGCTCGGGGATGCCTCTCCTTTAGCAACTACCAACTTAATAACACTGTTCATCACAATGCATCCAAACTCTGGGCTCATCAAATAACGCGCTTTCTCTTTACTATACCTTATGAGCTCACCTCGATATTCATTTTCTTTCAGCTAAAGACTTTATTTCCGCACCTCACTAAGTTTAAACACGAATATTTCGAATTTGCAAGTCCTAACGACAATATGACCTGCCGTACTTTCCCATTCAATCCGCCCGATCTCGTCGGTTGTTCTGCATGCAAACTGATTCCACTCGTTCTAATGCAAGTATCATGGCGGATCTAGACTTTTACTGTTATTATCTTTTTATCTAAATGCATCGCGATATCTACAATAACTAATACCATTATTTCTGCAGAAAGCCACAGTCGGCAGCATTATAGATATGTGAAATGAGAGTAATTTTTCAAAAGATTTTAGTGCATTACAGCGTGTAAGTTCAATTAAAAATCCTAATCTGACAACGCTTCTTTTCAAATATTACTATGTCTGGTTAGTTGTAGTGCATGCTAACTGCTTGCATTCGATTTTATAAAGGAACAGCACGTGTCTCGACTTCTCCCCTTAGTATAGTATCTGAATGTTTCTGTAACTTGGTAATAACTTGTTCTCTGAAAACAGTCACAAGTATAGATCTAAGCACATATCTGTGTTTCGACTTTCTTATCGCCAAAGTTAAAGGCTCTTAGCTGGACTCTGCAACGAATGTACTCTAGGCAGTTTGCAATGATATTCCGCTATTATCAGCGATCATCTATGCAGAATTCTACAGACGATTTAGTGCTTCTATTTTTGTAAAGTAATATACTTGGTGATCTAGGATTGTTCTGGTCAACGGTTATGGATATGCTCGCATACATACCAGGTGAAATTATAGTTCTTTCAGTGTTAGAGATCAGTACACTTCGTAAGCCTCAACTGCTGGCGATTAATCGAGTACATTTTGTGGAGTAGCTTTCTGCTCTTGAGAACATAAGTTTGAGTCGATGGACAGGACACGCAATCTCTATTCACGTCAGCGAGATAATGTAATGTTGAAGTTAATAAATAAGATTACAGAAATACTTGTTGATCATTCCGTTTTAGATATGGAAGGTGTCAAAAAGTTAGTACAGTTGGTGCACTCATCTGCAAGAGAGGGGAAGCATAGCAGAACTTTACTCACCGGTGAGAAAACGTTTAGAAAATCTAGAAATTTGAATCCTCCAGTAAGCTTAATAAGAGTGTGCGATATGGCAGTGAAAATATCCCTTAACATAATTTTATACGTACTTAAAGCAGATTTGTGTTGCCATTTTTGTCCACACCATTGCGTGTAGAAGGACTTTTACTTCTACGTGTGGGTTTTAAAACTCAGGACAATAGAGTTTGCAATATTCAGAGCAGTCGAAGTGAGATTCTTGCGCATTGAGATATTATCACACAAGGAAGGTGGCAATAGCTCAACGAGTCGCTCTGATGAAAAACTGATGCCCCAAAAATTCTCTAGAACTTCTGTTATCGTAACAGTATTTGGGAATCAGGGATTAATCTTGCTAACGTTGTGTCTGGCGTTGAGTTAATCCCCCAGAAAATGTTGGGGCCTTCGTTAAGCACTGTTCGATAATCATATCACTTGGAACTTTTCTAAGGAAAGCCTCTTTTTCTGCGAATTGTTAATGTACCTTGAGTAGTTAATTTCTTGTAAATCTCTGATACCGTATTAGCCTCCATAGAAGATATGACCAGCTGCGTGAGAAAAACGGAAGCATTGATTTAATTGCCTACAAATAAAGTTTCTAGTCCCCTGTTCAATCTACTCCCTTTGGATGATTTGGAATACGATTATGACCTTCTCTATATACTGCCGCCAAAGTTTACAGTTCGGAAAATGTCATCAACTTAATTTTGAGATTTCCTAATATCGTCTTTGAGATGCAGTTTCATTTTCTTGTAAATGTTGCATATTGATTACGTCATCCAGACATTGTTGAATAAGATCGCAGATCCTAGATTTTGTCATATTCTCCGACGGTTGTAAATGTATTCTTAACCACATGTAAAGGTCGCGGAGCAAAGTCTAGATAGAGTTCTGAATGATCTTAATTAGGCGTGGTTCTTCAACATTTTTACTAATGTTGTCATAGTGTACAGGATACCCAAAAGTTCTCCTATACCATTTCCTGACATAATGTATCCAATCCTGCCTAGAAATAACTTAACTGGAAGCCTCCTAAAGGCGGTACAACTTTGGACCGTTAAATCTTCCGAGTAAATCTTCCGAGTAAGACAGCATTCAAACACTAAGAAAATGAGGAAAATGAGTGTATTCCATTAAAGGGAAGAGGATGTCAGAATGACGAAATGTGATACAATATTCTTATCAAGACAATGCTACCGTGATGTCAGATTACTTTTTCAATCAAGAACTCAGATATGATAGTTTTCATCAAGAGACTTCTGAAATGAATGACTTTTTCCGATCTATCAAATGTGTGGCACTGGAAAGATTATTGGTTAGCCCACTGGACTGACAATACCGTAAATATTTGACACCTAACCGTCTAAGGGAAGATCTCAAAAAACCTAAAATCGATTTTTTATTTGTCTCATCGATCAGATCACCGGTCTCAGACCCAAAGGAGGCTGCTTCGATGGTTAGAATATAATGGGTTTCATAGAAAGTTTGTCATTATGCAATCAGAAAAATATTATTAATGATAGACCGGAACCTTGTGAATCCTAGACAACTCTGTGTGTAAGCCCTAGTGAGCAGCATGGACGCCAAGTGGCCATGGAAAGTGCCGAAACAGAAAAAAGAGCTTTGGCGTAATATCTGCAACGATCAAATTTAATTCTGCCGTTGAAGCCACGACAATTCAATCACAGTCCTTGAGGAACTTGGAGATCAATACTAGAAGGATCAAAATTTACAAACAGTTTTCGAACGAATAAAGGTAGCTGTATATGGACAACAGTAATAGAAGAAACTAGAAACGGGAAATCTGTAGCTGTTTTTGGATGGATTCAGATTTTTAAGCCACTTGGTAGAAGACTTGATCAGCAGTTGCTGATTGTCTTGTAGCCACATACAAACAGAACTGAAAGGAAATGCTACAAAATTAATAAATGTAAAGAAATGTTTAGCGTCATTAAAAGATTGCTTTCACTTTTTTCATGATGCAACATGCTGTGACACGAACTCTGCTATACTCAGGACTGAATAGTTTGAAGCCTTCAAGTTCCTTCAAAAAGAAAGGTTCTGAAAGTTAGTCTTCAACCAACCAAATGTGAATCCTGACAAAGTGGTACCGTTAGAAATCCTTTATTCGCTTGTATGGAGATGGAAAAATGGCCTCCCTGGTATAAGCCATATCACATATCACAAGAAAGTAGTAACAAAGCTTCAGTAAGGCCACTTTTCCCATTCCTAACACAGCACCTGTGCAGCATTCAATTCCGAAGTACCTCCAATTCCATGAGCGAAATTGTCTAAATATGAACCCAGTCGAAGGAGGTGGTATGTTAAAGAGGATATGCGAATTGGAAGGACTTACACAACTACCATCAGCTCCAACCAGATAATCTTACTTCCCTGTAGACAAAAGGGAACTCCAAGATAGGATTGTGAACGAGCCACACGTTAGTGTAAAAGAGCCTATATGAAGTTTTCATGCGAACTCTGCATTCTGCCAAGGGAGTTCGTGTACGAATGGCAGGTCGGAAGACAATCTGATATAGAAGATAACGAACAACAGCTGTAAATATAAATATGTCATTGACAACGGTTAATTGTTGATCCAATCAGTTATGATTATTATTTTGTGATATCGACCCCGCCTTATAGACCCAAAAAAAAAATGGAGATGAAGACGATCTTGATGAAACTTTAAATGAAGGTGTAAGGAAAATGTAATTTTTTTTGGAATCATTTAACACGAGCTGCTTTGGAATCATTTAACACGTGCATATACACGGCCGTCGACCAGAGCCATCGTAGATCACCAAGTAAATTCCTCTTCAAAAATAGAAGCACCAAATCGTCTGTAGAATTCTGCTTAGGTGTTCGCTGCATATAGCGGAAAATCATGGCTAGCCTAGTGTGGATTTTTTTGTAGAGCTGTTAACATTGGCAAGAAAGTCGAAATACACAAATATGTGCCTAGATCTATTTTTGAGACTGTTTTCAGAAAACAGTATTACTAAGATACCGAAACGTTCAGATAACATTTTACTAAGAGGAGATGTCGAGATACTTGTTGTTCTCTTATCATAACGAATGCAAGCAGCACTACTACTAACCATACATAGTAATATTTGATAAGAAGCGTAAAGAGCAAGCAAGCGCCCACAAATCGTCTGTAGAATTCTGCATAGATGATCGCTGCATATAGCGGAATATTATGGCAAACGGCCTAGAGTACATTCCTTGCAAAGTCCAGCTAAGTGCCGTTAACATTGGCAAGAGTTAGATGAAACACTGAGATAGATCATCTAACTTCTTGATCTATACATCAGACTGTTTTCAGAGAACATTGTGTGACGAAGGTACAGAAACAGTCACTTATTTTACTAAGAGCGTAGTGAGATTAGGATTTTTCAATTGCTACTTAAAAGCTAATTTTAAAATTTGTTGGAAAATTATTTTCATTTGCCAAAAGATTTAAGATTTATCTACACAGCTGCCGACTGTGGTTTTCTGCAGAAATAATGTATTATTAATTGTAGATAAAATAATAATAAGAGTAGATGTCGAGATCCGCCATGATACTTGCATTAGAATAAGTTTCGAATCAGTTTGCATGCAGTACAACCGACGAGAGCAGGCGGATTGAGATGGGATAAAAAGCGGCAGCTCATATTGTTCAAGTTTAAACCCTGTGACGTGCGGAACAAAAAACCTTTGGCTGAGAAAGAATGAATATCACGGTGAGCTCATAAGGTGTAGTAAAGAGAAAGCGCGTTAAAATGATGGTCAAGTTGGTGGGTCTCTTGCGATAGGACAAGCATCGCCGAGCTTTTAAAGATTATTATAAAATGCATCCACTACGTCAGAAATAGTTTTAAAATGAGAACATTAGCAGAGATGTAAATTGACTTCATTGTAATAGTGTTCTACAATTTCTGAAAAGAGATATTAATAAGAGATTCTATCGATCCCTAAGTGATGTGCCGATTAAAGAAATAATTTTGAGGATGGACGGAGATGATCTATTTTTAATTAGTGGGTCAGAGTGCAATAGGCGCGCCAATAAATCAAAGGGACTATTTCGAGGGGTCCGGTAAGGCTAAACGGCTTATTCCGGCTTATGTTCTTCTTACAATACTGAGAAATTTAGTAGTCAGCAGTGGACATCGGCATCTATTACTTGATCCCTATTGGCTTACAGCTAGTAAAGAAATCCAAAAATGAATCCAAAGCTGTGAGATCTTGTGTTGTGTACCTAGGTCTTAAAAACGAAGCGGTGGTGCTTTTAGAGCTCCTTAACTCACATTACACAATGGCGTAGCATTTATAAAACCGTGGATTAACTTCTCCCTTTAATAAGACGAGGGTATGACAGCTTTGGGAACGATGAGCGGTTTTATTTAGGTGGGCCTTTGGGATTGAAAAATGTTGGGATAACAAATGTAAAAAAAAAATAATAATAATAATATTAATTTATCAATTATAATCAAGTAATTGCTATACTTCCCGTTAAAATGCATCTTGCAAATTCGAAATATTCGAGTTCAAACTTAGTGACGTGCCGAACAAGAAGTATTTATCTGAGAAAGAATGAAAATCGAGGTGAGCTCATAAAATATAGTAAAGAGAAAGCGCATTATTTGATGGACTAGTTGAAACTTGCGAAAGGACAGGCATCACCGAGATTGTGAAGCTTTTTGTAAACTGCATCCACAACAATAGAAATCGCCTTAAAATAACAACATTAACAGAGATACTAATTGAAGCAGAGATGATACTTGACTTCATTATAATAGTATTCTAGAAAGTCTGAAGACAAATATTAATCGATCTCTAAGTGATGCGTTGATTAAAGAAATAATTTTGAGGATGGACGGGGATGTTCGATTTTTAATTAATGGGTTAAAGAGCAACAGGTATGCCAATAATTCGAGGGTTCTATTTCGGGGTGCTTGGTAAGGAGGTGCCGGATTAACTCCTTCTTACAATGCTGTGTAATTTAGAAATTATCAGTGGATATTGGCATGTATTCCTTAATTCCTATCTGCTTAGAGCTAGTAAAGAAATTCAACAATTAATCGGAGGCCGCAGTATTTTGTGTTGTGTACGTAGCTTTAAAAACAAAGTAGTAATGCTTTTAAAGCTGCTTTACTCACATTAAACAATGGCGTACAATTTATAAACCTATTAGGGGATTTACTTCTCCCTATAATAAGACGAAGGTATCAAAGTCATGTAGTATTGAGATAATACAGCGGTTTTATGTGAGCCCTTAGGATTGAAAAATGTTGTGATACCAAATGTAATAACAATAAGTAATAATTTCTCAATGATTATCAAGCAATTGCTATAACTCCCGGTTATATGCAACTACAATAGTATTTGAGAGTGCTTCCTACTGAAGAAATCTACCTAGCACGCATAACGCTCTCACCTTGTTCTTCATCGTTAGCCTAACAGAAACTGTTTAATCCAAAGAGTTGTGTCCTTACGGATACAATATATTTATAGAAATTCTCCTGTGTGTTAAAACACAAGGCTATCAAGTATGCATCTAATTAGCGTCCTCTCTGATTACTAGGGTTTACAAACAAAGCTGTGTAGTATTCACTAGCTTTCGGTCTATGATTAATACTATTTTCACGATTGCATAATGATAAAAACTTGATATGGAACCCATTATATCTAACTTCCGAAGCAGCCTTACTTTGGGCCTGAGACCGGTGATCTGATCGATGAGACAAATATAGAGTCGATTTTAAGTTATTTTGAGATATTCCCTTAGACGGTTAGGTGGAAAATATTAACGGTAGTCCTGTGTTCGCTACCAAATTAGTAACAATGGTCATCACAAAGCAACCAAACTGTGGGCTAATCAAATAATCTTTTCATATAACCTCATTGTATGCTTTGATTAATAATCTCATTGTATGCTTTGATTACTATAACCAAGTGAGACCGTTATGGGTGCTAAGTAAATTTCTTCAGCAGGTAACACTCTCAAATAATATTGTAGTTGTATAAAAACGGGAAGTATACGGCTTTCCATGTCGAATTGTAATTTATATCCATAACAAATAAGGTGAAAATAGAGTTTAACATGATTTAATTCGTACTTAACGCAGTATTGAGTTGCCATTTTTAGTCCACATCATTACGTGTGGAAGGACTCTTCCTTCTACGTGTGGGTTTCAAAACACATGACAATACACACTCTGCAATATTTACCTCAGTCGAATTAACATTCTTGCGCATGGAGACATTATCACACAAGGAAGATGGCATTAACTCAACGTGTCGCTTTGATGATAAACTGATGGCCACAAAAGTCCTGTAGAACTTTTGTTATCGTACGGTAACAGTATTTGTAAATGAAGGATTAATCTTGCTAACGTTGTGTCTGACATTGAGTTAATCCCCGTGAATATTTCGTGCACATAATTAAGCACTATTCGATTTTCATATCACTTGGAACTTCGCTGAAGAAGGCCTCTTTTTCTGCGAATTTTAAATGTTACTTGACTTGTTATTTTCTTGTATACTCTGATAACGTATTTGCCTTCAGGGCTTCCATCTGGTGTGTATAGTAATGTGCAAAATTTTTATAAAATGATGACCAGCTGTGTGAGAAAACGGAAGCATTAATTTAATCGCCTTCAAATGAAGGTTGTAGTCCCCTGTTCAATCTAGTCCAGTCACGGTTCTTAACTGAATATATTCAATATGTAACTTAAGCAAAAAAAATTCTGTCAATTGATAATTTTGTTGATGTCTATATTCTACTCCTCTTCTACCAGGCCTGCCAACTATACACTGCTGAGTATATCTGATGTCATGTCACAGCCTGTTGCATCATGAGGAAAGTGAAAGCAATCTTTTAATGAGGCTTAAGTTTCTTTAAATTTAATAATTTCGTAGCATTTCTTTTCAGTTCTGCTTGTACGTGGCCTTAAAGGAATCAGTAGCTGCTCATGAAGTCTTCTAGTAAGAGTCTTAGAAACTCTGAATCGACCCATCAACAGCTACAGATTTACCGTTTGTAGTTTCTTCCACTATTCTTGTCCATATAAAGCCATTGACACACCAAGAACTTGAGCTTGTAGTATTAGAGGTGAAGAGGATGTCAGAATGACGAAATGTGATACAATATTCTTTCTTATCAAGACAATTCTACCGTGATATCATTCTGGAACTTGGATATGGAGAATTTTCTGAGACTTCTGAAATTATGACATTTTCTGCTCTCTGAAATGTGTCTCAGATACTAATCAAAGGATACAGTAAGTTTATATGAAAAGCTTATTTGACTAACTCACAGTTTCATTGCTTTCTGATGACCAGTGTTACTAAGTTGATAGCGAACACAGGACTGACTATACCGTAAATATTTTCCACCTGAAGCTACAGCTGGCTTTGCTCCTTCGAAAATTATTTGCATCATTGGAAGCCGACTAGTATTGATCTCCAAGTTTCTCAAGAACTGTGATGGAATTGTCGTGCTTTGAATGGCAAAATCAAATACGATCGTAATTTAATTTATATCCATAATTGTAATTTCCATAATTCTATTCAAATATTACAATGTCTGGTTAGTTTTAGTGCATGCTAACTGCTTGCGTTCGTTTTGAAAAGAGAACAAAACATATCTCTACATATCATCTTTGTAAAATAACTGAATGTTTCTGTAAATTGGTAATACAATGTTCTCTGAAAACAGTCTGAAGTATTGATCTAAGCTCATATCTGTGTGTTTCCACTTTCTCTTGGACAGTTTTAACGGTTTTTAGCGTGGACTGTGCAAAGAATGTACTCTAGGCAGTTTGCCATGATATTCCGCTATATGCCGCTATCATGTATGCAAAATTCTACAGACGATTTGGTGCCTCTATTTTTGTAAAGGAATATACTTGGTGTTCTAGGATGATTCTGGTCAACGGCCATACATATGCTCGCATACATACCAGGCCAATGTACAGTCTGCTTCAGGGTTAGAGACAAGTACACTTCGTAAGCCTCACCTGCAGGCGAATAATCGGGTACATTTTGTGGAGTAGCTTTCTGCTTTTGAGAAGATAGCTTTGAGTCGATGGAAAGGACACACAAGCTCTGTTCAAGTCAGCGAGACAAGGTAGTGTTGAATTTAATAAATAAGATTACACAAATACTTCTTTTTGATCATTCCGTCTCAGATATGAAAGAAGTCAAAAAGCTAATATAGTTAGTGCACTAATTTGCTATAGAGGGGAAGCATACCAGAACTTTACTCATCGGTGAGAAAACGTTTAGAAGAAATTCAAATCCTCCACTAAGCTTAATAAGATTGTGCGATATGCCCTCTGTAGTGCAAGATGAACCGTGCGAGTCGGAAAGACTTTAAGGTTTTATAGCCTGATGATTAGTGTGATAGATACGTAGCGTTATCAATATAGCATCTTGATGAAGTGTTAAGATTGCAAAAGACGCCTTGAAATTTTCTATAGACGCAAGTTAACATTCAGGCTAATCGAAAGTTAATAGAAGTATCTATTTCTTTCTTTTGACACAGAGACAAGCAAGTACTGTAACACTATTATTAAGGGATAAAATTTATGGCTTCTGCTCCAAGATGTGGGAATTGAGCCTAGGAAGTTTTATATCTTTTAGGTGCGCTTAACTGAAAATCTGCTAAAGTAACCTAAGTACAAAAAAAATCTTTCAATTAATAATTGGTTTATATGTCTGTTCTACACCTGTTCTACAAGGCCTGTTTAAGTTCTTTGTTTCGCGAATCAGTTCTTTAAACCGCTAGGTTTATAAATTCATCGGCCGGACTAGTCTCACAGGCCAAGAGAAGCGGGCATGGGTTTACAATGTAAACACGTTTTTAATTACCTAAAAAAACATCTATTAATCTTTCAGGCCAATAACCTCCATGTGAATCCTTTACTAGTTTAGGACCATATGTGTAACGGATTATTGTTAAGCTTCATGGCCTTCTGACTGAAAAGCAGCTTGGTACAGTTCCAAAGGAACAAGGTAGTTAGCAGTAAGCATTGATTGTCCTTATGTCGTATAAAACCTAGAGCAATAAGTTGAAACCAACAGGGATCGACGTGTAGTAGAGCTTTCAATCCTTCGCCCCTCTTAAATAAAAATGTACATGGAGTCTTTCCATGTACCGCATATCGAAACATCGTTCTATATTAAGAGAGTTAAACTTTGCTTCTTTTTAGGATATTCGAGAACAAACGGTAGTTACACAATGTTAGTGTCCTTATAGATGGCAGAATCCTTGGAGTCTATCATCTGCTGTTAACATCTTAATATATAAACAATCAAACAATAAACAATTGTTATAAACGTCAATTGAAAGGTACTGTAGTATGCGAATGTTATATCTAAATGAATTGGTTTAGCTCGTTAACCTGTGAGTGTCCTGCTACGGTTTCATTTTGTCTTCGGGTAACAAAGCAGCTTTTTTAAAGAATTGCATAATATGTAAACAGAAAAATAAAACACCACCATGGTTTATACCTTGTCCTAACACCTTCATTTTAAATTTCATCAAGATCTTCTTCATGTCCATTTTGTTAGGTCTATAAGGCGGGGACGGTCTTAGTAAGTAATAATCATAATAGACTGGATCACCATTTAAGCCGTTGTAAAAGAAATATCGGTTTTCTATAGCTGTTGTTCGTCATCATCTAAATTAGATTGTCTTCTGATCTGCCATTTGTAAATGAACTCTCTTCGCAGAATGCAGAATACCTTGAATTCTTCATATCCCCTCTTTCACAATCCTATCTTGCAAACACTTTTTATCTACAGGTAAGTAAGCTTATCCGGCTGGAGCCGATCGAAGCTGTGTGTATGCTAGATTTCGAATTTTCTCTTTAACACACCGACCTCAATCGATTTGGTTCTTGCTTAGACCCTTTCCCACCAGGACTTGGAGCTACTTCCGATCTCGAATGGTGCACACCTGCCGTGTTAGTAGGGGAAAAAGTGGCCATACAGAATCTTTGCAACAACATCTTTGTTTTATCTGTTGGGCTTATACCTGGAAGGACAATTTTCCTTCTCCATACAGGGGAATAAGAAATATGTAATCTTGAACATTTTGTTAGGATTGAGTTTGACTCCTACACCGTTGAATACTCTGACTAGCTTGAAGAGTTCTTTTTCTTTTTGAAGGATCTTGAAGACAGTTGTATATGGACCACAGTAATAGAAGAAACTAGAAACGGGAAATCTGTTGCTGCTGGTTGGTGTGTTTCAGATCTTTAAGAATCTTGGTAGAAGACTTCATGAGCAGTTGCTGATTCCCTTATAGCTACATACAAGAAGAACTGAAAGGAAATTCTACCAAATTATTAAATTTATTGAAACTTTAGCGTCATTAAAAGATTGCTTTCACTTTTTCCATGCTACAGCAGGCTTTGACACGACCTCAGCTATAGTCAGGAGTAGAGATGCAAAAAAGCCGCCTTTTTTGAATCGATGGTTTTTTGCACATAAAAAGCCGGCTTTTTTGGGAAAAAAAACGAGAATTTTGGAAATTTTGGCTTTTTTCATTTTCATGATTTTTCTGTCTAAATAGCTTTCTTATAGTATACTCTAAAGTTAAATAAGATTCCATGACCTGAATGCCATATTTCGCTCTGGAATTCACCATCATGATGGATGGAGCACATGGCTTATGAATTAAAGTAAACATAAAGTACGTAGTATTTGAGGGCAATTTTAGAAGCTATTTAACTTGATTTTAACTTCTGAATTATCGACATTTTTTCTTCTCTAGATCATTTCTTTTTAGTCATCCGTGTTTCACTTCTTAGAGCTTAGCACTCTAGCTTCTAGCACATAATTAAACTTAGGTTTTTCAATATATTCATCAGAGCGTACGTTTTTCAATATATCTGTCAGGGCGTACTTCCACATTTCCGTTATATTGCAGCTGTGCAATGATTTAACCATAATCTTCCAGATACCAACCTTGAACACCATTTGATAGAAACAATCCGTATCGGATTTAGAAAAATATTTGGGAGTTTTTTTCTGAATAATGTTTCGTTTTTCTAAAAATTTCTAAATTTTATTTAAGAGGAGCTTAAGTTTATGAGTACAGGGATAAATATTTCGTTTCGTTTGTATATTCAGCTATAATCTTCCAGATACAACCTTGAAGACCATTTTATACTGATAATCAGTGGCGGATTTAGAAAATTATTTTCGGAGGGGCCTTTCTTATTAATGCTTAGTTTCTCTAAACATTCCTAATTTTTTATTTGAGGACAGCTTGAAGTTTATGAGTAAAGGCAAAACAAATATTTAGTTTGTTTTGGAAATTCCGTAATTTCGGGGTAGAGGCTTCAATCCGGAAGACATTCCCACCCTAACCCTCTTCGCAAATCCATGACTGCTGGTAATTAATAATAACAAAGATTTAAAAACGATTAGAAAGTAAGTAGGCTAGGAATCACAGTACACGCACTATTTCTATATTCACAGATGTAATTAAGAAAAACTTTTGTCAAAATGGTCGAATGTGTGGTTAAATCCCGGACTTCACGATAGAAGCGCGAAAGCTAACCACTCACTCATGTCTGTTGTGCAGTTGTGCTTAACTTAAATATATTCTCTCTCTCTCTCTTTCTCTATGGCCAGAAAAGCTCTCCATTGACTTCTGTCTTTATCTAATTCAATCCAGTTTCTAATCTGTATTCCTATTTCTGCTAGATCCATCTTAATATTGTCCTCCCATCTGGGCCTAGATTTTCCTAATGAACGTTTTCCGATCGGATTTCCAGTTAAAACTTTGAAAGCGTTCCTACTTTCTTCCATTCTGGCTACATGACCTGCTCACCTGAACCTCCTAGACTTGATCCGCCTTATGCAGAGTTGTTTCGACGTATGATTAGCATCATATTAAAACACTGACTACTGCAGGAGACTTATGTTAGTCGAACTCTTTAGTATGGCACTAATCGTGCTTCAAAACGACTCTGCATAAGGTCCGATGACTCTAACGATGTTTGGTAAACCGTATAAATTATGTAGTTCCTCCTTATGAAGTTTCCGCCATTCCCCATTTCCCTTCCTCTTGGGTCCAAATATTCGTCTCAGAATTTTATTTTCAAATAATTTCAGTCTAAGTTCTTCCCTGAGGGTAAGAGACCATTTTTTTCATAACCATAAAGCATAACAGGCATGATTATCATTTTATATATTTTAAGCTTTAAATTCCTTGACAGAATTCGCGACGACAAAATATTTTGAACTGAATAATAACGAGAATTTCCTGATTTTAGTTGACATTTAATTTCTTTGTGGGTATGATTTTGGTCTGGTAATACTGATCTAAGATATTTGAAGGTATCCACTAAGTATTAATTGTCGAAATGTCGAAAGTATTAATTGACATTTTAACGCATTCATACTTTGCCGTAACTTCCTTATGAGCTTCCTTCTATTTAGATTTCTCTGCATTTACTCATGTCCCTGCAAGCGTTTAATAAGGCCTCTGCATTTCTTTCGATCGTTCTATCAGATTTACATCATCAGCATACACCATAACCTGGTGAATACCATTCAACTCTGGGCCCTGGTTTCCATCTTTGATTTTTCATATAGCGTACTCCGGACCAAAGCTGAATAATAACGGCGATAACACATATCCTTGTTTCAGGCCAATCTCGACGTGGAAGCTCGCATTTTTCTACTCGGACTTTACTCTGGACTTCATTTAAACACTTAATAAATCTAGCTTTTTCGGTATTCCAAATTCTGTAAGAATGTTGTGCAATGTTTCCCTCCTTACCGAGTTGTAAGTCTTTCTAAAATCAATAAACAGTTGATGTAGTGGGTAATATATATGCCCATTTCTTCTCGAGTATTTGTCAAATGGTAAATATCTGGTCGATTACGACTAAATTCACACTGATAATCTCCAATAATTTCAACTGCGTATGGGGTCAATCTTATTAATAGAATGTTGAGAAATGCCTCAATAATTATTACAATCAATTTTGTCGTCTTCCTTGTGAATTGGAACAGTGATTGATTCTTCCACTCTTTTTAAATGTATTCTATAGTTTTTCTTTTTTGTAAAAAAAAAAAAAAAGTTTCGTAACTATATGTTGAATTTTCTTGTTAAAAATTTAGAAACCTTCAGCATTGGGTAAACCATGATGGTGGTTATATATTCTACAGCCTAGGAAACCATACGCTCAGGTGAACCGTCTATTACGTATATGATCCGTGAACAGAAAATTCGATACTTTCACGATTCTGAACAAGCTTAACTAGCAGTCATTGCATTACAGAATTTGAGAGCTTTACCGATTTTGCAGATCCGAAGCACCTGATAGGTGGTAACAGATTATTACGTATGTGATCAATCAGTGAAAAATTTGTTCGAAATATGCATACAATGTAAATGAAAATTAAAACTTAACTGAAAAATTTCAAGAATATACAGAACCACCCGAAACCCCGATTTCTCTCATGTTTTTCTTTACCTTGCTTCAAAAAGAGGGAGTATGATATTTTGAAGTAAAAATACTATATACAATTTTCCTAGTTATTTGTGTATCATTTTTAAAAGTAGTTGTTGTATATAAGAGATTAAAATATTATTACCTATATTGGTTAATCCTTTGGAATTCATAATGTAAATATGTTAAGAATTTTAAAAAAATCTTTTTGAAATTCATGGTTTATTTTCGAGGTTTCATATTATTATCTGCATCAGCCACTATTTAAATGAGTTCTTTATGTTGTAGAGAAGCGAAACAAAGTCTGCTTTATCAGTTTAAAGCAAAATTTTCAAAAAAGCCCAAAATTTCCCAAGCAAAAAAGCGAAGCAGAAAAAACCGAGTTTTTTTCCAAAAAAGCCGGTTTTTTTCCGAGCCCTTGCATCTCTAATCAGGAGTGAATAGTTTTCTGCCTTCAAGTTCGTTCAAAAAGAAAAAGAATTCTGCAGTTAGTCAGTGTCATCAATCAATTAAATGTGAATCCTGACAAATGATTAGGTTAGACATTTCTTTATTCACCTGTATGGAAACGGAAAAATGTCTCCCTGGTATAAGCCATATCAGATATATCAAGGAAGTAGTTACAAAGCTAGAATATGGCCACTTTTTCCATTACTAACACAGTAGCTGTGCAGCATTCAATTCGGAATTACCTCCAACTTCAGGAGCGAAATGGTCGAAGCCTAAACCCAATCGAGAGAGGTTGGTCTGTTGGCCCACACACCTACCATCAGTTCCAGCCGGATAATCTTACTTATTTGTAGACAAAAAGTGACTGCAAGATAGGATTTTGAACGAGCCATATGTTCGTGTAAAAGAGCCGATATGAAGTACTCAAGGTTTCCTGCATTGTGCCAAAAAAATTCAAGTAGAAATCGCAGATCGAAAGATAATCTGATATAGATGATAACGAACAACAGCTGTAAAAAACCCCAATATGTCATTGACCACGGATTAATTGTTGATCCAGTCAGTTATGATATTATTTTGCGATTTCGTCCCCGCCTTATAGATCTAACAAAATGGACATGAAGATGATCTTGATGAAATTTCTTCTGTTTAGTTATTTTGGAATATTTTAACACGTTCTGCTTTGGTACCCGAAAAGAAAACAAAACCGTAGCAGGACACTAGTAAGTTATCGACCAAAAACCAATTCATTTAGATATAACATTCGCGTACTAAAGTATCATTCAATTGTACGTTAATAACAATTGTTTATTGTTTGATTGTTTATATGTTAAGATGTTCAACAGCAGATGATTGTCTCCGAGTATTCTTCCATATGCAAGGACACAAAATTGTGTAACTGCCGTTTAGTTTTCGACTCTCCTACAAAAAAGTAAAGTTTAACACTCTTAATAAAGAACATTGTTTGGATATTGCATACATGCAAAGACTCCATGTACATTTTTATCCAAGAGGGCGTAAGAATGAAAGTTCTAATACACGTCGATTCCAGTTGGAATCAACTTATTGACGTAGGTTTTACACGACCTAAGGACAATCAATCCTTATTGCACAGCACCTTGTTCATTTGCGACTATTAAAAGCTGCTTTTCAGGCAGAAGGCCTATAAAGCTTAACAATTTTCCGTAACACTTATATTACACTTATGGTCGTTAGCTTTTTATTATTCAGATGCAGATTATTGGCCTGAAACACTATTAGGAGATTTTTAGGATATTAGGTACGTGATTACCTTGTAGACATAGGCCAGCTTCTCTTGGACTGTGAGACAAGACCGGACGATAAATCTATAAAGTTTGCGGTTTAAAGGAGTTATTTGCGATACAAAAAAATTATACAGGTTTGGCAGAAGAGGTGTAGAACACAGACATCAACAAAATTATAAATTGACAGTTTTTTTTTTTTTTTTTTTTTTTTTTTTTTTTTTTTTTGTAGTGAGGTTACATTTGGAGATTTTCACTTAGTACACCTGAAAGATATAAAACTTCCTAGGCTCACTTTCCACATCTTGTAGTAGATGCGCTGAATTTTCTCCCTTAGTAATAGTGTTTGAGCACTTGCTCCTCTCGGTAGCCAAAGAAAGTAATAGATACCGTTATTAACTTTCGATTAGCCTGAGAGTCAAACTTGCGTCTATAAAAAAAATCGATGCGTATTTTGCAACTTTAACTCACTTCGTTAAGATGCTATATTGATAACGCTACGTATATATCACACTAATCTTCAGGCTATAGAACCTTAAAGTCCTTTTGACTTGCACGGCTCAACTTGCATTACAGACTGCCATATCGCAAACTCTTATTAAGCTTACTTGAGGATTTCAATTTCTCGATCTTCTAAGCGTTCTCTCACCTGTAAGAAAAGTTGTGGTAACCTTCCCCTCTGTATCAGATTAGTGCACCAACTGTATTAGCTTTTAAACACCTTTCATATCTGAGACGGAACGATCAGCAACAAGTATTTCTGTAATCTTATTTAATAAATTCAACACTACCTTATCTCGCTGACGTGAATAGAGCTTGCGTATTCTGTCCATCGAGTCAAAACTATCCTTTCAAGAGCAGAAACCTAGTCCACAAAATTTACCTGAGTAATCGCTAGTCCACAAAATGTACCAGATTAATCGCCAATAATTGAGGCTTACGAAATGTACTAACACTGAAGCAGACTGTCCAAATGCCTGGTATGTATAGGAGCATACCCATAACCGACGACCAGAGCAATCCTAGATCACCAAGTAAATTACTTTACAAAAATAGAAGCACTAAATCGTCTGTAAAATTCTGCATAGATGATCGCAGTAATTAGCGGAATAACATGGCAAACTTCCTAGATTACATTCGTTGCACAGTCCAGCTAAGAGCCGTTAACATTGGCAAGAAGAGAGTCGAAACAAAGATATGAGCTTAGATCTATGTCATTATGTCTATAATTATCCTTACGTCGTATAAAAGCTGGAGCAATAAGTTGAAAGCAACAGGGATCGACGAGTAGTAGATCTTTCATTCTTATGCTCCTTATGGATAAAATGTACATGCAGTCTTTCCATGTACCGCATATCGAAACATCGTTCTGTATTAAGAGAGTTAAACTTTGTTTCTTTTTAGGAGATTCGAAAACTAAACGGTAGTTACCCAATGTTTAGTGACCTTCCAGATGGCTGAATCCTTCGAGTCTATCATCTGCTGTTGAACATCTTAACATATAAACAATCAAACAATATACAATTGTTATAAACGTCAATTGAAAAGTACTGTAGTATGCGAATGTTATAACTAAATGAGTTGGTTTAACTCGTTAACTTGTGAGTGTCCTCCTACGGTGTCATTTTGTCTTCAGGTGACAAAGGAGCTCTTTTAAAGGATTCCAAAATATGTAAACGGAACAATAAACCATCACCATGTTTTATACCTTGTCCTAACACCTTCATTTTAAATTTCATCAAGATCGTTTCCCATGTCTTCATTGTCTTCCATCATAAAATTTCATCGATGTCCATTTTGTTAGGTCTATAAGACGGGGACGATATTACAAACTAATATTCATAATAGATTGGATCACCATTTAAGCCGTTGTCAATGATATATTGGTTTTCTACAGCTGTTGTTCGTCATCATCTATATTAGATTGTCTTCCGATCTGTATTTGTAAAAGAACTCCGTTGGCAGAATGCAGAATAACTTGAATACTTCATACCACTCTTTTACACTTACATGTGTCTCGTTAACAATCCTACCTTGCAATCACTTTTTATCTACAGATAAGTAAGCTTATCCGGCTGGAGCCGATGGTAGCTGTGTGGATGCTGGATTTTGCATATCCTCTTTCACACACCAACCTCAATCGATTGGGTTCTTGCTTAGACCATTTCCCACCTGGACTTGGAGTTACTTCCGAATTGAATGGTGCATACCTGTCGTGTTAATAGGGGAAAAAGTGGCCATATTGATGCTTTGCAACCACTTCCTTGTTATACCTGATAGGCTTATACCAGGAAGGATAGGCTGTTTCCTTCTCCATACAGGGGAATAAGAAATGTGTAATGTTGAACATTTTGTTAGGATTGAGATATGACTCCTAACTCACAACTCCTAACTCACAGTTGATGACTCTGACTAACTTGTACAGTTCTTTTTCTTTTTGAACGATCTTGAAGCCTTGCAACTATTCTCTCTTGGGTATAGCTGAGATCGTGTCACAGCCTCTTGCATCATAAAAAAAGTGAAAGCAAACTTTTAATGACGCTAAGTTTCTTGAAATTTAATGATTTCGTAGTATTTCCTTTCGGTTTTGCTCGTATGTGGTATTAAAAGAATCAGCTACTGCTCATGAAGTTTTCTACCAAGCTTCTTATAAAATCTGAATCACACCCATCAATAATTTCAGATACCCCGTTTCTAGTTTCTTCCTTTTACTGTTGTCAATATACAGTTACCTTTGTTCCTTCGAAACCTCTTTGCATCATTTGAAGCAGTCTAGTATTGATCTCCAAGATTCTCAAGGTTCGTGAGTGATTTGTCATAGCTTCAAAGAGGTTTCAAAGCTTCAAACGTACAATTAATTTTGATCGTTGAGAATTTCCCCGAAAGCTATTTTTGTCTTTCGGCTCTTTCCATGTCTAATTGTAATTTATGCCCATCAAATATTAGGTAAAAACAGCGCTTAACATAATTTATATACGTCCTTAACGTAGATTTGACTGGCCACTTTTAGTCCACACCATTGCGTGTATAAGGGCTCTTCCTTCTAATTGTGGGTTTTATTACACAACACAACAGAGAATCTGCAATATTCACCGTTGTCAAATTGACATTCTTGCGCATTGAGATATTTTCACACAAGGAAGGTGGCATTAGCTTAAAGTGTCGCCCTGAGGATAAACTGATGCCACCAAAAGTCCTGAAGAACTGTTCTCGTAACTTTATTTGGGAATGAAGGATTAATCTTGAAAACGTTGTGTCTGACGTTGAGTTAATCCCCCAGAAAATATCCTTTCCTTCATTAAGCACTATTCGATAATCATATCACTTGGAACTTCGCTCAAAAAGGCCTCTTTTTCTGCTAATTGTGAATGTTCCCTGTGTTGTAAATTTCTTGTAATCATCTGATACCGTATACTGCAGCCAAAGTTAACAATTCAGAAAATGTCACCGTCTTAATTCTGAGATTTCCTAATATGGATTTTGTAATGCACTTTCATTTTGTAGTAAATGTTGCATATAGATTTCCTCATCCAGATGTTATTGTATAAGATCGCCGATCCTAGATATTGTCATCTTCTCCGACGGTTGTAAATGTCTTCATAACCCCATGTAGAGGTCCCCGAACAAAGTCTTGAAGTGAGTTCTCAATGATCTTGAGTAGGCATGGCCATTCAGCATTTTCAGTAATATTGTCATCGTGTTCAGGATACACCAAAGTTCTTTATACCATTTCCTGACTTAATGTATACACTCGTCCTTACTAATTACTTAACTACAAACCTCCTAAAAGTGTTACAACACTGGACCCTTTAGATATTTCTTGGCTCTGGTACGATTTGAATACCTTTGCAGTATAATGGCTGATGTAATGTCATAACGCATGTGCTTTTTTCAATTTTCTTGCAGTTTTTTACTGTATGCAGAAGAGTATTTAGTATTAAAACTTGATGTCGAAGTATTGTAGAAATTCAGAGTAACCACACTGCTAATATCATAAGAAGAGGTGTGAATCTCACCATTACACAATCGCTGTAGCGAAGCTTTCACAAGATGAATAACTATCCACAGGTTGTTTGAGAATAAGAAATCGAGATGGCATTGGCACTCCAAGAACATGAGTGTATAGCATTAGAGGGAAAGTGGATGTTAGAGTGAAGAAATGTGATACGATATTCTTATCAAGACAATGCTACCGTGATATTATATTACTTTTACATTCAAGAACTTGGTTATAGAGAATTTTGATCAACGGACATCTGAAATAAATGACCTTTTCTTCTCTATAAAATGAGTAGCACATAGTTACTAATCAAAGCATACAATGAGATTATATCAAGAGATAATTTGATTAGCCTACAGTTTGGTTGCTTTGTGATGGCCAGTGTAGTAGGGAAAACATGACTAACGTAAATATTTTTACCTAACCCTCTAAGGGAAGATCTCAAAAGAACCTAAAATCGAATCTATATTTGCCTCATCGAACAGATTACCGGTCTCAGTCCCAAAGTATGGCTGCTTCGACAGTTAGAATTTAATGGGTTCCATATCAAATTTTTATCATTATGCATTCGTGAAAATATTATTAATAATAGACCGGAACCTAGTGAATCCTACACAGCTCTGTATGTAAGCCGTAGTAAGCAGAAGGACGCAAATTAGATGCATACTTGATAGCCTAGAGTTTTAACACACAGGAGAATTTCTATAAACATGTATCCGTAAAAACACACAATCTTTGGATTAAACAGTTTACATCAGGCTCACGATCAAGAACAAGGTGAAAGCGTTATGGGTGCTATGTAGATTTCTTCAGCAGGAAGCACTCTCAAATAGTATTGTAGTTGCATATAAACGGGAAGTATAGCAATTGCTTGATTACCATTGATAAATTAATACTTATGATTTTTACATTTGGTATCACAACATGTCATCATGTGTAAGTGAACTAGATATACTGGAGTGGTGGAAGCAACCAAGACAAACATTACCAAAATTAGCACGTCAGTATCTCGTCATCCCTGCTTCTAGTGCGTCTACTGAAAGAGCTTTTAGTACTACAGGTTATATAGCTCACGAATGGAGAAATATATTTATTGATTTATTGACATCAGGCAGAGTCCTAATTACAGTGTTACTTAGTATATACGTAATTAAGATAATATAGGGTAATAAAACTATTGTTAATAATTACATTCGCCTTACATAAATAATAGAATTCCTTAAACTACTTACACCCGTTGCAAGTACATCAAGGTTGAAATTTTCTTTAACTAATTTGTTGTAGGTTGAACTAATTCTCCATATAGGAGATCTGCTTAAGACGTTTGTTTTTGCTGTCAAAAAAATTTATTTTTCGATACAGTACGCAATTTAGCGGATAGTACGTGGATACATACTTGGTAGTTAAGATCAGGATAGTCCATTTTGCCATGAAAGAGCTTGTGTAAAAGTGATAAATCAATATTTCTTCTAAGTTCTAATGTTTCAAATTTAAAATTTTCATCAAATTTAATATAGCTTTCAAATTTCGGGTAGAATTTTGATTTCTTAAGTGCAAGAAACCTTAAAAACTTATTTTGAGTACGCTCAATCAAGAATGAGTATTTCTGTATATTAGGGTTCATTTATTTCTACAATATTCTAATTTCGATCTGACGTTTGCATAATACAGTACAAATAAAGTTTGGTGATTTTGGAAATCTTTACGGACAATAATAAGTATATCCTAGATTTTTGTAGGCTTATTTGCGAATAGTTTCAATATGTTGAATAAAGGATAGTTTTGAAGGAAGAAAAACTCCCAAGTCCCGACTTACTAGTATGTTCTTTATAGGAAATTACGGCTCAAGAATTGGTGGAATGAAGACAGTGGACTAAACGGGCTAATCCGGAAACTGACACTCTCACGGTGTTTGTTTACCAGGAAGCTCACATAACACGAGGAGGGATCGATCCGACGACCTCTAGCATCAGATGTTAGTGCTTTACCTGCTGAGCCACCCTTGCCCCTCGTCAAGCATCTGTTCGCATTCTACGCAGACTGATTATAATATCTAGTGTTTCTTTGATTTTTTCTGTACTTAGATTGTAAAGTATGTACCACCAGACATGTCAACTCTGAAGCGAAGTCGTAGCAGTTATACTAGCAGAAGTTTTAGTAGTAGTAGTAATAGTAGTAATAGTATGAGTAATAATAATAATAATAATAATAGGAGTAGCAGTAGTAGTAATAATAACGGTAGTAGCAATTCAGTACTTTACAGTTTTGAATAAAGAGTTAATTTCAGAAACACATTACGATTAACACTGGCTGCCATCATTAGTTTCTGATCCGTCTTTCACAGAGTTTGCGCAATGCCGGGCCGGCCCGGTTCGGCCCGAAAGGTGCCCCGCCCGATTCGGCCCGGAATGTGCCCGGCCCGATTAGAGGCTGGCTCGATATTCGGACCGGGCGTGCCGGGCCGGGTCGTGCCGGGCAAAGAATTCAGATTTATCCGGACTGGGCCTAGGTTTGCTAGGCTCTGGTTTAAACCCACTGACATGCGGAATAAAAATTCTTTAGTTGAGAAAAAATGAATATCATGGTGAGTTCATAAGGTATAGTAAAGAGAAAGCGCGTTAAAATGATGGTCAAGTTGATGGGTCACTTGCGATAGGGCAGGCATCCCCGTGCTGGTGAACCTTTATGTAATATGCATCTGCAACGTCAGAAATCTACTTAAAATGAGTACATTGGCTGAGATGTCACTTGTCTTCATTGTGATAGTATTCTACAATGTCTGAAAAGAAATATTAATGAGAAGCGATGGTTAGAGAAATTATTTTGAAGATCGACGGGGATGTTCAATTATTAATTAGTGGTTTAGTGTACAAAACGCGTGCCAATAATTCGAGGGTTCTATTTCGAGGTGTGCGGTAAGGCTCAACGTCTTAACCCGCCTTATGTCCGGCGATGTAATGCGATGTAATGTAATGTAATGCATATGGATAACGTAAAGTAATGCATATTGTAATGTGATTCCTGCTTATGTCCTTAACACGGTAGGAGACGTGTCATTGGCTATGTCTACTTAAGATCATTGAGAACTAATTTCTAGACTTTGGTCGGCGACATTTCCATGTGGTTATTGACATATTTAATCGTTGGAGGAGATGACAAAATCTGCGATCTTAATCGACAATGTCTGGATGATCAAATCAATATGCAACATTTACAAGAAAATGAAAATGCATGACAAAAACTATATGGAGGAAATCTAAAAATTAACAATTTCTATTTGTTTCTTACTTTCATATTTAAAATTAAATGAATAATAACGATATTGTCACAATTTGTAACATATTTATCTTTGAAAAACGAATCTCTTCAGAAGAACGAAAGGAGTATTTTTAAGGTGAAGAACATTCTTGCTGATCGGTAGTTTCCGACATATCTTAGAATAGTAAAGTTTAAGATATACAGATGTCGTAAAGTATAAAATATACACAATTAAAAAGCGAGTCCATTGAATGGAGTTAAAGAGTGCTTCGAAGGTGATGCAGACTGTTGTTGGTCCCTCTGACTTATCATTATTCATAGTATAGATTCTACAGTTGTAATGGTAGCCCTTTTGCTTACGGGTTTCTTTTATTATTGCGCAACATATTATATATAGTTCATCAACGCATTCCTGAAAACACGCGAGAACTTCACAAAATTTGGCCCAGTAAAAGTTTACTAAAGTCGCCACCGCAGCAACTCGCCACGGAAGAGAAGAAAACGCAATTTCCAAGTTCGTGTGGGCACAGGAATATACAGAGACGATATACAAATCACATCGTACGGATTGTTATAATTTCCGTAACGAACTTAGCAACAGCTCAGGAAAAATATTGACTAATTAATATATCACTTTTAAAAAATAACTTTGTACACTATGAAATACGATTTATGAAATGTTATATTGTAACTTCAAATAATACATGAAGAATTCAGAAACCGAAAACAATTTCAAATCGCAGGAAGTACAGTATACTTGAGCTAACAACAGATTAGTTTATTTATCATAATGCCGCAGTGTCATCACATAACAATTCCACATAATACAATGTTGGACAATAGGCTCGAGGTAAGTAATATTATTTCGTTTACCATATATTTAATGCGTAGTTAGCAGTAGTTTTAGTGTTGTTTATATAAATGTTTTGGGTGTTAGGCTAAGTTCTTAGATATTTGTTTGTTGATATGTTGTATTTTCTGTTCTTATACGTGTCTTGTCGAGATGATACGATTCCAAGCACCACCAGTTTTTTTTCAATACAGGTAAATATATTTTATTTTAATTTTCTTATTTTCCTCTTATCATCGTAGATTTTATTATATAATATCTTTTTATCATTTATTATAATTCTTACTTCCTTTATAACAAATTAAAATTGTATCTCATTATATTTCCTTATAATAATGACGCTATGTATCCTTTAAATATTCGTAAAACATTTATTTATTTATTTATTTAATTGTTCGCATTATACTTTTCTTCCAGGGGTTAACCAAGGTTGATGCTGGTTTTAGAATTTCTACTCGTCGAAACAGGTCATCATATATCAACTGTACTTATATACTTATAAGAAAACATCACTAACTTAACCTCGACATATTGCTAACTAACATCGAGTATGCGTGCATTCTAATTTTCCAAACTAAGTTATTAGACATTCATTGCTGAGAGATTAACTCTTACTATACTTCTTAACACACCATGATGACGATTACTAATAGACATTTTGTTAAGTTTTTAATATCGAGTTTTCTTGATATATAGTAAACAAATGATATAATTGTATTATAAATGATTAACTGAAAATTTTGAAAATAAGACGGTGATGAATTAAATTATACGCATCATTGTTTGTAGTGGCTAAGTGGAATTTTGGAGTTAAGAAATCCCCAAATCAATAACCTCCTTAACGACAATACATTTTTATATTATTTCACTACTTAAACAAATCAAATATATTTTAGTATGTAATTAGTTTACGATTATACCTTGTAAACAATTTGTTCAAAACAAATATCGAATCTTTTTTTTTAGTTTTACAAAAATATGTTAATTATTAAATATCTTTCCTTATCTCTGATGATAATCCTTATTTTTTAAAAAGCAAAACTTCATTGTGAATAATTAAAGTTTCTTTTTTTCTTCTTCAGCAAGTACCATAATTTGAATATTTTTCGCCAACTTAAATATTTCAACGTAATCAGTTTATATAAAAATTTGGGTACAGATTGAGAATAAGGTAGATATTGATAACTTCTCAAAACGTGAAAGAATAAAAGTTAGGTCAATAATTACAAAACAAGATATAAACTAAGCGTAACGAAGAAACGAAGCAAGAAACAAAACGTAAATTAAACAAAATAATCTGTAGTGCTTTGCTGTCATTACGGGGCACTACAGTTCTCCCCGTCGTTGGAAAAGAAAATTTTATAGACATAAAATTTTCTTCAACATTGTACTTCTTTCACATCTCAACAACGTTCTGCGTTCTATTACCATATTTGCTTAGTAATCGTTCTTTTTCTTCCTTTGAACAATTGAAGTATTTTAGGTTTCGAAAATTTGTGTTCTAGCCGGGTTTTTGTTCGAAGTAACTAATACAGCACAATTTCGTAATATTCGCATAACTCTATATGGTCCAGTATAAGAGGGAAAAAGATTTTAGTGACACATAAAGTTTTCGTTTGACAGCAAACACAAACTTGTAAACAATACATTAAAACATTGTAACAACACTGTTCAATCGTTTTATCAACACTCGAACAATGAACATAATAACAGTAAAATTCAGACTTTTCACCACTTTCTAGCTTCAACCTTGAAAGCACTGGTTGATTTTCACGTTCTTTTATTAGGTCCTTTCCTTCGCCATATCCATTTTCGGTGCACTATTTTATCTACTCTTAGTATCGTTTCATCTGTGTTTCGAGTTGTAATGCCATCTTCTATGTGAATTCTGGGCTTCCGCCTTATCAGCTTATTCCATTTCCATCTTTTTCTTTTCCGATATGCAATCCAAGGGATGATTTCCATCTTTGCTGTTTCTGTAAATGCATGCTCAATTTTGAATCTATCTTTTCGTTTTCTCTTCCGAATTCTTCCATCAAACTTCTGGTAAATTGAAAGTCTACTCAATCCTTCTTTCTTGGATGAACAAATGAATTCCGGCCATAGATCAGTGTGTTTGAGTTTTCCGAACACATTCCACCTTGAAATGGTCCACGTAACGCACTCATTTTCTAGCAAATAGACTTTCGTTCGGTGTCGGCGCCACAAGCATATGTGTCGTCCTCTTCCTGTTCTTCTACAACAACCACAATGATAGGGTTTGACTGTGGTAGTTTGATTTACAACAATATCCTTAGTCCTTCGTTCGTCCTGCTTTCCATTGTTCACTGATAAAGCAGCATTAGTGTGAACTCTTTCAAACAGTTGAATACTTGACTGATCTTCATTGCTATGACTGTTCTTAATTGTCATTGTGTCTTCTACCATTTCGCCAGTGCCTATTGCGAATGATTCATTTGTTTCAACATAAGAATTCTCCAATTCAGCTACTCTTTCCTCCGTCTGATCATCCTTTTCCGCTAGTTCCTGTACAGTTTTTCTCACATTTCTCACACGTTCACTGGTATCTCTTCGCAATTCAGTTCTAAACGTTTGAATTTCGCGTGTGTTATTATCCAGTTTGAGTCCAAGTTTAAAAATTTCTCTAATCAGGCTCCGAATTATTTCATTAAATGTGATTTCTTCTGTTACATGGAATTCTTCTTTTTGAACAACATCCTCCATTAAAATACTAACATCAGATGGTTTTGTATACGTCTCACTTGTTTTCTCATTTTTAAATTCCATCGTATTGTCTGTCGAATCATGAACAAGACTGTCCATATCAATCGTTCCCTTCATACGATCATTATTTCATACAAATTATTTCGTTTTGTGTCTTCAGCATCAAATTTTTTCTTAACAATGATTCAGGGAAATTTCAACCCCTTCCACTTGCCACTTAAAACAAGAAATATATTATAAGTTTGTTTTTTCCAACTAACATATTGTTATTTTCTTGTTTAGTACTCCAGCGATAATTTCATAGATACTGAAGTTATCGTCTCCACATAACTCCTATTTCCACTAAGGTTCCTGTATTCGTATGATGGTTTTTTCTGTCCAATTACTAAACCTCTGTTACCTTTCTGTGTTTCAGCTGTTTCTCTTATATCAAGATGTTCCTCTTAACCTCATTCCACAGTTATCATGGATACCTATCCTGGCTGTTGATCGCCATTTTGTAATGGTCGCCCTTGGCCTTACAGGGTTTCAATTATTATTGCGCAACATATTATATATAGTTCATCAACGCATTCCTGAAAACACGCGAGAACTTCACAAAATTTGGCCCAGTAAAAGTTTACTAAAGTCGCCACCGCAGCAACTCGCCACGGAAGAGAAGAAAACGCAATTTCCAAGTTCGTGTGGGCACAGGAATATACAGAGACGATATACAAATCACATCGTACGGATTGTTATAATTTCCGTAACGAACTTAGCAACAGCTCAGGAAAAATATAGACTAATTAATATATCACTTTTAAAAAATAACTTTGTACACTATGAAATACGATTTATGAAATGTTATATTGTAACTTCAAATAATACATGAAGAATTCAGAAACCGAAAACAATTTCAAATCGCAGGAAGTACAGTATACTTGAGCTAACAACAGATTAGTTTATTTATCATAATGCCGCAGTGTCATCACATAACAATTACACATAATACAATGTTGGACAATAGGCTCGAGGTAAGTAATATTATTTCGTTTACCATATATTTAATGCGTAGTTAGCAGTAGTTTTAGTGTTGTTTATATAAATATTTTGGGTGTTAGGCTAAGTTCTTAGATATTTGTTTGTTGATATGTTGTATTTTCTGTTCTTATACGTGTCTTGTCGAGATGATACGATTCCAAGCACCACCAGTTTTTTTTCAATACAGGTAAATATATTTTATTTTAATTTTCTTATTTTCCTCTTATCATCGTAGATTTTATTATATAATATCTTTTTATCATTTATTATAATTCTTACTTCCTTTATAACAAATTAAAATTGTATCTCATTATATTTCCTTATAATAATGACGCTATGTATCCATTAAATATTCGTAAAACATTTATTTATTTATTTATTTAATTGTTCGCATTATACTTTTCTTTCAGGGGTTAACCAAGGTTGATGCTGGTTTTAGAATTTCTACTCGTCGAAACAGGTCATCATATATCAACTGTACTTATATACTTATAAGAAAACATCACTAACTTAACCTCGACATATTGCTAACTAACATCGAGTATGCGTGCATTCTAATTTTCCAAACTAAGTTATTAGACATTCATTGATGAGAGATAAACTCTTACTATACTTCTTAACACACCATGATGACGATTACTAATAGACATTTTGTTAAGTTTTTAATATCGAGTTTTCTTGATATATAGTAAACAAATGATATAATTGTATTATAAATGATTAACTGAAAATTTTGAAAATAAGACGGTGATGAATTAAATTATACGCATCATTGTTTGTAGTGGCTAAGTGGAATTTTGGAGTTAAGAAATCCCCAAATCAATAACCTCCTTAACGACAATACATTTTTATATTATTTCACCACTTAAACAAATCAAATATATTTTAGTATGTAATTAGTTTACGATTATACCTTGTAAACAATTTGTTCAAAACAAATATCGAATCTATTTTTTTAGTTTTACAAAAATATGTTAATTATTAAATATCTTTCCTTATCTCTGATGATAATCCTTATTTTTTAAAAAGCAAAACTTCATTGTGAATAATTAAAGTTTCTTTTTTTCTTCTTCAGCAAGTACCATAATTTGAATATTTTTCGCCAACTTAAATATTTCAACGTAATCAGTTTATATAAAAATTTGGGTACAGATTGAGAATAAGGTAGATATTGATAACTTCTCAAAACGTGAAAGAATAAAAGTTAGGTCAATAATTACAAAACAAGATATAAACTAAGCGTAACGAAGAAACGAAGCAAGAAACAAAACGTAAATTAAACAAAATAATCTGTAGTGCTTTGCTGTCATTACGGGGCACTACACAGTTATAAATAAGTGATTTCTTTAATCATTTATGAAATTGCTAGCTGACCAGATTTTGGAGTGACCTCAGTGACGCCAGTCACATTACTTTGGCAGTTCCTTATCTGTACTTTCTGATGTCCGAGTTCTCGCGATGTCCCGTGCATCGTAGCCAGTGGACTAGAATTAACATAAATTATTTTCCACATTCTGTTTGTATATGCATACAGGTGAGTTAACTGAGTGATTATTAGATTGAACTACGAACACTCTTCAGTTGACCACTGCATTGTGTGCCGCCACCGCGCTCGTTGCGTCGGGAATTAAATCTGACAGTGTTAAGGTGAACAAGCTATTTGTCGGCGAAGGACGTTTTCTTACGGTTAACCCTCAACTAGTGACGTCCCTTGTTCAAATACTTTGTGCGTACCTGTCATTTCTATAGGCGCCCTCCAACTAGTATTCTCCCTTCGAGACTATTTTATTGGCTGAAGATTAATCTAAACTCTTCAGGATTGTTTGGCGCAGCAACTGGATAATTACGTGCGACTATCCAAGCAATTTTTCCCTCAGTGCTAATCCCCAATTCTCCAATCATATTCTCGTTATTCAGACCGACGAGCGATTTGGATACAATTTGTAACCCCTTCTTGGCGAGGTCCTTCATCATGCTATTCAGGGAAGTTAAGGTCTCAGAGGAATACTTACTGGCAGCACCACCGAGGAGAGAAATCCGAACAGTAGCCCGAACTCAAGTTGATTACAAACAAATTGCCGCCCGAACACACAACTCGAAATGGTTATAAATTGTCAGATATTTACAATTAAAAGTGAAATAAAAGGACTGGAAAATGGAGCAGACTCTTGGTAATCGTTTGTTTCTTAGTTACCTAAAAATGAAATGAATTGCCGTAAAGAATAATGTAAACTAACAGATTTGTCGTAATTTGTCAGACATTTACAATTACAATATATAGGACCAAAACATTGTTTGAAACAACTTAGACTCTTGCTAATGGTTAGTCGCTGAGACATTTATCAATACAGTGAAACAAAGCATTTGTCGCAAATTGCCAGGAATTTACGGTTGAAAATGACTGTATGGAGAAGGAAACATTTCCTTCATGGTATAAGGCTATCAGGTATAACAAAGAAGTAGTTACAAAGCTTCAATATGGCCACCTTTCCCTTGCTAGCACGGCAGGTGTGCAGCATTCAATTCGGATGTACCTCCAAGTCCAGGAGCGAAATGGTCTAAGCATGAACCCAATCGAATGAGGTTGGTGTGTGAAAGGGGATATGCGAATTCCTTGACCCACACAGCTACCATCTGCTCCATCCGGATAAGCTTACCTGTAGATAAGAAGTGATTTCTAGAGAAGATTGTGAACGAGCCAAATGTAAGTGTAGAAGAGCCAACATGAAGTAATCAATTTTTTCTACGAGGGATTATTTAAATTATTAAATCCCTGTGTCCGGCAAAAAATAAAGGTTATTTTAAAAAAATATCTGCCTAAGTTTTTATTAAAAACTTTTTCTACTTTGGGACATGAAAGTAGAGATAGGGATCTATCAGAAGGAAAAGTATCATGTACTTTCTGGTTTTGTGTCCCACACAGCAACAGGCCAATTTGATAGATATTTTTCCACTTTATCAGACACTGAATACCACTCAGTCTTTCTTGGCCTGTGAGATAAGTCGGGCCGATGAATTATTAAAGTTAGCGGTGTAAATAAGTGATTCGCGATACAAAGAAGTTATACAAGCCTGGTAGAACAAGTGTAGAACAGAGACGTCAACAAAGTAATAAAAGTAAATTTTTTTTGTACTTAGATTGGGAGATTTTCAGTTAACACAACCTGAAAGATATAAAACTTCCGAGGCTCACTTTCTACATCTTGGAGCAGAAACCCTGAATTTCCTTCCTTGGTAATACTGTTCGAGTTCTTGCTCGTCTCGATGCCCAAAGAAAATAATAGATACTACTATTAACTTTCGACTAGCCTGAAAGTTAAACTTACGTCTATAAACACCTTCGAGGCGTCTTTTGCAACCTTGACTCACTTCATCAAGATGCTATATGGATAACGTAACGTTTCTATCACACTAATCTTCAGGCCATAGAACCTTAAAGTCTTTCTGACTCGCACGGTTTATCTTACACTACACACTACCATCAGAGCCCTGCAATCCGAGGCCCGAAGACGGCCCGGCCCGATCCGAATGGATCTGAATTCTGTGCCCGGTTCGACCCGGCCCAGCCCGAATTTCGAGCCGGGCTCTAACCGGGCCGAAACGGGCCGGGCACATTCCGGGCCGAAACGAGCCGAGCACAAGCCAGGCCGGGTCGGGCCGGCCCGACTCGGCCCGACATTGCCCGAACAATGTAAAAGACGGAGTGGAAACTAATGTTGGCAGCCTGTGTTAATCGTAGTGTGTTTGGGAAATTAACCCTTTATTTAAGACTGTAAAGTACTGTACTTCTACTACTCTTATTATTACTATTATTGCTACTGCTATTATTACTATTATTATTATTATTTTTATTATTATTATTATTATTATTACTACTTCTATTACTACAACTGCTACGACTTCGCGTCAGAGTTGACATATCTGGTGGTACATACTTTACAATCTAAGTACAGAAAAAATCCAAGAAATACTAGTTATTATGGCCAGTCTGCGTACAATGCGAACAGATGCTTGACCGGGGGCAATGGTGGCTCAGTACGTGAAGCATTCACATCTAGTGCTAGAGGTCATCGGATCGATCAATCCTCGTGTTATGTGAACTTTGTGGTGGAAAAACATCGTGAGCGTGGGAGTTTTTGGATTAGCACGTTTTCGTCCACTGCCTTCATTCTACCAATTCATCCATCATAATCCATATTTTTTTAGCCGTAATTGCCTAAAGAACATATGAGAAAGTCAAGTACTTGACCTACTAATAAGAATTTGTTCCGCTACCACTAGACCACGGAGGCCGAAACAGTGAAATGGCGTGTTCATAAGATTAGCGCAATTTGTAGTAAAGTTCAATTAGCACGGCAGATTCCAAATCATATTACATGTTCCTGTATTGTTTATAATTCGATACTAAAATAATAATAACAAAAAACAACGATGAAATAAATCACCCAGACCTCAGGAACGATTCGTAACAAATAAATAACAGAGCTATATGACGGAATGCGAGGCAGTAAATCAATACAAAATCCACACATATGATTGTTGAACGAAAAATAACTCAAAACTCCACTGAATGAAAAATGTATAGATATCAGCTATCAAAAAAGCGTTTAGAAGAACGAGAAATTCAAATCCTCCAATAAGCTTAATAAGAGTGTTCAATTTGGCAGTCTGTAGTGCAAGATGAACCGTGCGAGTAAGAAAGACTTTAAGGTTCTATAGCCTTAAGATTAGTGTGATAGATACGTAGCGTTATCAATATAGCAGCTTGATGAAGTGAGTCAAGATTGCAAAAGACGCCCCGAAATTTTTTATACAGGCAAGTTTAACTTTCAGGCTAATCGAAAGTTAATAGCAGTATCTATTGCTTTCTTTGGGCACCGAGACAAGGAAGTACTCGAACACTATTACTAAGAGAGAAAATTTCCGATCTGCCATTCCTACATGAATTCTCTTGGCAGAATGCGCAAAACCTAGATTACTACATATCGACTCTATCACACGAAGATTTGGCTCGTTCTCAATCCTATCTTGCAGTCACTTTTTATCATCAGGTAAGTAAGATTATCGGCTGGAGCTGATGGTAGGTGTGTGGGTCAACAGACCAACCTCTTTCGATTGGGTTTAGGCTTAGACCATTTCGCTCCTGAAGTTGGAGGTACTACCGAATTGAATGCTGCACAGCTGCTGGGTTAGTAATGGGGAAAGTGGCCATACTGTAGCTTTGAAACTACTTCCTTCATATATCTGATATGGCTTATACCAGGGAGAGATTTTTCCGTTTCCATACAGGTGAATGAAGAAATGTCTAACGTAATCATTTGTCAGGATTCACATTTAATTGATTGAAGACACTGACTAACTGCAGAATGCTTTTTCTTTTTGAAGGACTTGAAGGCAGACAACTATTCACTTCTGAGTATAGCTGAGGTCGTGTCATCATGGAAAAAGTGATTGCAATCTTCTAATGACGCTAACGTTTTAATAAATTTAATAATTTCGTAGTATTTCCTTTCAATTCTGCTTGTATGTAACTATAAGAGATTCAGAAACTGCTCATGAAGTCTTCTACCAAGATTCTTAAAGACCTGAATCACACCAACCAGCAGCAACAGTTTTCCAGTTTCTAGTTTCTTCTATTAATGTTGTCCATGTACAACTGTCTTTGCTCCTTCGAAAGCTGTCTAGTATTGATCTCCACGTTTCTCAAGAACTGTGATTGAATTGTCGTGGCTTCAATAGCATAATTAAGTACGATCGTAATTAAATTTATATCCATAATTGTAATTTATATCCATAATCTATAACGTGAAAATAAAGTTTAGCATTAATTATATACGTACTTAACGCAGATTTGAGTTGCCATTTCGTGTAGAAGGACTCTTGTCCACACCATTGCGTGTAGAAGGACTCTTCTTTTTACGTGTGAGTTTTAAAACACAAGACAATAGAGACTCTGCAATATTCACCGCAGTCGAATTGACATTCTTGCGAATTGAGGCATTATCACACAAGGAAGGTGGCATTAGCTCAACGTGCCGCTCTGATGATAAACTGCCCTATCGCAAGTGATCTAACAACTTATCCATCTTTTTAACGCGGTTTCTTTTTACTATACATTATGAACAAACCGTGATATTCATTCTTTGTCAGCTAAAGACTTTTTATTCCGCACGTCAGTGGGTTTAAACCAGAGCCCAGCAAACCTGGCCCAGTCCGGGTGGATCTGAATTCTTTGGCCGGCACGACCCGGCCCGGCACGCCCGGCCCGAATCTCGAGGCAGGCTCTAACCGGGCAGGGCACATTCCGGGCCCAATCGGCCCGAGCACTTGCCGGTCGAACCGGGCTGGGCACCTTTAGGGTCGAACTGGGCCGGGAACATATTGAAACTATCCTTCATTCAAAACTATCCTTTAATCAACATGTTAAAACTATTTGGAAAGAAGCCTACAAAAATCTTGGATATACTATTTATTGGCAGTAAAGATTTCCAAAAAAACAAACTTAAATTGTACTGTATTATGCATGCGTCAGGTAGAAATTAGAATATTGTAGTAATATATGTAACCCTAATATACAGAAATAGTCATTCTTGATTGAGCGTACTCAAAATAAGTTTTAAAGGCTTCTAACACTTAAAGATACTAAATTTTACCCGAAATTTGAAAGCTACATCAAAATTGTTGAAAATTTTAAATTTGACCATGCCTACTCAAGATCATTGAGAACTCACTTCTAGACTTTGCTCGGCGCCCTGTACATGTGGTTATGAAGACACTGCAACCGTCGGAGGAGTAGACAATACTAGGATCTGCGATCTTAATCAACAACGTTTGCTTGACAAAATCTATATGCAATATTTACAAGATAAAGAAACTGCATTACCAAAACCATATTAAGAAATCTCAAAATTAGGACGGTGACATTTCCCGAACCTTTAACTTTGGTTGCAGTATATAGAGGTCATAATCGTATTCCAATAGTAAGTGACAAATTTAAATGGGGACAAGAACCTCATTTGAAGCAATTAAATTAATGCTTCCGTTTTCTCACGCAGCTGGTCGTCTTTTCTATTAAAAATATTAACTCACGGAACTTTCACAATTCGCAGAAAAAGAGTCCTTCTTGAGCGAAGTTCCAATTCATATTATTATCAAACAGTGCTTAATTAAGGGCACGAAATTTTCTGAAGGATTAACTCAACGTCAGACACAACGTTAGAAAAATTATTCCTTGATTCACAAATACTGTCACGCTAAATAGTGGAACCCTCGGATTAATCGCGCGCCTGTTGCACTCTAAACCACTAATTAAGAATCGAACATCCACGTCCATCCTCAAAATTATTATCATAATCACCGCATCACTTAGAGATCGATTATTTTTTTTTTAATATCTCTTTTCAGAAATTGCAGAATACTTTTACAAAAAGTCAAATGACATCTGTGCTATTTTTCTCAATTTAAGGCGGTTTCTCACGTAGTGGATGCATATTACAAAAAGTTTCACTAGCTCGTGTTTGCTTGTCCTATCGCAAGTGAGCTATCAACTTGTCTCTTTACTATACCTTATGAGCAAACTATGATATTCATTCTTTCTCAGCTAAAGATTTCTTGTTCCGCACGTCACAGGGTTTAAACACGAATATTTCGAATTTGCATGTCCTAAGAGGAATATGAGCTGCCGTACTTTCCCCATTTCAACCCGCAAGCTCACTTCGGTTGTACTGCATGCAAACCGTTTCCATTCATTCTAGTGCAAGTATCATTGCGGATCTCGACACCTAGTGTTATTATCTTTTTATCTAAATGCATCCTGGTATCTACAAATAGTAATACCATAATTTCTGCAGAAACCCGCAGTCGGCAACCTTGTACAGAAATGTTAGTTCTTCTGCCATACGAAGGTCATAATTCAGCTGATTATAGTCTATTACAGCATGTGATTTGCATTTGAAAAATCATAATCTCACTACGCTCTTATCAAATATTACCATGTATGGTTAGTTGTAGTGCATGTTGTCTTTTTTTTTAATCTTTCGTCATTATCCGTGTCTAATTGTAATATATATCCCTAAGATATAACTTGAAAATAGCGCTTAACATAATTTATATACCTACTGTCCTTAACGCAGATTTTACTTTCCATTTTCGTCTACACCATTGCGTGTGGAAGAACTCTTAGTTCTACGTGTCTGTTTTAAATCTCAGTACAACAAAGATTCTGCTTTATTAAGCGCACGAGAATTGAAATTCTTGTGCAATGAGATATTATCAGACTAGGAAGATGGCATTTGCTCAACGTACCTCTGAGATGACAAAGTGTCTCGTAAAAATTACTTTAGAACTTCTGTTATCGTAACAGTATTTTGGAATGATTTATTAATCGTGCTAGCGTTGTGTCTGACGTTGAGTTAATCCTCCAGCAAATTTCGTGGCCGTATTGTGAAGGTTCCTTGAGTTGTTAATTTGTTTAATCTTCTGATACCGTATTTGCCTCCAGGGCTTCCATCTGAGTATAGTGATGTGCAAATTTTTCATAGAAAAGATGGCCAGCTGCGTGAGAAAACGAAGCTTTAATTTATTAGCTATCAAATAAAGTTTCTAGTTCCTTTGGATGAAATGCAAACGATTAGGACCTTCCCTATATACTGCATCCAATGTTCGGATAAGGTCAGCGTCTTAATTTTTAAGTTTCCTAATATGGTTTTTGTCATGCAATTACTTTTTCTTGTAAATGTTGCATATTGATTTAATAATCCAGACAAAGTTCAATAAGATCCAGGATCCTAGATTTAGTCATCTCCTCCGAGGGTTGTAACTGTTTTCATAAACACATGTAAGGGTCGCGAACAAAGTCTAGGGTGCAACAGGTGTCCAATAATTCGAGGGTTTTAAAAGGCTTATGCCACAAAAAGAGCCACTAATTTGAAGAGCAGAAAAAATCATTTATTTCACATGTCTCTTTTTGAAAATTCTGCATATCCAAGTCCTTTAATGCAAAAGTAATCTTATTTCACCGTAGAATTGTCTTGATAAGAAATCGTATCTCATTTGTTCATTGTGTCGTCCACTTTCCCTCTAATGCTATATAATCAATTTCTTGGTGTGTCAATACTTTACTCAATCTTCCACCTAACCGTCAAGGGAAGATCTCAAAATAACCAAAAATCTATTCTCTTTTTGTTTCATGGATCAGATCCGCGGGTTCAGACCCAAAGTAAGGCTGCTTCGGAGGATAGAATATAATGGGTTTTATAGCAAGTTTTTCATTATGCAATCGGAAAGATTTTAATAATCTTAGGCCGGAACGTAATGAATCCTACACAACTCTATGTAAGTTCTAGTGTCAGCAATGAAGCTAATTAAATGCATATTTGATAGTCTCGTGTGTTAACACACAGGAAACTTTGTGTAATAGTGTAAGATAAACCGTGCGAATCAGAAAGACTTTAAGGTTCTATAGCCTGAAGATTAGTGTGATAGATACGTAACGTTATCCATATAGCATCTTGATGAAGTGAGTCAAGGTTGCAAAAGACGCCTCGAAATTTTTTATACACGCAAGTTTAACTTTCAGGCTAATCGAAAGTTAATAACAGTACCTATTACTTTCTTTGGGCATCGAGACGAGCAAGAACTCTAACAAGAATAATTCGGGAACGAAATTTTCTGGAGAACTAATTCAACGTCAGGCACAACGTTAGCAAGATTAAAAAATCATTCCAAAATACTGTTTCGATAACAGAAGTTCCAAAGATATTTTGAGGAGACACTTTATCATCTCAGGGGCACGTTGAGCTAATGCCATCTTTCTTGTGTGATAATATCTCATTGCACAAGAATGTCAATTCGAGTGCGCTGAATATACCAGTCTTTGTTGTACCGAGATTTAAAGCCCACACGTAGAACTAAGACTTCTTCTACACGCAATGGTGTAGACGAAAATTGGCAAGTAAAATCTACGTTAAGTACAATACGTATATAAATTATGTTAAGCGCTATTTTCAACTTATATCTTATGGATATATATTTTAATTACACACGGAAAGTGACGAAAGATTAAAAAAAAAACAGACTACACGCTCTACAACTAACAATACATAGTAATATTTGATAAGAAGCGTAGTGAGATTAGGATTTTTCAATTGCAAATCACATGCTGTAATAGACTAAAATCTGGTGAATTATGACCTTCGTATAGAGGAAGAACTAACATTTATCTACAAGGTTGCCGACAGTGGGTTTCTGCAGAAATAATTGTATTACTAATTGTAGATATCACGATGCATTTAGATAAAAAGATATTAACAGTAGGTGTCGAGATCCGCCATGATACTTGTATTAGAACGAGTGAAATCGGTTTGCATGCAGTATAACCGCCGAGAGCGGGCGGGTTGATATGGGGATAGTACGGGTGCTCATACTGCTCTTAGGACTTTAAAATTTCAAATATATTTGTGTTTAAACCCTGTGACAACATGCGGAACAAGAAGTCTCTAGCTGAGAAAGAATGCATATCACGGTGCACTGACAAGGTATAGTAAAGAAAAAAAAGCGCTAAAAGGATGGACAAGTTGATAGGTCACTTGCGATAAGACAAGCAACCACAAGCTTGTGAAGCTTTTTGTAATATGCATCCACTACGTGAGTTACCACCTTATACTGAGAAAAGTAGCACAGATGTAATTTGACTTTTTGTAAAACTGTTCTGCAATTTCTGAAAAGAGAAATTAAAAAGGGTTTAAATCGAACTCTAAGTGATGCGGTAATTAAAGAAATAATTTTGAGGATGGACGTGGGTTTTCCATTTTTAATTAGTGGTTTAGAGTGCAACGGGGTTCCACTATTTGGCGTAACAGTATCTGGGAATCAAGGATTAATTTTGCTAACGTTGTGTCTGATGTTGAGATAATTCCTGAGAAAATTTCGTGCCCTTAATTAAGCACTATGCGATAATCATATCAATTAGAACTTCAGTCAAGAAGGAGTCTCTTTCTGCGAATTGTGAATGTTACTTGAGTTTTTAATTTCTTTTAATTATGTTATACCGTATTTGCCTTCAGGGCTTACATCTGAGTATAGTGATGTGCAAATATTTCATAGAAAAGATGACCAGCTGCTTGAGAAAAAGCTGACATAGTGACATAGTTGACATAGTGTACAGGTTACACCAACGTTCTTCTATACCATTTCCTGACATAGTGCATTCAATCGTGCCTAGAAATTACTTAACACTAGAACGCCCGGAAATTCGTTTCACCAAGATCGCCCATAGGGATCAATTTGATCCCTAGCTTCATTTTGTACATACCAACCTTTCTAACAAACATTACTCGAGTTTTTTTCTTTTTCTTCACTCTGTAAATAAAACAAAACCAATTTCCAGTAAAGTTTTATTAGTAAGTTTTATATACAGGGGTTGGACAAAAAACCTAAAACAATTTCCAAACTGCGAAAATCATACCTAGTATGGTGTGTTCTTGTGGCTTCATTTAAATCCTCAGACGAAGCTGCAGGTATTCTGTCCGGAGTTCTTCTGCTAGCCTTTAAATAAATTCCTTTCGTGATATCTTCATTCCAGTGACTGCTCTGTATATAACAACTGCATTAATTACTGCAAGATCAAGTACATTATAAAAAGCATGAATTGGTCATCCTCGTGATGCCGCTTTCACTGTATATTGCATGGCCATTTTGTCTACAATGTCAACCCGGTATTTTGTTTCATTATAATAAGCAATGGTTTCAGGAACTTTCTTATTATTGTCGATTATATTCACGGTATCATGAAGAGATCTCAATACCAAAACATTCTTACTTTTCTTCCCTTGATAAATGGTCATTGTTACGTCCTTGCTTTTGAGAATCTTTGTCGAGTACAAAGGTGCTTTTTCTGATTTAATTCCTTTCGGTATTTCTCTTCTACTTTTATTCACTGTCCCAACAATGGTAGATGACTTTGCTTTCAGATTTTCAGCGTGCTTCAGTGACGTAAAATAGATGTCTGTAGTAACGTTTCGACCTTTCCAGAAAATGACTCCATAAGGCGCATGACAACGACTCTGGAACCCTTTGATTTGCAGGGCGTTCTTCCTCCTTACCAACGCAAAGGAAGCCGTTCAAAATATATTTTGCATCTACATCTACAACCAGCCAGAATTTTTGCCCGTACTTATCTCGCTTATTTGACATAAACTGCGTAAATAGACAACGAGTTTTACTAGGAAACAACTGTGCATTTATTGAAATGTTCTGTCCTGGTTTATAACATGCAATTCAATTTTCAATGAACCTACACCAAACTTCAGCGACAAGACCAAGTTTATCTTTCTTCACACGAATCAATCTGTAAGCTTTAATATAAAATCTTAGGAACCTCATTATTCGTAAAATCGATTTCTGCTCATAGTCTCGAGACAAACTGGCAATCCCCAAGACTTCGACCACATTAATGAACCTTAATATTTTTACTGCTACTAATGCCACGAGCATACAGAATCGCTATGAAAGCTTCGAGTTCCGATAAACTTAGTGACTTCTCTTGGAATGTTATGAAGACATTTTTTACCCTCGTTTCTAACATTAGCAGGTATTTCCTCCCATACAGTACCGTCTGGAGCTGTATACTGCTTCGCCGCCGCACTGATGCTTTCACCTGAAAATCCACACATGTTTCCATCTTGTTCTGATCTTATCTCATTATGTATTGGAATGCCCGCAAAAAAGGCAGAGAGAAAAATTCAGTGCGACTGCTTTCGTATTTTACAAATAGATAATCTAAATTTATTAAATTATTTTTATGAAATTATAAAATATCATGCAAAGTATATGATTGGTTCATAAAATGTTACTTCACAAGTGACCAAATATGAAGAAATGTTATTACTTTCGCAATGAGTAAGGTTGTTTTAGCATTTATAAAATAAACTGAGATAACGAGATGAACCTGATATCGATATATTGCATAGGAAGGACCAGTCATATCTAAGAGATGATTACGAGTAATGAAAAAAATAATAAAAATATATCAACGTACGTAATATTATTTTAGCGGCAACTCTTTACTTCGACCATAACAGTGCTACGAACTAATTTAGTGACAGACAGCCTGCTTATCTTTGTTTTTTTTTACAAGAGCGATTGTTACTTGTCCTAGTACTGTACATACATGATAGGTAGCAGCTTTCTTTGTAGCATATTCGCCCTTGTACATAAAATTGAACTGCACAATTCTGCTCAAAGTAAAGCTTTGACATTGTAGCTAAACTTGATGATAGAATACATTATGCTTTTGGTATTACAAGAAAGAGAAATCTAATAATTTACTGTTGATTCCAGTTGTATATAACGAGTATTTCATCACATTCCTTCAATAGTTGTCTGAAATTATTTGATTTTCTTATTGACTTGTAGAGAATTTAAACACATGTTGAATAAAACATACTGAGATAAAATGTACTCACCTTCGGTAGTTTTATTTTCATCTGCAACACTAACTTCTTCAGAAGATTGCTCACTACAATAAGTATCCCATTCCAAATTGTCTTCTGAGTTCGATGACATTTGATCGCCATCAGATTCATATTCGGATATTCTTTGGAGCTCTACGAACTTCATGAGGATTTAATTGTTTACTTTGTGCCATTTTCGTGCTTCTTCACTATAAAATTATTATTCATAGATTTTATTTGTCACACCTTCGAACAAAGTGCCAAGTGCTGTATTACGCCAAACACGTTCCCACGTGACTACATGTAATGACGGATGCACTATGACTGCACATTCTTACTCAATAGTGCCCAACAAATGTCCTGGTACCCGGAAAGGATGATTTCGTAACGTTTCTTTAGACAAATTAAATCATTTTAACTAAAAGCTGCTCAGGTAAAAGCAAAATAATAGTCGATGCGAGAAAGTATAATAATATTTTCAATTGCAGGATCACTTTGATCCCCTGGGCGTTTAAGGCAAATCGATCGATATCAGATTATAAAATTGCACAACCACAATAGAATTTTTTTCTCTATGCGATATCAACAATTTAGGAAAAGTCAGGTAATGCTACCTTTCAATTACCTAAAATATTGTAGATATGAGAAAATGAATTTCGCAAAAGGATCAAATTGATCCCTTTGGGCGTTCTAGTGTTAACTGCAAACCTCCTAAAGGGGGTGCAACTTAGGAACGATCAAAAATTTCTTCAGCTGAGGTACGATATTAACACATTGTCAGTATAATGGCTGAGGTAATGTCATAACGCATGTGCTTTTTTCTATTTTATTGCAGTTGTTTACTGTATGCAGAAGAGTAGAATATATAGTATTAGTTTTTGTTGTTGAAATATTAAAGAAGTACTGATGCACTACACTGTCTGTATCAAAAGGGAGGTTCTGTATCTCACCATTACACAATCGTTGTGCCGAAGCTTTTATAAGATGAATAGCTATCCAAAGGTTGTTTGAGAACAGGAAAACGACACGCGACACGCGAGTGAAGACTTGATTAAATCTTTCGAGTAAGACAGCGTTGACACACCAAGAACATGAGTGTATTGCATTAGAGGTAAAATGGATGTCAGAGTCAAGAAATGTGATACGATATTCTTATCAAGACAATGCTACCGTGTTATAACATTACTTTTACATTAAAGAATTTGGATATAGAGAATTTTCATCAACAGACATCTGAAATAAATGACCTTTTCTTCTCTATGAAGTGTGTGGCACTTAGTTACTAATCAAATCATACAATGAGATTATATGAAGAGATTAATTGATTAGCCCACAGTTTAGTCGCTTTGTGAAGACTAGTGTTACTAGTTCGGTAGCGATCTATATCATCTATGTCAGTTTATCTTTCGTTCTGACATTTCTACATGAATTTTCTTGGCAGAATGCACAAAACCTTGAATACTACATATCGGCACTTCTACACGAAGATTTGGCTCGTTCACAATCCTATTATGCAGTCACTTTTTATCTACAGGTAAGTAAGATTATCCGGTTGCAGCTGATGGTAGGTGTGTGGGTCAACAGACCAACCTCTTTCGATTGAGTTTAGGCTTAAACCATTTCGCTTGTGTAGTTGGAAGTACTTCCGAATTGAATGCTTCACAGCTGCTGTGTTAGTAAAGGGAAAAGTGGCCATATTTTAGCTTTGTAACTACTTCCTTTATATATCTGATAATGCTTATACCAGGGAGACAATTTCCGCTTCCATACAGGTGCATAAAGAAATGTCTAACCTAATCATTTGCTCGATTCACATTTAATTAATTGAAGACACTGACTAACTGCAGAATTCTTTTTCTTTTTGAAGGAACTTGAAGGCAGCCAACTATTCACTCCTGAGTATAGCTGAGGTCGTGTCAAAGTTAGCAGCATAAAGGAAAAAGTGAGGCAATCTTTTAATGACGCTAGAGTTTTAATAAATTTAATAATTTGGTTGAATTTCCGATTAGTTCTGTTTGTATGTGTCTATAAGTTAACCAGAAGCTGCTCATGAAGTCTTCTACCTAGATTCTTAAAGATCTGAATCAGACCAACCTGCAGCAACAGATTTCCCTTTTCTAGTTTCTTTTATTACCGTTCTCCATATACAACTGCCTTTGCTCCTTCGATAGCCGTCTAGTGTTGACTCCAAGTTTCTCAAGAACTGTGATTGAATTGTCGTGGCTTCAATGGCAGAATTAAGTACGGTCGTAATTTAATTTATATCCATAATTGCAATTTATATCCATAATATATAAGGTGAAAATAGAGTTTAGCGTAAATTATATACCTACTTAACTCAGATTTGTGTTGCCTTTTTTACTCCACACCTTTGCGTGTAGAAGGACTCTTCTTTCTACGTGTGGGTTTTAAAACACAAGACAATAGAGACTCTGTAATATTCACCGCAGTCGAATTGACATTCTTGCGCATTGAGATTTTATCACACAAGGAAAGTGTCATTAGCTCAACGTGTTGCTCTGATGATAAACTGCCCTATCGCAAGTAACCAATCAACTTGTCCATCTTTTTAACACGGTTTCTCTTTAGTATATCTTATAAACAAACTGTGATATTAATTTTTTCTCAGCTAAAGACTTTCTATTCGCACGTCGGTGGGTTTAAACCAGAGCACAGCAAACCTAGGCCCAGTCCGGGTGGATCTGAAATCTTTTCCCGGCACGACCCGGCCCGGCCTAATATGGTTTTTGTCATGCAGTTTCATTTGGTTGTATATGTTGCATATAGATTTCTTCAAGCAGACATTGTTGAATAAAATAGCAGACCCTAGATTTTATCTCCTCCGAGGGTTGTAAATGTCTTCAAAACCACATGTAGAGGTCCCGGAGCAAAGTCTTGAAGTGAGTTCTCCTTGATTTTTAGTAGGCATTGTCATTCAGCATTTTCACTAAATTTGTAATACAGTACAGGATACACCAAAGTTCTTCTATTCCTTTTCCTGACAAATTGTATCCAATGGAGCTTGGAAATGACTTAACACGAAAACCTCCTAAGACCGGTACAACTTTGGACCGTACACAAATTTCTTCAGCTGAGGTACGATTTGAACACCTTTGCAGTATAATGGCTGATCTAATATCATAACTCACGTGGATTGTTCACTTTTCTTGCAGTTATTTGCTGTGTGCAGAAGAGTAGAATATATAGTACTGTATTAGTACTTGATGTTGAAATATTAAAGAAATACTGATGCACTACACTGCTTATATCAAAAGGAGAGATGTGTGTCGCACCATTACACAATCGTTATAACGAAGCTTCAAAAGATGAATAACTATCCAAAGGTTGTTTGAGAATACGAGTTCGAGACTCGAGATACGATTCAAGATTTGATTAAATCTTCCGACTAAGACAGCATTGACACACCAAGAACATGAGAGTATATCAATAGAAAGAAAGATTGTCAGAATGACGAAATTTGATACGATATTCTTATCAAGACAATGCTATTGAGATATAATATTACTTTTACCTACAAGAACTTGGTTATAGAGAATTTTCATTAACAGACATCTGAAATAAATGACCTTTTCATCTCTATGAAATGTGTGGCACTTTGTTACTAATCAAAGCATACAATGAGATTATTTGTTTATCCCACAGTTTGGTTGCATTTGTTATGACCAGTGTTACTAATTTGGTAGCGAACACAGGACTACCGTAGATATTTTCTAACTAACCGTTTAAGTAAAGAACTCAAAAGAACCTAAAATCGATTCTATATTTGTCTCATCGATGAGATCACTGGTCTCAGTCCCAAAGTAGGGCTGCTTCGCAAGTTAGAATATAATGTGTTCCACATCAAGTTTTCATCATTATGCAATCGTGAAAATATTATTAATGATAGACCGGAACCTAGTGAATCCTACACAACTCTGTATGTAAGCCCTAGTAAGCAGAAGGACGCTAATTAAATGCATATTTGATAGCCTCGAGTTTTAACACATAACAGAAATTCTATAAATATTGTATCCGTAAGAACACAAATATTTTGATTAAACAGTTTCCATCAGGCTCATGATAAAGATCAAGTTGAGAGCGTTTGGGAGCTATGTAGAGTTGTTCAGCAGGAAGCACTCTCAAATAGTATTTTTAGTTGCATATAAACGGGAAGTATAGCAATTGCTTGATTATCATTGATAAATTAAGAATTATGTTTTTTACATTTGGAATCACAACATAATTCAGTCCCAAGCGCCCACCTAAAATAAAACGATTAAAAGAAACATTCGGGAAGTATTTCAACGATCTAATTTGAGTCTGCCATTGCAGCACGACAATTCAATCAAGGTTCATGAAAAAATTAGAGATCGATACTAGACGGCTTCAAATGATGCAAAAAGTGTTCGAATGATAAGGGTAGCTGTATATGGACAGGAATAATAAAAGAAATAACAGAAGGGATATAAATCATTAGTATGATATGAAAAGATTATTTGATTAGCCCGGAGTTTGGTTGCCTTGTGGTGAACAGTGTTATTAATTTGGTAGCGAACACAGGACTGACTATGCCGCATATATTTTCCAACTAACCGCCTAAGGGAAGATCTCATCAGAACCTAAAATTGATTCTTTATTTGTTTCATAAATCAGATCACCGGTCTCAGACCCAAAGTAAGGCTGCTTCGGAAGTTAGAATATAATGGGCTCCATATCAGGTGTTTATGATTATGCAATCGTGAAAATATTATTAATGATAGACCGGAAACTAGTGAATCCTACACAGCTCTGTATGTAAGACCTAGTAAGCAGCAAGGACGCTAATTAAATGCATATTTGATAGCCTCGAGTTTTAACACACAAGAGAATTTCTATAAATATTGTATCCGTAAAAACACAACTCTTTGAATTAAACAGTTTCTATCAGGCTAACGATTAAGAACAAGGTGAGAGCGTTATACGTGCTAAGTAGATTTCTTTCGGAGGTAGAACTTTCAAATAGTTTTATAGCTGCATATAAACGGGAAGTATAGCAATTGTTTGATTATCATTGATAAATTAATACTTATGTTTTTCAGATTTGGTATCACATCATTTTTCAATACCAAAGGCCCACCTAAAACAAACCGCTGTACGTTCTCAAAGCTATACGACTGTGATTCCCTCGTCTTATTAAAGGGAGAATTAAATTCACGGTTTTTTAAATGGTACGTCATTGTATAATTTGAGACAAGGGGCTTTAAAAACACTACTGCTTCGTTTTTCAGACCTAAGTACGCAATACAAAATACTTCGGTCTCCGATTAATTGTTAAAATTCTTTACTAGCTCTAAGCCAATAGAAATTAAAGAATACATGCCGATGTCCACAGATGATTTCTAATTAAACAGCACTGTTGAAGGAATTAATCCGGCATAAGCCGTTAGCCTTACCGGGCAGCTCGAAATAGAACTCTATAATTATTGGCACGCCTGTTGCATTCCAAACCACTAGTTTAAAATCTAACATCCCGGTACATCCTCAAAATTATCTCTGTATTCACCGCAACAGTTAAAGATGGATTAATATCTCTCGTCAGACATTGTAGAATACTATTACAATAAAGACAAGTATAGTCTCGACTTCAATTAGTATCTCCGCTAGTGTTCTCCTTTTAAGGCGATAACTGTCGTTGTGGATGCAGATTACAAATACCTCACAAGCTCGGGGATGCCTCTCCTTTAACAAGTGACCTATCAACTTGTCCATCAAATAACGCGCTTTCTCTTTACTATACCTTATGAGCTCACCTCGATATTCATTTTCTCTCAGCTAAAGACTTTTTTTTCGCACCTCACTAAGTTTAAACTCGAATATTTCGAATTTCTAAATCCTAACGACAATATGCCCTGCCGTACTTTCCCATTCAACGCACCCGCTCTCGTCGGATGTACTGCATGCAAACTGATTCCACTCGTTCTAATGCAAGTATCATGGCGGATCTAGACTTTTACTGTTATTATCTTTTTATCTAAATGCATCGTGATATCTACAATAACTAATACCATTATTTCTGCAGAAAGCCACAGTCAACAGTCTTATAGTTACGTCAAATGATTGTAATTTTTCAAAAGATTTTAGTGTATTACAGTTTGTAAGTTTCAATTAAAAATCCTAATCTGACTACGCTTCTTTTCAAATATTACTATTTCTGGTTAGTTGGAGTGCATGCTAACTGCTTGCATTCGTTTTTATAATGGAACAGCATGAGTCTCGGCAACTCCCGTTAGTATAATATCTGAATGTTTCTGTATCTTGGTAACAACTTGTTCTCTGAAAATAGTCACAAATATAGATCTAAGCAAATATCTGTGTTACGACTTTCTTATCGCCATAGTTAAAGGTTCTTAGCTGGACTGTGCAACGAATGTACTCTAGGCAGTTTAGCCTGATATTCCGCTATTATCAGCGATCATCTATGCAGAATTCTACAGACGATTTAGTGCTTCTATTTTCGTAAAGTAATGTACTTGGTGATCTAGGATTGCTCTGGTCAACGGTTATGGATATGTTCGCATACATACCTGGTGAAATTATAGTTGGTTCAGTGTTAGAGATCAGTACACTTCGTAAGCCTGAACTGCTGGCGATTAATCGGGTATATTTTGTGGAGTAGCTTTCTTCTCGAGAACATAAGTTTGAGTCGATGAACAGTACACGCAATCTCTATTCACGTCAGCGAGATAATGTAGTGTTGAAGTTAATAAATAAGATTACAGAAATACTTGTTGTTGATCATTCGGTCTTAGATATGAAAGGTGTCAAAAAGCTAGTACAGTTGGTGCACTCATCTGCAAGAGAGGGGAAGCATAGTAGAACTTTACTCACCGGTGAGAAAACGTTTAGAAAATCTAGAAATTCAAATCCTCCAGTAAGCTTAATAAGAGTGCACATTATGCCAGTGATAATAGCGCTTAACATAATTTTATACGTACTTAAAGCAGATTTATGTTGCCACTTTTGTCCACACCATTGCGTGTAGAAGGACTTTTACTTCTACGTGTATGTTTTAAAACTCAGGAGAATAGAGTTTGCAATATTCAGAGCAGTCGAAATGAGATTCTTGCGCATTTAGATATTATCACACAAGGAAGGTGCCATTAGCTCAACGAGTCGCTCTGATGATAAACTGATGCCCCAAAAATTCTGTAGAAATTCTGTTATCGTTACAGTATTTGGGAATCAGGGATTAATCTTGCTAACGTTGAGTCTGGCGTTGAGTTAACCCCCCAGAAAATTTTGGGGCCTTCGTTAAGCACTGTTCGATAATCATATCACTTGGAACTTTTCTAAAGAAAGCCTCTTTTTCTGCGAATTGTGAATCTACCTTGAGTTGTTAATTTCTTGTAAACCTCCGATACCTTATTAGCCTCCATAGAAGATATGACCAGCTGCGTGAGAAAACGGAAGCATTGATTAATTGACTACAAATGAAGTTTCTAGTCACCTGTTCAATCTACTCCCTTTGGATGAATTGTTTACGGTTCGGAAAATGTCACTAACTTAATTTTGAGATTTCCCAATATCGTCTTTGAGATGCAGTTTCATTTTCTTGTAAATGTTGCATATTGATTACGTCATCCAGACATTGTTGAATAAGATCGCAGATCCTAGATTTTGTCATATCCTCCGACGGTTGTAAATGTCTTCATAACCACATGTAATGGTCCCGGTTCTCAATGATCTTGATTAGGCGTGATTATTCAACATTTTTACTAATGTTGTCATAGTGTACAGGATACCCAAAAGTACTCCTATACGATTTCCTGATATAATGTATCCACACCTGCCTAGAAATTACTTAACTGGAAGCCTCCTAAAGGCGGTACATCTTTGGACCGTTAAAAAATTTCATTAGCTGCAGGTCCGATTTGAACACCTTTTCAGTAAAATGGCTGATATAATGTCATAACGCATGTGCTTTGTTCTCTTTGTTGTTTGGAACAGCAGAATATATAGTATTATTACTTGATGTTAAAATATTGAAGAAATAAAGAGGCAATACACTGCTTATATGAAAAGGACAGGTGTGTATCTCAGCATTACACAATCGTTGTGGCGAAGCTTTTACTAGATGAATAGCTATTGAAAGGTTGTTCGAGATTAAAAAATCGAGACGCGAGTTGCGAGTGAGGATTTGATTAAATCTTCCGAGTAAACCGCATTCAAACACCAAGAAAACGAATGTATTCCATTAAAGGGAAAAGGATGTCAGAATGTCGAAATGTGATGCGATATTCTTATCTAGACAATGCTATCGAGTTATCAGATTACTTTTTCAATCAAGAACTCAGATATGAAAGTTTTCATCAAAAGACTTCTAAAATAAATGACTTTTTTGATCTACCAAATGTGTGGCACTGGAAAGATTATTGGTTAGCCCACTGGACTGATTATACCGTAAATATTTTCCACCTACCCGTCTAAGGGAAGATCTCAAAAGAACCTAAAATCGATTTTTTATTTGTCTCATTGATCAGATCACCGGGGTCAGACCCGAAGTAAGGCTGCTTCGATGGGTTTCATATAAAATTTTGTCATTATGCAATCAGAAAAATATTAATGATAGACCGGAACCTCGTGAATCCTACACAACTCTGTGTGTAAGCCCTACTGAGCAGCATGGACGCTAAGTGGCAATGGAAAGTGCCGAAAGAGAAAAAAGAGCTTTGGAGTAATATCTGCAACGATCAAATTTAATTCTGCCATTGAGGCCACGACACTTCAATCACAGTCCTTGAGGAACTTGGAGATCAATACTAGAGGGATCAAAATTTACAAACAGTTTTCGAACGAATAAAGGTAGCTGTATATGGACAACAGTAATAAAAGAAAGTAGAAACGGGAAATCTGTAGCTGTTTTTGGGTGGATTCACATCTTTTAAGCAACTTGGTACAAGACTTGATGAGCAGTTGCTGATTGTCTTGTAGCCTCATACAAGCAGAACTGAAAGGAAATGCTACAAAATTAATAAATTTAAAGAAATTTTTAGCGTCCTTAAAAGATTACTTTCACTTTTTTCATGATGCAACATCCTGTCAAACGAACTCTGCTATACTCAGGGCTGAATAGTTTGCAGCCTTCAAGTTCCTTCAAAAAGAAAGGTTCTGAAAGTTAGTCTTCAACCAACCAAATGTGAATCCTGACAAAGTGGTACCGATAGAAATTCTTTATTCGCTTGTATGGAGATGGAATATTGCCCTCCCTGGTATAAGCTATTTCAGATATAACAAGAAAGTAGTAACAAAGCTTCAGTAAGGCCACTTTTCCCATTACTAACACAGCAGCTGTGCAGCATTGAATTTGGAAGTACCTCCAATTCCATGAGCGGAATTGTCTAAATATGAACCGAATCGAAGGAGGTGGTGTGTTAAAGAGGATATGCAAATTCCAAGGGCTTATACAGCTACCATCAGCTCCAAATAGAAAATCTTACTTACCTGTAGATAAATGGGAACTGCAAGATAGGATTGTGAGCGAGCCACACGTTAGTGTAAAGAGCCGATATGATCTTATCAGTCGAATTCTGCATTCTGCCAAGAGAGGTCGTGTAGGAATAGCAGGTCGGAAGACAATCTGATATAGAAGATAACGAACATCAGCTGTAAATATAAATATGTAATTGACAACGGTTAATTGTTGATCCAATCAGTTGAAAATGTTGGGATAACTAATGTATAAAAATTTAATATTAATTTATCAATTATAATCAAGTAATTGCTATACATCCCGTTAAAATGCAACTTGCAAATTAGAAATATTCGAGTTTAAACTTAGTAACGTGCGGACAAGAAGTATTTATGTGAGAAAGATTGAATATCGAGGTGAGCTCATAAAATATAGTAAAAAGAAAGCGCATTATTTGATGGACAAGTTGATAGGTCACTTGCGAAAATACAGGATCCCCGAGATTGTGAAGCTTTTTGTAATCTGCATCCACAAAAATAGAAATCGCCTTAAAATAACAACATTAGCAGAGATACTAATTGAGGCAGAGATGATACTTGACTTCATTATAATAGTATTCTAGAATTTCTGAAGTCAAATGTTAATCGATTTCTAAGTGATGCGGTGATTAAAGAAATAATTTTGAGGATGGACGGGGATGTTCGATTTTTTATTAATGGTTTAAAGAGCAACTGGTGTGTGCCAATAATTCGAGGGTTCTATTTCGAGGTGCTTGGTAAGGCTAAACGGCTTATGCCGGATTAACTCCTTCTTACAATGCTGTGTAATTTAAAAAAATATGAGTGGACATTGGCATGTATTCCTTAATTCCTATCTTCTTAGAACTAGTAAAGAAATTCAACAATTAATCGGAGGCCGCAGTATTTTGTGTTGTGTACGTAGGTTTAAAAACAAAGTAGTAAAGCTTTTAAAGCTGCTTTACTCACATTAAACAATGGCGTACTATTTATAAACCGTGGATTTACTTCTCCCTATAATAAGACGAAGGTATCACAGTCATATAGCATTGAGATAATACAGCGGTTTTAGGTGAGCCCTTGGGATTGAAAAATGTGATACCAAATGTAATAATCATAAGTATTAATTTATCAATGATTATCAAGCAATTGCTATACTTCCCGTTTATATGCAACTACAATACTATTTGAGAGTGCTTCCTGATGAAGAAATCTACCTAGCGCGCGTAACACACTCACCTTGTTTTTGATCGTTAGCCTAATCGAAATTGGTTAATTGAAAGAGTTGTGTTCTTACGGATACAATATTTATAGAAATTCTCCTGTGTGTTAAAACACGAGGCTACGAAGTATGTATTTATTAGCGTCGTTACTGCTTACAAGGGCTTAGATACAGAGCTGTGTAGTATTCACTAGGTTTCGGTCTATCTTTAATAATATTTTCACGATTGCATAATGATAAAAATTTGATATGGAACCTATTATATATAACTTCCGAAGCAGCCTTACTTTGGGTCTGAGACCGGTGATCGGATCTATGAGACAAATATAGAGTCGATTTTAGGTTCTTTTGAGATCTTCCCTTAGACGGTTAGGTGGAAAATATTAACGGTAGTCCTGTGTTCGCTACCAAATTGTAACACTGGCCATCGCATAGCAGCCAAACTGTGGGCTAATCAAATAATCTTTTCATATAATCTCATTGTATGCTTGATTAATAATCTCATTGTATGCTTTGATTAATAATCTCATTGTATGCTTTGATTAGTAGCACCAAGTGAGATCGTTATGGGTGCTAAGTAAATTTCTTCAGCAGGTAACACTCTCAAAAAATATTGTAGTTGTATAAAAACGGGGAGTATACGGCTTTCCATGTCTAATTGTAATTTATATCAATAACATATAAGGTGAAATAGAGTTTAACATGATTTAATTCGTACTTAACGCAGAATTGAGTTGCCACTTTTAGTCCACATCATTGCGTGTGGAAGGACTCTTCCTTCTACGTGTGGGTTTTAAATACATTATAATACACACTCTGCAATATTTACCTCAGTCGAATTGACATTCTTGCGCATTGGGACATTATCCCACAAGGAAGGTGCATTAGCTCAACGTGTCGCTTTGATGATAAACTGATGCCCACAAAAGTCCTGTAGAACTTTTTTATCGTAGGGTAACAGTATTTGTGAATGAAGGATTAATCTTGCTAACATTGTGTCTGACGTTGAGTTAATCCCCGTGAATATTTCGTGCCGATAATTAAGCACTATTCGATTATCATATCATTTGGAACTTCGCTCAAGAAGGCTTCTATTCCTGCGAATTTTGAATGTTCCTTGACTTGTTATTTTCTTGTATACTCTGATACCGTATTTGCATTCACGCCTTGCATCTGGTGTGTATAGTGATGTGTAAATTTTTTATAAAAAGATGACCAGCTGCGTGAGAAAACGGAAGCATTAATTTAATTGCCTTCAAATGAAGGTTGGAGTCCCCTGTTCAATCTAGTCTTTTTGGATGATTTGGAATACGATTATGGCCTTCTCTATATACAGCAGTCAATGTTCACGGTAATGTTAACAGTAACGGTACTTAACTGAACATATCCAATATGTAACTTAAGTACAAAAGAAATTCTGTCAATTGATAATTTTGGTGATGATGTTCTCCTCCTGTTCTACCAGGCCTGCCAACTATACAGCTGAGTATATCTGAGGTCACAGCCTGTTGCATCATGAAGAAAGAGAAAGCAATCTTTTAATGAGGCTAGAGTTTCTTTAACTTTAATAATTTCGTAGCATTTCTTTTCAGTTCTGCTTGTACGTGGCCTTAAAAGAATCAGTAGCTGCTCATGAAGTCTTCTAGTAAGAGTCTTAGAAACTCTGAATCTAACCCATCAACAGCTACAGATTTCACGTTTGTAGTTTCTTCCACTATTCTTGTCCATATAAAGCCATTTACACACCAAGAACTTGAGATTATAGTATTAGAGGTGAAGCGGATGTCAGAATTTCGAAATGTGATACAATATTCTTAACAAGACAGTTCTACCGTGATATCATTCTGGAACTTGGATATGGAGTATTTTCAACAAGAGACTTCTGAAATTATGACTATTTCTGCTCTGTGAAATGTGTCTCAGATACTAATCAAAGCATACAGTGAGTTTAGATGAAAAGCTTATTTGAGTAACTCACAGTTTAATTGCTTTCTGATGACCAGTGTTACTAAGTTCATAGCGAACACAGGACTGACTATACCGTAAATATTTTCCACCTGAAGCTACAGCTGGCTTTGCTCCTTCGAAAATTATTTCCATCATTGGAAGCCGACTAGTATTGATCTCCAAGTTTCTCAAGAACTGTGATGGAATCGTCGTGCCTTCAATGGCAGAATCAAATACGATCGTAATTTAATTTATATCCATAATTGTAATTTATATCCATAAAATATAAGATGAAAATATGTTCATAACGCAGATTTGAGTTGTCATTTTTAGTCCACACCATTGCGTGTAGAAGGACTCTTCCTTCTACGTGTGGGTTTTAAACCAGAGGTGAATAGAGACTGCAATTTTCACCGCAATCGAATTGACATTCTTGCGCATTTAGATATTATCACATAAAGAAGGTGGCATTTGCTTAACATGTCCATCTGATGATAAACTGATGCCCACAAACGTCCTTCTGTAACAATATTTGGGAATGAAAAATTAATCTTGGTAACATTGTGTCTTACGTGTAAATATTATTAATGATAGACCGGAACCTAGTGAATTCTACACAACTCTGTATGTAAACCCTAGTGAGCAGCTGTAACCGTAATTAAATGCTTATTTGTTACGCTCGAGTGATAACTAACAGGATAATCTCATTAAATACTATATCTGTTAGAACACAACTCTTTGGATAAAACAGTTTCTATCAGGCTAAAGATCAAGAACAAGGTGAGAGCGTTATGGGTGCAAAGTATATTTCTTCAGCAGGAAGCACTCTCAAATAGTATTGTAGTTTCATATAAACGCAAGGTATAGCAATTGCTTGATTATCATTGATAAATTAATACTTATGTTTTTTACATTTGGTATCACAACATGTCATCATGTGTAAGAGAACTAGATATACTGGAGTGGTGGAAGAATAAGAACAAACATTACCAAAATTGTGTAAATTAGCACGTCAGTATCTCGTCATCCCTGCTTCTAGTGCGTCTACTGAAAGAGCTTTTAGTACTACAGGCTATATAGCTCAGGAACGTAGAAATTGTTTATTGATTTATTGACATCAGGGACAGGCCTAATTACAGTGTCACTTAGTATATACGTTATTAAGATTATATTGGGTAATAAAACCATTGGTAATAATTACATTCGCCTTACATAAATAATAGAATTCTTAAAACTACTTACTCCCGTTACCAGTACATCAAAGTTGAAATTTTCTTTAACTAACTTGTTGTAGGTTGCACTAATTCTCCATATAGGAGATCTGCTTAAGACGTTTGTTTTTGCTGTCAAAAAAAATGTATTATTCGATGCAGTACGCAATTTAGCGGATGGTACGTGGTTACATATTTGGTAGTTAAGATCAGGATAGTCTATTTTGCTATAATTGAGCTTGTGTAAAAGTGATAAATCAATATTTCTTCTCCTTAGTTCTAATGTTTCAAATTTAAAATTTTCAACAAGTTTAATGTACCTTTCAAATTTCGGGTAGAATTTTGATTTCTTAAGAAACCTTAAAAACTTATTTTGAGAACGCTCAATCAAGAATGAGTATTTCTGTATATTAGGGTTCCATATATTACTACAATATTCTAATTTCGACGTGACGTATGCATAATACAGTACAATTGAAGTTAGTTAATTATGGAAATCTTTACGGACAATAAATAGCATATCCAAGATTTTTGTAGACTTATTTGCAAGTAGTTTCAATATGTTGAATAAAGGATAGTTTTAAAAGAAAAAAAAAACTCCCAAGTCCCGACTTTCTCGTATGTTCTTTAGGAAATTACGGCTCAAGAATTAGTGGAGTGAAGACAGTAGAGGAAAACGGGCTAATCCGAAAACTGCCACTCTCACGGTGTTTGTTTACCACAAATTTCACATAACACGAGGAGGGATCGATCCGACGACCTCTAGCATCAGATGTGAGTGCTTTACCTACTGAACCACCGATGCCCCTCGTCAAGCATCTGTTCGCATTCTACGCAGTCTGATTATAATAACTAGTATTTCTTTTATTTTTCCTGTACTTAGATTGTAAAGTATGTACCACCAGACATGTCAACTCTGAAGCGAAGTCGTAGCAGTTATACTAGCAGAAGTATTAGTAGTAGTAGTAATAGTTGTAATAGTATGAGTAATAATAATAATAATAATAATAGGAGTAGCAGTAATACTAATAATAAGGGTAGTAGAAAATCAGAACTTTACAATTTTGAATAAAGAGTTAATTACAGAAACACATTACGATTAACACTGGCTGCCAAGATTAGTTTCTAATCCTAGTTTGGGCAATGCCGGGCCGGCCCGGTTCCGCCGAATATGTTCCCGGCCCGGTTCGACCCGAAGGAGCCCGGCCCGTTCCGGCCCGAAAGGTGCACCGCCAGATTCGGCCCGGAAATTGCCGGCCCGGTCAGAGCCCGGCTCGACATTCGGACCGGGCGGCGCGGGGCCGGGCCGGGTCGTGCCGGGCAAAGAATTCAGATCTATCCGGACTAGGCCTAGGTTTGCTGGGGTTTGGTTTAAACCCACTGACATGCAGAATTAATGTCTTTAGCTGAGAAAGAATGAATATCACGGTGAGTTTATAAGGTATAGTAAAGAGAAAGCGCGTTAAAATGATCGACAAGTTGATGGGTCACTTGGGATAGGGCAGGCATCCCCGAGCTAGTGAACCTTTATGCATCTGCAAAGTCAGAAATCAACTTAAAATGAGTACATTAGCTGAGATGTCATTTGTCCTCATTGCGATAGAATTCTACAATGTCTGAAAAGAAATATTAATGAGAGGCGAAGGTTAGAGAAATAATTTTGAAGATCGACGGGGATGTTCGATTATTAATTAGTGGTTTAGTGTACAACAAGCGTGCCAAAAATTCGAGGGTTCTATTTCGAGGTGTCCGGTAAGGCTCAACGTTTTAACCCGCCTTTTGTCCGGCAATGTAATGCAATGTAATGTAATGTAATGCATATGGATAACGTAAAGTAATGCATATTGTAATGTGATGCCTCCTTAACACGGTAGGAGACGTGTCCTACGTGTGAAAAGAGCGCTTAACATAATTTATATACGTACTTAACGCATTTTTAGTTCACACCATTGCGTGTATAAGGGCTCTTGCTTCTACGTGTGGGATTTATTACACAACACAACACTATTGTCTCTGCTATATTGTTGCACAACACAATACGTATCTCGACATTTCTTCTTACTATATTATATGAAGTTCCTGTATCTTGGTAACACAATGTTATCTGAAAACAGTCTGAAGTAAAGATCTATCGATTTTATCCTTGCCAATGTTACGGCTCTTAGCTGGACTGTGCAACGATTGTACTCTAGGCAGTTCTACAGACTATTTGGTGCCTCTATTTTTGTAAAAAAAAAATTACTTGAAGATCTCGGATGGCTCTGGTCAACGGCCATGGATATGCTCGCATACATACCAGGCCAAATGACAGTCTGGTTCAGTGTTACATATGACTACACTTCGTAAGCCTCAAATGCTGTGATTAATCGGGTACATTTTGTGGTGTAGCTTTCTGCTCTTAAAAGGATACCTTTGAGTCCATGGACAGGACTCGCATACTCTATTCACGTCTGCTAAATGGAGTGGTGTTCAATTTAAAAAATATGATCACAGAAATTCTTCTTGTTAATCATTCCGTCTCAGATATGAAATGTGTCAAAAACCTAATACAGTTGGTTAACTAATCTGCTACAGGGGGGAAGCTTAGCAGAACTTTCCTCATCGAAGAGAAAGCGTTTAAAAGTTCGAGAAATTCAAATCCTCCAATAAAAAGTTACTGCTACATAGGATTGTGAACGAACCACATGTTAGTTTAAAAGAGTTCTACATTCTGCCTAGATAGTTCATTTACAAATGGCAGATCGGAAGACCATATGATTTAGATGCTGACGAACAACTGTTGTAGAAAACCAATATGTCATTGACAACGGCTTAATTGTGGATCCTATCAGGTATGATTATTATTTCGTAACTACGTCGCCGCCTGATAGACCCAAAAAAAATAGACACGAAGGTGATCTTGATGAAACTTTAAATGAAAAGGTGAGGACTATTAAAAGATGATGAAGGTGGTTTATTGTTTAGTTTAATATTTTGGAATCCTTTAACACGAGCTGCTTTTGTACCCGAAGAGAAAACGAAACTGTAGCAGGACACATATAAGTTAACGAGCAAAAACCAATTCATTTAGATATCACATTCGCATACTACAGTATCATTCAATTGTAGGCTTATAACAATTGTTTATTGTTTGATTGTTCATATTTTAAGATGTTCAACTGCAGATGATTGACTCCGAGGATTCTGCCATTTGCAAAGACACTTAAAATTATGTAACTGACGTTTAGTTTTCGACTCTCCTACAAGGAAGTAAATTTTAACACATTTAATAAAGAACGAAGTTTGGATTTTCCGTACATGCAAAGAATCCATGAACATTTTTATCTTAGTCTGGGTCGTAAGAATGAAAGCTCTACTACACGTCTTTCACAATTGGATTCAACTTATTGCACTAGTATTTATACGACATAAGGATTATCAATCCTTACTGCTAAGCACCATTTTCCTTTGCGACTGTTCCAAGCTACTTTTCAGATGGAATTCCACGAAGCTTAACAATTTTCTGTAACACTTATACTACACTTATGGTCGTAAGTTTGTAAAGGATTCAAATGCAAGTTATTGGCCTGAAAATCTAGTAGGGGATTCTTAGGAAAATAGGTGCGTGATTATCTTGTAGAACTAGGCCCGCTTCTCTTAGCCTGTGAGACAAGTCCGGCCGATGAATTAATAAAGCTAGCGGTGCAAAGCACTGATTCGCGATACAAAGAAGTTCTACAGGATTGGTAGAAGAGGTGTGGATCAGAGACATCAACAAAATTATCAGGCGACAGATTTTTTTGGTATTTAGGTTACATTGGGAGATTTTCACAGAGAAGAAAAGGTCATTGATTTCAGATGTCTGTTGATGAAAATTCTCCATGTCCAAGTTATTGAATGTAAAATTAATCTTATATCACTGTAGCATTGTCTTGATAAGAATATCGTATCACATTTCATCACTCTTACATCCACTTTATCTCTAATGCTACACACTCATGTTCTTGGTGTATCAATGCTGTCTTTCACGGAAGATTTAATCAAAACTTTACTCGCGTCTCGATTTCCTATTCTCAAACAACCTTTCGATAGTTATTCATCTTGTGAATGCCTCGCCACAACGATTGTCTAATGGTGAGATACACACCTCTGCGTTTGATATATGCAGTGTGGTTCCTCTGAATTTCTTCAATATTACCACATCAAATACTTATACTATTAAATATATATTCTAGCCTTCTGCATACAGTAAAGAAGTGCACGAAAATAGAAGAAAGCACATGCGTTATGACATTAGATTAGCCATTATACTGGAGAGATGTTCAATACGTACCACAGCTGAAGAAATTTCTGAACGGTCCATACTTCTAACGCTTTGATGAGGTTTGCAGTTAAGTAATTTCTAAGCACGATTGGATACACTGTCAGGATATGCTGGAGAAGAACTTTGGTTAACATTGGTTAACTTTGGTTAACAAGAGCCGTTAACATTGGTAAGAATAAACACACTGTTACAAAAACAAAATATACAAAAACATTCAAATATTCTATTAAGAGGAGATGTCGACTGTGGCTTTCTACGGAAATAATGGTATTACTATTTGTAGATATCAGGATGAATTTAGTTAAAAAGATTATAACAGTAGATGTAGAGATCCGCCATGATAGTTGCATTAGAACGAGTGGAGTTAGTTTGCATGCAATACAACCGAAGTGAGCTTGCGGGTTGAAATGGGAAAAGTACATCAGCCCAAATTGTTCTTGACAAGTTTATGGGTCACTTGCGATAGGATAAGAATCCCCGAGCTTGTGAAGATTTTTGTAATATGCATCCACTACGTCAGAAATCGTCTTAAAATGAGAACGATAGCAGAGATACCACTTGACTTCATTGTAATAGTATTCTACAACGTCTGAAAAGAGATATTAATAAGAGATTATATCGATCTCTAAGTGATACGGTGATTAAAGAAATAATTTTAGGATGCAAGGAGATATTCGATTTTTAATTAGTGGTTTAGAGTGCAACAAGCGCTCAAATAATTCGAGGGTTTCATTTGGCGGTTATCGGTAAGGCTAAACGGATTATGCCAGGTTATGTCCTTCTTGCAGCGCTGTGAAATTTAGAGTCTGCAGTGGACAATGGCAAATATTCCCCAATGGCTTAAAGCTAGTAAAGGAAATCAACAATGAATCCGAAGGCGCAAGATCTTGTGTTGTGTACCTAGGTCTTAAGACGATGCAATAGTGCTTTTAGAGCTTTTAAACTCACATTGTACAATGGCGTACCATGTAAAAAACGTGGATATAATTCTCCCTTTATTAAGACGGGGGTATCACACACGCATAGCTTTGGGAACTAACAGCGGTTTGTTTTAGGTCGGCCCTTGGCATTGAAAAATGTTGTAATACCAAACGTAAGAAACATAAGTATTTATTTATCATTGATAACCAAGCAATTGCTATACTTCCCGTTTATAAACACTAGAATACAATTAGAGAGTGCTTCTTGCTGAAGAAGTATATTAAACACCCATAACGCTCTCACCTTGTTCTTATGTTCTTAATCGTTAGCCTGATAGAAACTGTTTAATCCAAGGACTTGTGTTCTAACTGATATATTATACGAAGTTTCCTGTGTGTTAACACACTAGACTATCAAATATGCATTTAATTGGCGTCATTGCTGCTTACTAGAACTTACATTTAGTTGTGTAGGCTTCACTAGGTCCGGCCTATCATTATTAATATTTTCCCGATTGCATAATGAAAAACTTGCTATGAAACCCATTATATCTAACCGAAGCAGCCTTACCGGTGATCTGATCGATGAAGCAAATAAAGAATTGATTTTAGATTATTTGGAGATCTTCCCTTAGACGGTTAGGTGGAAAATATTAAAGGTATAATCTGTCCAGTGTTCGCTGCCAACTTAGTAACTCTCGACATTAGAAAGCAACCAAATAGTGGGCTAATCAAATAATCTTTTCATATAAGCTCACTGTATGCTTTGATTAGTAATTAAGTGCCACAAATTTCATACAGCAGAAAAAGTCATTGATTTCACATGTCTCTTTTTGAAAATTCTCCATATCCTTGAATGAAAAAGTAATCTTATTTCACGGTAGCATTCTCTTGATAAGAATATCATATCTCGTTTCTTCATTTTGACATACACTTTCCCTCTAATGCTATACACTCATTTTCTTGGTGTGTCAATGCTGTCCTCATCCTCACTCGTAACTCGCGTCTCGATTTCCTATTCTCAAACAACGTTTGGATTACTATTGATCTTGTGAGAGGTTCGCCACAACGATTGTGTAATGCTGTTATATACACCTATTCATATAAGCAGTGTAGTGCCTCTTTATTTCTTCAATATTTCAACATCAAGTACTAATACTATATGTTCTACTCTTTCGCATACAGTGAATAATTGCAAGAAAAGAGAATAAAGCACTTGTGTAATCACATTAGATCAGCCATTATACTGGAAACGTCTCAAATCGTACCTGCAGCTCAAGAAATTTCTGAACTGTCCAAAGTTGTACCCTTAGGAGGTGTCTACTTAAGCAATCTCTAGGCATGATTGGATACATTATATCATGAAATGGTATAGAACTTTTGGGTAATCTGTACACTATGACAACATTAGTGAAAATTTTGAATGTCCATTCCTACTCAACATCATTGACAATTAACTTCTAGACTTTGCTCGCGACCCTTACATGTGTTTAAGAAGACATTTACAACCCTCGGAGGAGATTACTAAATCTAGGATCTTGGATCTTATTGAACGTTGTCTGGATGAATAAATCAATATGCAACATTTACAAGAAAATGAAATTGCATGCCAAGAACCATATTAGGAAACATCAAAATTAAGACTTTGACCTTATCCGAACTGTAAACTTTGGCTGCAAAATAAAGAAAGGGTCATAATTGTATTGCAATTCATCCAAAGGGACTAGATTGAACAGGGGACTAGACACTTTATATGAAAGCAATTAAATTAATACTTCCGTTTTCTCTAGCAGCTGGTCGTCTTTTCTATGAAAAATTTAAACAACACTATACTCAACAGATGGAAGCCCTGGAGGCAAATACGGTATCAGAAAATTACAGAAATAAACAACTCAAGGAACCTTCACAATTCGGCCAAGAAATTTTCTGGAGTACTAATTCAACCTCAGACACAACGTTAGCAAGATTTAAAAATCATTCCAAAATACTGTTACGATAACAGAAGTTCTAAAGATACTTTGAGGAGAGACTTTCTCATCTCAGGGGCACGTTGAGCTAATGCCATCTTCCTTGTGTGATAATATCGCAATGCACAACAATGTCAATTCGACTGCGCTGAATATAGCAGTCTTTGTTGTATCAAGATTTAAAGCCCACGCGTAGAACTAAGAATTCTTCTACACGCAATGGTGTAGACGAAAAATAGCAAGTAAAATCTGCGTGAAGTACAGTACGTATATAAATTATGTTAAGCGCTATTTTCAACTTATATCTTATGGATATATATTACAATTAGACACGGAAAGTGACGAAAGATTAAAAAAACAGACTACACGCTCTACAAAAAACCATACATAGTAATATTTGATAAGAAGCGTAGTGAGATTAGGATTTTTCATTTCCAAATCACATGTTGTAATAGACTAAAATGTGGTGAATTATGTCCTTCGTATAGCGGAAGAACTAACATTTATCTCCAAGTTTGCCGACAGTTGGTTACTGCAGAAATAATGGTATTACTAATTGTAGATATCACGATGCATTTAGACAAAAAGATAATAACAGTAGGTGTCGAGATCCGCAATGATACTTGCATTAGAACGAGTGGAAACGGTTTGCATGCTGTACAACCGCCGAGAGCGGGCGGGTTGATATGGGGTAAGTACGGCAGCTCATATTGCTCTTAGGACTTGAAAATTTCAAATTTATTAATGTTGAAACCCTGTGACGTGTGGAACAAGGAGTCTTTAGCTGAGAAAGAATGAATATCACGGTGAGCTGACAAGGCATAGTAAAGAAAAAAAGCGTTAAAATCATGAACAATTCGTCAAGCATGAGTTACCACCTTACATTGAGTAAAATAGCACAGATGTCACTTGACTTTTTGTAAAACTGTTCTGCAATTTCTAAAATAGATATTAAAAAGAGATTAAATCGATCTCAAAGTTATGCGGTGATTAAAGAAATAATTTTGAGGATAGACGTGGATGTTCGATTTTTAATTAGTGGTTTAGAGTGCAACAGGCGCGCCAATAATTCGAGGGTTCCACTATTTGCCGTAACAGTATCTGGGAATCAAGGATTAATTTTGCTAACGTTGTGTCTGACGTTGAGTTAATCCCCGACAAAATTTCGTGCCCTTTATTAAGCACTGTGCGATAATCATATCAATTGGAACTCCTCTCAAGAAGGACTCTTTTTCTGCGAATTGTGAATGTTCCTTGAGTTGTTAATTTCTTGTAATACTCTGATACCGTACTTGCCTCCAGGGCTTACATCTGAGTATAGTGATGTGCAAATTTTTCATACAAAAGATGACCAGCTGCGTGAGAAAAAGGAAGCATTAATTTAATTGCCTTCAAATGAGGTTCTGGTCCCCTGCTCAATCTAGTCACTTTCGATTGCAAAACGATTATGACCTTCTCTATATACTGCAGCCAAAATTAAATGTTCGGAAAATGTCACCGTCCTAATTTTGAAATTTTCTAATTTCGGTTTGGTCATGCTGTTTCATTTTCATCTCCTCCGACGGTTGCAAATGGCTTCATAACCACATGTAGAGAGCGCCGAGCAAAGTCTTGAAATGAGTTCTCAATGATCTTGAGTAGGCATGGCCATTCAGCTTTTTCACTAAAGTTGTCATAGTGTACGGGATACACCAACGTTCTTCTACTCCATTTCCTTACATAGTGCATTCAATCGTGCCTAGAAATTACTTAACTGCAACCTCCTAAAGGGGGTGCATTTAGGACCGATCAAAAATTTCTTCAGCTGAGGTACGATATTAACACCTTGCCAGTATAATGGAGGTTCTAATATCATAACGCATGTGGATTGTTCACTTTTCTTGCAGTTGTTTACTGTATGCAGAACAGTAGAACTTATAGCATTAGTACTTGATGTTGAAATATTAAAGAAATGCTGATGCACTACACTGCTTATATCAAATAAGAGGTTCTGTATCTCACCATTACACAATCGTTGTGCCGAGCTTTTACAAAATGAATACCTATCCAAAGGTTGTTTGAGAACAGGAAATCGAGACGCGACACGCGAGTGAAGACTTGATTAAATGTTGCGAGTAAGACAGCGTTGACACACCAAGAACATGAGTGTATAGCATCAGAGGTAAAATGGATGTCAGAGCGAAGAAATGTGATACGATATTCTTATCATGACAATGCTACCGTGATATAATATTACTTTTACATTCAAGAACTTGGATATGGAGAATTTTCATCAACAGACATTTGAAATAAATGACCTTTTCTTCTCTATGAAGTGTGTGGCGTTTAGTTACTAATCAAAGCATACAAAGAGATAATATGAAGAGATTAATTGATTAGCCCACAGTTTGGTCGCTATGTGAAGACCAGTGTTACTAATTTGGTAGCGAACACAGGACTACTGTAAATATTTTTTACCTGTAAATAATAAGGCTTCTTCTAAAGTAAGATTATAATGGGTTCCATTACAAGTTTTTATTATGCAATCATGAAAATATTATTAATCAAAGTCCGACACCTAGTGAATCCTCCACAGCTCTGTATGTAAGCCCTAGTAAGCAGAAGGACGCTAAATAAATCCATACTTGATAGCCTCGAGTTTTAACACACAGGAGAATTTCTCTAAATATTGTATCCGTAAGAACACACAATCTTTGGATTAAAAGTTAAATCAGGAACACGATCAAGAACAAAGTGAGACCGTTATGGTAGCTAAGAAGATTTTATTCAGCAGGAAGCACTCTCAAATAGTATTGTGGTTGCATATAAACGGGAAGTATAGCAATTGCTTGATTATCATTGATAAATTAATACATATGTTTTTTACATTTGGTATCACAACATTTTTCAATCCCAAGGGCCCACCTAAAACAAACCTCTGTACGATTCCAAAGCTATATGATTGGGATACCATCGTCTTATTGAAGAGAGAAGTAAATCGTCAGTTTTTTAAATGGTACGCCATTGTATAATGATAGTTAAGTTGCTCTAAAAGCAGTGCCGCTTCGTTTTTAAGAACTAGGTACGCAACACAAGATACTGCGGCCACCGATTCATTGTTGAATTTCTTTACTAGCTCTAAGGCAATAGGAATTAAGAAATACATGGCGACGTCCATTCCTGATTTCTAAATTTTACAAAATGTTTAGACTGACATAGACCTCCATAATCCCTTTAGCCTTAACGTACACCTCGAAATTGAACCCTCGAATTATTGGCACGCCTGTTGCAACGTGAGCCACTAATTAAAAGCCGAATCTCCCCGTCTTTCCTCAATATTATTTCTTTAATCACCGCATCTCTTAGAAATCAATTTAAACTCTAATTATTATCTTTTTTCATACACTGAAGAATTCTATAACAATGGAGTCACGTGACATTTCTGCTAACGTTCTCATTTTAACGTGATTTCTGGTGTTGCAGATGAATAATATAAAAAGCTTCACAAGCTCGGGGATGTCTGCCCAATTGCAAGTGACCCATCAACTTGTCCACCATTTTAACGCCCTTTCTATTTACTATACCTTATGAGCTCACCGTGATATACAGCCTTCTCAGCTAAAGACTTCTTGTTCCCCACGTCAGAAGTTTCAAACTCGAATATTTCGAATTTGCAAATCCTAAGGACAATATCTGCTGTCGTACTTTTCGGTACACGCTCTCACGTCGGTTGTATTGCCTTCAAACTGATTCTACTCTTTCTAATACAGGTATCAGTGCGGATCACGACATCTACTGTTATTATCTTTTTATCTAAATGCATCCTAATATCTACAATTAGTAGCATAATTTCTGCAGAAAAACACAGTCAGCAACATTGTAGATAAACCTTATATCATTTGCCTCATGAAAGTTATTTTTCAAAAAATTTTAGAGTATTACAGCGCGTAAGTTGCAATTGAAAAATCCCTATCTCACTACGCTTTTATCAAATATTGCTATGTATGGTTGGTTGTAGTGCATGCTAACTGCTTGCAGTCGTTAAAATAAGAGAACAACACGTATCTTGACATTTCCTCTAAATAAATTATAAATAAAATCTTTCTATAATTTGGTAAAGAAATGATCTCTGAAAACAGTCTGAAGATAAGATCTAAGCACATATCTTTGTTTTTCGACTTTGTTCTTGGCAATCTTAACTGCTCAAACTGGACTGTGCAAGGGAATGTACTCTAGGATGTATGCCATGATATTTCACTATATACAGCTATCATCTATGCAGAATTCCACAGACGATTTGGTGCCTTTATTTTTGTAAAGGAATTTACTTTGTCATCTAGGATGGCTCTGGTCAACGGCCATTGTTATGCACGCATACAACCAGGCCAAGAGACAGTCAGGTATAGTGCTAGATAACAGTACAATTCGTAAGCCTCAACTGCTGGCGATTAATCTAGTACAATTTGTGGACTAGATTTCTGCTCATGAGAAGATAGCTTTGATTAGATGGACAGAACACGCAAGCTCTATCCATGTCAGGGAGATAAGGTAGTTTTGAATTTAATAAATAAGATTACAGAAATAATTGTTGTTGATCATTCCGTCTCAGATATGAAAGGTGTCAAAACGCAAATACAGTTGGTGCACTAATCTGCTACAGAGGCTTACCAGAACTTTACTCACCGGTGAGAAAACATTTAGATGGAGAAATTGAAATCCTCCAGTAGCTTAATAAGAGTATGCGTTATGGCAGTCTGTAGTGCAAGTTGAACCGTGCGTGTCAAAGGGCCTTTAAGATTGTATAGCCTGAAGATTAGTGTGATATATACATAGCGTTATCAATATAGCATCTTAACGACGTGAGTTAAAGTTGCAAAAGACGCATCGAATTTCTTTTAGTCGCAAGTTTAACTCTCATGCAAATCGAAAGTTAATAGAAGTATCTATTACTTTCTTTGGCCACCGAGACGAGCTAGTACTCGAACACTATTACTATAGGAGAAAATTCAGGGCTTCTACTCCAAGATGTGAAAAGTGAGCCTAGGAAGTTTTATATCTTTCAGGTGTACTAAGTGAAAATCTCCAAATGAGACATGACTACAAAAAAAAAAATCTGTCAATTGATAATTTTGTTGATGTCTGTGTGCTACACCTGTTCTACCAGGCCTGTATAACTTTTTTGTATCGCGAATCCTTGCTTGAAACCGCTAGCTTTATAAATTCATCGTCCGGTCTTGTCTCTCAGGCCAAGAGAAGCGGGCCTGCGTCTACAAGGTAATCACGTTCTTAATAACTAAAGAATTTCCTAATAGCTTTTCAGGCCAATAATCTGCCTGTGAATCCTAATAAGGTTACGACTATAACTGTTATATAAAAGTTACGGAAAATTGTTAAGCTTTCTAGGCCTTCTGTCTGAAAAGCAGCTTGGAATAGTCGCAATTAACAAGATGCTGAGCAGTAAGGATGTTCTCTGAAAACAGTCTAAAGATAAGGTCTAAGCACATATCTTTGTTTTTCGACTTTCCTCCTTATGTCGTATAAAACCTAGGTCAATAAATATAAACCAACTGGAATCGACGTGTAGTAGAGCTTTCATTCTTACGCCCTCTTGGACAAAAATGAACATGGAGTATTGCATTATTGGAATAACCAAACATGGTACTTTATTAAGAGTGTTAAACTTGCTTCCTTGTAGAAGAGTCGAAAACTAAACGCTAGTTACACAATTTTTAGTGTCCTTGCATATTGCAGAATCCTCGGAGTCACTGGTATGCTGTTGAACATCTTAAGATATAAACAATCAAATAATAAACAATTGTTATTAACGTACAATTGAATGATACTTTAGTACGCGAATGTGATATCTAAATGAATTGGTTTTTAGTCGATAACTTAAACGTGTCCTGCTATGGTTTCGTTTTCTGTTCGGGTACTAAAGCAGCTCGTGTTAAAAGATTCCAAAATAATTAACAGAAGAATACATCACCTTCATGTTTTATAGCTTTTCCTCACACCTTCATTTAAAGTTCTACAAGATAGTTTTAATGTCCATTTTTTTTAGGTCTGTAAGGCGGGGACGATATCACCAAATAATAATCATGACTGATTGGATCAACAGTTAATCCGTTGTTAATGACATATTGGATTTTTACAGCTGTTGTTCGTTTATCATCTATATCAGATTATCTTTCGATCGGTCAGTTTTACATGAATTTTCTTGGCAGAATGCACAAAACCTTGAATACTTCGTATCAGCACTTTTACACGAAGACTTGGCTCGTTCACAATCCTAACTTGCAGTCACTTTTTCTCTAAGGTAAGTAAGATTATCCGGCTGGAGCTGATGGTAGGTGTGTGGGTCAACAGACCAACCTCTTTCGATTGGGTTTAGGCTTAAACCATTTCGTTCCTAAAGTTGGAAAAAATTCCGAATTGAATGCTGCACAGCTGCTGTGTTAGTAAAGGGAAAAGTGACCATATTCTAGCTTTGTAACTCTCTCTTTATATATCTGATATTGCTTATACCATGGAGTCAATTTTCCGCTTACATACAGGTGCATAAAGAAATGTTCCGCTTCCATACAGGACATCGGCATCTATTCCTTAATTCCTAATGACTTAAAGCAGTAAAATAACTCAACAATGAATCCGAAGGTGTAAAATCTTATGTTGTGTACCTAGGTGTTAAGACGAAGCAATAGTGCTTTTAGAGCTCTCTAACTCCCATTATATGACGGCATAAAATGTAAAAAACCGTGGATTTACTTCTGCCTTTTTAAGACGAGGGTATCACAGACGTATAGCTTTGTAAACGAACAGCGGTTTGTTTTAGGTGGACCCTTGGAATTGAAAAATGTTGGGATAGCAAATGTAAAAAACAATTATTAATTTATCAATGATATTCAAGCAATAGCTATACTTCCCGTCTATATTCAACTACAAAATTATATGAAGGTGTTTTTGCTGAAGAAATCTACTTAGGACATATCGCTCTCACCTATTTCTTAATTGTTATTCTGACACTCATAACGCTTTCACCTGGTTCTTGTTCTTTAGCCTGAAGAAAACTTTTTAATCCAACGAATTGTGCTCTTACGGATTTGTTATTTATAGAAAGTCTCCTGTGTGTTAACACTCGAGGCTATTAAGTAGGTATTTAATTAGCGTCCTTATTGCTCACTAGGGTTTACATACTTATTTGTGTAGGATTCACTAGTTTCCGGTCTATCATTAATTATATTTTCCCGATTGTATCCTGTAAAACTTGCTATGGAACCCATTATATTCTAAACTCAAAGAAGCAGCCTTACTTTGGGCCTGAGACCGGTTATCTGATCGATGAGCGAAAAAAAGAATCGATTTAAGGTTCTTTTGAGATCTTCTCTTACACGGTTAGGTAGAAAATATTTACGGTATACTCAGTCATGTGTTCGCTACCAACTTAGTAACACTGTTCATCACAAAGCAACCTTTTCATAAAGCTCACTGTATGCTTTGATTAGTAACCAAGTGCCACACATTTCATAGAACAGTAAAAGTCATTTATTTCAGAAGTTTCTTGAAAATTCTCCATATTCAAGTTCTTGAATGAGATCAGTGTAGCATTGTCTTGATAAGAATATCGTATCACATTTCGTCATTCTGACTTCCTCCTTCCCTCTAACGATATACACTCATGTTCTTGGTGTGTCAATGCTGTCTTATTTGGAAAATTTAATCAAATCTTCACTCGCATGTCGCGTCTCGATTTCCTATTGTCAAACAACCTTTAGATAGCTATTCAACTTGTGAAAGTTTCGCCTCAATGATTGTGTAATGGAGAGGTACACACCTCTCCTTTTCATATAAGTAGTGTAGTGCCTCTTTATTTCTTCAATAATTGAACATCAAGTACTAATACTATATATTCTTCTCTTTCGCATACACTAAATATGTGCAAGAAAGTGAACAAAGTACTTGACTTGTATAATCACATTAGATCAGCCATTATACTGGAAAGGTCTCAAATCGTGCCTGCAGCTGAAGAAATTTTTGAACTGTCGAAGCTTGTACCGCCCTTAGGAGGTTTCCACTTCATTAATTTGTAGGCATGATTGGATACATTACGTCAGGAATTGGTATAGAGGAACTTTCGGGTATCCTGTCCACTATGATAACATTAGTGAAAATTCTGAATGTCCATGCCTGTTCAACATCATTGAGAATTCACTTCTAGATTTTGCTCGGCGAAGCTTACATGTGTTTATGGAAACATTTACAATCCTCGGAGGAGATGCCTAATTCTAGGATCTTGGATCTTATTGAACAATGTCTGGATGAGGAAATCAATATGCAACATTTACAAGAAACTGTAACTGCATTACAAAAACCATATAAGGGAACCTAAAAATTAAGACGGTGACCTTATCCGAACCGGCAAAAATTGGCTACTGTATATAGAGAAGGTCATGATCGTATTTCGCAGAAAAAGATGTCTTTCTGAGCGAAGTTCCAATTGATATGATAATCGATCAGTGCTTAATGAAGGCCGCGAAATGATTTGGAGGATATAACTCAACGTCAGACATAAGCTTAGCAAGATTAATAAATCATTCCAAATTCCTGTTACGATAACAAAAGTTCTAAAGTACTTTTGAGGAGACACTTTGTCATCTCAGTGGCACGTTGAGCTAATGCCACCTTCCATGTGTGATAATATCTCATTGCACAAAAATGTCAATTCGACTGCGCTCAATGTAAACAAGACTTTTTGTACTGAGAATTAAAACTAACACGTAGAAGGAAAAGTTCTTCTACACGCAGTGGTGTAGACGAAAAATGGCAAGTAAAATTTGCTTTAAGTACAGTAAGTATATAAATTATGTTAAGCGCTATTTTCAAGTTATATCTTAAAAATATATATTACAATTGGACACGGAAGGTGACGAAAGATTACCAAAAAAAATAGTGAAGTATTCCAACGATTGAATTTAAGTCTGCCATTGAAGCTACGTCAATTCAATCACGGTTCTTGAGAAACTTGGAGATTAATACTAGACGTCTTCAAATGAAGCAAGAAGTTTTCGAAGGATAAAGGTAGCTGTATATGCACAGAAATAAAGGAAGAAATTACAGACGGGATATAGATCATTAGAGTGATATGGAGAGATTATTTGATTAGCCCACAGTTTGGATGCCTTGTGATGAACAGAGTTATTAAGTTGGTAGCGAACACATGCCTGACTATACCGTCAATATTTTCCAACTAACAGTCTAAGGGAAGATCTCAAAAGAACCTAAAATCGATTCTTTATTTGTCTCATAAATCAGATCACCGGTCTCAGACCCAAAGTAAAGCTGCTTCGGAAGTTAGAATATAATTGGTTTCATATCAGGTTTTTATCATTATGCAATCGTGAAAATATTATTAATGATAGACCGGAAACTAGTGGATACTACACTACTCTGTATGTACGCTTTAGTGAGCAGCAAGGACTATAATTAAATGCATATTTGATAGCCTCGAGTGTTAAAACCCTTGAGACCTTCTTTACACAATATATCCGTAAGAACACAACTCCTTGGAGTATACAGTTACTATCAAGCTAACGATAAAGAACATGGTGTGGCGTTATGGGTGCTAAGAAGATTTTTCAGCAGAAAGCAATCTCAAATAGTATTGTAGTTGCATATAAAAGCGAAATATAGCAATTGCTTGAATATCATTGATAAATTAATACTTATGTTTTTTACATTTGGTATCACAATATTTTTCAATACCAAGGGACCACCTAAAACCAACCGCTGTACGTTCTCAAAGCTATACGACTGTGATTCCCTCGTCTTATTAAAGTGAGAAGTATATCCACGGTTTTTTAAATGGTACGCCATTGTGTAATTTGAGTCAAGGAGCTTTAAAAGCACTATTGCTTCGTTTTTCAGACCTAAGTACGCAACACAAAAGACTGCGGTCTCCGATTAATTGTTGAAATTCTTTACTAGCTCTAAGCCAATAGATATTAAAGAATACATGCCGATGTCCAGAGATGATTTCAAATTACACAGCACTGTAAGAAGGAGTTAATCCGGCATAAGCCGTTTAGCCTTACCGGGCACCTCGAAATAGAACCCTCTAATTATTGGCACGCATTTTGCATTCCAAACCACTATTTAAAAATCGAACATCCCCGTACATCCTCAAAATTATCTTTGTATTCACCGCAACACTTAAACATCGATTAACATCTCTCGTCAGACAATGTAGAATACTATTACAATGAAGACAAGTATCATCTTGACTTCAATTAGTATCTCCGCTAATGTTCTCCTTTTAAGGCGATGCAGATGTTGTGGAAGCAGATTACAAAAAGCCTCACAAGCATCGTGATATCTAAATGCATCGTGATATCTACAATTAGTAATACATTTATTTCTGCAGAATGCACAGTCGGCAGCCTTAAAGAAATATTTCAAATGAGAGTAATTTTTCAAAAGATTTTAGTGTATTACTGCGTGTAAGTTCAATTAAAAATCCTAATCTGACAACGCTTCTTTTCAAATATTACTATGTCTGGTTATTTGTAGTGCATGCTTACAGCTTGCATTCGTTTTTATAAAGGAACAGCACGTGTGTCGACAACTCTCCTTAGTATAATATCTGAATGTTTCTGTAACTTGGTAAGAACTTGTTTTCTGAAAACAGTCACAAGTATAGATCTAAGCACATATCTGTGTTTCGACTTTCTTATCGTCAAAGTTAAAGGCTCTTAGCTGGACTGTGCAACGAATGTACTCTAGGCAGTTTGCCACGATATTCCGCTCTTATCAGCGATCATCTATGCAGAATTCTACAGACGATTTAGTGCTTCTATTTTTTAAAGTAATTTACTTGGTGATATAGGATTGCTCTGGTCAACGGTTATGGATATGCTCGCATACATACCTGGTGAAATTATAGTTGGTTCAGTGTTAGAGATCAGTACTTCGTAAGCCTCAACTGCTGGAGATGAATCGGGTTCATTTTGTGGAGTAGCTTTCTGCTCTTGAGAACATAATTTTGAGTCGATGGACAGGACACGCAATCTCTATTCACGTCAGCGACATAATGTAGTGTTGAAGCTAATAAATAAGATTACAGAAATACTTGTTGTTGATCATTCCGTCTCAAATATGAAAGGTGTCAAAAAGCTAGTACAGTTGGTGCACTCATCTGCAAGAGAGGGGAAGCATAGCAGAACTTTACTCACCGGCGAGAAAACGTTTAGAAAATCTAGAAATTCAAAACCTCCAGTAAGTTTAATAAGATTGTGCGTTATGGCAGTGAAAATATCTTTTAACATAATTTTATACGTACTTAAAGCAGATTTGTGTTGACATTTTTTCCACACCATTGCGTGTAGAAGGACTTTTACTTCTACGTGTGTGTTTTAAAACTCAGGACAATAGAGTTTGCAATATTCAGAGCAGTCGAAATGAGATTCTTGCGCATTGAGGTATTATCACACAAGGAAGGTGGCATTAACTCAACGAGTCGCTCTGATGAAAAACTGATGCCCCAAAAATTCTGTAGAAATTCTGTTATCATAACAGTACTTGGAAACCAAGGATTAATCTTGCTAACGTTGAGTCTGGCATTGAGTTAATCCCCCAGAAAATTTTGGGGCCTTCGTTAAGCACTGTTCGATAATCATATCACTTAGAACTTCTCTAAAGAAAGCCTCTTTTTCTGCGAATTGTGAATGTACCTTGAGTTGTTAATTTCTTGTAAACCTCTGATACCCTATTAGCCTCCATAGAAGATATGACAAGCAGCGTGAGAAAACGGAAGCATTGATTTAATTGCCTACAAATGAAGTTTCTAGTGCCATGTTCAATCTACTCCCTTTGGACGAATTGGAATACGATTATGACCTTCTCTATATACTGCAGCGAAAGCTTACGGTTCGGAAAAAATCACCAACTTAATTTTGAGATTTCCTAATATCGTCTTTGAGATGCAGTTTCATTTTCTTGTAAATGTTGCATATTGATTACGTCATCCACACATTGTTGAATAAGATCGCAGGTCCTAGATTTTGTCATATCCTCCGACGGTTGTAAATGTCTTCATAACCACAAGTAATGGTCCCGGAGCAAAGTCTAGATAGAGTTCTCATTGATCTTGATTTGGCGTGGTTATTCAACATTTTTACTAATGTTGTCATAATGTACAGGATACCAAAAGGTTCTCCTATAACATTTCCTAACATAATGTATCCAATCCTACCTAGAAATTACTTAACTGGAAGCCTCCTAAAGGCGGTACAACTTTGGACCGTTAAAAAATTTCATTAGCTGCATATCCGATTTGAACACCTTTTCAGTATAATGGCTGATCTAATGTCATTACGCATGTGGTTTGTTCTCTCTTCATGAACTTATTCACTGTATGCGGGAGAGTAGAACATATAGTATTAGTACTTGATGTTGAAATATTGAAGAAATAAAGTTGCAATACACTGCTTATATGAAAAGGCCAGGTGTGTATCTCAGCACCACACAATCGTTGTGGCGAAGCTTTCACTAGATGAATAGCTATTGAAAGGTTGTTCAAGAATAAAAAATCGAGACGCGAGTTGCGAGTGAGGATTTGATTAAATCTTCCGAGTAAGACAGCATTCAAACACCAAGAAAATGAGTGTATTCCATTAAAGGGAAGAGGCTGTCAGAATGACGAAATGTGATACAATATTCTTATCAAGACAATGCTACCGTGATATCAGATTACTTTTTCCATCAAGAACTCAGATATGAAAGTTTTCATCAAGAGACTTCTGAAATAAATGACTTTTTCTGATCTATCAAATGTGTGGCACTGGAAAGATTATTGGTTAGACCACTGGACTGACTATACCGTAAATATTTTCCACCTAACCATCTAATGGAAGATCTCAAAAGAACCTAAAATCGATTTTTTATTTGTCTCGTCGATCAAATCACCGGTCTCAGACCCAAAGTAAGGCTGCTTCGATGGTTAGAATATAATGGGTTTCATAGAAAGTTTGTCATTATGCAATCAGAAAAATATTATTAATGATAGACCGGAACCTTGTGAATCCTAGACAACTCTGTGTGTAAGCCCTACTGAGCAGCATGGACGCTAAGTGGCCATGGAAAGTGCCGAAAGAGAAAAAAGAGCTTTGGGGTAATATCTGCAACGATCAAATTTAATTCGGCAATTGAAGCCACGACAATTCAATCACAGTCCTTGAGGAACTTGGAGATCAATACTAGAGGGATCAAAATTTACAAACAGTTTTCGAACGAATAAAGGTAGCTGTATATGGACAACAGTAATAGAAGAAACTAGAAACGGGAAATCTGTAGCTGTTTTTGGATGGATTCAGATTTTTAAGCAACTTGGTAGAAGACTTGATGAGCAGTTGCTGATTGTCTTGTAGCCAGATACAAGCTGAACTGAAAGGAAATGCTACAAAATTAATAAATATAAAGAAATTTTTAGCGTCATTAAAAGATTGCTTTCACTTTTTTCATTTAGCAACAGGCTGTGACACGAACCCTGCTATACTAGGACTGAATAGTTTTAGCCTTCAAGTTCCTACAAAAAGAAAGGTTCTAAAAGTTAGAGTCATCAACCAACCAAATGTGAATCCTGACAAAGTGATACCGTTAGAAATTCTTTATTCGCTTGTATGGAGATGGAAAAATTCCCTCCCTGGTATAAGCCATATCAGATATAACAAGAAAGTAGTAACAGAGCTTCAGTATGGTCACTTTTCCCATTACTAACACAGCAGCTGTGCAGCATTCAATTCGGAAGTACCTCCAATTGCATGAGCTAAATTGTCTAAATATGAACCCAATCGAAGGAGGTGGTGTGTTAAAGAGGATATGCGAATTCGAAGGACTTACAAAGCTACCATCAGCACCAACCAGATAATCTTACTTAAATGTAGATAAAAGGGAACTGCAAGATAGGATTGTGAACGAGCCACACGTTAGTGTAAAAGATCCGATATGAAGTTTTCAGGCGAACTCTGCATTCTGCCAAGGGAGTTCGTGTACGAATGGCAGGTCGGAAGACAATCTGATATAGAAGATAACGAACAACAGCTGTAAATATAAATGTCATTGACAACGGCTAATTATTGATCCAATCAGTTATGATTATTATTTTGTGATATCGTCCTCGCCTTATAGACCTAAAAAATAGAGATGAAGACGATCTTGATGAAACTTTAAATGAAGGACAATGTTTTTTTTTTGGAATCATTTAACACGAGCATATCCACGGCCGTTGACCAGAGCCATCGTAGATCACCAAGTAAATTCCTCTACAAAAATAGAAGCACGAAATCGTCTGTAGAATTCTGCTTAGGTGTTCGCTGCATATAGCGGGAAATCATGGCTAGCCTAGTGTGCATTTTTTTGTAGAGCCGTTAACACTGGCAAGAAAGTCGAAATACACAGATATGTGCCTAGATCTATTTTTGAGACTGTTTTCAGAAAACATAGTATTACTAAGAAACCGAAACGCTCAGATAACATTTTACTAAGAGGAAATGTCGAGATACTTGTTGTTCTCGAGATCATAACGAATGCAAGCAGCACTACTACTAACCATACATTGTAATATTTGATAAGAAGCGTAGAGAGCAAGCAAGCGCCCACAAATCGTCTGTAGAATTCTGCATAGATGATCGCCGCATATAGCGGAATATTATGGCAAACGCCCTAGAGTACATTCCTTGCAAAGTCCAGCTAAGAGCCGTTAACATTGGCAAGAAGTTAGATGAAACACTGAGATAGATCAGCTAACTTCTTGATATATACTTCAGACTCTTTTCAGAGAACATTGTTTGGCGAGCGTAGTGAGATTAGGATTTTCCAAATGCTACTTACAAGGTTATTTTAAAATTTATTGGAAAATTATTTTCATTTGCCAAAAGATTTAAGATTTATCTACACAGCTGCCGACTGTGGTTTTCTGCAGTAATAATGTATTATTAATTGTAGATAAAATAATAAAGTCGAGATGAAGAGTAGATAAAGAGTAGATGTCGAGATCCGCCTTGATACTTGCATTAGAACGAGTGGAACCAATTTGCATGCAGTACAACCGATGAGAGCAGGCGGATTGAGATGAGATAAGTGCGGCAGCTCATATTGTTCTTAGGACTTGCAAATTCGAAATTGACCCTGTGACGTGCGGAACAAGAAGCCTTTGGCTGAGAAAGAATGTATATCACGGTGAGCTCATAAGGTGTAGTAAAGAGAAAGCGCGTTAAAATGATGGTCAAGTTGGTGGGTCTCTTGTGATAGGACAAGCATTCCCGACTTTTGTAAAGCTTTTTGTAATCTGCATCCACAACAATAGAAATCGCCTTAAAATAACAACATTAGCAGAGATACTTATTGAAGTAGAGATGATACTTGACTTCATTATAATAGTATTCTATAATGTCTGAAGACAAATATAAATCGATCCTAAAGTGATGCGGTGATTAAAGAAGTAATTATGAGGTGGCAGGGGAAGTTCGATTTTTAATTAGTGGTTTAGAGTGCAACAGCTGTGCCAATAATTCCAGTGTTCTTTTTCGAGGTGCATCCTGACAATACCGTAAATAATTTCCAACTAACCGCCTAAGGGAAGATCTCAAAAGAACCTAAAATCAATTCTTTATTTGTCTCATAAATCAGATCACCGGTTTCAGACCCAAAGTAAGGCTGCTCCGGAAGTTAGAATATATTGGGTTCCATATCAAGTTTTATCATTATGCATTCGTGAAAATAATATTAATAATAGACCGGAACCTAGTGAACCCTACACAGCTCTGTATGTAAGCCCTAATAAGCAGAAGGACGCTAGTTAAATGCATACTTGATAGCCTAGAGTTATAACACACAGGAGAATTTCTTTAAATATTGCATCCGTAAGAACACACGGATTATTGAATCTTTGGATTAAACAGTTTACATCAGGCTCACGATCAAGAACAAGGTGAGAGCGTTATGGGAGCTAAGTAGATTTCTTCAGCACGAAGCACTCTCAAATAGTATTGTAGTCGCATATAAACGGGAAGTATAGCAATTGCTTGATTATCATTGATAAATTAATACTTATGTTTTTTACATTTAGTATCATATGTCATCATGTGTAAGAGAACTAGATATACTGCAGTGGTGGAAAAACAAGAACAAACATTACCAAAATTGTGTAAATTAGCACGTCAGTATCTCGTCATCCCTGCTTCTAGTGCGCCTACCGAAAGAGCTTTTAGTTCTACAGGCTATATAGCTGAGGAACGGAGAAATTGATTTATTGATTTATTGACATAAGGCACAGGCCTAATTACATAGTTATTAAGTATATACATTATTAAAATTATTTGGGTAATAAAACTATTGGTAATAATTACATTCGCCTTAAATAAATAATAGAATTCTTAAAACTACTTACACCCGTGCCAGTACATTAAGGTTGAAATTTTCTTTAACTAACTTGTTGTAGGTTGCACTAATTCTCCATATAGGAGATCTGCTGTTTGTTTTTGCTGTCAAAAAAAATGTATTATTTCATGCAGTACGCAATTTAGCGGATGGTACGTCGATACATAGTTGGTAGTTAAGTTCAGGATAGTCAATTTTGTCATGAAAGAGCTTGAGTAAAAGCGATAAATATATATTTCTTCTCTTTTGTTCTGTTTCAAATTTAAAATTTTCAACAAATTTAATGTAGCTTTGAAATTTCGGGTAGAATTTTGATTTCTTAAGTGTAAGAAACCTTAAAACATATTTAGAGTACGCTCATTCAAGAATAACTATTTGTGTATATTAGGGTTCCATATATTACAACAATAATCTAATTTCGACCTGACGTATGCATAATACAGTACAATTTAAGTTTGGTGATTTTGGAAATTTTTACGGACAATAAATAGTATATCCAAGATTTTTGTAGACTTATTTGCAAGTAGTTTCAATATGTTGAATAAAGGATAGTTTTAAAGGGAAAAAAACTCCCAAGTCCCGACTTTCTCGTATGTTCTTTAGGAAATTACGGCTCAACCACCACATAACACGAGGAGAGATCGATCCGACGACCTCTAGCATCAGATGTGAGTGCTTTACCTACTGAGCCACTGTTGCCCCTCGTCAAGCATATGTTCGCATTCTACGCAGGCTGATTATAATTAGTATTTCTTTGATTTGTTCTGTACTTAGATTGTAAAGTATGTACCACCAGAAATGCCAACTCTGAAGAGAAGTCATAGCAGGTATACTAGCAGAAGTATTAGTAGTAGTAGTAATAGTAGTAATAGTATGAGTAATAATAATAATAATAATAGGAGTAGCAGTAGTAGTAATAATAAGGGTAGTAGCAATTCAGTACTTTACAGTTTAGAATAAGGAGTTAATTTCAGAAATACATTACGATTAACACAGGCTGCCAACATTAGTTTCTGATCCGTCTTTCACAGAGTTTGGGCAATGCCGGGCCGGCCCGGTTCGGCCCAATATGTTCCCGGCCCGGTTCGACCCGAAAGGAGCCCGGCCCGTTTCGGCCCGAAAGGTGCACCGCCCGATTCGGCCCGGAATGTGCCCGGCTCTAGATTCGGACCGGGCGGGCCGGCCTTGGTCGTGCCGGGCAAAGAATTCAGATCTATCCGGACTGGGCCTAGGTTTGATGGGCTCTGGTTTAAACCCACTGACATGCGTAATAAAAAGTCTTTAGCTGAGAAAGAATGAATATCACGGTGAGTTCATAAGGTATAGTAAAGAGAAAGCGCGTTAAAATGATGGACAAGTTGATGAGTCACTTGCGATAGGGCAGGCAACCCCGAGCTGGTGAACCTTTATGTAATATGCATCTGCAAAGTCAGAAATCAACTTAAAATGAGTACATTAGCTTACATGTCTCTTGTCTTCATTGTCATAATATTCTACAATGTCTGTAAAGAAATATTAATAAGAGAAGCGATGGTTAGAGAAATAATTTTGAAAATCGACGGGGATGTTCCATTATTAATTAGTGGTTTAGTGTACAGCAGGCGTGCGAATAATTCGAGGGTTCTATTTCGAGGTGTCCCGTAAGGCTCAACGTCTTAACCCGCCTTATGTCCTGCGATGTAATGCGATGTAATGTAATGTAATTCATATGTTTAACGTAAAGTAATGCATATTGTAATGTGATGCCTCCTTAAAACGGTAGGAGACGTGTCCTTGGCTATGTCTACTTAAGAACATTGAGAACTCATTTCTAGACTTTGGTCAGCGACCTTTCCATGTGGTTATAGACATTTACATCCGTCGGAGGAGATGACAAAATCTAAGAGCTGCGAACTTAATCGACAATGTCTGGATGATCAAATCAATATGCAACATTTACAATAAAATGAAGCTACATGACAAAAACCATATGGAGGAAATCTAAAAATTAAGACGGTGACCCTTTCCGAACTGGTAAACTATGGTTAAAGTACAGAGGTCAGAATCTTATTGTTATTCTTCCAACGGGACTAGAAACTTGATTTGTAGGCAATTAAATTAATGCTTCCATTTTCACGCGCATCTAGTTATCGTGTCTATGCAAAATTTGCAAATCACTATACTCAGCAGTTGGAAACCTTGGAAAAACCTACGGTATCAGTGGATTACAAGAAATAACAACTTAAGGAACATTCACAATTCGCAGAATAAGTGGCCTTCTTGAGCGAAAGTGCAAGTGATATGATTATCGAACAGTGCTTAATAAAAGGCACGAAATTTTCATTGGGATTAACAACGTGAGACACAGCGTTAGCAAGATTAATTCATCAATCTCAAATACTGTTACGATAAGTTCTACAGGACTTTTGTGGGCATCAGTTTATCATCAGAGCGACACGTTCAGCTAATGCCACCTTCCCTGTGTGATAATGTATCAATGCGCAAGAATGTCAATTCGACTGCGGTGAATATTGCGGAGTCTCTATTCTCTTGTGTTTTAAAACCCACATGTAGAAAGAAGAGTCCTTCTACACGTAATGGTGTGGACTAAAAATGGCAACTCAAATCTGCGTTAAGTACATATATAATTTATGCTAAACTTTATTTTCACCTTATATTTTATGGATATAAATTAGAATTATGGATATAAATTAAATAACGATCGTACTTAAATCTGAAATTGAAGCTACGACAAATCAACCAAAGTTCTTGAGAAACTTTGAGATCAATACTAGACGGCTTTCGAAGGAGCAAAGGCAGTTGTATATGGACAAGAGTATTAGAAGAAAATAGAAACGGGAAATCTGTTGCTGCTGGTTGGTGTGATTCAGATCTTTTAAGAATCTTGGTAGAAGACTTCATGAGCAATTTCTGATTCTCTTATAGCCACATACAAGCAGAACTGAAAAGAAGTTCTACCAAATTATTAAATTTATTCAAACTTTAGCGTCATTAAAAGATTGCTTTCACTTTTTTCATGATGAAGCAGGCTTTGACACGACCTCAGCCATGCTCTTTTAAAACAGCGGATATGAAGTATTCAAGGTTTTCTGCATTCTGCCAAGAGATTTCATGTAGAAATGGCAGATCGGAAGATAATTTCATATAAATGATAACGAACAACAGCTGTAAAAAACCGGTAAGTCATTGACAACGGATTAATTGTTGATCCAATCAGTTATGATTATTATTTTGTGATATCGTCCCCGCCTTATAAACCTAAAAAAAGGGACATAAAGACGATCTTGATGAAACTTTAAATGAAGGTGTAAAGAAAAGCTATACAACATAAAGAAGGTGTATTCTTCTGTTTAGTTATTTTGGAATCTTTTTAACACGTGCTTCTTTGGTACCCGAAGAGAAAACAAAACCATAGCAGGACACGTTTAAGATATTGACCAAAAACAAATTCATTTAGATATCACATTCAATTGTACTAAGTATCATTCAATTGTACGTTAATAACAATCGTTTATTGTTTGATTGTTTATACGTTAAGAAGTTCAACCGCATACCACTGACTCCGAGGATTAAGCTATCTGCGAGGACACTTAAAATTGTGTAACTGCCGCTCAGTTTTCGACTTTCCTACAAGGAAGTAAAGTTTAACACTCTTAATAAAAAACAATGTTTGTATATTCCATACATGCAAAGACTACATGTACATTTTTATCCAAGAAGGCGTAAGAATAAAAGCTCTACTACACGTCGATTCAAGTTGGTTTATATTTATTGACCTAGGTTTTATACGACACAAGGTTAATCAATCCTTACTGCACAGCATCTTGTCATTTGCGACTATTCCAAGCTGCTTTAGAGACAGAAGGCCTAGAAAGCCTATTAGGTACGTGATTATTTGTAGACACAGGCCCGCTTCTCTTGGCCTGTGACACAAGACCGGACTATGAATTTATAAAGATAGCGGTTTAAAGCAGTGATTCGCGATACAAAAAAGGTATACAGGCCTGGTAGAACAGGTGTAGAACACAGACATCAACAAAATTATCAATTCACAGAATTTTCACATTTGGAGATTTTCACTTAATACACCTGAAAGATATAAAACCTCCTAGACTAACTTTCCACATCTTGGGGCAGAAACAATGAATTTTCTTCCTTCGTAATAGTGTTCGAGTACTTCCTCGTCTGGGTGCCCAAAGAAAGTAATAGATACTGCCATTACTTTCGCTTAGCCTGAGAGTTAAACTTGCGCCAAAAAAAATTCGATGCGTCTTTTGCAACTCACTTCGTTAAGATGATATATCGATAACGCTACGTATCGATCACCCTATCTATCTTCAGGCTATAGAACCTTAAAGTCCCTTTGACTCGCACGGTTCAACTTGCACTACAGACTGCCATATCGCACACTCTTCTTAAGCCTTCTGCAGGATTTCAATTTTTCGATCTTCTAAACATTTTCTGGTTCTGGTAAGCTTCCCCTCTGTAGCAGATTAGTGCACCAACTGATTAGTTTCTTGACACATTTCATATCTGAGACGGAACGATCAACAAAAAGAATATCTGTGATCTTATTTATTAAATTCAACACTACCTTATCTCGCTGACGTGAATAAAGCTTGCGTGTCTTTCCGTCGACTCAATGGTATCTTCTCAAGAGCAGAATGATACTGCACAAAATGTACCAGATTAATCATCAGTAGTTGAGGCTTACGAATTGTATTCATATCTAACACTTTACCTGACTGTCGTTTGGCCTGGTATGAATGCGAGCACATCCATGGCCGTAGACCAGAGCCATCCTAGATCACCAAGGAAATTCCTTTACAAAAATAGGAGCACCAAATCGTCTGTAGAATTCTACATAGATGACAGCTGCATATAGTGGAATATCATGACAAACAGCCTAGAGTACATACCTTGCACAGTCCAACTAAGAGCAGTTAACATTGGCAAGAAGAAAATCGAAAAACGCAGATGTGTGCTTAGATCTTATCTTCAGACTGTTTTCAGAGAATTATACATTACCAAGTTATAGAAAGATTCAGATATTTTCTTAAGGGGAATGTCGAGATACGTGTTGTTCACATATCATAACGAATGCAAACAGTTAGAATGCACTAAAACCAACCATACATAGTAAAATTTGTAAAGAAGCGTAGAGAGATTAGGATTTTCCAATTGCAACTTACACGCTGTAATACTCTAAAATTTGTTTGAAAAATTAATTTGATATGGGAAAAGATTTAAGGTTTATCTACAAGGATGCCGACTGTGGTTTTCTGCAGAAATAATGGTATAAGTAATAGTAAATATCAGGATGCAATTAGATAAAAAGATAATAACAGTACATGTTGAGATTAGCCATGATACTTGTATTAGAACGAGTGGAATCAGTTTCCATGCATTACAAACGAAGTGAGCTTGCAGGTTGAAATGGGAAAAGTACGACAGCTCATATTGTCCTTAGGACTTGCAAATTCGAAATATTCGAGTTTAAAACTAGTGACGTGGGGAACAAGGAGTCTTTAGCTTAGAAAGACTGAAAATCACGGTGAGCTCATAACGTATAGTAAAGAGAAAACGCGTTAAAATAGTGGACAAGTTGATGGATCACTTGATTGGGCAGGCATCCCCGAGCTTGTGAAGCTTTTTCTATTATTCATCAGCAACACCAGAAATCACCTTGAAATTAGATCGTTAGCAGAAATATCACCTGATTTCATTGTAATAGCATTCTACAGTGTATCAAAAAGATAATAATTAGAGTTTAAATCAATCTCTAAGTGATGCGTTGATTAAAGAAATAATATTGAGGATGGACGTTCAGGGTGCAAAAGGCGTTCCAATAATTCGAGGGTTCTATTTCGAGGTGTCCGGAAAGTCTAAAGAGCCTATGGAGGCCTATGTCAGGCTAAAAATTTTGTGAAATTTAGAAATCAGCAATGGCTTAGAGCTAGTAAACAAATTCAACAATGAATCGGAGGCCGCATTATCTTGTGTTGTGTACCTAGATCTTAAAAACGAATCAGCAGTGCTTTCAGACCGGTTTAACTATCATTATACAATGGCGTACCAATTAAAAAACCGTGGATATACTTTTCCCTTTAATAAGACGAGGGTATCACAATCATATAGCTTTGGAATCGTACAGCGGTTTGTTATAGGTGGGCCCTTGGGATTGAAAAATGTTGTGATACCAAATGTAAAATCATAAGTAATAATTTATCAATGATGATCAAGCAATTCCTATACTTCCCGTTTATATGCATCTACAATACTCTTTGAGAGTGCTTCCTGCTGTAGAAATCTACTTAGCTCCCATAACGCTCTCACCTTGTTCTTGATCGTGAGCCTGATGGAAACTGTTTTAATCCAAAGATTTGTGTTCTTACGGATACAATATTTATAGAAATTCTCCTGTGTGTTAAGTATGCATTTAATTAACGTCCTTCTGCTTACTAGATCTTACATATAGAACTGTGTAGGATTCACTCGGTTCCGGACTATCATTAATAATATTTTCACGATTGCATAATAATAAAAACTTGATATGGAACCCATTACATATCTAACTACCGAAGCATCCTTTCTTTGGGACTGAGACCGGTGATCTGGTCGATGAAACAAATATAAAATCGATTTTAGGTTCTTTTGAGATCTCTTCTTAGACTTTTAGGTAATAAATATTTATGGTAGTTCTGTGTTCGCAACCAAATAAGTAACACTGGTCATCACAAAGCAAACAAACTGTGGGCTAATTGAATAATATATTCATATAATCTCATTGTATGCTTTGATTAGTAACTAAGTGCCACACATTTCATAGAGAAGTAAAGGTCATTTATTTCAGATGTCTGTTCATGAAAATTCTCAATATCCAAGTACTTGAATCTAAAAGTAATGTTATATCACGGTAGCATTGTCGTGATAAGAATATCGTAACACATTTTTTCACTCTTAAATCCACTTTCCCTCTAATGCTATACATTCATGTTCTTGGTGTATCAATGCTTTCTTACTCCGAAGATTTAATCAAGTCTTCACTCGCGTGTCACGTCTCGATTTCTTATTCCCAAATAAGCTTTGGATAGCTATTAATCTTGTGAAAGCTTTGGCAAAACGATTGTGTAATGGTGAGATAAAGAACCTCCTCTTTTGATATAAGCAGTGTAGTGCATCAGTCTTTCTTTAATCCTTCAACATCAAGTACTAATACTATATATTCTACTCTTCTGCATACAGTAAATAACTGCAAGAAAAGTATACAATCCGCATGCGTTACTATTTTAGATCATCCATTATACTGGTAGGGTGTTGAAATCGTACCTCAGCTGAAGAAATTTCTGAACGGTCCAAAGTTGCACTCTCTTTAGGAGGTTTGCAGTTAAGTAATTTCTAGGCACGATTAAATGCACTATGACAGGAAATAGTTTAGAAGAACGTTGGTGTATCCTGTACACTATGAAAACTTTAGTGAAAAAGCTGAATGACCTTGCCTGCTCAAGATCATTGAGAACTTTCTTCTAGACTTTGCTCGGCGCACTCTACATGTAGTTATTAAGACACTGGAACCGTCGGAGGAGATGACAATACTAGGATCTGCGATGTTATTCAACAACGTCTGAATGACAAAATCGATATGCAATATTTACAAGAAAATGAAATTGCATAACCAAGACCATATTAGGTATTCTCAAAATTAGGACAGTATCATTTCCCGAACCTTTAACTTTGGTTGCAGTATATAGAGAAGGTCATAATCGTATTCCAATCGTAAGTGACTTGATTGAACAGGGGACAAGAACCTCATTTGAAGGCAATTAAGTTAATGCTCCCGTTTTTTCACGCAGCTGGTCGTCTTTTCTATGAAAATTAACAACTCACGGAACATACACAATTCGCAGAAAAAGAGTCCTTCTTGAGCAAAGTTGCAATTGATATGATTATCGAACAGTGCGTAATTGAGGGCACAAAATTTTCTCGGGGATTAACTCAACGTCAGACCCAACGTTAGCATAATTATTCCTTGATTCCCAAATACTGTTACGCTAAATAGTGGAACTCTCGAATTATTGGCGCGCCTGTTTCACTCTAAACCACTAATTAAAAATCACTTAGAGATCGATTTAATTTTTTTTAATATCTCTCTTCAGAAATTGCAAAACAGTTTTACAAAAGGCAAATGACATCTGTGCTATTTTTCCCAATTTAAGGCGGTTTCTCACATAGTGGATGCATATTAAAAAAAGTTTCAATAGCTCGAGTTTGCTTGTCCTATCGCAAGTGACCTATCAACTTGTTCATCAAATAACGCGCTTTCTCTTTACTATACCTTATGAGCTCACCTCGATATTCATTTTCTCTCAGCTAAAGACTTTTTTTCCGTACCCCACTAAGTTTAAACTCGAATATTTCGAATTTGCAAATCCTAACGACAATATGACATGCCGTACCCACCCACTCATCCCACCCATTCAACTCACCCGCTCTCGTCGGTTGTACTGCATGCAAACTGATTCCACTCGTTCTAATGCAAGTATCATGGCGGATCTAGACTCTTACTGTTTTTATCTTTTTATCGAAATGCATCGTGATATCTACAATTAGTAACACCATTATTTCTCACGAAAGCCACAGTCGGCAGCATTATAGACATGTCAAATGAGATTAATTTTTCAAAGGATTTTAGTGTATTACAGCGTGTAAGTTTCAATTAAAAATCCTAATCTGATTACGCTTCTTTTCAAATATTACTATGTCAGGTTACTTGTAGTGCATGCTAACTGCTTGCATTCGTTTTTATAAAGGAACAGCACGTGTTTCGACTACTCCCGTTAGTATAATATCTCATTGTTTCTGTAACTTGGTAATAACTTGTTCTCTGAAAACAGTCACAAGTATAGATCTAAGCAAATATCTGTGTTACGACTTTCTTAATGCCAAACATTTTTAAATTACAAGGGCCATTTCAAACAAACCTCTGTTAGTGCCCAAGCTATGCGTGTGTGATACCCCTGTTGGGATACCAAATGTAAAGAACAAGTATTAATTTATCAATGATAATCAAGCAATTGCTATACTTCCCGTTTATATACAAGTACAAATTTTTTTGATAACGCTACCTGCTGAAGAAATCTACTTAGCACCCCTAAAGGGAGGAGTAAATCCACAGTTTTTTACATGTTACGCCATTTTATAATGTGAGTTAAAGAGCTCTAAAAGCACTATTGCATCGTCTTAAGACCTAGGTAAAAAACACAAGATCTTACAGCTTCGTATTAATTGTTGACTTCCTTTACTAGCTTTAAGCCATTGAGGAATATTTGCCGATGTCCACTGCAGACTTCTAAATTTCACAGCGTTGTAAGAAGGACATAACCCGGCATAATCCGTTTAGCCTTACCGGTAACCGCCAAATGAAACCCCCGATATCTGACGTAGTGGATGCATATCACAAAATGCTTCACAAGCTCGGGGATTCTTATCCTATCGCAAGTGACCCATCAACTTGTCAAGAACAATATGAGCAGCTGTACTTTTCCCATTTATACCCACAAGCTCATTCCGGTTGTATTGCATGCAAACTGATTGCACTCGTTCTAATGCAACTGTCATGGCGGATCTCTACTTCTACTGTTATTATCTTTTTATCTAAATTCATCCTGATATCTACAATTAGTAATACCATTATTTCCGTAGAAAGCCACAGTCGACAGCCCTGCAGATAATCCTTAATCTTTTGCCATATGAAAGTAATTTTTCAACAGATTTTATTCAATTACAGCGTGTAAGTTGCTACTGAAATATCCTAATCTCACTACGCTTTTATGTCTGGTTCAATGTAGTGCATGTTAACTGAATGCATTCTTTTTGATAACAGATCAACACGTATCTCGACATCTCCTCTTAATAGAATATTTATATGTTTCTGTAACTTGGTAACACAATGTTCTCTAAAAAAGGCTGAAGTAACGATCTATGCCCATATCAGCGTGCTTCTGCTTTCTTCTTACCAATATTAACGGCTCTTAGCTGGACTCTTCAAGGAATGTACTCTAGGCAGTTTGCCATGATATTCTGCTATATGCAGCGATCATCTATGCAGAATTGTATAGATGATTTGAGGCATTTTTTTGTAAAAAATTTACTTGGTGATTTTGGTTTTCTACAGATGCATATGCTCGCATACCTACCAGGCCAAATGACAGTCTGGTTCGGTGTTAGATATGACTGCACTTCGTAAGCCTCAAGTGCAGCTGGTTAATCGGGTACATTTTGTGGTGTAGCTTTCTGAGTGAGTCGATGGACAGGACACGCAAGCTCTATTCGAGTCATCTGAATGAGGTAGTGTTGAACTTTAAATAAGATTACAGAAATTCATCTTTTAATCAAATCCGTCTCATATATGAAAGGTGTCAAAAAGCTAATACAATTGGCGAACTAATCTGCCACTGAGGGAAAGCTTAGCAGAACTGTACTCATCGGTGAGAAAGCGTTTAGAAGATCGAGAAATTCAAATCCTGCAATAAACTGAATAATAGTTTGCTATATGGCAGTCTGTAGTGCAAAATGTACCGTGATATAGTCTGAGGATTAGTGTGATAGATAGGTTGCGTTCTCAATATAGCAGCCTGATGAAGTAAGTCAAGGTAGCAAAGGACGCTTCGTAATTTTTTATACACGCAAGTTAATCTTTCAGGCTAAGCGAAAGCTAATAGCAGTATCTATTACTTTCCTCGGGCATCGGAACGAGCAAGTACCCCAACACTATTGCTATGGGAGAAAATTCAACGCTTCTGCTGCAAGATGTGGAAAGTGAGCCTAGGAAGTGGAAAGGAAGCAATCTTTCAGGTGTACTTAACTGATAATCTCCCAATGTCACCTAAGTATCAAAACAAATTCTGTCAATTGATAATTTTGTTGATGTCTGTGTTCTACACCTGTTCTACCAGACCTGTATAATTACTTTGTATCGAGAATCAGTTCTTTAAACCGCTAGCTTCATAAATTAATCGGTCGGACTTATGTCAAAAGCCAAGGGTAGCGTGCCTTTTTCTATAAGGTAATCTCGTACCGAATTACCTAAAAATATGCTATTCGAGTTTCATGCCAATAAGCTGCATGTTATTCGTTTACAAGTTGACGATTATAAGTATAATATAACTGATACAGAAAATCTTGGCCTTCTGACAGAAAAGCAGCTTGGTACAGTAGCAAAAGAACAAGGTGCTTAGCAGTAAGCATTGATTGTCCTTATGTCGTATAAAACCTACAGCAATAAGTTGAAACCAACAGGGAATAACGTGTAGTAGTTTTCATTCCTTCACCCCTGTTGGATAAAAATGTACAAGGTGTCTTTCCATGTATCGCATATCGAAACAACGTTCTATATTAAGAAAGTTAAACTTTGCTTCTTTTTAGGGGACTCGAAACCTAACCTGTAGTTACACAATGTTTAGTGTCCTTGCAGATGGTAGAATCCACTCAGTCTTTCATCTGCTATTGAACATCTTAACATATAAACAATCAAACAATAAAAAATTTTATAAACGTACAATTAAATGATACTGTAGTGCGCGAATATGATATCTAAATGAATTGGTTTTTGATCGTTGACTTTAATATGTCCAGCTACAGTTTCATTTTTTCTTCGGGTAACAATGCAGCTCGTGTTAAAGGGTTCCAAAATATTTAAACACAACAATAAACCACCTTCATGTTTTATACCTTGTCCATAAACCTTGATTTATAGTTTCATCAAGATCGTCTTCATGTTCATTTTGTTAGTTCTATAAAGCTGGGACGGTTTTACAAAATAATAATCATAAGAGATTGGATCATCATTTAAGCCGTTGTAAAAGAAATATCGGTTTTCTACAGCTGCTGTTCGTCATCATCTAAATTACATTCTCTTCCGATCTGCCGTTAGTAAATGAACTCTCTTGGCACAATGCAGACGACCTTGAATACATCATATCGGCTCTTTTAGACACACTGTGTCTCGTTCACAATTCTACCTTGCAATCACTTTTTATCTACAGGTAGGTAAGCTTACCCGGCTGAAGCCAATGGTAGCAGTGTGGATGCTGGATTTCGCATATCCTCTTTCACACACCAACCTCCATCGACTGGGTTCAGGTTTAGACCATTTCCCACATGGACTTGGAGCTACTTCCGAATTGAATGGTGCACACCTGCCGTGTTAGTAGGGGAAGAAGTGGCCATATTGGAGCTTTGTAACTAATTCCTTCTTATACCTGATAGGCTTATACTAGGAAAGGCATGTTTCCTTCTCCATACAGGGAAATAAGAAATGTGTAATATTGAACATTTTGTTAGGGTTGAGATTTGACTACTAACTCCGTTGAAGACTTTAACTAACATGGACAATTCTTCTTTTTTTAAGGATCTTGAAGGCTTTTAACTATTCTTTCCTGAGTATAGCTGAGGTTGTGTCACAGCCTGTTGTATCATAAAAAAAAAGTGAAAGCAGTCTTTTAATGACGCTAAAGTTTCTTGAAATTTAATGATTTCGTAGCATTTCCTTTCGGTTCTGCTTGTATCTGGCATTAAAAGAAACAGAAACTGCTCATGAAGTCTTCTACCAAGATTCTTAAAAGATCTGAATCACAACCATCAACAGCTACAGATTCCCCGTTTCTAGCTTCTTCTATTAGTGTTGTCCATATACAATTACCTTTGCTTCCTCGAACACTCTCTGCATCATTCGAAACAGTCTAGTATTTATATCCAAGATTCTCAAGGACCGTGATTAAATTGTCATAGCTTCAAAGGCAGAATTAATTTCCATCGTTCAGATATTCTCCCAAAGCTATTTTTGTCTTTAGCACTTTTCGTGTCTAATTGTAATTTATGCCCATAAAATATTCGGTAAAAATAGCGCATAACATAATTTATATACGTACTTAACGCAGATTTGACTGGCCATTTTTAGTCCACACCTTTGCGTGCAGAAGGACTCATCTTTCTACGTGTGGGTTTTAAAACACAATGCAAGAGAGACTCTGCAATATTCACCGCAGTGAAATTGACGCATTAAGACATTATCACACCAGCAAGGTGGCATTATCTCAACCTGTCGCTCTGATGATAAGCTAATGTCCACAAAAGTACTGTAGAACTTTTTTTTTTATCGTAACAGTATTAGGGAATTTTGCTAACGTTGTCTCATATTGAGTTAATCCTCCGGAAAAATTTTTGGCTATCGTTAAGCACTATTCGATTATCTTAACACTTGGAACTTTGCTCAAAAACGCCTCTATTTCTGCTAAAGGTGTATGTTCCTTGTGCTGTTAATTTTTTGTAATCTTCTCATACCTTTATACAGCAGCCAAAACTAACCGTTCGGAAAATGTCACCGTCTTAATTTTAAAATTTTCTAATATGGTTTTTGTCATGCAGTTTCATTTGGTTGTAAATGTTGCATATAGATTTGCTCATCCAGACGTTGCTCAATAAGATCGCAGATCCTAGATTTTTTCAACTCCTCTGACGGTTGTAAGTGTCTTCATAACCCCATGTAGAGGACCCGGAGCAATGTCTAGAATTGAGTTCTCAGGGATCTTGAGTTGGCATGGCCATTCAGCATTTTCAGTAAAGTTGTCATTGTTTACAGGATACACCAAAGTTCTTCTCCAGCATATCCTGACTTAATGTATCCAATCGTACTTAGAAATTACTTATCTGCAAACCTCCTCAAAGCGTTACAAGTATGGACCTTTCAGAAATTTCTTCAGCTGTGGTACGATTTTAACACCTTTCCAGTATAATGGGTGATCTAATGTCATAACGCAAGTGCTTTTTCTATTTTCTTGCATTTTTTTACTGTATGCAGAAGGCTAGAATATTTAGTATTTAGAGATAAAGTGGATGTAAGAGTGAAGAAATGTGATACCATATTCTTATCAAGACAATGCTACCGTGATATAAGTATATTTTACATTCAATAACTTGGATAAGGAGAATTTTCATCAACAGACATCTGAAATAAATGACCTTTTCTTCTCTATGAAATGTGTGGCTCTTAGTTACTAATCAAAGCATACAATGAGATTATATGAAAAGATTATTTGATTAGCTCAGAGTTTGGTTTGCTTTGTGATGGCCAGTGTTACTAATTTGGTAGGGAAAACAGGACTAACGTAAATATTTTTACCTAACCCTCTAAGGGAAGATCTCAAAAGAACCTAAAATCGATTTTTTATTTGTCTCATCGATCAGATCACCGGTCTCAGACCCAAAGTATGGCTCCTTCGGAGGTTAGAATTTAATGGGTTACATAGCAAGTTTCTTCATTATGCAATCGTGAAAATAATATTAATGATATACCGGAACCTAGTTAATCCCACACAACTCTGTTTGTAAAGCCTAGTAAGCAGCTGTAACGGCAATTAAATGCTAATTTGTCAGCCTCGATGTTAACCAACAGGATAATTTTATTAAATAATTTATCTGTTAGAACACAACTCTTTGGATTAAACAGTTTCTATCTGGCTAAAGATCAAGAACAAGGTGACAGCGGTATGGGTGCTAAGTATATTTCTTCAGAAGGAAGCACTTTCAAATAGTATTGTAGTTGCATATAAACGTGAAGTATAGCAATTGCTTGATTATCATTTATAAATTAATACTTATGTTTCTTACATATGGTATCACAAAATTTTTCAATCCCAAGGGCCAACAAAAACGTACGTTCCCAAAGCTATTAGACTCTGATACCCTCGTCTCATAAAAGGTAGAAATAAATGCACGTTTTTTTCAATAGTACACCATTGTATAATGTGCGTTAAGTAGCTCTAAAAGAGCTAGTGCTTCATTCTTAAGACGTAGGTACACAACACAAGATACTGCGGCCTCCGATTCATTGAATTTCTTTACTAGCTGTAAGCCAATTGGAATTGGGGAATACATGATTTCTAAATTTCACATCATTTTTAGAAAGACATAAGCCGACATAAGCACTTTACCATTGCCGGATATCTCGAATTAGAACCCTCAAATTATTGCAGTAGATAGTATACCTAACTACTAGCGCACTTTCCCCCTCCACCCTGACTACCAAAAATTACAAATCCGCCACTGACCATTGAACTTTAATAAAGTTACAGAGCGCAAAGTAGATTGAGTATTGCACCTTATACACTTGCTTTTATCTTATTTAGAATGATAAAAACGCTTACATCTAAAACTTACAACTTATAGCGCTATCTTTGATTGAAAAAATAGTTTTTGTTTGGTGTAAATTGGTTCAAAAATAACTGAATTATATGAAGATAAAGTTTACTAGGTTGCATACTACAGATATATGTATATACACTCCCGCTCAATCGCACACACATTTACAATATCAGCTGTCGAGCACACATATACATATATAGCAAAGAGGAAGAAGGAGGAAGTAAAACTTGGACGCTTGCCAATTTTTTTCTCTCTCTCATTCTCTCTCTCTTTCCTTCTCATCAGCTTTGAACGACAGAGAGGTTATTACAACAGAAACAGAGAGAGAATGATTAACGGCGTAGTATGTCTCGCTTCCCATAAAGATAACATTGAAATTAACAGCTAAACATGGCTCGGGCGCAGTATTCTTCGCTCAACTTTCCTCTCGTAACGACCTCGTAACGATCAGAATTCGAGCGAAACATTTCGCGCTGTTATACGGCGGACTTTGGCTGTGAGCATCCTTCTCGACAGAGCCGCTATTTAGTTCCAAAACGTGCCACATGCGCGCGCTAGTGTTCCCCATATACGAAATGTATTTTCTCGCATCTCTTTTTCTCTCCACATTTCTAGAGTTGAAAGCATTCAATAGCTGAGTTGTATTTGTATATCCAAAGATCTCAGTTTTATGGCTTTATTACCATAAAACACTTAGAACATACTTAAAATTACAAGTTGGGATACTGATAATGGAATCTTCTGTTAACTTCGTTCTCAATAGGAAACAATGACTTCTTAAACTCTGTCCATTGATCGTAATTCAAACTAAATAGACAGCCGTTAATATCAAAAACCACTTGAACTTCGGTTTGCACATTTTTCACAATTACATTAAAGTTATTAGTAAGAATGAACTTTTCTTGAGGATTCATTTCTAAATACTTCATTTTTTGGTTCTGACAACATATTTTTGTTCATTTTCGTTCATTTTTTGGATTTACATACAGAACTCAACTGTTGGATAATTACCTTTTAAACCAGTGTATTTGATTTTTATCCCATCTTTAACGATCTCATCAATCATTTTATCTGTTAAGTGTTTTGTAAATCTAGGTGGAAGAAAAACCTTGAACTTCTCACACTCGACTAATATGCTCTTTCCAAACTTAGTTTTAATCTTTTCCATTTTCACAATCTTATATTCTGTATTTAATTCTAATTCTCTTAATCCAATAACCTGTTTTTGTTCAAGACTTCCAAGGTTGTTTAAAAAATCAACGTGTTTTGCCATCGTGTTTATTATATAGAAAATCAATGAACACTTTTCAATTTTTATTTTCACCAAAAAATATTTAATCATTTTTATCAATTTCGTTTGATGGAAAAACTTCCATAAAACAATCGCTAATGAAAACAGTTTGAGGGTATCTTTTCGATACCCTTATGCCCGTTGATATTTTGCTAACTAACTAAAACTCTTCTACTACTTTTTCATTCTTGGGATCATATGTAAAGTTCTTTCGCCCAATTAAAATCGCATAACATATAGTATCAGCAACCACAGCTTCTGCAAAGTCTACAACAATCTTTATGTTTGTTCTCTCATTTACCGATACATTCTTCCTCTTACTGCAATTAATCACATACATTGGTCTGTTGTCTATAAACTCTTTAGGGTCATAGTACATTTCGGTGTTGCCACATGTTATTCTCTTAAATGCAGTATAATCTTCGTACATCTTGAAATAATCCTTGTTAGCAATATCTAAGTTTCTTGATTCTTTTGGAAATACCTCATTCCTTCCATTCTTAAGATAGATATTCTTTACCTTACAATGTTCGAACTTACTTGCATCTGCCGTTTGTTTGCCACTTCTATCAGTTTGGAACATTACAACTACGAAATCAGGCATATCAAATTGTCTAGAATTAAATTGAGTAGTAACATCAAACTCCAAGAAAGAACCTACAACAGTTTTCTGAACACATTGATAAGTATGAAATGAAAACATGATTTTTGGTTCTTTAAGAATATTCAACTTTAACTTGTTTTGGTATTAGACTCGTATTCAACAATAGGCATTCTTATCTCCATACTTTTTATTGTTATTTTTCCATCATGAGGAGCTGCTCCTGATCCAGCCCATTTGTACAAAACATCGTTATTGTTGTTAGCTTTTGTAAATGTTATTCTCAACCCACCTTTCCACATAACCTCTTTATAATCACTTAAAAAGCCTGGAATTAGTCTTAATGAATACAAAACACTAAAGTCCTTTCTTAGACCAAGTTTATCATCTTTCAAATCCTGCTTGTTTTAAATATTCAACTTCTGGCTTGGAAATCTTTAATGTTCCGATAGCTGTAGATGTTATCCATGGTAGCTCAATCTTATCTATAACAACTCCATGCTTTTTAACCTCAATTTGAGAAAAGAAGAATGGGAAGAAGTTGTCTACAAGTTTTATAGTATCGTTTGCACCAAATGTTCCTCCAGCTGATGCACCAACAACTTCAAAAGTCATATGACAATCTGCTTTGTGTGGATGTATGAACCTATCACCCACGTCGAAATCAAACTCAATATCTTTGTTAGCTTCATTCAAATTATTAAATGTTCTTGTGTTAGCTTTAAAACTCTGTAACTCATAACTCTCATCACTATCCATTTATTATAAAGAAAATCTTGAAACAACGCTTTTATGGGGCGTATCCATAAAAGACATACATAATAACAATCAAAAACTTATAATCCCCATCCCAACTTAACCTTAGCATTCATAGCAGTACCAACTCCAAAAGCAGCTAATCGTTCACCAATTGGCGCATCACTACTAAATGCTCTTTTCCATGCTTTAGTTTCTAGTTCCTTATCTGCAATACGTCTCGACTCTCTATCTTTATTGTCTCTGTAGTATATATCGTGTTCTTTACAAGCCTCATCTAATGGGTTAATACCTTCATCACCTCTCTCTAACCTTTCTTGAAGCTTAGTCCCAGGCTCGCAAAATCTAAAACCTGGAATATGTAATTCAAATGGGAGTTTATTAATCAAATCATTTACTAATCCTTTCCCAAGCTTCTCAACATTCCAGAATCGCGGTGGTAATGTATTTAAGATCTTAATCAAATAACCTATACCTTTTGGATCATTAGGAATAAACTGTGAAAGCTTATTATTAATCATACTCACTATACCTACTTTCTCATTGTAAAAGTTATGATTACCAGCCCTTTCTTCTCCATCTATAACTATTAACCGATCAATTAACTTTCTCACATCATCCATCCATATATATTCTTTAGGTATCTCTGTATATTGCTTAATTCCTTCACCAGTCCTTTTAGGTGTCGTGTTCTTTTTAGGAGTTGGGGGTAAAGTTGGTTTAATGTAATTATCCCAAATAGGCTTGATAATATTAATGTACTTTGAACACCTACTAGATGCTACCTTTTTATCTCGATTATATTTTTGAAAGCCAGCATCTGAGTCTATTATTATTTCTTTGTACTGTTCAGAATCATCATCATCATAATATTCAATGGTTTTACTAGTATTCGTCGTTAACAATTCCTATAGACCTTCTGTTCCTTTATAAGTTTTACCATTAATTATCAAATCATCACCATTCACTTTAACTTCCAAATTTCCTATCTTGTTTATTATTTTTCAATCTTCTTCTACAGTTCTTATTCCAAACACAGTATCATTTCTTTTACTATAATATTTCGTTGTAATCTTGCCAAATGATTGTGCTGTTGTTAAAGGTTCTACTCGTTCCACTTTGTCTTTAATTTGTTTTCTCATTTGTTTTATTTCTCCCGTTATAGGCGTATCACTACTACTTGGAGAACTATCGTAAGTTTTCTTTTTAGGTGTTTCTAATAGACTGGGATCTATTGAGACCGTCTTATGTGCAACTGGAACAAGTTCAGTTATTAGATTTTTATTTTGTTCTGCTACTTCTTTGATCTCACTTCCTAAGTTTTGAATAGCATCAATTACAGGTTGCTCTTGTGTCTTAAATTTATCGTATATACCTGCTCTTTCTTTCTTCCAAGATTTGAAGCCCTTTATCAAGAACTCCTTCAGCTTAATATTCTTATCAATTTCTTTCTCATCCATTTATTGTATAGCAAACGAACGTCAATCAACGTCAAAGAACGTCAATAAACGTCAAAGAAAGTCAAACGTTAAAACGTCAAACGTCAATAAACATCAAACGTTTAAGAAGTGTTTTATCTTGTTCGAGTTGGAAGTATGTGCACGCTGAAAATGAAGCAACAAAAGAGCCATTAGAAACGCTTTGAAATATGTTGATATTTAAACATGATAATCAAGAGTTATTAACACTATTAGACGTAGAAGGCAATGTATGGTTCAAAGGTAAAGACGTTGCCACAATTTTAGAGTATTCACGACCAAGAGATGCTATTCAAGATCATGTAGACGAAGAAGATAAGAAAAAAATTTCAGAAGTTAGGAGCGGCAATTCACCGCCCCGCGTTAATCCACAACAACATACAATCTTCATCAACGAGTCTGGTCTGTATTCCTTAGTGTTATCATCAAAGAAGCCCAAAGCCAAAGAGTTTAAGAGATGGATAACAACCGAAGTACTACCATCAATCAGACGAACAGGCCAATACAAACTAGATCAACCCAACAACATTCTCCAGCTAGTGTCAAGTTTCAAGAATATGTTAGCAATCCAATCAGATACGAACAACACATTAAGCCACAACTTGTTTAAACGCGAAAGCCTACTCCAAGCCGTAGAGCCCAAGATAGTACCCGACACACACAATGAGCTAAGTTACACAAGTTTGTTTTAATCAAAAAGAACTACAGAGATGGAGATGATTCAGACGACGAGACAATCCGACGCAACATTGAGTTTGAATACTACGCCATTAGAGTCCAAGAACAAAAATTACAATCAAGACTCGACTTAGCACGCAAACGTTACCCAAAAATGGAAATCATAATGCAAGTAACAGACCCCAACTCAATCAATCTATTCAATAGGGTTAAGGAGCGCTTACAAGACAAGATAAAAACAAATCAGATGCACTTATCACTTGGTTCAACATTGAGAGAGCCGGACCTAATGATGGAGATATTTAAAGTTCACAAGGACAAGCTTAATCAAGATGAAGACAGTGCTCAAGACAGCGATAAAGAGTAAGTCACATACACCAATTAGCTTTATGAACATGTTCATCAAGCCTATTAATGAATACGAAGAACGATAGACTCTTATTCAAACGTTTAAGAAGTGTTTTATCTTGTTCCTATACTTACCAATGTTTACCTTCCTTGTCATATCAATTACTATAAAACCATAATCTTCTTGCCAACATTTTGAACACATCTCTAAATTTATCATAAGACATATCTCCTCCAACAAACTCATTATACACATGTTTAAGATTAGTATCATCTTGTCTGAATATGCATAGGAAGTTGACGTTATCTCTTATAAGCTGTTTAGGTACTTTTGAATATGTTTGCGCAAGATAGAAACAGTCTAAATGTCTATGCCTACCTCTTGTAAAGTAACAGTATCTTGATTCTCCAAAATGTAATCGTCAAACACAACAACAGAGTATTTTTCACATTCATCAATATGCACAATAGAATCATTACCGCTTAAGAACGTTGCTATCTGCTTCTTAAACTTTAGTTCTGCTTTCTCAAATCGATCTTTTAACTGCTCATACTTTGGCTGATTCATGCTTTTAGAATATATGTAGAAGTAATTATTGTTTAACCAACCTGACTGTAATAAGAAGTTAAATAGCATAAACGTTTTACCAGACGCCGACAGACCCACGATAAGGCATCGAACATCATCAGGTATAAGTTCTCCATTTGTTTTCTTAGCTGTTGTTTCTTTTATCATCTCTTTTACATCCCAATTAATAGTTTTCTTACTCATTTATTATAGAGAAAATCAGGGGTACACCAGCACTGGACCCCTTTCAAACAGTTTGAGGATGAACTGTAGGGTGAGCGTTTTGCTCACCCTTAAGAACATTTTGGACATTCGAATACAGCGGGGCACCTTTTATGATCTTATATCTTTAAGTTGTTCTCTGATCTTAACCAACGTATCTTTTATATATTGGCTATCCATTTCGCCATTTAATGTTATTATCATCTCTAACTGTTCTTTAAATGGGTTAATACAAGTGACAATGGTTTTATATTCATCTTTTCTTTTGCTTATGTTTAACTTAGAAGACAAACCTGTTATTATAGCACTTCCAGTTGCAAGAGACGTTGTTAATATCGAGTAAATTGTTACAGGTATAAAAATATTAATAAACCCAGTTGTGGCAGAAAGTATAACCGACAACGTGATCAAAGTGTAGTATGCATATTTAACAATTCGTAGTTTTCTCCTTTTCTTCTTTAAACTGTATTCTAACTTCCGAATGACAACCTCTATTAACTTGATTACTTTTTCTCTTGGAATATCTCTAGGTAAATCAAACTCATTCATTTATTATATAATAAATGGCTAAGGTATTTAAGCTAACGAGTGATACTTCTGTTTTAAAGAAGAAGCTCCATGACGAATTAGACAACAAGAGCAACTATTTAAGTATAGGACTAGTTGGGTTTTACAGTACATATCTGACACCAAACATAACAACACAAAAAAGAGTTTCTCATATGGTGATACACAAGTTTTTATACCAGAAGGGCAATACAGCTTAAACAGTCTTAATGAATATTTAAAATCTCAATCCATCAACATAACATTATCAGAAGATCATTTAAGAAATAGAGTTAAAATTGAAACTGACAGTAATGATGTTACAATTGGGAGTATAGGCACTGTCCTCGGGTTTAATGTTTTTGAAGTTTTAGAAAAGAACAAAGCACATATTGCAAGTAAGTTGCCAAAGTTTCATCCGTTTAATACTATAAATGTTCACTGTAATATAGCAGATGGCATGTTTGTTAAAGATACAGAATACACACATAGAGAAACAGGAATTTTAGCATCATTCAAAACAGATGCTGAGTTCAAACATAGTATTATTTACGAGCCTACTTATCCATTATTTTTCTCTATATCCAAAGACAAGGTTGACAATTTCGAGATAAGGATAACAGATGAGAATGATTTCTTAATTGATTTTGGTGGAGCAACAACAACTGTACTATTGCAAACCAAGATTTTCTCTTAGATAAATAGGAAGATGTGTTCTATTAAAGGTTGTATGTTTAGTGTTCCTTATAACGAACTAAAGGATTTAAATATTGATCATGTATTAACAAAGAAATAACTTAACGATAAAGCCAAGAAAATTAAAGAAGGTAAAGGAATGGATTTAACTTTAACTACTGCACAAATGAAAAAGATTAAGAAAGAGCATATGGGCGGTTTTATCTTTACAATTCCAGCCATTCTAGCAGCTTTAGGAGCAGTTGGCTCATTAGCAGGTGGTGCAGCAGCGATTACTAAAACTGTACTTGATGCTAAGAAGAATAAACAAGAACTTGAAGAACAAAAAAGACACAATATGGCTATGGAAGAAAAGCAGGGAGCAGGTAAACCAAAGAAGTCAAAAAACTAAAACCATTGACCAACTTCGATATAGAGAGGTTGGCTAAAGAATTAAAGATAAAACGATTTAGAGGTGTATTTATGAGTGATGAACTTCCACAAAAACCTTATGTACATGAGTGTGGCGTAGTTAACCTTGATAAATCAGAAAACATTGGTACTCATTGGATATGTTATTGGAAAGATAACAACATAAAGTACGTGTTCGATTCTTATGGTGGTGTTCCTCCTAAACAACTGGTACAATATCTTGGTACCGAAAACTTACTTTACAATGACGAACGAATACAAGACTTTAACTCAGTTATATGTGGTCATCTTTGTGTTAAGGTTTTAAATCTTCTAAATCAAGGGTATTCTTTTAACGACGTTATGTATATGATTAAAAATGATTAAGTGCTTTTATGGTTTATATACATAAAAGTTTTGCTTTAAGATAAATATGGAAGCTATACACAATAGATTTTTAGATTATTTTGAGAAGCATGAGGATGAACTAGATGCACTAGATAGATATAATTTTTATCAGTATTTTCAGGATGTTAGCGAGATAGACTTAAAAGATAAAAACAACGTACATAATGTTATTGATCTATGGAAAAGGTTAATACCAAAATTTTTGTACACGGAAGAAGAGTTGGAAAAGTTACGTCCAATAATTACCTTAAAGGACTTGTTGTCGAATTATAGCTCTAGACCATTACAATGCAGTTATTGTGGTAGTAAGTCATTAACAAAAGTTATGAGTAGTTACATTTGTGATGATTGTTCTGTAGAGAGTGGTTGGGTTTACAGTACTTGTGAAGAAACGAAAGCTGCTTGTGCGAGAAAACCCTGGTACGATACTACAAAAAGGTTTAAGTTACAGTTATCTCGTTTGCAAGCTTTACAGGATAGAATTATTCCCGAAGAGGTGCTCAAGGTGTTAAATGATGAACTTAGAGATATACCAAGAGATTTAATATCAACAAAAGATGTTCTAAAAGTACTAAAGAAAAACAAATACACAAAATATTATTATGATGTCTATTTAATACACTATCACCTTACCGATCAAAAACCATTAAAATTACAACATATGGAAGAAACACTTATAACGACTTCTAAAACTTACACGAGGTCTTTAGGGAGCTGTATCCGAAAAGAGCATTGTTTATTAACTTGAAATGTGTATTGCACTATCTGTTGAAAAAGCATGATGTTCATGTTGATATTGATTTTAAACACTCACCTAGACAAATAGAGAAGTTAAAGAAATGTTTTGAAAAACTAGGATGGGCATTTTCTATATAATAAATGAGTATGGATATATTTGGTAATGTTAAAGATAGAAAAGGCGATGTTGATATTAGTGAAGAAAAATTAAAATTGTTGGAGAATTTAAATGATGTTGTTAGCGTAAGTCAACTTAGGTCAATAGAAGCCCAATTAGAGAACGATAGAAAACAATTTGAAGATGCATTAGAAACGTTACAAGACACATACATAAAGAAAGAAGATATTGAAAAGATTAGAATGGATACTACTAGATTGATTATGCAAAAAGAAACCATGCCTCTGCTATATCGATTAAGAGCTAAAAACGTTAAGGAGCCAATCTTTAGAATATTTAATCTCTCTAACGGTTACAAATTTCTCTATAATGGGAAAATAATGCACATGGACTTAAGTTTGGATAAATACTTTCTACATATATATTTGGGTGATACTTTGATTCAAGAGATACCTTTTGACTTTAAGAAGAACGATATAATTACGATTAAACCAAATAAAAATTCTGCTATGGAAGAAGGACAATTATTGTTTGTTGTAATGTACATAGAGAGAGAGCTTTCCTAAAGACGTTTGCTATATAATAAATATGGATATCTTTGGTAATGTTAAAATGACATCAGAGTTAGATAATACAGTTGTGAGAAAAGATATTGCCGTGTTAAAAGAAGAGCTTAACTTCATCAAACGGAGTTATGTTATACAGCTTCCAGGTCGATTGATATCAGAAAATGTTGAAAATCCGTTCTTTTTAATACATAATCAATCTATCGCATACAAATTTCTTTATAAAGGTAGGTTAATGCATATAGAGTCATTTACAATACGTATTATATAGATATATATTTAAATGGTTCTCTAGTTGAAACTTTTCCATTGCACTTTAATACAAATGATCTATTAGCAGTTAGGCCATCTAAAGATTCTGTCTGAAACATGGTAAATTACTATTGCTTCTTATGCATGTAGAAAGAGAAGACGAAGATAGTGATGATGATGGTGAGAATGTTGAAAGCATAATATTAAACAGCGATAGTTATTGATTTTCTATATAATAAACAGGATGTATTGTGTTAAGTACAAGAAATCGACAGATACGAAGAAAGATACTATCAGAATTGAACAAACAAAGAATGGAAGATATCTAAAGAAAGGTATTTGTTCTGTATGTGGTGTTACAAAACCCAATTCGTTAAAAAGCCTGATTGACTAGAAGAAGGTAAAGGTGTTAGAGAAGACATTGTAGAAGAAATTCACAAACCATCTAGAAAAAACTTTGACAGATTAAGTGTAGTTATAAAAGGTATCGATGATCTTTGGCAAGCTGATCTTGTAGAAATGGATAGTGGAGTGTTAAAAGGTGTTTCCAAAATCAATAAAGGTTATAAGTATTTGCTAACGATTATGGATGTGTTCTCGAAATATGCGTTTGCTGTTCCTGTTAAAGATAAGAGTGGTAAGAATGTTACACAAGCATTCGAATCCATATTAAGAACGAGAAAACCTAGTAACTTACAAACAGAAAAGGTAAAGAGTTTTACAATAAAGAGTTTAAGAAGTTGATGGATGAAAATAAGATTAATCACTACTCAACCTATAGTGGTAAGAAAGCTTCTGTTGTTGAGAGATTTAATCGAACACTTAAGCAGAACATGTGGAAAAGGTTTACGACACAAGGGAACTACAAATGGATAGAGATATTACCAACACTAGTTAAAGAGTATAATCATCAAATTCATAGAACAATTGGTTTAGAACCTATAGAAGTTAGCAAGAAGAATGAGCAAACAATATTGGAGAAAGTGTATAAGAAAGAATATAAGCGTGTTAGACCCAAATACAAGTTAGGTGATCATGTTCGTATAAGTAAGTCGAAAGGGTTATTTGAGAAAGGATATACACCTACTTGGTCAACAGAAGTATTTGTTATCAGCGAAGTTATTCCATCTAATCCGCCTACATATAGAATTAAAGATTTAGAAGAAGAGGATGTGCAAGGTAGATTTTACGAACCAGAACTATTAAAGACGAAACATAAGGATGAATACTTGGTAGAAAAGGTGTTGAGAAAGAAAGGTGATAAAGTATATGTCAAATGGCTAGGGTTTGATGATTCGCATAATAGTTGGATAGATAAGAGTAATGTTGTAGTGTAAATATAAATGTTTGTCTTTTATGGTTATTATGCCATAAAAGGATAGTTTGAACGAGATAAGGGGGTAACGAAACGTTACCCCCATAACATATTTCCGGGGTCGGTATTTCGACTGTGGAAATTATCACGAAATAAGTGGACCGAATTCGGGCTACTTTGAAAATTCATCTTACACAGTAATGAAACGTTACTCTCATAACATATATTTCCAGCGCTTGTATTCCAGCTGTGAAAATTATCAAAAATCAAAAGAACTATTAGACTATTACAATAAAAAAGGCGATGGGGATGATTCTACCAACCGCTCATTTGTGTGGGTAAAAACTCCGAAAATGATTACTACAACAAACTTCGAAATTCCCAGCATGCTGGGGAATTCAGAAACTCATCTTACACAGTAGCTACTAAGTTGTGTCAGAGTGGTGGTAAGAGGTTAGATCATTGGTTAGAAAATAAACATTCTAAGGAGCTAATTGAGTATTACAGTACAAAGTTTGCCAGCCGGAATTCCGGCGATCTAAAGCCTTCTTATTACATTCAACCCGTAGGAAGATCCAAACTCACCAATTATACAAGGGTTCGCTCCAAGACAAAGTTACATACAGACAAATCAAGATCCCGTTTTCCAGGACATTGTCAAGTGTACATCCTCATACAATCTTCATCAATGAGTCTGGGCTACTACAACAAAATTCGAAGTTTCTAGGATTCTAGGAACTTCAGAAACTCATCTTAGACAAGGTTAGATAAATCAAAAGATCTCCTGCGATATTATAACAAGAAATTAGGTGGGCCAGATCTACACCACCAAAACCCAATTTACATAGTTTGTAATGTGCCATTACAGTCTAATGAGATTATGTTTTTAATAGGAGGGTGCCCGAAATTTTTTGCACCGACTGTACTTGATGTTTAACAAAAAATTTCTGGCTGTTCATATAATTCGTAATATTGTTCATTATTCTATGTCAAATTAACATGGAAAAACTGTAAAAAATTTCATTGGGAATCAATATCTTTATTTATATTTTAAATTAGTTATAAGTCTTGCATATGTATATGTAAATGGATTATTACAATTCTTACGGTGTCAGTGCTATCCGAAAATATAGATCCACTATTGGACGGAACTTTCCAGATCAAATAACCAATCTAAAATTCGACAGAATTTTCAGGACCACCCTTCACCTCTCTTTTAGATACCTAGGTCCTTCTAAAATCTAGTTTAATCCAGATTTTACCAAATTTTATTCGTTTCAAAGCCCCATCGCCAAAATGTTTAGTTCTGATTGGATGATAAACCCACGCTATGATATTAGGGCGCAATTATTCCATTCCACGCCGGAAAGTGCTACTGAAGACACTGGTTTTTGTTCGTCTAACTTAAAAGTCGAAAGGAGTTAGAGAGTCGAAAGGAGTCTCCTTTCCCAAACCCAGTTTGCAGTTCAGTGAATCGAATAATTCCCTCTTGCCCCTCCTGAATCAGTGTAGGTTCGGTCAGACCTGTCCGTTCAGTAATCTGTTTATGTAGGTAGTGAGTGATTTCTTTTTTACATACATGGCGGTATTTAATTTTGTGGTAGTTAGAATAGTAATCACAATGCACGTGTGAATTATCAGTAAGGGCTCCTATCTGACTCCCAAATTGGGAGTACGGCTTCCAGCGGGATGAGTTGAACATTTAGTTTGTTTCCGGGTTCCTGCCCCTTCAGGGCAGGGGTCCTATTGTTAGCTAATACTTCAATACGTCCCCTCGGGGGCATTGATTAAACACTTAAGAATGTGATTCAGTGAATACAAGGGCCAGTTGGCCCTGTCCCTTTCTTTCCTTTTCCTTTCATAGAGCCGATTTAAAATGGTAAAATATGAATGTTTTCTGTGTATATTTATTAGTATAACATGTATTAATGTAGTGTGTAGTATGAATGTGGCATGTATGTGTTCGTAATGTAGAAACATGTTCTAGTAGTAGTAATTGTGATAGTTAAGTGATGAAAGAGTGTGTGAGATAATTAAATATGGACAGTGTAGTATTTACTATGCGATAAATTCTTTATTATTCCGTCATTAAGTGAACTCATACACAATATTTAATAGTGAACTTAATGTAGTATAATAATTCCGTGTACAAGGTCACATTCAGTTGTTCAAGGGTTGATTATATCGTCGCTAGCCCTAGTGTCAAAAGTCAGTACTAACCGCCATTCTTCTGTCGAGATGCTTAGTGATTTAGTTTTCATGAAATTGACCTTTCTTTCCGAAATAAAACCTAGAAGGTATAATTCACAGCCCATATGAATGTACAGTTAGGTCAAGTGACCCAAAATTAATATATTCTGAAAATTTCAACATTCTGCATAGTCTAGAAATCGAGATATTTAAGTAAATAAACAATACGTAATTTTTTAACAGACGTCGGGCGATATGATGCTAGTTCTTCGCTTTGGAATTATATTAGATGTTCATTTTTCTTCGTGGCTGCAGAAGCTCATTGTTGCTGCAGAATTTTATAAACATTAAATATTATCGCGGATAATTCTATTTTCAGTGAACATACGTAGGATTTTTTTTTCGTTCTTAATAAAACTACTAGGTATTACATAGTATTGTGTGTGTGTGAAAGAGTCTTGAGTTCGAGTGAGGTTGTCGTGCGGTGATCGGAATGGGAAATGTTTGTAGTGACTATAGATTTTAAAGTATTATGATGAAATGTGTAAATAGGCTGGGCGTAGATAGAGGAAACAGGGTGTTTGTAGAATATAGCGTCGTGGCAAATGAATATTAATGTGAATATGAATATAAAGTGTATGAATATTGTAGTAAATGAATATAGAATATAGAACACCCATATAGTTAAATATATAGTAGCCCAGTGAATACTTCGCCGTGTGTTGATATATAGATATTGAATAGATACGTGTAGCTACAAACATCTCAAGTTCTGACCCCTGCACCATGATATCACGCGGACCGGAGGGCGATATATAGTCGGACTACGGTAATACTTTGTAGTTTTATGTGTTATAATAATAATCAACCATAGTAATACCATCTGATAGAATAGGTAGCATCATATAATCGCTGACTAGACATATTGAATAATAAATTATGAAAAGACAGTAGCAGTTATACAACAGGGCTGTAGTGAATTATATTTTCTGGTCGGGTTTTAAAATAGAATATCCTGCTCCGTGAGATTTTTTTTTCCTTCACGTTACCTACTCAGGCTAGCTTACAATGTTCATGGAGGCGACAGCTCTGATAGGGTTACAGAATCAAAACAATTAGTTATTGAAATTTATTTTCGCGTACCCGGATGTCGACCCCTAGTCCCTTTAAGTATTTTCATTTCTTTTCTTAGTTTAATTAGACGAGGGAAATTAACGACATCCCAGACTGTGGCGTGTCTGCGCAGGGTAGCTATCGGTGAGGTTTGGCATAGAAATCACCGATCCAAAATTCAGTTTATTTAATTTTTTTTTATTTCGGCAAATCATTAGTTAGGGATATCTTAGATAATACTTCTATTCTAGTTTCATTACTGTCCTCGAACCTTCTTAGTTTTTCTAAGGGGTCGAATATTTTTTTTACTTAGAGATTTCAAAATTGGGGACGCAGTTACCTGGTCCCTTTCCCCCTCTCCTTTTATCCTGCTGGTCTGGGCCGGATACGGGGATCGGATTTCAATCTTACAAGCAAACTCTTGAGGGATTGGGATCTGATGGACACAGAACTTGCATCCTTGGCAGCAGGGCGCCCCTTGAGTCTACGTATTTGAGTAGACCACCCTTTTGGCATGTTAAGAATATTTTGGCTATGGATTTTGTTGAAAGCGAAATTCGACTTCTATCTTTGTAGCGTTAGTTATTTCTCACTTAAGTCTTTCGCGCCCCTATTCTTCGTCTTCCTTCTCTATCTCTCTCTCTGTCTTCATTTCATCAAGTTTTTTTTAAATTTCAACCTTCCCCCCCCCCAATTTTGAACTTGTCGCTTACGATTTATTTAACGTACAACTCTGATCTGAAATTACCAGCTGAGACGTAGCAAGACACGATTCATGAATAGAGTAGATATGATTGGGTCCTCCATCACATTTTGACCTATCGCTGAAATGAACAAAGACTTAGTATTTGACGACACTTCGATTACGTTCTTTCACCGTCGTTCCTCTTAAGTTTTTTTTGATCCATTGGTCACTTTCCTTTCTGTTTTGGTTTTCGATTACTTTGTAGTTAACCTGGGCCCAGAAATTGTACTTTGGTTTATCTAGTTATATCTTTAGAAATGCTCTGTGTTACGTGCCTGCCTCACAAAGTTTTTTTTTTCGTTATTTAAGCACGAATTGAAAATATAAAAGTGGAAAAATTTATAGATGCGCGGTATCAGGTAGAAAAGCGATTTTCTTTTTCATATGTAATGTCGGAAGTCATTTGTTTTTGGACAATGTTTGCAACCTTGTAAAAAATTTTATAATTGCGGTGATTAATTTAAATGTGTGCGCATTTATTGAATATAAATATATATATATAGAGAGAGAGAGAAGTGAATACGTCGAAATGTATATGTACTTAATATGTGAATATGATTTTAAAGTAAAAGTATGATATTAAATGTATTATGAGTATATGTAAGAGCGCTCGTGTCTGTCCCCCCTAAACGTGTATTGGTTGCTATAGTTTGCCAGTGAGTTTTCCGACGAATTTGAGAATGTAGATTTTGTCATGAATACCGCCGTGCACTTAAGTAATTTTCCTTTTCTTTTGAATAAATGTAAATGATACCTCATGTAATTCTGTAATGGCATGTATTGGAAAGTAACGGCAGGTCTAAACGTAACCCACATCATAGCGAATATTATCCCTGAACTACCAACCAAAAACCATTGTGGAAAGTGTACCTTGAATCCTTCTCACCTGCATATGTATCCTGTGACTTGACCAGTTTTTTTATCCTCAATTTAAACCTTCATACTCCGTACACCTGCGGGAGATCGTTTTAAAAATCCGAATTATATACACATATGTACGAAAGTGATCCTAAGGAAAGGCCTCATGACATGTCCCAGTGTTGCATGAATAACTTAAAACTATTCAATTAATAAGTTTGGAAATGAACCGTCTAAGAGGAGAAACATCCTCTAGCGATAGTGATTTATCGAAATCCCTGGATGGGTATAAAGCGTCGCAGTGTGCGATTGCAGATATAAACTGTTAAAAGTTATAAACCAAGTATAGACGACGAATGGTTTTGTAAACCAATAGATATATATATATAGAGAGAGAGATATATATAAATGACCACAAACTAAGTTAAATGGAGCGAAATGTTTTGGACACTATGAGTAGTGCGTGATTTGTGATTTGAACGCTCAAAATCATTAATATCTTATTACCCAATGTGAGGTAGAGACTCATATAAGATCTAATGCACCTAAAAGTTTTTTTCTTTCCTCTTTGTTCATATATATTTTTTTAAGTGAAATAAGTATCTTCTTTGCGTATGTCGCAAATCATAATTTTCCTTAACATGCCTAAGATATGATACATGTAAATAATTTTTCCCTTTCCATTTGTCAATATGATTGAATATATAAAGATTTACTAAAGTATAACTTCATGTACTCTATTAATATATAACCAAGAACTTGTGCTTTTAAGATTTTCCTTGTAATTATTTTTTCTTTTTTTTCACTATGAATGTAATAAACTATTTGTATCTTTGTAGTTAGTTGGTTTCCTTTAAACATATATACACTGTCCTGAGTGAGTGAGCGAGTGAATGCATGATAGATTTAATATAAGCAATTTTAGTGATATCATCTGTTGTATTAACATCTACAATATATGTGTCATGTTTTAACATATGTGTTAAGGTAAATAACCTAGGTCATGAAGGACCGTCACTAACGGTTTAAATCGGCTCGAGGAGTGAAGCAAAATTAGCAGGATAAGCCTAAATACGACATCTTTCTTCCAGGAAGTTGAGACTTTTATTGATACGATACATAAATTTATATTGAGTTAATAAGTTTTTTTTTCTCTTGGCTAATTCATATGTGTGGTCGATCCTAGAGAACAGAGTTCAGATGCTGGATGGTTATCAATCACCGGTTGGAATAACAGTACAAAGAATGATTTCACTTTTCTCATTTCCAGGTCTAGGTCTGGGCAACCCCACGATCGTGGTGCCTGGAGCTAGGTCTGGGTGGTATGAGGGAACATGTGTCTATTCCGAAGCATTCCAAAATTGATTAGTTGTTAATAACATTTAATGATTCATCTTTCAACGACTTTCCCGACCTTTTACTATATTTCCGGAATTATCCAGTAATCTGTTTCTCATTAAAATACCCTATTTCTTTTCTTTCTTCTTTTCCTACCTCCTTCTTTTACCCTTCTACTTTCTTCTCTTTCTTTCCTATTTCTGAATGAAAGAAAACGGAGTCATGATTGCGAGTAGTCGCTATTGGCACGGTCAATAAGTTGTTTAGATGAGTTTTCTTCGGGAGTCCGATATGGAACAATTAACAATAACAAAAGGTTTATTGGAAGTTACTTTATTGAAGAATAATCATGATTTCGACTAGTAGATGATGTTTCGTGAATCGTCCTCGTTAAAGAAAGTTAAATTTTAGCGACTCCTCTCCAGTACTTTGCATAATTTTCTTCGTTTACATCGTTTTCTTTCAATATTGGCGACCGTGACAGGACCTGTTGCCCTGGAAACGGCGGTTTCTATGGCAACGGACTAACGTTTTCTTTCAATATTGGCGACCGTGACAGGACCCCCCTAAACGTGTATTGGTTGCAATAGTTTGCCAGTGAGTTTTCCGACGAATTTGAGAATGTAGATTTTGTCATGAATACCGCCGTGCACTTAAGTAATTTTCCTTTTCTTTTGAATAAATGTAAATGATACCTCATGTAATTCTGTAATGGCATGTATTGGAAAGTAACGGCAGGTCTAAACGTAACCCACATCATAACGAATATTATCCCTGAACTACCAACCAAAAATCATTGTGGAAAGTGTACCTTGAATCCTTCTCACCTGCATATGTATCCTGTGACTTGACCAGTTTTTTTATCCTCAATTTAAACCTTCATACTCCGTACACCTGCGGGAGATCGTTTTAAAAATCCGAATTATATACACATATGTACGAAAGTGATCCTAAGGAAAGGCCTCATGACATGTCCCAGTGTTGCATGAATAACTTAAAACTATTCAATTAATAAGTTTGGAAATGAACCGTCTAAGAGGAGAAACATCCTCTAGCGATAGTGATTTATCGAAATCCCTGGATGGGTATAAAGCGTCGCAGTGTGCGATTGCAGATATAAACTGTTAAAAGTTATAAACCAAGTATAGACGACGAATGGTTTTGTAAACCAATAGATATATATAGATATATATATATATATATAAACGACCACAAACTAAGTTAAATGGAGCGAAATGTTTTGGACACTATGAGTAGTGCGTGATTTGTGATTTGAACGCTCAAAATCATTAATATCTTATTACCCAATGTGAGGTAGAGACTCATATAAGATCTAATACACCTAAAAGTTTTTTTTCTTTCCTCTTTGTTCATATGTATTTTTTTATGTGAAATAAGTATCTTCTTTGCGTATGTCGCAAATCATAATTTTGCTTTAGCATGCCTAAGATATGATACATGTAAATAATTTTTCCCTTTCCATTTGTCAATATGATTGAATATAAAAAAAGATTTACTAAAGTATAACTTCATGTACTCTATTAATATATAACCAAGAACTTGTGCTTTTAAGATTTTCCTTGTAATTATCTTTTCTTTTTTTCACTATGAATGTAATAAACTATTTGTATCTTTGTAGTTAGTTGGTTTCCTTTAAACATATATACACTGTCCTGAGTGAGTGAGCGAGTGAATGCATGATAGATTTAATATAAGCAATTTTAGTGATATCATCTGTTGTATTAACATCTATAATATATGTGTCATGTTTTAACATATGTGTTAAGGTAAATAACCTAGGTCATGAAGGACCGTCACTAACGGTTTAAATCGGCTCGAGGAGTGAAGCAAAATTAGCAGGATAAGCCTAAATACGACATCTTTCTTCCAGGAAGTTGAGACTTTTATTGATACGATACATAAATTTATATTGAGTTAATAAGTTTTTTTTTCTCTTGGCTAATTCATATGTGTGGTCGATCCTAGAGAACAGAGTTCAGATGCTGGATGGTTATCAATCACCGGTTGGAATAACAGTACAAAGAATGATTTCACTTTTCTCATTTCCAGGTCTAGGTCTGGGCAACCCCACGATCGTGGTGCCTGGAGCTAGGTCTGGGTGGTATGAGGGAACATGTGTCTATTCCGAAGCATTCCAAAATTGATTAGTTGTTAATAACATTTAATGATTCATCTTTCAACGACTTTCCCGACCTTTTACTATATTTCCGGAATTATCCAGTAATCTGTTTCTCATTAAAATACCCTATTTCTTTTCTTTCTTCTTTTCCTACCTCCTTCTTTTACCCTTCTACTTTCTTCTCTTTCTTTCCTATTTCTGAATGAAAGAAAACGGAGTCATGATTGCGAGTAGTCGCTATTGGCACGGTCAATAAGTTGTTTAGATGAGTTTTCTTCGGGAGTCCGATATGGAACAATTAACAATAACAAAAGGTTTATTGGAAGTTACTTTATTGAAGAATAATCATGATTTCGACTAGTAGATGATGTTTCGTGAATCGTCCTCGTTAAAGAAAGTTAATTTTTAGCGACTCCTCTCCAGTACTTTGCATAATTTTCTTCGTTTACATCGTTTTCTTTCAATATTGGCGACCGTGACAGGACCTGTTGCCCTGGAAACGGCGGTTTCTATGGCAACGGACTAACGTTTTCTTTCAATATTGGCGACCGTGACAGGACCCCCCTAAACGTGTATTGGTTGCAATAGTTTGCCAGTGAGTTTTCCGACGAATTTGAGAATGTAGATTTTGTCATGAATACCGCCGTGCACTTAAGTAATTTTCCTTTTCTTTTGAATAAATGTAAATGATACCTCATGTAATTCTGTAATGGCATGTATTGGAAAGTAACGGCAGGTCTAAACGTAACCCACATCATAACGAATATTATCCCTGAACTACCAACCAAAAACCATTGTGGAATGTGTACCTTGAATTCTTCTCACCTGCATATGTATCCTGTGACTTGACCAGTTTTTTTTATCCTCAATTTAAACCTTCATACTCCGTACACCTGCGGGAGATCGTTTTAAAAATCCGAATTATATACACATATGTACGAAAGTGATCCTAAGGAAAGGCCTCATGACATGTCCCAGTGTTGCATGAATAACTTAAAACTATTCAATTAATAAGTTTGGAAATGAACCGTCTAAGAGGAGAAACATCCTCTAGCGATAGTGATTTTTCGAAATCCCTGGATGGGTATAAAGCGTCGCAGTGTGCGATTGCAGATATAAACTGTTAAAAGTTATAAACCAAGTATAGACGACGAATGGTTTTGTAAACCAATAGATATATATATATAGAGAGAGAGAGAGATATAAATGACCACAAACTAAGTTAAATGGAGCGAAATGTTTTGGACACTATGAGTAGTGCGTGATTTGTGATTTGAACGCTCAAAATCATTAATATCTTATTACCCAATGTGAGGTAGAGACTCATATAAGATCTAATACACCTAAAATTTTTTTCTTTCCTCTTTGTTCATATATATTTTTTTAAGTGAAATAAGTATCTTCTTTGCGTATGTCGCAAATCATAATTTTGCTTTAGCATGCCTAAGATATGATACATGTAAATAATTTTTCCCTTTCCATTTGTCAATATGATTGAATATATAAAGATTTACTAAAGTATAACTTCATGTACTCTATTAATATATAACCAAGAACTTGTGCTTTTAAGATTTTCCTTGTAATTATTTTTTCTTTTTTTTCACTATGAATGTAATATACTATTTGTATCTTTGTAGTTAGTTGGTTTCCTTTAAACATATATACACTGTCCTGAGTGAGTGAGCGAGTGAATGCATGATAGATTTAATATAAGCAATTTTAGTGATATCATCTGTTGTATTAACATCTATAATATATGTGTCATGTTTTAACATATGTGTTAAGGTAAATAACCTAGGTCATGAAGGACCGTCACTAACGGTTTTAATCGGCTCGAGGAGTGAAGCAAAATTAGCAGGATAAGCCTAAATACGACATCTTTCTTCCAGGAAGTTGAGACTTTTATTGATACGATACATAAATTTATATTGAGTTAATAAGTTTTTTTTGCTCTTGGCTAATTCATATGTGTGGTCGATCCTAGAGAACAGAGTTCAGATGCTGGATGGTTATCAATCACCGGTTGGAATAACAGTACAAAGAATGATTTCACTTTTCTCATTTCCAGGTCTAGGTCTGGGCAACCCCACGATCGTGGTGCCTGGAGCTAGGTCTGGGTGGCATGAGGGAACATGTGTCTATTCCGAAGCATTCCAAAATTGATTAGTTGTTAATAACATTTAGAATGATTCATCTTTCAACGACTTTCCCCACCTTTTACTATATTTCCGGAATTATCCAGTAATCTGTTTCTCATTAAAATACCCTATTTCTTTTCTTTCTTCTTTTCCTACCTCCTTCTTTTACCCTTCTACTTTCTTCTCTTTCTTTCCTATTTCTGAATGAAAGAAAACGGAGTCATGATTGCGAGTAGTCGCTATTGGCACGGTCAATAAGTTGTTTAGATGAGTTTTCTTCGGGAGTCCGATATGGAATAATTAACAATAACAAAAGGTTTATTGGAAGTTACTTTATTGAAGAATAATCATGATTTCGACTAGTAGATGATGTTTCGTGAATCGTCCTCGTTAAAGAAAGTTAATTTTTAGCGACTCCTCTCCAGTACTTTGCATAATTTTCTTCGTTTACATCGTTTTCTTTCAATATTGGCGACCGTGACAGGACCTGTTGCCCTGGAAACGGCGGTTTCTATGGCAACGGACTAACGTTTTCTTTCAATATTGGCGACCGTGACAGGACCCACCTAAACGTGTATTGGTTGCTATAGTTTGCCAGTGAGTTTTCCGACGAATTTGAGAATGTAGATTTTGTCATGAATACCGCCGTGCACTTAAGTAATTTTCTTTTTCTTTTGAATAAATGTAAATGATACCTCATGTAATTCTGTAATGGCATGTATTGGAAAGTAACGGCAGGTCTAAACGTATCCCACATCATAACGAATATTATCCCTGAACTACCAACCAAAAACCATTGTGGAAAGTGTACCTTGAATCCTTCTCACCTGCATATGTATCCTGTGACTTGACCAGTTTTTTTATCCTCAATTTAAACCTTCATACTCCGTACACCTGCGGGAGATCGTTTTAAAAATCCGAATTATATACACATATGTACGAAAGTATTCCTAAGGAAAGGCCTCATGACATGTCCCAGTGTTGCATGAATAACTTAAAACTATTCAATTAATAAGTTTGGAAATGAACCGTCTAAGAGGAGAAACATCCTCTAGCGATAGTGATTTTTCGAAATCCCTGGATGGGTATAAAGCGTCGCAGTGTGCGATTGCAGATATAAACTGTTAAAAGTTATAAACCAAGTATAGACGACGAATGGTTTTGTAAACCAATAGATATATATATATAGAGAGAGAGAGAGATATAAATGACCACAAACTAAGTTAAATGGAGCGAAATGTTTTGGACACTATGAGTAGTGCGTGATTTGTGATTTGAACGCTCAAAATCATTAATATCTTATTACCCAATGTGAGGTAGAGACTCATATAAGATCTAATACACCTAAAATTTTTTTCTTTCCTCTTTGTTCATATATATTTTTTTAAGTGAAATAAGTATCTTCTTTGCGTATGTCGCAAATCATAATTTTGCTTTAGCATGCCTAAGATATGATACATGTAAATAATTTTTCCCTTTCCATTTGTCAATATGATTGAATATATAAAGATTTACTAAAGTATAACTTCATGTACTCTATTAATATATAACCAAGAACTTGTGCTTTTAAGATTTTCCTTGTAATTATTTTTTCTTTTTTTTCACTATGAATGTAATATACTATTTGTATCTTTGTAGTTAGTTGGTTTCCTTTAAACATATATACACTGTCCTGAGTGAGTGAGCGAGTGAATGCATGATAGATTTAATATAAGCAATTTTAGTGATATCATCTGTTGTATTAACATCTATAATATATGTGTCATGTTTTAACATATGTGTTAAGGTAAATAACCTAGGTCATGAAGGACCGTCACTAACGGTTTTAATCGGCTCGAGGAGTGAAGCAAAATTAGCAGGATAAGCCTAAATACGACATCTTTCTTCCAGGAAGTTGAGACTTTTATTGATACGATACATAAATTTATATTGAGTTAATAAGTTTTTTTTTCTCTTGGCTAATTCATATGTGTGGTCGATCCTAGAGAACAGAGTTCAGATGCTGGATGGTTATCAATCACCGGTTGGAATAACAGTACAAAGAATGATTTCACTTTTCTCATTTCCAGGTCTAGGTCTGGGCAACCCCACGATCGTGGTGCCTGGAGCTAGGTCTGGGTGGCATGAGGGAACATGTGTCTATTCCGAAGCATTCCAAAATTGATTAGTTGTTAATAACATTTAGAATGATTCATCTTTCAACGACTTTCCCCACCTTTTACTATATTTCCGGAATTATCCAGTAATCTGTTTCTCATTAAAATACCCTATTTCTTTTCTTTCTTCTTTTCCTACCTCCTTCTTTTACCCTTCTACTTTCTTCTCTTTCTTTCCTATTTCTGAATGAAAGAAAACGGAGTCATGATTGCGAGTAGTCGCTATTGGCACGGTCAATAAGTTGTTTAGATGAGTTTTCTTCGGGAGTCCGATATGGAATAATTAACAATAACAAAAGGTTTATTGGAAGTTACTTTATTGAAGAATAATCATGATTTCGACTAGTAGATGATGTTTCGTGAATCGTCCTCGTTAAAGAAAGTTAATTTTTAGCGACTCCTCTCCAGTACTTTGCATAATTTTCTTCGTTTACATCGTTTTCTTTCAATATTGGCGACCGTGACAGGACCTGTTGCCCTGGAAACGGCGGTTTCTATGGCAACGGACTAACGTTTTCTTTCAATATTGGCGACCGTGACAGGACCCACCTAAACGTGTATTGGTTGCTATAGTTTGCCAGTGAGTTTTCCGACGAATTTGAGAATGTAGATTTTGTCATGAATACCGCCGTGCACTTAAGTAATTTTCTTTTTCTTTTGAATAAATGTAAATGATACCTCATGTAATTCTGTAATGGCATGTATTGGAAAGTAACGGCAGGTCTAAACGTATCCCACATCATAACGAATATTATCCCTGAACTACCAACCAAAAACCATTGTGGAAAGTGTACCTTGAATCCTTCTCACCTGCATATGTATCCTGTGACTTGACCAGTTTTTTTATCCTCAATTTAAACCTTCATACTCCGTACACCTGCGGGAGATCGTTTTAAAAATCCGAATTATATACACATATGTACGAAAGTATTCCTAAGGAAAGGCCTCATGACATGTCCCAGTGTTGCATGAATAACTTAAAACTATTCAATTAATAAGTTTGGAAATGAACCGTCTAAGAGGAGAAACATCCTCTAGCGATAGTGATTTTTCGAAATCCCTGGATGGGTATAAAGCGTCGCAGTGTGCGATTGCAGATATAAACTGTTAAAAGTTATAAACCAAGTATAGACGACGAATGGTTTTGTAAACCAATAGATATATATATAGAGAGAGAGATATATATATATAAATGACCACAAACTAAGTTAAATGGAGCGAAATGTTTTGGACACTATGAGTAGTGCGTGATTTGTGATTTGAACGCTCAAAATCATTAATATCTTATTACCCAATGTGAGGTAGAGACTCATATAAGATCTAATACACCTAAAAGTTTTTTTTCTTTCCTCTTTGTTCATATATATTTTTTTTAAGTGAAATAAGTATCTTCTTTGCGTATGTCGCAAATCATAATTTTGCTTTAGCATGCCTAAGATATGATACATGTAAATAATTTTTCCCTTTCCATTTGTCAATATGATTGAATATATAAAGATTTACTAAAGTATAACTTCATGTACTCTATTAATATATAACCAAGAACTTGTGCTTTTAAGATTTTCCTTGTAATTATTTTTTCTTTTTTTTCACTATGAATGTAATAAACTATTTGTATCTTTGTAGTTAGTTGGTTTCCTTTAAACATATATACACTGTCCTGAGTGAGTGAGCGAGTGAATGCATGATAGATTTAATATAAGCAATTTTAGTGATATCATCTGTTGTATTAACATCTATAATATATGTGTCATGTTTTAACATATGTGTTAAGGTAAATAACCTAGGTCATGAAGGACCGTCACTAACGGTTTAAATCGGCTCGAGGAGTGAAGCAAAATTAGCAGGATAAGCCTAAATACGACATCTTTCATCCAGGAAGTTGAGACTTTTATTGATACGATACATAAATTTATATTGAGTTAATAAGTTTTTTTTTCTCTTGGCTAATTCATATGTGTGGTCGATCCTAGAGAACAGAGTTCAGATGCTGGATGGTTATCAATCACCGGTTGGAATAACAGTACAAAGAATGATTTCACTTTTCTCATTTCCAGGTCTAGGTCTGGGCAACCCCACGATCGTGGTGCCTGGAGCTAGGTCTTGGTGGTATGAGGGAACATATGTCTATTCCGAAGCATTCCAAAATTGATTAGTTGTTAATAACATTTAGAATGATTCATCTTTCAACGACTTTCCCGACCTTTTACTATATTTCCGGAATTATCCAGTAATCTGTTTCTCATTAAAATACCCTATTTCTTTTCTTTCTTCTTTTCCTACCTCCTTCTTTTACCCTTCTAGTTTCTTCTCTTTCTTTCCTATTTCTGAATGAAAGAAAACGGAGTCATGATTGCGAGTAGTCGCTATTGGCACGGTCAATAATTTGTTTAGATGAGTTTTCATCGGGAGTCCGATATGGAATAATTAACAATAACAAAAGGTTTATTGGAAGTTACTTTATTGAAGAATAATCATGATTTCGACTAGTAGATGATGTTTCGTGAATCGTCCTCGTTAAAGAAAGTTAATTTTTAGCGACTCCTCTCCAGTACTTTGCATAATTTTCTTCGTTTACATCGTTTTCTTTCAAGTTGAGTCAAAAGGAACAAATAAAAATAAACAATCAAAAGAGCTAATAAGGTATTACGATGAGAAAACCGACTGCTGGAATTCCGGCGTTCGCTCCAAAACAAAGTTACATACAAACAAATATGAGTCCTCGAAACGGGGACCTGCGTTATCCACAACAACATACAATCTTCATTAACGAGATAAGCGGTCGAGATATAGACCACTTCAAAGAAGCGACGTATGCATGTTTGAAAGGGGTCCAGTGCTGGTGGACCCCACGAAATGAAGTTAAAAATAAAGATTTTCTGTATAATAAATATGGGTACTATGGATAGTCCTCTTAGTTTAAATGATATTTGGTATGAACAGATCAAAGATAACCTTTGGTATGGTATCTTCGGTGATTTCAAGTTGATTATAGATAAGAGTACAGGATACTTTAAGGCTACTAAGTTGTGTCAGAGTGGTGGTAAGAGGTTTGACAACTGGCTGAAAAATAAAGATTCTAAAGAATTATTGGAATACTACAATGAAAAATTAGCTTCCTATAATTGTAGGAGGCTAAATTTAACGTATTATATAGAACCAAAAGGTACAAACGAGAAAGATTTATTAATTTCCGGAACATATGTATACAAAAGAATTTTCCTAGCTATTGCTTTTTGGACATCACATGACTTTTACGAAAAATGTTCTGTGATCATCGAAGACTATTTCGTTTCTAATATTAAACAGATTCAAGAAGATCAAGAAGAGTTGCGAAGAAGAGTAGAAGAGATAGAACAACAAATGAACAATTTAAGAATAGAAAACACAAGATATAGCAGCTGAACATACAGAATATCCAGGGAAAGTACACAAACTAGTTATTGTTAAAAAGAACCTCACGGCTGGTCAGCTTCAAGACATAGTAGACAAGTACGACACAGACAAACATGATCAGGTTAGGCGTTACGAGTCATACAAATATTGGGTTGGAAGGGTTCAGCAGCGTAACGTCAAGGCAAGACTCCAGTGTCTCAAAGAAAAGTACCCAAGAACGTCAGTGCTATCAGAAACCAAAGATCCAAACTCGGTCAACCTCCTAAACAAAATCAAAGAAAAATACAGCTGTGTTGTTTCGTATGGTTGTCATGTGGATATTGAAGAAGACGACGAGTTTATTGTTGACTTGTTTTTGAGTATAAGAGACAATTAACAATAAGTTGTGTGTTTAGATATTTGTAAAGGTTACAACTTTTATGGTATAATAGCCATAAAAGATAATTAGTTATACATTACCCTCTGCTGCAACAGTGAATGCTACATTCAACATATCACCTAAATTGGGATTATTATGATATTTTCTTATTATAGCTCTCCAATCCACAAAATATTTAAATGTATATATAAAGTCTATAGATAGGTCTTGATAAGTTGAAATGTTAACCCAATGAACTCTGCTTTCGAATTCTGCAATAAATTCTTCTGTTAAATTTTGTGACATTGAAATCATTTCCCAATCTACCTTTTCAGCGTAATCTCTTATAAAGTTTTCTGATAATTGACGAGTTCCAGATATCTACCACCAATTAACTCTATCTGCATGTTCTCGTATAAAGGCCTCAGAGAGTTCGTTTTTGTAAGATATAGCATCAAAATCAACTTTATCTATAAACTCATTAATAAATTCTTCAGATAGCTTTTGTTGATACGATACTTCTTTCCAATAAACTCTATCTGCAAATTCTCTTATAAAGTCTTCTGATAAGTCTTGGCTTCCTGAAATAATCTCCCAATCAACTTTATCAGCTAATTCTCTTATAAACTCTTCCGATAAATTTTTCCATAAACATTTCACTCAAATTAACTTTCTGCAGATATTTGCGTATGAAGTCTTCTGTAATGTGATCATAGTTATATTCCTCCTCATAATCATCATAGCCTATAGATAGCCATTGTTCATCAGTCAGTGAATCTAATATTTCATCAGACAAGTTCATAACGTTCGCATAGAGAATGTTTTGCGTAAGAAATGAGTTGTTTTCTTTAGTGGCCTTCTTGAACAAATGATCTAACATACCTATGGACACGCTAAAATTTATTTTCTCTTTATCATTATAACCACCAATATCTAAATATTTACATACACAATCAAATATAGGTTTGTAAGATAATATTTCCTTAGCACTAGTCATGTTTGTTTTTATTCTTAGATTTTTAAATTTATTTCATTTTTGTTGGTTTTCTATATGACAAGTATGGAGAAAAAATTTGATTTATTACATGATAGACTTGAACTAATTCATCATGATCTTAAACTCTTAGCAACACTACTAGAGAAGCAAATACTGTTAAAGGAAAAAGAGTTATTAGTAATGCAACAAAAAACATCTGATTTGAGTAGTGATGATGAATACAAATATGGTAGTGATGATTATGATGATGATGATGAATAAGCTTACAAAAATGATTCAGTTTTAGATGTGTATATGTGACTTTGATGGGTCTTCCCATGAAAGTTCTAGACTAACACAACGAGGAAACATATGTAGGCAATGGCAGACGCGTGCAGATGTTTAAACGATGTGTTAGAAAAAATGAAAATGAGCTGAAATAACCCGGTGAAGAGTACTAACGAAGATTTTCTATATAATAAATAAGATGAGTAATTATAATAGATTTACTGTAGTAGAGTTAAGGCGCCAATGTAAAGAGAGGGGAATCAGAAGATATTCCCGATTAAGAAAAGCAGAACTAATAGACCTTCTTAAACAACAAGACGATGAACAAAGCAGAAGGCAGATTAGAAATATATACCCATTTCAACAAGAAGTATTTGAAGAACCAAGAATCAAAGTTGAATCACAACCAATCGATGTAAAACTTAAAAGCACAGCATTCAAATCAAGATTAGAAACATGGAGATTTACAACAACTTATAAAGAACATGATCCACTAGAACAATATATCACCTCAACATCAAAAGCTTTAATAAATAGATTGAACATCAGCTTACCAAAACATGGATCGTTAAAGGCTAATCTCCTAATAAGCTGTCAATATGAGAAAGGTAAAGAGATTCAAGACATTTACATCAACATTAATAACAAAGAGGTATTCCAATCATCCAATCTAAAAGAATTCATAAGTGATGCTAAACAAATATTACGAGCAAGAATGGATGAGTTCCAAGCTAGAGGTTCTGGATGGGCTCTTACAAATATAAACTACTTAGAGTTAGCTCTTAATAAATATGCGCCATATAGAGGATCATCTTACATAGAACTACCAAATGAAATTAAAAAGAAAAAAGCTGTTATCAATGTAAAGAACAAAGATGAAAAATGTTTCTTGTATTCAATTGCCTCTGCATTGCATCCTGTTGAAAAAGATCCTCACCGGCCACCAAAGTACAAGCAAGTTGTTAAAGACTTAGAAACAATATTAAAAGATATTCATTTTCCTGTAAAACTAAGTGACATCTCAAAAATTGAAAGACGGCTCAATATATCATTTAACGTTTATACATATAGTGATGATGGAAAATATACAATATACGTTTCATATCATACTAAAAACAAGAAAGACATCCATGTGAATTTATTATATGTAAAAGAACAAAATAAAGACCAAGTTAAAACACACTATTGTTGGATTAAAGATGTAAGTAGATTAGTAAGCAGTCAAATAACTAAATGGAGAGCTCGAATATACTTATGTGATAGATGCTTGTTATATTTTTACTCACAAAGTGCATTAGCTGAACACGAAAAGGATTGTTCCACTCACGAAGCTGTTAAGATAGAAATGCTACCGAAAGATACATACGTTGAATTTAAAAACTATCAACTTACGATGAAGTTGCCATTTACGATTTACGCTGATTTTGAATGTCTGCCAATAAGGTTATGGGATGTAAGCAATGTTATCCGGAAGATGAGTCATATACCAAAAAATATCAACAGCACAAACCATCTGGGTTCTGTTACTATATTGTAAAAAGTGATGGAAGTAAAACTAATCCTGTTGTGTATAGAGGTAAAGATACGGCAAAAAAGTTCATAAGAATGTTAAAGAAAGAAGCTAAACAAATATCAAACATATATTGTCAAAATAATGAACTACCATTAACACGTAAACAGATAAAGGAGTTCAACCAATCCGAATCCTGTTCTTACTGTAAAGCAAAATATACACCAGAAAACCACAAAGTTAAACATCACGATCATATAACAGGAGAGTTTGTAGCTGCATTATGTAACAACTGTAATTTGAAAGTTAGAATACCTAAGTTCGTACCAGTGATTATACATAACTTATCTGGATATGACTCTCACTTGTTTATAAAAGAGCTAGGATGTAATAAAGAACAAATAGAATTAATACCTAATAACGAGCAACGCTACATATCATTCAGTAAAAAAGTTGGAACTATCAAATTAAAATTCGTAGATTCATTTAGATTTATGGCATGTAGTTTAGACAAATTATCATCAAACCTAACGAGAGAACAAATGGTGCACACCCAACACTTCTATCCTGATGAAGAACAATTTAACCTTGTAACAAGAAAAGGTGTTTATCCGTACGATTATGTTAACAATTGGGATAGGTTTAGAGAAAGAAAATTACCACCAAAGAAAGCATTCTACAACAAGCTTAACAACACACATATAAGCGATGAGGATTATAAGCATGCAAAGAAAGTGTGGAAAACATTTAAAATTAAGAATCTCGTACAATACCATGACTTATATCTAAAAACCGATGTGTTGTTATTAGCAGATGTTTTTGAGAATTTTAGAGAAACATGTCTTAAAGCTTATGGTCTCGATCCAGCTTGGTATATGACAGCACCAGGTTTAGCTTGGGATGCAATGTTAAAGATGACAACTATAAAACTAGAGTTATTAACTGATTACGATATGGTATTGATGATAGAGAAAGGTATAAGAGGCGGGATTAGTCAATGCTCAAAAAGATATGTGAAAGCAAACAATAAGTATATGGAAGATTACAATAAGAATAAAGAAGATTCTTACTTAATGTATCTAGATGCCAATAACTTGTGTGGGTGGGCAATGAGTCAATATATGCCGTATAAGGGATTCAGATGGTTAAGTGAAAATGAGATAAGAGAAATAGATTTCACAAATATACCTGATGATTCTGATACTGGTTACATATTAGAAGTTGATCTTGAATATCCTAAAGAATTGCATGACTATCACAAAGACTACCCATTAGCACCTCAAAACATGTGTGCACCTGGTTCAAAACAATCAAAACTCTTAACAACCCTATATGACAAAGAAAAATATGTAATTCACTATCGAAACCTAAAACAATGTCTTTCACTTGGATTAAAACTTACCAAGATACATCGAGTAATAGAGTTCGAACAATCAGATTGGTTAAAGAAATATATTGATTTAAACACGCAGATGAGAACTAGAGCAACAAATGACTTTGAAAAAGACTTCTATAAGCTCATGAACAATTCAGTTTTTGGAAAGACTATGGAAAATATTAGAAAGAGATGTAAACCTGTAAAAATAGAATGTGATCCAACAAGAGTGGAACAACTAATTGCTAAACCAAATTTTAAAGATAGAATTATTTATACTGAGAATCTATGTGCGATCATAATGAATAAAACAAAATTAACTTTCAATAAACCAATATATGTTGGAATGAGTATCTTAGATCTATCGAAATATTTAATGTACGACTTTCATTACAATGTGATGAAGCCAAAATACCAAAACAAAATAGAAGTATGTTATACAGATACTGATAGCTATATATACCATATCCAAACAGAAGATGTGTACGAGGACATGAAAAACTGCATTGATTACTTCGACACCAGTGACTACCCTAAAGATAACAAATATAAGATACCACAAATCAATAAGAAAATACTTGGTAAGATGAAGGATGAGATAAAAGGTACAATCATAGTAGAGTTTGTAGGTTTATGAAGTAAGATGTACAGTATAAAAGCACCTCAAATAGATTTAACAAATAAAGACTTTAAAGGTAAGTTCGATAAGGAAAAGTGTTGTAAGAAGGCTAAAGGTGTTAAGAAGAGTGTCGTGTATAAAGAACTGTCATTTAACGAGTATAAGGACTGTTTGATTAGCCAAAAAGAATCTTATAAGAAGATGAATTTGATTAGAAGTTATAAGCACGATTTGTACAGTATAGAAGTAAATAAGTTAGCTTTAAGTTGCGTGGATGATAAGAGATGTGTTTTAAAGGATGGGGTCAATACCCTACCATGGGGACATTATAAGATAGAAGAAAAATGAAATATATATATACAATTCATTTATATAATAAATGCCTAAACAAAACATAATAAAATTAGACTACTTTCGATATTATTGCACAACATGTAAATCAATTGCAACGCAAACTAAAAAAGATTGTACAAGTGACTTCTGTAGCTTTGGAAGATGTAGTAGATGTGAAAATTATGGATATGATTATATTTGTAAATGTGTAGAATAATTAAGCTGTAGTTTTAGTTTTAGTTAGATGTAAGTTTTTATGATTTTAAATGTCATAAAAGCATATTCAATCTCACTTTAACATTGTAGTTATGGGAATACTTTGCGCCATGTGACTTTGCTAAAGTACTATGGTCAGTGGCAGGTTTGTAATTTTGGTAGTCAGGGGTGTGGGGCAAAAGTGCGCTAGTAGTTAGGTATACAATCTACTTATTGCCACGCCTCTTGCACCCTAAACCATTAATTAAAAATCTACAACCCGTCCATCTTCAAAATTATTTCTTTAATCACCGCATCACTTAGAGATCGATTTAATCTCTTATTATTATCTTTTTTCATACATTGTGGAACATTATTAGAATGAAGTCAAGTGACATCTCTGCTAATGTCACATTTTTAAGACTATTTTTGACGTAGTGGATGTATATTACTTAAAGCTTCACAAGCTCGGGGATTCTTCTTCTATCGCAAGTAACCCATCAACTTGTCCATCATTTTAACGCGCTTTCTCTTTTTATACCTTATTAGCTCACCGTGATATACAGTCTTACTCAGCTAAAGACTTCCTGTTCCGCACGTCACTGGTTTTAAACTCGAATATTTCGAATTTGTAAGTCCTAAGGACAATATGTCCTGCCGTACTTTTCCTATTTCAACCCACACTCTCTCGTCTGTTGCCCTTTAGGAGGTTTCCAGTTAAATAATTTCTAGTTACGATTGAATGCACTATGTCAGGAAATGGTATAGAAGAAAGTTGGTGTATCCTGTACACTATGACAACTTTAGTGAAAAAGCTGAATGGCCATGCCTACTCAACTTTGCTCGGCGCCCTCTACGTGTGGTTATGATGACATTTGCTACCGTCGGAGGAGATGACAATATCTAGGATGTGCGGTCTTATTCAAAAACGTCTGGATGACGAAATCAATATGCAACATTTACAAGAAAATGAAACTGCATGACGAAAACAATATTACGAAATCTCAAAATTAGAACGGATACATTTTCCGAACCTTTAACTTTGCCTGAAGTATATATAGAAGGTCATAATCGTATTGCAATCGTAAGTGACTAGATTGAACAGGGGACAAAAACTTCATTTGAAGGCAATTAAAATATGCTTCCGTTTTCTCACGCAGCTGGTCATGTTTTCTATGAAAAATTTCCACATCACTATACTCAGATGAAAGCCCTGGATGCAAATACGGTATCAGAGAAATACAAGAAATTAACAACTCAAGGAACAATCACAATTCGTAGAAAATGAGTCCTTCTTGTGCGAAGTTCCAATTGATATGATTATTAAAAGTTCTTAATTAAGGGCACGAAATTTTCTCGGGGATTAACTCAACGTCAGACACAACGTTAGCAAAATTAATCCTTGATTCCGAAATACTGTTACGCCATATAGTGGAACCCTCGAATTATAGGCGCGCCTGTTGCATCCTCAACCACAAATTAAAAATGGAACATCCACGTCCAACCTCAAAATTATTTCTTTAATCACCGCATCACTTAGAGATCGATTTAAAATCTTTTTAATATCTCACTCCAGAAATTGCAGAACACTTTTACTAAAAGTCAAGTGACATCTGTGCTATTTTTCTCAATTCAAGGCGGTTTCTCACGTAGTGGATGCATATTACAAAAAGCTTCACAACTTCGTGCTTGCTTGTCCTATCGCAAGTGACCCATCAACTTGTCCAACATTTTTACGCTCTTTCTCTTTACTATACGTTATGAGCTAACCGTGATATTCATTCTTTCTCAGATAAAGACTTTTTGTTCCGCACGTCACAGGGTTTAAACACGAATATTGCAAATTTTCAAGTCCTAAGAGCAATATGAGCTGCTTTACTTTCCCCATTTCAACCCACCCGCTCTCGTTGGTTGTACTGCATGCAAACCGTTTCCACTCGTTCTAATGCAAGTATCATGGCGGATCTCGACACCTCCTTGTATTTATCTTTTTATCTATAATTAGTAATGCCATTATTTCTATAGAATCCCACAGTCGGCAACCTTGTAGATAAATGTTAGTTTTTCTGCTATACGAAGGTCATAATTCACCAGATTATAGTCTATTACAGCATGTGATTTGCAATTGAAAAATCCTAATCTCACTAAGTTCTTATCAAATATTACTATGTATGGTTAGTTGAAGTGCATGTAGTCTGTTTTTTTTATCTTTCGTCACTTTCCGTGTCTAATTGTAATACATGGAGCACGTAAAACCGGCCGTAAAGTGAACACATAAAATGAAATGTAATGTATTGAATATGATTAAGTACAACACATAAATGAAATTTAATGTATTGAATATGACTACTCAATCTCCTGGTTGACTTTCGAGGACTTCTTGTCATTATCTCCTCCACCTGCATCTTTAATTCAGGGTGCAGACAGATGGCCGTCTGTTCCTGGGAGCATTTTGAACAGACCCTGTACGCCGCCATTTTTCAATCAATTCCCGAATGGTGCTTTTTGCTGGCACAGAACGTCCTGGAAATTTCTCCCGAAACAAATTCTTTGTTTTCACAAAAGATCCAGTAAGAATGAACCCTTCAACAATGGCAACACGCTCGGGTATCGAATAGGGCATTATCACACACTGACACTCACCCTGCTTAACACAACGATGCCTTTTTCTCAACTGGTTTCGACAAGTTTCACTAGCTGCGGCTGCACGTGACTGCTGCATGTCACGTAAGTCGACCCGACCTCGACACGCCATCTCTTGGTAGGAAGGTAGATTATTTAAGTGTTGCCAAAAACACAATATACCAGAATATTACGACGGGCCGGTTTTACGTGCCGCACCCTGTATATATCCATAAGACATAAGATGAAAATAGCGCTTAACATAATTTATATACGTACTGTACTTAACGCAGATATTACTTGCCATTTTTCGACTACACCATTGGGTGTAGAAGAACTCTTAGTTCTAAGTGTAGGTTTTTAATCTCAGTAAAACAAAGACTCTGCTATATTCAGCGCAGTCGAATTGACATTTTTGTTCAATGAGATATTATCACACAAGGAAGATGGCATTAACACAACGTGCCCCTGATATGACTAAGTGTCTCCTCAAAATTACTTTAGAACTTCTGTTATCGTAACAGTATTTTGGAAGATTTTTTAATCTTGCTAACGTTGTGTTTGACGTTGAGTTAGTCCTCCAGAAAATTTCGTGGCCGAATTGTGAAGGTTCCTTGAGTTGTTAGTTTCATTAAACTTCTGATACTGTATTTGCCTCCAGGGCTTGCATTTTTTGAGTATAGTTATGTGAAATTTTTTTATAAAAAAGATCACCTGCGTGAGAAAACGGAACCATTAATTTAATAGCATTCAAATAAAGTTTCTAGTCCTCTGTTCAATGTAGTCCCTTTGTTTGAATTGCAACACGATTATGACCTTCTCTATATACTGCAGTCAAATTTACCGTTCCGATAATTTTTAGGTTTCCTAATAGAGTTTTTGTCATGCAATTTCATTTTCATCTAAATGTTGCATATTGATTTCCTCATCCAGATAATGTTCAATAAGATCCAAGATCCTAGAATCATGCCTAGAAACTACTTAAGTGGACACCTCATAAGGGTACAACTTGTGACAGTTAAGAAATTTCTTGAGCTGCAGGTATGATTTGAGATATTTCCTGTACAATGGCTGTACTAATGTGATTACGCAGGTGATTTGTTTATTTTTCTTGTACTTATTTACTGTATGCGGAAGAGTAGAATATAAAGTATTAGTACTTGATGTTGAAATAATAAAAAATAAAGAGGTATATATGAAAAGGAGAGGTATGTATCTCAGCATTACACAATCGTTGTGGCGAACCTCTCACAAGATGAATAGCTATCCAAACGTTGTTTGAGTATAGGAAATCGAGACGCGAGACGCGAGTGAGTATCAGGACAGCATTCACACACCAAGAAAATAAGTGTATAGCATTAGAGAGAAAGGGGATGATAGAATGAAGAAATGAGATACGATATTCTTATCAAGACCGTGAATAAGATTACTTTTGCATTAAAGGAATTGGATACGGAGAATTTTCAAAGAGAGACATGTGAAATAAATGACTTTTTCTGCTCCTGAAATTTGTGGCATTTAGTTACTAATCAAAGCGTACAATGAGCTTATTTGGAAAGATTATTTGATTAGCCCACTGATTGGTTACTTTGTGATGTCGAGTGTTACTAAGTTGGTACCGAACACTGGACAGACTATACCTTTAATATTTTCCGGCTAACCGTCTAACGGAAGATCTCAAAATAACCTAAAATCTATTCTCTTTTTGTTTCATCGATCAGATCACGGTTAGGCTGCTTCGGAAGTAAGAATATAATGGGTTTCATAGCAAGTTTTTCATTATGCAATCGGGAAAATATTAATAATGATAGGCCGGAACCTAGTGAATCTTACACAACTCTATGTAAGTTCTAGTGAGCAGCAATGACGCTAATTAAACACATTTTTGATAGTCTCCTGTGTTAACACACAGGAGACTTTGTTTAATATATCCGTAAGAAGACAACTCTTTGGATTAAACAGTTTCTATCAGGCTAACAATCAAGAAGGTGAGAGCGTTTGGGTGTTAAGTAGATTTGTTCAGCAGGAAGCACACTCAAAAATTACTGTAGAGTTTTAAACGGGAAGTATAGCAATTGCTTTATTATCATTGATAAATTAACACTTATGTTTTTTTACGTTTGGTATCACATTTTACACCACAAGGGCCCACCTAAAACGAACCTTTCAATGTTCCCAAAGCTATATGATTGTGATACCTTCGTCTTATTAAAGGGAGTCTTAAATCCACAGTTTTAAAAATGATACGTCATTTTATAATGTGAGTTAAGGAGCTATAAAAGCACTACTTCTTCGTTTTTAAGACCTATGTACACAACACAACATACTGCGGATTTAGATTCATATTTGAATTTTTTTAATAGCTCTAAGCTAAACGAATTAAGGTTTACACGCTGATGTCCATTTCTGATTTCTGTCTTTCGCAGCATTGTAAGAAGGACATAAGCCTTCATAAGTTACCGGACACCTCAAAAAAAACCCTCAAATTATTGGACACTTGTTGCACACTAAACCGGTAATTAAAAATCAAAACACCCCGTCCATTTTCTTAATTTTTTCTTTAGTCACCGCATCTCTTAGAGATCGATTTAATATCTAATTAATATCTGTTTTTAGATATTGTATTACAATGAAGTCAAGTGACATCTCTGCTAAGGTTCTCATGTTACGGTGATTTCTTGTGTTGCAGATGCATATTAAAAAAGCTTCACAGCGCGGGGATGCCTGCCCTATCGCGAGACCGACTAACTTGTCCATCATTTTACGATCTTTCTCTTTACTACACCTTATGAGCTCACTGTGATATTCAGTCTTTCACAGCTAAAGACTTCTTGTTCCACACGTCACTGGTTTTAAACTCGAATATTTCGAATTTGCAAGTCAGTATGACAGTATGAGCTGCCGTACTTTTTCCATTTCAACCCACCGTCTAACGTCGGTTGTACTGCATGCAAACTGATTCCACTCGTTCTAATGCAAGTATCATGACGGAACTCGACATATACTGATATCTTTCTTATCTAAATGCATCGTGATATCTTTAATTAGTATTACCATTATTTCTGCAGAAAGCCACAGTGGGAAACCTTGTACATAAATCTTAATTCTTATGCTATATGAAGGCCATAACAGATTTTAGTCTATTACAGCTTGTGAGTTGCAATTGAAAAAAAAAATCTCATTAAGCTTTTTATGAAATATTACTATGTATGACTCGTTGTAGTGCATGCTAACTGCTTGCATTCGTTTTGGTAAAACAGCAACACCTATCTCGACATCTCCTTTTAGTAAAATGATATATGAAGGTTTCGGTGTCTTTTTAATTCTGTTTTCTGAAAACAGTCTGACACATATATGCAGGTCTGACCTCTAAGCACATATATGTGTATTTCGAGTTACTTCTTGCTAATGTTAACGGCTCTACTAAGGAATGTACTCTAGGCAGTTTCCGATGATATTCCGCTATATGCAGCGATCACCTAAACAGAATTCTACAGAACATTTGGTGCTTCTATTTGTGTAAAGGAATTTACTTGGTGATCTAGAATGTTTCTGGTCTACGGCCATGGGTTTGTTCGCAAACATACCATTCAAATGACAATCTGGTTCAGTGTTAGAGTTGAGTACACTTCGGAAACCTGAGATGCTGGCGATTACTCATCTACATTTTTTAGAGTAGTTTACTGCTCTTGAGAGGACTACTTTCAGTCGTGAAAGGACACGCAAGCTCTATTTACAAATGCGAGATGAGCTAGTGTTGAATTTAATAAATAAGATTACAGAAATTCTTCTTGTTGATCATTCCGTCTCAGATATGAAAGGTATCGAAAAGCTGATACAGTTGGTGTACTAGTCTGCTACAGAGCGGAAGCTTAAAAGAATTTACTTACCGGTGAGAAAACGTTGAGAAAATTGAGATATTCAAATCCTCCAACATGCTTAACAAGACCGTGCGATAAGGCATTCTGTGGTGTAAGATTAACCATGCGAGCCAGAAAAACTTTAAGGTTCTAAAGCCTGAAGATTAGTGTGATAGATACGTTGCGTTATAAATATAGTATCTTGATGAAGTGAGTGAAGGTTCCAAACAATGCCTTGAAATTTTTTATAAACGCAAGTTAACTTTCAGGCTAATCGAAAGTTAATAGAAGTATCTATTACTTTCTTTGGGCAATGACACTAGCAAGTACTCCAACACTATTACTAAGGGAGAAAATTTAGGGCTTCTGCTCCAAGATGTGGGAAGTGAGCCTAGGAACTTTTATATCTTTAGGTGCACTTAACTGAAAATCTGCTAACGTAACCTGAATACAAAAAAAAAAATGTCAATTGATAATTTGTTGATTTCTCTGTTCTACACCTTTTCTACCGGCCTTGTTTAACTACTTAGTATCGCGAAACAGTTTTCTAAACCGCTATCTTTATAAATTCAATGACCGAACTGTCTCACAAGCCAAGAGAAGCGGGCCTAGGTCTACAAAGTAAACACGCTTCCAATTGCCTAAAAAAAAACCTTTTAGAGTTTCAGGCCAATAACTTGCATGTGAATCCTTTACTTGTTTAAGACCATATGTGTAACGGATTATTGTTACGCTTCGTAGCCTTCTGACTGAAAAGCAGCTTGGTACATTCGCAAAGGAACAAGGTGCTTAGCAGAATCATTGATTGTCCTTATGTCGTATAAAACCTAGAGCAATAAGTTGAAACCAACAAGGATCGACATGTAATAGAGCTCTCATTCCTTCGCCACTCTTGGATAAAAATGTACATGGTGTCTTTCCAGGTATCGCATATCGAAACATCGTGCTATATAAGAGTGTTAAACTTTTCTTCTTTTTAGGAGATTCGAAAACTAAACGGTAGTTACACAATGTTTAGTGTTCTTGCAGATGGCAGACTCCATGGAGACTGACATCTGCTCTTGAACATCTTAACATATAAACACTCAAACAATAAAAAATTTTATAGACGTACAATTAAATGATACTGTTGTACGCGAATCTGATATCTAAATGAATTAGTTTTTGATTGTTAACTGAAATACGTCCTGCTACGGTTTCATTTTTTCTTCGGGTAACAAAGCAGCTCATGTTAAAGGGTTCTAAATAATGTAAATAGAATAATAAACCACATTCATGTTTTATACCTTGTCCATACACCTACATTTAAAGTTTCATCAAGATCGTCTTCATGTTCATTTTGTTAGGTCTATAAGGCTGAGAGGATATTACAAAATAATAATCATAAGAGATTGTATCATCATTTAAGTTGTTGTAAAAGAAATATTAGTTTTCTACAGCTATTGTTCGTCATCATTTAAATCAGATTGTCTTCCGATTTGCCGTTTGTAAATGAACTCTCTTGGCAGAATGCAGGCTACCTTGAATACTTCATATCGGCTCTTTTACACTTACATGTATCTCGTTCACAATCCTACCTTGCAACCACTTTTTATCTACAGATAAGTAGGCTTATCCGGCTGAAACCTATGGTAGCTCTGTGTATGCTGGATTTCGCATATCCTCTTTCACACACCAATCTCCATCGACTGCGTTTATGCTTAGACCATTTCTAGTCCACACCATTGCGTGTAGAAAGACTCATCCTTCAACATGTGGGTTTTAAAACACAAGACAAGAGAGAGACTGTAATATTCACCGCAGTGGAATTGACATTCTTTCGCATTGAGACATTATCACAAAAAGAAGGTGGATTTATCTCAACCTATCGCTCTAATGATAAGCTGATGTCCAGAAAAGTACTGTAGAACTTTTTTTTATCATAACAGTAATTGGGAATGAAGAATTAATTTTGCTAACGTTGTGTCTCATATTGAGTTAATATTCCAGAAAAATTTGTGGCTATCGTTAGCAACTGTTCGATTATCAAATCACTTGGAACTTTACTTAAAAACGCCTGTTTTTCTGCTAAATGTGAATGTTCCTTTGTTGTTAATTTCTTGTAATCTTCTCATACCTTTATACAGCAGCCAAAATTAACGGTTCGGAAAATGTCACCGTCTTAATTTTGAGATTTCCTGATATTGTTTTGTCATGCAGTTTCATTTGGTTGTAAATGTTGCTTAGAGATTTCCTCATCCAGACGTTGATGAATAAGGTCACAGATCCTAAATTTTTTCAACTCCTCCGACGGTTGTGTCTTCATAACCCCATGTAGAGATCCCCGAGCAAAGTCTAGAAGCGAGTTCTAATTGATGATGAGTTGGCATGGCCATTCAGCATTTTCAGTAAAGTTGTCATAGTGTACAGGATACACCAAAGTTCTTCTCCAACTTATCCTGACTTAATGTATCCAATCGTGCTTACAAATTTCTTAACTGCAAACCTCCTCAAGGCGTTACAACACAGGACCGTTCAGAAATTTCTTCATCTGTGGTACGATTTGAACACCTTTACAGTATAATGGCTAATATAATGTCATAACGCATGTGCTTTTTTCTATTTTCTTGCAGTTTTTTACTCAATGCAGATGAGTAGAATATTTAGTATTAGTACATGATCTTGAAATATTGAAGAAATTCAGAGGAACCACACTGCTTATATCAAACGCAGAGGTGTGTATCTCACAATTACACAATCGTTGTGCTGAAACTTTCACAAGATGAATAACTATCCAAAGGTTGTTTGAGAATAGGAAATCGAGACGCGAGTGAAGACCTGATTAAATCTTCAGAGTAAGACAGCATTCATACACCAAGAACGTGAGTGTATAGCATTAGAGATAAAGTGGATGACAGAGTGAACAAATGTGATAAAATATTCTTATCAAGACGATGCTACGGTGTTATAATATTACTTTTTCATCCATAAATTTTGATATGAAGAATTTTCATAGAAAGACATCTGAAATAAATGACTTTTTCTTCTCTATGAAATGTGTGGCATTTTGTTATTAATCAAAGCATAGAGTGAGATTATATGAAAAGTTTATTTGATTAAACCAAAGTTTGGTTCCTTTGTGATGACCAGTGTTAGTAAGTTGGTAGCGAACACAGACCTGACAATAGCGTAAATAATTTCCACCTAACCGTCTAAGGGAAGATCTCAAAGGAAACTAAAATTGTTTCTTTATTTGTCTCATCAATCAGATCACCGTTCTCAGACCCAAAATAAGGTTGCCTCGGGAGTTAGAATATAATGGTATCGATAGCAAGTTTTTTCATCATGCAATCGTGAAAATATTATTAATGATAGACCGGAACCTAGTTAAACCTATGCAACTCTGTAAGAACACAACTCTTTGGATTAAACAGTTTCTATTAGGCTAACGAGGTGAGAGCGTTATGCGTGCTGGCAGATTTCTTCAACAGGAAGCACTCTGAAATAGTATTATAGTTGCATATAAACAGGAAGTATTATTAATGTTTTTTACAATTGGTATTACAAAATTTTTCAATCCCAGGGGCCCACCTAAAACAAACTGCTGTACATTCCCAATACTATATGACTGTGATACCCTTGTCTTATTAAAAGGAGAAGTAAATCCACGGTTTTTCAAATGGTACGCCATTGTATGATGTCAGTTAAGTAACTCTAAAAGCACTACTGCTTCGTTTTTAAGATTCATTGTTGATTTTTTTTTATTAGCTCTAAGCCAATACGAATTAAGGAATACATGCTGATGTCCACTGCTGATTTCTGATTTTCACAGCATTGTAAGATGGACATAAACCGGCATAAGCTTTTTAGCCTTACCGGACACCTCAAAATAGGACCCTCGAATTATTGGAACGCGTTGTACCCTAAACCACTAACTAAAAATCGAAGATTCCCGCGCATCCTCAAAATTATTTCTTTAATCACCGCATCACTTAGAGTTCGATTTAATCTCATATTATTATCTTCTTTCATACATAGTAGAATACTATTCCAATGAAGTCACGTGACATCTCTGTTAATGTTCTCATTTTAAGGCTATTTCTAACGTTGTAGATGCATAACACAAAAAGGTTCACAAGCTCGGCGTAGCCTCTCATATCGCAAGTTACCCATCAACGTGTACATCATTTGAACGCGCTTTCTCTTAACTATACCTTAGTGGTTTAGGATGCAACAGGCTTGCTAATATTTCCAGGGTTCTATTTCAAGATGTCCGGTAAGGCAAAAAGCTTATGGCATTTTAATTCAAACTAAAAAGGCTGTGAAATTTAGAAATCAGCAGTGGACGTCAGCGTTTATTCTTTAATTCCTATTGGCCCAGAGCTAGTAAAGAAATTCAGCTTACCAGAATTTACTTACCGGTGAGAAAACGTAGAGAAGTTAAGAAATTCAAATAGTGAAATGAGCTTAATAAGAGTGTTCGATAAGGCACTCTGTGGTGCAAGATTGGAGCAGAAGCCCTGAATTTACTCCCTTAGTAATAGTGTTCAAGTTCTTGCTCGTCTCGATGCCCAAAGAAAGTATTAGATATTGCTATTAACTTTCGATTAGCCGATAAGTCTTTCTGACTCGCACGGTTTATCTTGCACTAAAGACTACCATCAGGTCCCGGAAAACCCATGATAGAAGACCCCAATGGTTCTGAATTCTGTGCCCGGCTCGACCCGGCCCGGTCCGAATCTCGAACCGGGCTCTGACCGGGCCGGGCACATTTTGGGCCGAGCCAAGCCGAAACGGGCCGGGCACAGTGCGCGCCGAAACGGGCCGAGCACTGTAAAAGTCGGATCGGAAACTAATGTTGGTAGCCTCTGTTAATCGTAATGTGTTTGGGAAATTAACTCTTTATTCAAGACTGTAAAGTACTGTACTTGTACTGCTCTTATTATTACTACTACTGTTACTGCTATTATTATTATTATTATTATTATTATTATTATTATTATTATTATTATTATTATTATTATTATTATTATTATTATTATTATTATTATTATTATTACTACTACTTCTACTACTACAACTGCTACGACTTCGCGTCAGAATTGACATGTCTGGTGGTACATACTTTACAATCTAAGTACAGAAAAAATGGAAGAAATACTAGTTATTATGGTCAGTCTGCGTAGAATGCGAACAGATGCTTGACGAGGGGCAATGGTGGCTCAGTACGTAAATCATTCACATCTGGTGCTAGAGGCCGAAGGATCGATCCCTCCTCGTGTTATGTGAGCTTTGTGGTGGACAAACATCGTGACCGTGGGAGTTTTTGGATTGTTCCCTCTTCGTCCGCTGTCTTCATTCTACCAATTCATCCATCATTATCCATACGTTTTCAGCCCTTATTGCCTAATGAAGATATGAGAAAGTCAAGTACTTGACCTACTAACTAGAAATTGTTGCGCTACCACTAGACAACGGAGGGCGAAACCATGAACTGGCGTGTTCATAAGATTAGCGCAATTTGTAGTAATGTTCAATTAGCACGGCAGATTCCAAATAATATTACATGTTCCTGTATTCTTTATAATTCGATACTACAATAATAGTAACAAAAAACAATGATGAAATAAATCACCCCGAATCCAGGATCGATTAAGTGTTCCTGGAACGGTTCGTAACAAGTAAATAATACAGCTATATGACGGAATGAGAGTCAGTAATTGATAACAAAATACACCCATATCATTGTTGAACGAAAATTAACTCAAAAGTCCCCTGAATGAAAAATATATAGATATCAGCTATCGAAATTACGTTAAGAAGATCGAGATATTCAAATCCTCCAATAAGCTTAATAAGAGTGTGCAATATGGCAGTCTGTAGTGCAAGATAAACCGTGCGAGTCAGAAATTCTTTAAGGCCTTAAGATTTATTAGATAGATACGTAGCGTTATCAATATAGCAGCTTAATGAAGAGACTCAAGGTTGGAAAAGACGCCCCGAAATATTTTATACACGCAAGTTTAACATTCTGGCTAATCGAAAGTTAATAGGAGTACCTATTGCTTTCTTTGGGCACCGAGTCGAGGAAGTACTTGAACACTATTACTAAGGGAGTAAATTCAGGGCTTCTGCTCCAATCTTGCACCACAGAGTGCCTTATCGAACACTCTTATTAAGCTTATTTCACTATTTGAATTTCTTAATTTCTCACCGGTAAGTAAATTCTGGTAAGCTGAATTTCTACATTTTGTTAGGTCTATAAGGCGGGGACGATATCACAAAATAATAATCATAACTCATTGGATCACAATTAAGCCGTTTTCAATGACATATTGGTTTTTTATAGCTATTGTTCGTTATCATCTATATCAGATTGTCTTCCGATCTCCAATTTCTACATGAACTCCCTTGGCAGAATGCATAAAATATTGAATACTTCATATCGGCTCTTTTACACTAACATGTGGTTCGTTCACAATCCTATCTTGCATTCACTTTTTATCTACAGGTAAGTAAGATTATCCGGTTGCAGCTGCTGGTAGCTGTGTGAGTCCCTGGAATTCGCATGCTTTCTTTCACACACAACCTGTTTCGATTGAGTTCATGCTTAGACAATTTCAATCCTGAAACTGGAGGTACTTCCGAATTCAATGCTGGACAGCTGCTGTGTTAGTAATGGGAAAAGTGGCTATATTGAAGCTTTGTAACTACTTCCGTGTTATATCTGATATGGCTTATTCCAGGGACGGCATTTTTCCATCTCCATACAGGTGAATAAAGAATTTCTTACGTTACCACTTTGTGAGGATTCACATTTGGTTGGTTGAAGACTGTCTAACTTTCACAATTCTTCTAATTGAAGGAACTTGAAGGCTGGAAACTATTCACTTTTGAGTATAGCTGAGGTCGTGACACAGCCTGTTGCATCATAAAAAAGGTTAAATCCATCTTTTAATGACGATAGGGTCTTTTTAATGTTAATACATTCGAAGCATTTCATTTCAGTTCTGTGATTGTGAAAACTTGAAAGGCTATGTGAAAATTAGCTATGTGAAAGTGTGAAAATGGGAATGTGAAAATTAGCAACTGCTCATGAAGTCTTCTACCCAGATTCTTAATGGATTAGAATCACACCCATCAACAGCTACAGTTTTCCTGTTTCTAGTTTCTTCCCTTTTTCTTGTCCATATACAGCTACCTTTCGTCCTTCGAAAACTATTTGCATCATTTGAAGCCTTCTAGTATAGATCTCCAAGTTTCTCAAGAACTGTGATTCAATTGTCGTGGCTTAATGGCAGCATTAAATTCGATCGTGGCAGATATTCCCAGAAAACTCTTTTTCCTCTTTCAGCACTTTCCATGTCTAATTGTAATTTATGTCCATAACATATAATGTGAAAATAGAGTTTAACATTATTTATTTCGTACTTAACGGAGAATTGAGGTACCATTTTTGGACCACACCATTGTGTGTAGAAGGCCTCTTCCTTCTACATGTGGGTTTTAAAACACATAACAATAGGGACTCTGCAATATTCACCGCAGTCGAAATGACATTCTTGCGCATTGAGATATTATCACACAAGGAAGGTGGTATTAGCTCAACTTGTCTCAGTAATGATAAACTTTTGCCCACAAAAGTCCTGTAGAACTTCTGTTATCGTAACCGTATTTGGGAATGAAGGATTAATCTTGCTAACGTTGTGTCTGACGTTGAGTTCATCCCCGAGTAATTTTTGTGGCCTACATTAAGCATTGTTCGATAATCATATCACTTGGATCTTCGCTCAAGAAGGCCTCTTTTTCTGTGAATTGTGAATTTTCCTTGAGTTGTTAATTTCTTGAAATCCTCTGATACCGTATTAGCCGCAAGGGCTTGCATCTGCAGAGTATAGTGATGTGCATATTTTTCATAGAAAAGATGACCTGCTGGGTGAGAAAACGGAAGCAATTATTTAATTAAATACAAATAATGTTTCTAGTCCCCTGTTCAATCTACTTTTTGGAACATCCGAGATCTTGCCTCCCCATTGATGCACTAATGATCTCTTCTAGTGTAATCGTTAGTGCTTAGTGCTTCTTAGAACACCAACTCCCAACAGTAGTGCTTTAATAGTTTGGACTCTAGAAGCAAATACTTTTTGGCGGGCCAACTTCACGTTAGCACCCTCAGAAAGCACTAACAACTAAACCTAGCGCAATCGTTAGTGCTTTCGGAAAACACTAAGAGTTTCGTTAGTGCTTTAAAATTAGTGTGGCTATGGCCAGTTATATGGTACGAAATTCCCATAAGGAATACATGGGGAATTTTAAATTGGTTCAAATTCCCGCCAAATTCAAAAGCGCTAATGACTCCATCTAGTGCAATCGTTAGTGCTTCTTTAGTGCTTCTGAGAACACCAACCCCGACATTAGTACTTCAATAGTTTGGACACAAGAAGCAAAAAAATTGGGGGGGGGGACAACTTCAAGTTAGCCCCCTCCCAGAAAGCACTAACTATTAAGTATTACAATCGATAGTGCATCGTAAGTGCTTCTGGAAAACACTAATAGTTTCGTTAGTGCTTCACAATTACTGTGACTACGACCAGTTATATGTCAGGAAATTCCCGTAAGGAATACATGGGGAATTTTTAATTGGCTCAAATTCCCGCCAAATTCAAAAGCGCTTAAGCTCTCTTCTAGTGCAATCGTTAGCGCTTCTTATGTGCTCCATAGAACACCAACTCCCAAAATTAGTGCTTTATTAGTTAAGACCCTAGAGACAAAAAACTGTGGGGGGCCAACTTCACGTTAGACCCCCCAGAAAGCACTGATGATTAAACCTAGTGCAATCGTTAGTGCATCGTTAGTGTTTTAGAAAACGCTGATAGTTTCGTTGGTGCTTCATAATTAGTGTGGCTATGGCCAGATATATGTCTCGAAATTCCCATAAGGAATACATGGGGAATTTTAATTGGCTCAAATTCCCGCCAAATTCAAAAGCGCTAATGACCTTTTTAGTGCAATCGTTAGTGCTTTGTTAGTGCTTCTCAAAACACCAAGTCGAAACATTACTGCTGCAATAGTTTGGACGCTAGAAGCAAAAAACTTTTGGAGTGCAACTTCACGTTAGACCCCCAGTAAACACGTTAAAACCTGGTGGAATCGTTAGTGCATCGTTAGTGCTTCCAGGAAACACTAATGGTTTGGTTTTGCTTTACTATTATTATAGATGTGCCCACTTATATGTTACACAGATGTCCAAACTCACGAGATCGGCGTTCACGAGTTCGAAACTCACTCGACCTCAGCCTCACGAAGTGAGCGTGAGATAAGGTTGTTGATGAGAGCCTGTGGTTCAGTGAGCGTGAGGTCAGACTAGTGATGCGAACGTGAGGTTGAGTGAGCTTGAAGTCGAAATGAGTTCGTGAGTTCAGGTAGAAGTTAGTTTTTGAGCGTGAGATTGAGTGAGGTTAGGTCAAAATGTCACCTCTGGTTACGAAACTTCCATAAATACATGGAGAGTATATCACTGGGACAAATTCCCCACAAATTCAAAACAGCTAATGATATCTTTTTTACAATCGTTAGTGCTTCGTTAGTGCATCCTAGAGGAGTTACTCTTAACACTAGTGCTGCAATAGTTTGGGCACTAGAAGCAAATAAAAACTTTGAAGGACAAACGTGAAATTAGCCCCGTGGGAAGCACTAACAATCAAACCTAGTGCATTTGTTAGTACATTGTTGGTGGTCCTAGATAACACTAAGAGTGGAAGAGAATTTGAATAATGAGTTTTTATTCACACATACTCTCTCTTCCACTCTTCTCCAAAACCCATTCCAGAGTTTGGAGCTCTTAAAAGTAGCTCTAAGTAGGAGTATTAATAACCACCGAGCCCCCAGAGATCCATCGTAGATCCGCCTCTCGAGAAGAGAATGCCTGAATAAACACTTATTATTCACATTCAGTTTGCACATCTCAACAAACAAACATTACTTTCATTCTCTTCCATCTACTACTGCATTCTACTGAACTGTAACGCCTTTTTATGTTTAAAAATAATTATTCATTTTTCAATAATTGTAAATGTTCAGTAATTCACCATGAATAGAGTCATCTTGAAGTGTTTCTGTAACGAAGAAATAACATGAACAGTGGAATATCTTTTAATAAACTGTCGAGGGTTGATTACCTGAAACCGCGGTAGCCAGAATTAGCCCAGGGTAGGGGACTTATATTAACAAATGAAAATATCAGGTAAATGCATAAGTCTTTTAGTCTTGTAGCTCTTAGACCGCATGAAAGTACTAATAGATATATGGCAAATGAATTATGACTATTTTGTAGAACATTCTACTTTAATATCACAGGAAATTCATCTTCCGGCTTTTTTGGTTGTGAAAAGTTATAGTGTATTGGTATACTGTGTAAAGTATGTGTACTGTCGCTGATTTGTGAAAACAATCACAAACAGAGATAAAAGAAGGTAAATTACAGTAATAGTTTTCTCTTAACAGTTTTGTATTGAAAGGGAAACGGAAAACCTACTTTTATCTTAACATTTTCTTTCTTAAACTTTCTATTCGGGTTCACGTTCTTCCCCCTCAACATTGAATACGGAAATGGAGAACTTATTTAGAATTTGGTTGTTGTTTCCAATATGTTTCAGGCATCACTTCTCGGACATAAGCCTGTGTTATGTCGATGACGTTAACGTCGATATCTATATTATCATATATCAACATTCGATATCGCAAATATATGGACATGAATATATGATTCAACATTTTCGATATCGATATTCGGGGGGGCGACGAGATACAAGGAGCCCCTAAGACTTGATGAAGGAGCCCCCAGGATAAAGAAATTAAAGTTACTTTTTACAATCTTTATTACCACAAATTGCAATGCAAATACAATCACTTTCAAATTTGCAATATTATATGATATAATTTCTTAGACGCCAGAACGTTTCTGTTACCTGAAAAAAAGAAACAAAGCATCACGTCCAAAAGCAAGTGCTATGAACTTTGAACTAGAATTTACCATAAGAAAGTTAATTTATTTCTCTCCTATTTCTGCCACACTGATATATTTCTGACAAAATTGATATTTAGTTCAACGCATTTCGAAATTGCAACCAACCCAACCGCCGAGTTGTTTGGGTTGCCTGCTATTTTAGGAAAAGGAGAATTGCAGGTGGTAATGCACTTTTGGAGTCGTGTATACATATCACCGTTGAGTTGATACATTTATAATTATTGAAGCCTTCTTTGCTTTTATTTGGTTTGTGTATATTGAATAATTAGCAGAACACTGTATGGTATTAAATTTCGTATGTTGCTGGTAACCCTGTTAACAATTTGTATTTAACGTAGGAGACGTCTGCTAGGGTAACCGGAGTGACAACAGGAATCTCTATAGAAGAACTGTTCAAGGTAAAGGTTAATCAGTAACAGTTAATTCACATTAATTAATTACTCCCCATTAGTTAACTGTAAAGACACTTACATTGTTTTAATTACAGTCTTCTTAGCATTTTCATCTTCGTATACAACTTTGAATCATGAAGCCTAAAGTTACAAATAAATAATACTATTGTAAAAGATCTTTTAACGTTGTTCCAAAACCAGTAAACATCATTTTACATACTCAACAAACAGAATTAAACATACTAAAATTAGCAAAAGATTGCAGTTAATTTTTATCGTATCGTAAATCAATGCAGAAGAAAAAAATAATAAAATGACTGTTTATATATGAACCAACCCAAAACAGAACTAATAGGGAAACAAAGAAAACTATTACGGTTTTCTACAAGTCATAACAATGAACTATGGATTGCTCTAGATTTTGATGTTAGTGCTTTCTGTGGTACTAACGTGAAGTTAGCTCGTTTTTTTTTTCTTTCTGCCCCTAGCATCCAAACTAATGAAGCATTAATATTCGGATTTGGTGCTCTAAGAAGTAGTTAACGATTGCACAGGAAGAGATCATTAGTGCTTTTTAATTTGGCGGAAGTTTAACTCAGCGAAAAATTCCCAATGTTTTTCTTACGTGAGATTCGTCACTAATAATGAAGCACTAAAGAAACTATTAGTGTTTTCTAGGACCAGCAAAAACGTACTATCAATTGCACTAGGTTTGATTGTTAGTGCTTCCTGGGGGGACTGTTTTTTGCTTCTAGTGTACTATTGTTAAGCCTATTGCAGCCCTAATGTTAAGAGTCACTGCTCTAGGAAGCACTAAGAAAGCTCTAACGACTGTATTAAAGATATCATTAGCTGTTTCGAATTTGTCGGGAATTTGTCCCTGTGAAATATTCTCCATGTATTTATGGGAGTATTGTAACCAGAGTTGACCACTTTGGCCTAACCTCACTCAACCTCACGCTCAAAAACTAATTTCGACCTGAACTCACGAACTCTTTTCGACCTCACGCTCACATCACCAGTCTGACCTCACGCTTACCTCACCAGTCTCACCAAGAGCTCATTCAACCTCACGCTCACATCACCAGCCCTATCTCAGACTCACTTCGTGAGGTTGAGGTCGAGTGAGCGTAAGTTTCGAACTCCTGAGCGCCGATCTCGTGAGTTTGGACATCTTTGTGACTTATAAGTGCGCAGATCTACAATAAGAGCAAAGCAAAACTAAACCATTAGTGTTCCCTGAAAGCACTAACGATGCACTAACAATTGCACCAGGTTTAATCGTTAGTGTTTCCTGGGTGGCTAACGAGAAGTTGCACCCCAATACTTCTTTGTATCTAGCGTCCTAACTATTGCAGGACTAATGTTTCGACTTGGTATTCTAAGAAGCACTAACGAAGCAATAACGATCGCACTAGAAGAGGTCATTAGCGCTTTTAAATATGGCGAGAATTTGAGCCAATTAAAAATTCCCCATGTATTCCTTATTGGAATTCCGTGACATATAACTGAGCATAGCCACACTAATTTTTAAGCACTAACGAAACTAATAGTGTTTTCTGTAAGCACTAACCATGTACTAACGATTGCAATAGTTTTAATCGTTAGTGCTTTCTGGAAGGGCTAAAGTGAGATTAGCCTAACCCCAAATTTTTGCTTCTAGCGTAGAAACTATTAAAGCAATAATGCTGGGAGTTGGTGTTCTAAAAAGCACTCCATGAAAGGTATGCGAGCATATCCATGACAGTGGACGAGAGCCTTCCTAGATCACCAAGTAAATTCTTTTACAAAAATACAATAACCAAATCGTCTATTGAATTCTGCATAGATGATCGCTACATATGGCGGAATATTATGGCAACCTGCCTAGAGTACATTCCTTGCACAGTCCAGCTAAGAGCCATTAACATTGGCAAGAAGTTAGATGAAACACACAGATAAGTTCTTAGATCTATACTTCAGACAGTTTTCAGGGAGCACAGTTTTACGAAGCTGCGGAAACATTCAGATATTTAGCAAAAAGAAGATATCGAGATACGTGTTGTTGTTTTATCAAAACGAATGCAAGAGTTAGCATGCACTACAACCAACCAGACATAATAATACTTGATAAAAGCGCAGTGAGATCATAATTTGTCAATTTCATCTTACACGGTGTAATATTCTAAAATTTTTGAAAAATTAATTTCTTATGGCAAATGAGTAGAATATTTAGTATTAGTACTTGATGTTGAAATATTGAAGAAATTCAGAGGAACCACACTGCTTATATCACACGCAGATGTGTGTATCTCACCATTACACAATCGTTGTGGCGAGGCTTTCACAAGATGAATAACTATTGAAAGGTTATTTGAGAATAGGAAATCGAGACGCGAGTGAAGATTTGATTAAATCTTCCGAGTAAGACAGCATTGATGCACCAAGAACATGAGTATACAGCATTAGAGATAAAGTGGATGTAAGAGTGAAGAAATGTGATACGATATTCTTATCAAGAAAATGCTACCGTGATATAATATTCATTTTACATTCAATACCTTGGATATGGAGAATTTCCACCAACAGACATCTGAAATAAATGACCTTTTCTTCTCTATGAAATGTGTGGCAGTTAGTTACTAATCAAAGAATACAATGAGATTATATGAAAAGATAATTTGATTAGCTCAAAGTTTGGTTGCTTTGTGATGACCAGTGTTATTAAGTTGGTAGCGAACACAGGACCGTCCAATAATTTCCACCTAACCGTTTACGGGAAGATCTCAAAAACACCTAAAATCGATTTTTTATTTGTCTCATCGATCAGATCACCGGTCTCAGACCCAAAGTAAGGCTGCTTCAGAGGTTAGAATCTAATGGGTTACATAGCAAGTTTCTTCATTATGCAATCGTGAAAATAATATTAATGATAGACCGGAACTTAGAGTAGTTTTCTGCTCTTGAGAGGACTACTTTAAGTCGTGAAAGGCCACGCAAGCTCTATTCACAAATGCGAGATGAGCTAGTGTTGAATTTAATAAATAAGATTACAGAAATTCCTCTTGTTGATCATTCCGTCTCAGATATGAAAACTATCGAAAAGGTGATACAGTTGGTGTACTAGTCTGCTACAGAGCGGAAGCTTACCAGTATTTACTTAACTAACTAACTCTGTGGCCTAAGGAACCCGGCCACACAAAAGCTCTCCACTGATTTCTATTCTTAGCTAACTGCATCCAGTTTCTACTTTGTATTCCAATCTCTGCGAGATCCAATTTTATATTTTCCTCCCATCGGCGCCTAGGTCTTCCTAATGGTCGTTTTCCGATTGGTCTTCCAATCAAGACTTTGAAAGCGTTTCTACTCTCATCCGTTTTAGATACATCACTCGCCCACCTAAGATTCCTTGACTTGACGACCTTAACAATGTTGGGTAAACCATATAAATTATGTAGTTCCTCGTTATGAAGCTTCCGCCATTCCCCATTCCCGTTCCTCTTGGGTCCGGATATTCGTCTCAGAATCTTGTTCTCAAATACTTTCAGTCTATGTTCTTCCCTCAGAGTAAGTGACCATGTTTCGCAGCCATACAAAACAACAGGCATGATTATCGTTTTATAGATTTTAAGCTTCAAATTCCTCGACAGAATTCTCGACGATAAGATATTTTGAACCGAATAGTAACACGAACCGAATTTACTTACCGGAGAGAAAAAGTTGAGAAAATTGAGATATTCAAATCCTCCAATATGCTTAATAAGACCGTGCGATAAGGCATTCTGTGGTGCAAGATTGACCATGCTAGCCAGAAAGACTTTAAGATTCTATAGACTAAAGATTAGTGTGAGAGATACGTAGCGTTATCCATATAGGATTTTGATAAGTCAAGGTTGCAAAAAACGCCTCGATATTTTTTATTAACGCAAGTTTAACTTTCAGGCTAATAAAAAATTTTTCGCAGTCTGTACTACTTACTTTGGCCACCAGGACGATTAAGTTCTCGAACACTTTTCCCAAGGGTGGATATTCAGGGCTTGTGGCTCAAGATATGGGATGCGAGCCTAGAAAGTTTTATATCTTTCAGGAGTACTTGACTGAAAATCTCCCAATGTAACCTAAGTACCAAAAAAATCTGTCACCTGATAATTTTGTTGATGTCTCTGATCCACACCTCTTCTACCAATCCTGTAGAACTTCTTTCTATCGCGAATCGGTGCTTTGCACCGCTAGCTTTAGTAATAAATCGGCCGGACTTGTCTCACAGGCTAAGAGAAGCGGACCTTGTTCTACAAGATAATCACGCACCTATTTTCCTAAGAATCCCCTACTAGATTTTCAGGCTAATAACCTGTATTTGAATCCTTTACAAGCTTACGACCATAAGTGTAGTATAAGTGTTATAGAAAATTGTTAAGCTTCGTGGGCTTCCATCTGAAAAGTAGCTTGGTACAGTCGCAAAGGAAAATGGTGCTTAGCAGTAAGGATTGATAATAACTATCATGTCGTATAATAACTAGTGCAATAAGTTGAATCCAACTGTGAAAAACGTGTAGTAGAGCTTTCATTCTTACGACCCAGTCTTAGATAAAAATGTTCATGGAGTCTTTGCATGTACGATTGTGAACAGTGTGTGTACAGTAGGATTGTGAACGAAACACATGTAAGTGTAAAAGAGCCGATATGAAGTACTCAACGTAGTCTGCATTCTACCAAGAGAGTTCATTTACAATTGGCAGATCGGAAGACAATCTAATTTAGATGATGACGAACAACAGCTGTAAAAAACCGATATTTCTTTTACAACGGCTTAAATGATGTTCCAATCTCTTATGATTATGATATTGTAATACAGTCCCAGCCTTATAGACCTAACAAAATGAACATGAAGACGATCTTGATGAAACTATAAATGAATGTGTATGTACAAGGTATAAGACATGAAGGAGATTTATTGTTCTGTTTACATATATTTGGAACCCTTTAACACAAGCTGCATTGTTACCCGAAGAACAGCAGATGAAAGTCTTCATGGATTCTGCCATCTGCAAGCACAATAAAGATTGTGTAACTACCGTTTAGTTTTCGAATCTCCTAAAAAGAAACAATGTTAAACTCTCTTAATATAGAACGATGTTTCGATTTGCGATAAATGGAAAGACACCGGGCGAAGGAATGAAAGCTCTACTACACGTCGATCCCTGTTGGTTTCAATTTATTGCTCTAGGTTTTATACGACATAAGGACAATCAATGCTTACTGCTATGCACCTTGTTCCTTTACGACTGTACCAAGCTCCTTTTCTCTCAGAAGGCCACGAAGCTTAAATATATTCCGTATCAGTTATTATCGTAAACTTGTAAAGGAATCACAAGCAGCTTATTGGCATGAAACTCGAATAGCATATTTTTAGGTAATTGGGTACGAGATTGCCTTGTAGAAAAAGGCACGCTTCTCTTGGCCTTTGACATAAGTCCGGCCGATGAATTTATGAAGCTAACGGTTTAAAGAACAGTTTAAGCAACACAGACATCAAAAAAATTATCAATTGACAGAATTTGTTTTGATACTTAGGTGACATTGGGAGATTTTCAGTTAAGTACACCTGAAATATATAAAACTCCCTGAAATATATAAAACTCCCTAAGCACACTTTCCATATCTTGCAGCAGAAGCGTTGAATTTTCTCCCATAGTAATAGTGTTGGAGTACTTGCTCGTCCCGATGCCCAAAGAAAGTAATAGATACTGCTATTAACTTTCGCTTACCATGACAGATTAACTTGCGTGTACAAAAAATTACTAGGCGTCTTTTGCTACCTTCACTTACTTAACCAGGTTGCTATATTGAGAACGCAATGTATCAATCACAATAATCATGAGGCTATAAAACCTTAAAGTCTTCCTGACTCACACTGTTCATTTTGCACTACAGACTGCCATATCGCACACTATTATTAAGCTTATTGCAGGATTTGGATTTCTCGATCTTCTAAACGTTTTCTCACCGGTGAGAAAAGTTCTGTTAAGCTTCCACTCTGTAGCAGATTAACTAACTAACTAACTAACTAACTAACTCTATGGCCTATGGAACCCGGAGGTTCAGTGCCGCGTTCACAAAAGCTCTCCACTGACTTCTATCCTTAGCTAATTGCATCCAGTTTCTACTTTGTATTCCTATCTCTGCGAGATCCATCTTAACATTATCCTCCCATCTGCGCCTAGGTCTTCCTAATGGTCGTTTTCCTATTGGTCTACCAGTCAAGACGTTGAAAGCGTTTCTACTTTCTTCCATTCTAGCTACATGACCTGCCCACCTAAGCCTCCTAGACTTGACGACCCTAACAATGTTGGGTAAACCGTATAAACTATGTAGTTCCTCGTTTTGGAGCTTCCGCCATTCCCCATTCCCGTTCCTCTTGGGTCCGAATAATTTTCTCAGGATCCTGTTCTCAAATACTTTCAGTCTATGTTCTTCCCTCAGTGTAAGCGACCATGTTTCGCAACCATACAGAACAACAGGCATGATTATCGTTTTATTTATTTTAAGCTTCAAATTCCTCGACAGAATTCGCGACGACAAAAGATTTTGAACCGAGTAGTAACACGAATTCCCTGCTTTTAGTCGACATTTAATTTCTTCGTGAATATGATTTTCGTCTGTTAACATTGATCCTAAATATTTGAAAGTATCCACTTTATCAAAAGCATTATTTAATATTTTAACGCCTCCACAATTTGCCGTATCACGGTCCCGACGCACTTCCATGTATTTAGTTTTCTCTGCATTTACTTCTAAACCCATGTCCCTGCAAGCGTTTAATAAGATCTCTGCATTTATTTCTACTGTTCTCCTATCCTCCCCTATTAAATTTACATCATCAGCATATGCCATCACCTGGTGAATGCCGTTCAACTCTAAGCCCTGGTTGCTATCTTTGATTTTCCTTTTGGCGTATTCCAGCACAAAGTTAAATAATAATGGCGACAACGCATCTCCTTGTTTTAGGCCATTTTCGACGTGGAAGCTCGTGGACAAAAATTTTCCTACCCGGACTTTACTTTGGGATTCACTTAAACATATCTTAATTAATCTAATTAGCTTTCTGGGTATTCCAAGTTCTGTAAGAACGTTGTATAATGTTTCTCTCCTAACCGAGTCGTAAGCCTTTCTAAAATCAATAAATAGTTGATGTACCGAGGTATTGTATTCCCACTTCTTTTCGAGTATTTGGCGAATGGTAAATATTTGGTCGATAGTTGATCGATTTCGTCTAAATCCGCACTGATAATCTCCAATAATTTCATCCGCGTATGGGGTCAATCTTGCTAACAGAATATTTTAAAAGATTTTATAGGATGTTGACTAAAGAGAAATGCCTCGATAATTATTACAGTCAGTTTTGTCGCCTTTCTTGTGAATTGGAATAATGATTGACTCTTTCCACTCTTGTGGCAATTCTTCCTTGTTCCAGATAAGGAGAATGAGTTTGTGTATCTTGTTCCACAATTTTTCGCCTCCAGCTAAAATTAACTCAGCCGGAATTTCATCTACACCCGGAGATTTGTGTTTCTTTAATTTCTTTATAGCGGCTTCCACTTTTATTCGATTGGGTTCTGGAATATACAGTTCTGCGGTGTGTATCTCCTTTTCTCCACGCACATTAGTTTTTGGCTGCGTGTTAAGCAAATCGTCAAAGAAATCTTTCCATCTATTTAAGATGTTATCCGTAACAGTGAGAACTGTTCCGTCAGATTTCTTTAATATATAAGCACGAGGTTGATAGCCTTTCTTAAAATCGTTGATCCCCTTATACATGTCCCGAATATTTTTATTTTTACTATTATCTTCAAGTTCCTTAATTTTAGCTTTCAAAAAATCCCGTTTCTTTGTTCTAAAAGTTTTGGAAGTTTCCCGCCTGATATCTGCGAAATTTTGTGTAGTAATTTCATTCGGATTTTGTAGCCACCGTAATTTTGCCTGTTTTCTCTTCTCTGCTAGTTTAATGCATTCTTGGTCGAACCATGGTTTGTTCCTACGTATTTCCGCGTGTCCCAATTTTTCTATTGCTGAACTTTTAATGCTATTTCTAATTTCAATCCAAGTATCCTTAACACTAGTGCACTCCGAGTCTTCTAAGACCGAGAATCTATTCGAGACTTCAATCTGGTATTTCTCTCTTACCTGGCTCTCTTCTAATTTCTTTAAATTAAATCTCTCAGTTTTCGGACATTGAATATTACCTTTATTCAACGATAATCTCTTCCGTATTATCGCTACTACCAGGTAGTGATCAGTGTCACAATCAGCCCCTCTAAACGACCGGACGTCAATTATGCTAGATTGTCTTCTTCTATCTACTAAAACGTGATCAATTTGATTGTGTGTTTTTCCGTCTGGTGATGTCCAAGTGTATTTATGAACGTCGCGATGTGGGAATTTTGTACTCTTCACGATTAGGTTTTTGGATGTTGCAAAGTTCACGAGTCTAACACCGTTGTCATTACTTTCCTTATGCAAACTTTCGTTCCCTATAATCGGTTTGAAAATATCCTCTCGTCCTAGCTTCGCATTGAAATCCCCTAATAGAATCTTCATATGGTATCGCGGGAGTTGGTCAAATATCCGTTCCACTTCTTCGTAAAAACTATCTTTTATATCGTCACCCTTATCTTCAGTTGGAGCATGTACATTTAAAACAATAATATCACACCACCGTCCCTTAAGAGTAATAAAAGAAAGTCTGTCAGTAACAAATTCAACCCGTTTAATTGCTGGTAATATTCGTTTGTGAACGAAAAACCCTGTTCCTAACTGGTGATTTTTATTTCCTTCCCCGTAAAAGAACGTAAAATTTCCGGAATTCTCAAATCCATTTCCTTCCCACCGAACTTCCTGAACTCCTACTAAGTCCATCCTGTATTTCTCTAACTCACTCGTTACAGATTTTAACGCGCCTGCCCTATAAAGACTTCTAATATTCCATGTTCCAAATTTCATGTCCATTTTCTTTTGCTGATGTCGTGCCAAGTTATCAGTCCTTGTCCGAGGCTTTTGTGAATGTTTCTGAACAAGTACCTTTTTTTTTACAGGATGAGGGTGTTAGCCTTACCCAAATCCCCAAGCTGGAGGACCACTCCTAGTCGTCTGTCCGCGACTGCTTATTCAGTATATTCGCAGCTAACCTCTATATCTAGAGGCCTTCTCCACGATCCGCAACCTGAGGACGCGCCATGCCGTGGTGACAGGAACCCACGTTATCTGTAGCAGATTAGTTCACCAATTGTATTAGCTTTTTCACACCTTTCATATATGAGACGGAATGATTAACAAGAAGAATTTCTGTAATCTTATTTATTAAATTCAACACTACCTCATTCAGGTGACGTAAATAGAGCTTGCGTGTCCTGTCCATCGTCTCAAAGGTATCTTTTTAAGAGCAGAAAGCTACACCACAAAATATACCCGATTAATCGCCAGCAGTTGAGTCGTACGAAGTGTAGTCATCTTTAACACTGAACCAGACTGTCATTTGGTCTGGTATGTATGCGAGCCTATTCATCTCTAGAAAACCGAGATCACCAAGTAAATTCCTTTACAGAAATAGAAGCATCAAATCGTCAGTACAATTCTGCATAGATGATCACTGCATCTAGCAGAATATCATGGCAAACTGCCTAGAGTACAATCCTTGATGAGTCCACCTAAGAGCCGTTAACATTGGTAAGAATAAAGTCGAAGCACACTGATATGTGCATACAACATTGTTTTACAAAGTTACAGAAACATTCAAATATTCTATTAGAACGAGATGTCGAGATACGAGTTGTTCTGTTATCAAAAAGAATGCATTCAGTTAACATGCACTACATTCAACCAGACAAACAAGCGTAACGAGATTAGAATATTTCAAGTAGCAACTTACACGCTGTAATTGAATAAAATCAGTTGAAAAATTACTTTGATTTGGCAAAAGATTTAAGGTTTATCTACAGGGCTGTCGACTGTGGCTTTCTACGGAAATAATGGTATTACTAATTCTAGATATCAGTATGAATTTAGGTAAAAAAGATAATAAGAGTAGATGTAGAGATCCGCCATGATAGTTCATTAGAACGAGTGGAATCAATTTAAATGCAATACAACCATAGTGAGCTTGCGGGTTGAAATGGGAAAAGTAAAGCAGCTCATATTGTTCTTGACAAGTTGATGGGTTACTTGCGATAGGATAAGAACCCCCCAGCTTGTGAAGCTTTTTGTAATATGCATCCACTACGTCAGAAATCGTCTTAAAATGAGAACGCTAGCAGAGATGTCACTTGACTTCATTGTAATAGTATTCTACAATATCTGAAAAGAGATATTAATAAGAGATTATATCGATCTCTAAGTGATGCGGTAATTAAAGAAATAATTTTAGGATACAAGGAGATGTTCGATTTTTAATTAGTGGTTTATATTGCAACAAGCGCTCCAATATATCGAGGGTTTCATTTGGCGGTTATCGGTAAGGCTAAACGGATTATGCCCGGTTATGTCCTTCTTACAACGCTGTGAAATTTAGAAGTCTGCAGTGGACATCGGCAAATATTCCTCAATGGCTTAAAACTAGTAAAGGAAATCAACAGTGAATCCGAAGCCGTAAGATATTGTGTTGTGTACGTATGTCTTAAGACGATGCAATAATGCTTTTAGAGCTCTTTAACTCACATTATACAATGGCGTACCATGTAAAAACACCGTGGAATTACTTCTCCCTTTATTAAGACGAGGGTATCACACACGCATAGCTTTGGGATCTAACAGCGGTTTGTTTTTGGTAGGCCCTTGTAATTGAAAAATGTTGGGATACCAAATGTAAAGAACAAGTATTAATTTATCAATGATAATAAAACAATTGCTGTAATTCCCGTTTATATACAAGTACAATAATATTTGAGAGTGCTACCTGCTGAAGAAATCTACTTAGCACCCTTAACGGTCTCACCTAAATCTAATAATCAAAGCATACAATCAGATTACTAATCAAAGCATACAATGAGATTATATGAAAAGATTATTTTATTAGCCCACACTTTGGTTGCTTTGTGATGACCAGTGTTACTAATTTGGTAGCGAAATCAGGACTACCATAAATATTTTCCACCTAACCGTGTAAGGGAAGATCTCAAAAGAACCTAAAAACGATTCTTTATATGTCTGATTAATCACATCAAAGATCTCAGGCCCAAAGTAAGGTTGCTTCGGGGGTTAGGATATAATGGGTTCGATAGCAAGTTTTTTCATTATGCAATCGTGAAAGTAATATTAATGATAGTCCGGAACCTAGTGAATCCTACACAACTCTGTAAGAACACAACTCTTTGGATTAAACAGTTTCTATTAGGCTAACGATGAGGAACAAGGTGAGAGCTTTATGCGTGCTAGATAGATTTCCTCAGCAGGAAGCACACTCAAATAGTATTGTACTTGCATATTAACTGGAAGTATAGCAATTGCTTGATTATCATTGATAAATTAATACTTATGATTTTTACATTTGGTATTACAACATTTTTAATTCCAAGAGCCCACCTAAAACCGTTGTATTATCTCAATGCTATATGACTGTGATACCCTCGTCTTATTATAGGGAGAAGTAAATCCACGGTTTATAAATGGTATGCCATTGTATAATGTGAGTTAAGGAGCTTTAAAAGCACGACTGCTTTTTTTTTTTTTTTTTAAGCCTAGATACACAACACAAAATACTGCGGCCTCCGATTAATTGTTGAATTTCTTTACTAACTCTGAGCCGATAGGAATTAAGGAATACATGCCAATGTCCAATGTAAATTTCTAAATTACACAGTATTGTAAGAAAGAGTCAATCCGGCATAAGCCGTTTAGCCTTACCGGGCACCTCGAAATAGAACCCTCGAATTATTGGCACCGCTGTTGAACTCTAAACCATTAATTAAAAATCGAACATCCCCCTCCATCCTCAGTTACTTCTTTAATCACCGCATCACTTTGAGATCGAATTATATTTGTCTTCAGACATTATAGAATACTATTATAATGAGGTCAAGCTACATCGCTGCTTCAATTAGTATCTCTGTTAAAGTTCTTATTTTAAACGGTTTCTGTTGTTGTGGATGCAGATTGCAAAAAGGTTTACAATCTCGGGGATGCCTGTCCTTTCGCAAGTGACATTTCAACTTGTCCGTCAAATAACGCTCTTTACTATACCTTATGAGCTCCCCTCAATATTCATTCTCTCTCAGCTAAATACTTCTTGTACCGCACGTCACTAAGTATAACTCGAATATTTCGAATTTGCAAGTCCTAACGACAAAATGACCTGCCGTACTTTTCCCATTTCAACCCTCCAGCTCTCGTCCGTTGTACTGCATGCAAACTGATTCCAGTCGTTCTAATGCAAGTGTAATGGCGGATCTCGACATTTACTGTTATTATCTTTTTATCTAAATGCATCCTGATATCTACAATTAGTAATACGATTATTTCAGCAGAAAGCCACAGTCGGCAGCCTTGTAGATATGCCAAATGGAAGTAATTTTTCAAGATTTCACTCTATTACAGCATGCAAGTTACAATTGAAAAATCCTGAACTGACTCCACTTTTTTTAAATATTACTGTCTGGTTGGTTGTAGTGCATTCTAACTGCTTGCATTCGTTTTGATAAGAGAACAACACGTATCTCGACATCTCCTCTTAGTATAATATCTGAATGTTTCTGTAACTTGGTAACACAATGTTATCTGAAAACAGTCTGAAGTATTGATCTAAGCACATATCTTTGTTTCGACTTTCTTCTTGCCAATGTTAACGGCTCTTAGCTGGACTGTGGAAGGAATGTACTCTAAGCAGTTTGCCATGCTATTCCGCTATATGCAGTTATCTTTTATGCAGAATTCTACAGACGATTTAGTGTTTCTATTTTTGTAAACTAATTTACTTGGTGATCTAGGATTGCTTGGTCATCGGTTATGGATATGCCAATGGACAGTCTGCTTCAGTGTTAGAGATTAGTACACTTCGTAAGTCTCAACTGCTGGCGATTAATCGGTTACATTTTGTGGACTAGCTTTCTGCTCTTGAGAAGATCGCCTTGACTCGATGGACAGTACACGCAAGCTCTACTCACGTCAGCGAGATTAGGTAGTGTTGATTTTAATAAATAAGATTACAGAAATACTTCTTGTTGATCATTCCGTCTCAGATATGAAAGGTGCCAAAAAGCTAATATAGTTGGTGCACTAATTTGCTAGAGAGGGAAGCTTATCAGAACTATACACACCGGTGAGAAAACGTTTAGATAATCGAGAAATTCAAATCCTGCAATAAGCTTAATAAGAATGTGCGATATGGTAGTCAGAGCCCTGCACGGGCAGAGCGTGCCCGGTTCGGCGCGGTGCCCGGCCTGACCCGTTTCAAGTAATATCAAAGTGCACGTGGCCCTAACCGGGCCGGGCACATTTTGAGCCGAATTGGGCCGAACTGGGCCGGGAACATTTCGGGCCGAACCGGGCCGGACACATATCCGGCCAATCGGGCCGGACACGTATCGGGTCGATCCGGCCGGCCCGGCTCCGCCCGGATACTCTGAAAAACATTTCGGAAATTAATGTTGTCAGCCTATTTGTTTTTTTAATGTCCTCCACTACCTCTATTTTTGCCGTGTTTATACGGTCTTACTGTCAGCCTATGTTAATCGTAATGTGTTTGGAAACTGACTCTTTATTAAACTCTGCGATGTCCTGGTAATACTATTACTATTACTACTTTTATTACTACTATAACTACTTCTACTAATACTACTACCACCACTGCTAATATTACTACATCTACTATGACTTCCCGTCAGATTTGACATGTTTGGCGGTACCGAATTCACCTTTTAAGTACAGAATACATTTGAGAAATGCTGGTTATTATGGCCGGTCTGCAGAGAATGTGGACCGATGCTTCATCAACGAGGGAGAACAGTGGCTCAGTAGAAAAAACACACATCTGGTGCTAGACGTCTTCGGATCAATCCCTACTCATGCTATGTGAGGTTTGTTGAAGACAAACATCGTGTGCGTGGGAGTTTCTGGGGTGGTCATGCTTCCTCCTACTGTTTTCTTTCCACCAATTCATCCCATCATCATCCATATAGCCTGAGCCGTAGCTACCTAAAGAACGTATGATAAAGTTAAGTACTTGACCTAGTAAGTAGAATTTGATACGGTACAATTGGACCACGGAGGGCAAAACCATGAACTGGCGTGCTCATAATATCAGTGGAATTTGTAGTAATGTTCAATTAGCAAGGCAAATATCGAATGGTGTTACATGTTCATGTATTGTTTATAGTATGATGCTACAAATATAACAAAATATAATGATAAAATAAATCACCAAGTCGCCAGGGTGGTTTAGGTGTTCCTGGAACGGTGGCTCAGTGGTTGAGAGTTCACCTCTGGTGTATGGGGTCCCTGGTTTGATCCGAGCTCCGCCAGGTGAACTTTGTGGTGCACAAACACCGTTTGGTAGGTCCGCGGCATACTCCTGTTTCCTTCCACTTTATTTATTCCACTATTTCATTTATTTCTCATCACCATCGCCTCCTTTAGGCTAGTTGGCATAACTTGTAACCACCTACCAAGAAGAATAAACTAATGGATTGGGATGATAGACATTCAGTCTCTGGTGAATTTGATGATGAAGTAGACATCTACCACAACATGTCATCATGTGTAAAAGAATTACATATACTCCAGTGTGGAAGCAACAAGAGCAAACATTACTAATATTGTGTAAACTAGCGCGTCAGTATCTCTTCATCCCTGCTACTAGTTCGTCTACTGAAAGAGTTTTAGGTACTCAGGAAGGGAGAAATGCTCTAAAACCTGAAACTGTGACTCTGTTTCCGTGCTATGCGATGCGTACAAGGACATACATTAAAGCGATGTTCGTTTCGCTCTATTGGTTTCTTAGGAAAGTTTATAATTTCATTTTCTTAATATCAACAGTCTCTTCTATTATATGTAATGTTAAGGCCATCTTAGGGATCTCAAACCATCTTAGGAAATCTCCAAAACCGTCTTAGAGAATCTCAAAATTAAGACGGTTACATTTTACGAACCGTTAACTTTGGCTGCAGTTAAACCTGAAAGATTTAAACATTCCTACGCTCACTTTCCACATCTAGGAGCAGAATCAATGAATTTTCTACCTTAGTACTAGTGTTCGAGTACTTCCTCGTCTCGGTGCCCAAAGAAAGTAATAGATACTGCTATTAACTTTCGATTAGCCTGAAAGTTAAACTTGCGTGTATAAAAAATTTCGGGGCGTCTTTTCCAACCTTGACTTACTTCATCTAGCTGCTATATGGATAACGCTACGAATCTATCACACTAATCTTCAGGCTATAGAAGCTTAAAGTCTTTCTGACTCATACGGTTCATCTTGCACTACAGACTGCCATATCGCACACTCTTATTAAGCTTATTAGAGGATTTGAATTTCTCGATCCTCTAAACGTATTTTTGATTGATGATATCTATACATTTTTCATTCAGGGGACTTTTGATGTATTTTTCGTTCAACAATGATATGTGTGTATTTTGTTTTTATTTACTGCCTTGCATTCCGTTGCAGGAAAACTTCATCGATCTGGTGTCGGGGTGATTTATTTCATTATTGTTATTGTTATTAATATTTTAGCATCGAATTAAAAAGAATACAGGAACATGTAATATGATTTGGAATCTGATGAGTTAATTGAACATTACTACAAATTGCGCTAATCTTATGAACATGCCAGTTCATGGTTTCGCCTTCCGTTGTCTAATGGTAGCGGAACAAATTCTTTGTTAGATCAAGGACTTAACTTTCCCATACGTTCTTTAGGCAATTAGGACTCAAAACGTATGGATGATGATGGATGAATTGCTAGAATGAAGACAGTGGACGAAAACGGGACAATCCAAAAACTCTCACGCTCACGATGTTTGTCCACCACAAAGCTCACATTACACGAGCAGGGATCGATCCGACGACCTCTAGCACCAGATGTGAATACTTTACCTAGTGAGCCACCATTGTCCCTCGTCAAGCATCTGTTCGCATTCTACGCAGACTGGCCATAATAACAAGTATTTCTTCGATTTTTTCTGTACTTAGATTGTAAAGTATGTACCAGTAAGTAAAGTATGTAAAGTATGTAAAGTCTGACGCGAAGTCGTAGTAGTTGTAGTAGTAGAAGTAATAATAATAATAATAATAATAATAATAATAATAATAATAATAATAATGATAATAATAATAATATTAATAGATTAAATAGCAGTAGCAGTAGTAGTAATAATAAGAGTAGTAGAGGTACACTACTTTACAGTCTTGAATAAACACATTACGATTAACACAGGCTGTCAACATTAGTTTCCGATCCGTCTTTTACAGTGTTCGGGCCGAGTCGGGCCGGTTTTTGCTCGGCCCGTTTCGGTCCGGAATGTGCCCGGCCCGTCTCGACCCGGCTCGGCCCGAAGTGTGCCCTGCCCGGTTAGATCCCGGCTCGAGATTCGGGGCGGGACGGGTGGAGCCGGGCACAGAATTCAGATCCATTCGGGTCGGGCCGGGCCGGGCCTGGGTTTGCAGGGTAGACTGTAATGCAAGATAAACCGTGCGAGTCAGAAAGATTTTTAGGTTCTATAGCCTGAAGATTAGTGTGATAGATACGTAACGTTATCCATATAGCATCCTGATGAAGTGAGTCAAAGTTGCGAAAGACGCCTCGAAATTTTTATAGACGCAAGTTTAACTTTCAGGCTAATCGAAAGTTAATAGCAGTATCTATTACTTTCTTTGGGCATCGAGACGAGCAAGAACTCGAACACTATTACTAAGGGAGAAAATTCAGGGTTTCTGCTACAAGATATAGATAGTGAGCCTCGGAAGTTTTTTATCTTTCAGGTTGTCTTAACTGAAAATCTCCCAATGTATCCTAAGTAGAAAAAAAAAATTTGGTCATTTTAATACTTTGTTGGCGTCTCTATTCTACACCTGTTCTACCAGGCTTGTATATCTTCTTTGTATCGCGAGTCAATGATTTACACCGCTAACTTTAATAATTCATCGGCCGGACTTGTCTCACAGGCCAAGACACACTGAGTGATCATTCAGTATCTGATAAAGTGGAAAAATTGGCCTGTTGCAGCGTGGGACAGGAAACCAGCAAGTACATGATACTTTTCCTTCTGATAGATCGCTATCTCTATTTTAATGTCCCAAAGAGGCAAAAGTTTCGAATAAAAACTTAGGCAGATATTTTTTAAAATAACCTTTATTTTGTGCCGGACACAGGGATTTAATAATTTAAAAACTCCCTCGGATCGAAAGTGTTAAGCCGTTGTCAATGACATATTGGCTCTCTACAGCTGTTGTTCGTCATCATCTATATCAGATTGTCTTCCGATCTGCCATTTGTACATGAACTCCCTTGGCAGAATGCAGAAAAAATTGTTTACTTCATATTGGCTCTTCTACAGTTACATGTGGCTCGTTCACAATCCTATCTACCAATCAGTTCTTATCTACCGGTAAGCTTATCCGGCTGGAACCTATGGTAGGTGTGTGGGTCAAGGAATTCGCATAGCCTCTTTCACACACCAACCTCATTCGATTGGGTTCATGCTTAGACCATTTCGCTCCTGTACTTGGAGGTACATCCGAATTGGAAGCTGCACACCTGCCGTGCTAGCAGGGGAAAAGGTGGCCATATTGAAGCTTTGTAACTACTTCTTTGTTATACCTGGTAGGCTTATACCATGAAGGACATGTGTCCTTCTGCATACAGTCATTTTGAGCCGCAAATTCGTAGCAATTTGCGCCAAATGCTTTGTTTCACTGTATTGATAAATATCTCAGTAACTAACCATTAGCAAGAGTCTAAGTTGTTTTAAACAATGTTTTGGTCTTATATATTGGAATTGTAAATGTTGACAAATTACGACAAATTTGTTATTTTACATTATTCTTTACGGCAATTCATTTCATTTTTAGGTAAATAAGTAACAAACGATTACCAAGAGTGTGCTGCATTTTCCAGTCCTTTTATTTCCCTTTTAATAGTAAATATCTGACAATTTATAACCATTTCGAGTTGTGAGTTCGGGCGGGCAGTTGCTTGTAATCAACTTGAGTTCGGGCTACTGTTCGGATTTCTCTTCTTGGTTGTGCTACCAGTAAGTATTACCCTGAGACCATAACTTCCCTGAATAGCATGATGAAGGACCTCGCCAAGAAGGGGTTACAAATTGTATCCAAATCGCTCGTCGGTCTAAATAACAAGAATTGGATTGGAGAATTGGGGATTAGCACTGGGGGAAAAATTGCTAGGATAGTCCCACGAAGATATCCAGTTGCTGCGGCAAACAATCCTGAAGAATCAAGATGAATCTTCAGCCAATAAAATAGTCTCGAAGGTAGAATACTGGTTGGAGGGCGCGTATATAACTGACAGGTACACACTAAGTATTTGAACAAGAGACGTCACTAGTTGGGGGCTAACCGTAAGAAAACGTCCTTCGCCGACAAATAGCTTGTGCCCCTTAACACAGTCAGATTTAATTCCCGACGCAACGACCGCGGTGGCGGCAAACAATGCAGTGGTCAACTGAAGAGTGTTCGTAGTTCAATCTAATAATCACTGAGTTAACTCACCTGTATGCATATACAAACAGAATGTGGAAAATAATTTATGTTAATTCTAGACCACTGGCTACGATGCACGGTACATTGCAATAACTCGGACACCAGAAAGTACAGATAAGGAACTGCAAAAGCAATGTGACTGGCGTCACTGAGGTCACTCCAAAACCTGGTCAGCTAGTAATTCCGTTAATGATTAAAGAAGTCACTTAATTCTAACTACAGAATATATACTTTCAATAATGATGTCAGAGGGACCAACAACAGTCTGCATCACCTTTGAAAAACTCTTTTACTCCATTCAATGGACTCGCTTTTTAATTGTGTATATCTGATACTTTACGACAATTCCATTCTTACATTAGATTCTGAAATATGTCTGAAACTACTGATCAGCTAGAATGTTCTTCACCTTTAAAATACTCCTTTCGTTCTACTGAGGAGATTCGTTTTTCAAAGATAAATATGCTACAATTTATGACAATATCGTTATTATTCATTTAATTTTAAATATGAAAGTAATTAACAAATAGAAATTGTTTGCTTCACCTTTGAAACAGTCCTTTCTCTTACTGAATAACGAGTTTTCTATTGTAAATATCTGACCGTTTACGACATTTCCGCTCTATAAATAAATTCTTTAATATACAGACAACTACAGACCAGCAAAAATTTACTTCAGCTTAAACTTTCCTTTGGCCCTTCTAAATTGACCCACATTTCAATTTATAAATGACAAATTAAGACAATACAGTTAATTCATTTTATTTTAAGACTGTCAGTATCTATTGAACAACAAAACCCATCCTCATCTTCAAAACACTCGTTTCGCTTCGCTAACGTTTAGTTTTAGAATCCCCTAAAAAGAAGCAAAGTTTAACTCTCTTAATAAAGAACGATGTTTCGATATGCGGTACACGCGAAAACTCCATGTACATATATATCAAAGAGAGGGCGTAAGAATGAAAGCTCTATTACACGTAGATCCCTGTTGCTTTCAACTTATTGCCTTAGGTTTTAACGACATAAAAACAATCAATACGTACTGCTCAGCATTTTCTTCCTTTGCGACTGAACCAAGCTGCTTTACACTCAGGAGGCCACGAAGCTCAAAATTTTCCGTACACAGTTATATTACACTTATGGTCGTAAGCTTGTAAAGGAATCATATGAAGCTTATTGGCCTGAAACTCTAATAGGAGTTTTTTTTAGGTAATTTGGTACGAGATTACCTTATAGACACAGGCACGCTTCTCTTGGCCTGTGAGACAACTCCGCCAGATGAATTTATGTAGCTAGCGGTTTAAAGAATTGATTTCCGATACAAAGTAATTATACAGCCATGGTAGAACAGGTGTAGAACACAGAAATCAACAAAATTATCAATTGACAGAATTTATTTTCGTACTTAGGTGACATGGGAGATTTGTAAGTGGGTGACGTGGGTACACCTCGAAATTGAACCCTCGAATTATTGGCACGCCTGTTGAACCCTGAGCCACTAATTGAAAGTCGAACATCCCGTCCATTCTCAATATTATTTCTTTAATCACCGCATCACTTAGAAATCGATTTAAACTCTAATTATTATCTTTTTTCATACACTGAAGAATTCTATTACAATGAAGTCACGTGACATTTCTGCTAACATTCTCATTTTAAGGTGATTTCTGGTGTTGCAGACGAATAATATAAAAATATTCACAAGCTCGGGGATGTCTGCCCAATTGCAAGTGACCCATCAACTTGTCCACCATTTTGACGACCTTTCTATTTACTATACCTTATGCGCTCACCGTGATATTCAGTCTTTCTCAGCTAAAGACTTCTTGTTCCCTACGTCACAAGTTTTAAACACGAATATTTCGATTTTGCAATTCCTAAGGACAATATCTGCTGTCGTACTTTTCCCATTTCGACGCTCGCTCTCTCGTCGGTTGTACTGCATGCAAACTGATTCTACTCTTTCTAATACAAGTATCATGGCGGATCACGACATCTACTGTTATTATCTTTTTATCTAAATGAATCCTGATATCTACAATTAGTAATACCATAATTTCTGCAGAAAACCACAGTGGGTATACTTGTAAATAAACCTTAAATCATTTGCCATATGAAAGTAATTTTTCAACAAATTTTAGAGTATTACAGCGTGTAAGTTACAATTGAAAAATCCCTATCTCACTACGCTTTTATCCAATATTACTATGTATGGTTGGTTGTAGTGCATGCTAACTGCTTGCATTCGTTATGATAAGAGAACAACACGTATCTTGACATTTCCTCTAAATAAAATATCTGAATATTTCATAATTTGGTAATGTAATGTTCTCTGAAAACAGTGTCATCATAAGATCTAAGCACATATCTTTGTTTTCCGACTTTCTTCTTGCCAATGTTAACTGCTCAAACTGGACTGTGCAAGGGAATGTACTCTAGGATGTATGCCGTGATATTTCACTATATGCAGCTATCATCTATGCAGAATTGTACAGACGGTTTGGTGATTCTATTTTTGTAAAGGAATTTACTTTGTGATCTGGGGTGGCTCTGGTCAACGGCCGTGGATATACACGCATACAACCAGGCCAAGAGACAGTCACGTACAGTGTTAGATATGAGTACAATTCGTAAGCCTCAACTGCTGGCGATTAATCTGGTACATTTTGTGGACTAGCTTTCTGCTCATGAGAAGATAGCATTGATTCGATGGACAGAACACGCAAGCTCTATTCATGTCAGCGAGATAAGGTAGCTTTGAATTTAATAAATAAGATTACAGAAATAACTGTTGTTGATCATTCTGTCTCTGATATGAAAGGTGTAAAAACGCTAATACAGTTGGTGCACTAATCTGCTACAGAGGAGAAGCTTACCAGAACTTTACTCACAGGTGAGAAAACGTTTAAAAGATGGAGAAATTGAAATCCTTCAGTAAGTTTAATAAGAGTATGCTTATGGCATTACACGGAACTGAACCGTGCGAGTTAAAGGGACTTTAAGATTGTATAGCCTGAAAATTAGTGATATATACATAGCGTTATCATTATAGCATCTTAACGAAGTGACTTAAGTTGCAAAAGACGCATCGAATTTCTTTTAGTCGCAAGTTTAACTCTCAGGCTAATCGAAAGTTAATAGCAGTATCTATTACTTTCTTTGGCCACCGAGACGAGCTAGTACTCGAACACTATTACTATGGGAGAAAATTCAGGGCTTCTACTCCAAGATGTGGAAAGTGAGCCTAGGAAGTTTTATATCTTTCAGGTGTACTAAGTGAAAATCTCCAAATGTGACCTGACTACAAGAAAAAAAAATTCTGTCAATTGATAATTTTGTTGATGTCTGTGTTCTACACCTGTTCTACCAATCCTGTATAACTTTTTTGTATCGCGAATCACTGCTTTAAACCGCTAGCTTTATAAATTCATCGTAAGGTCTTGTCTCTCAGGCCAAGAGAAGCGGGCCTGCGTCTACAAGGTAATCACGTCCTTAATAACCTAAGAATCTCCTAATAGCTTTTCAGGCCAATAATCTGCCTGTGAATCCTAATAAGCTCACGACTATACTTGTTATATAACAGTTACGGGAAATTGTTAAGCTTTCTAGGCGTTCTGTCTGGAAAGCAGCTTGGAATAGTCGGAAATGAACAAGGTGCTGAGCAGTAGGGATTTATTATCCTTAAGTCGTATAAAACCTACGTCAATAAATATAAACCAACTGGAATCGACGTGTAGTAGAGCTTTCATTCTTAAGCCCTCTTGGATATAAATGTACATGGAGTATTTGCATTATTGGAATATCCAGACCTTGTTCTTTATTAGGAGTGTTAAACTTTACTTCCTTGAAGGAGAGTCGAAAACTAAACGCTAGTTACACAATTTTAAAAGTCCTTGCAGAATCCTCGGAGTCAGTGGTATGCTGTTGAACATCTTGAGATATAAACAACCAAACAATAAACAATTGTTATTAACGTACAATTGAATGATACTTTAGTACGCGAATCTGATATCTAAATGGCTTTTTGTCGATAACTTATAGTTGTCCTGCTACGGTTTTTTTTCTGTTCGGGTACCAAAGCAGCTCGTGTTAAAAGCTTCCAAAATAATTAAACAGAAGAATACATCACCTTCATTTTTTATAGCTTTTCCTTACACCTTCATTTAAAGTTTCATCAAGATAGTTTTCATGTCCATTTTTTAGGACTATAAGGCGGGCACGATATCACAAAATAATTATCATAACTGATTGGATCAGCAGTTAATACGTTGTCAATGACATATTGGATTTTTACAGCTGTTGTTCGTTATCATCTATATCAGATTATGTTTCGATCTGTCATTTCTACATGAATTTTTTTGGCAGAATGCACAAAACCTTGAATACTTCGTATCGGCACTTTTACACAAAGATTTGGCTAGTTCACAATCCTATCGTGCAGTCACTTTTTATCTACAGGTAAGTAAGATTATCCGGCTGGAGCTGATGGTAGGTGTGTGGATCAACAGACCAACCTCTTTCGACTGGGTTTAGGCTTAAACCATTTCGCTTCTGAAGTTGGAAGTAATTCTGAATCGAATCCTGCACAGCTGCTCTGTTAGTAAAAAGAATAGTGGCCATATTCTAGCTTTGTAAATACTTCCTTAATATATCTGATATTGCTTATACCAGGGAGACAATTTTCCGCTTGCATACAGCTGCATAAAGAAATGTGTAACCTAATCATTTGTCAGGATTCAAATTTAATTGATTGAAGACACTGACTAACTGCAGAGTTCTTATTCTTTTTGAAGGAACTTGAACGCAGCCAACTATTCACTCCTGAGTATAGCTGAGGTCGTGTCAAAGCTTGCAGGATAATGGAAAAAGTGAAAGCAATCTTTTAATGACGCTAGAGTTTTAATAAAGTTAATAATTTCGTAGAATTTCCTTTCAGTTCTGCTTGTATGTGGCTATAAGAGAATCAGAAACTGCTCGTGACATCTTCTACCAAGATTCGTAAAGATCTGAATCAGACCAACCAGCAGTAACAGATTTCCCGTTTCTAGTTTCTTCTAATACTCTTGTCCATATACAACTGCCTTTGCTCCTTCGAAAGCCGTCTAGTATTGATCTCAATGTTTCTCAAGAACTGTGACTGAATTGTCGTGGCTTCAATGGCATAATTAAGTACGATTGTAATTTAATTATTATCCATAATTGTAATTTATATCCATAATATATAAGGTGAAAATAGAGTTTAGCATAAATTATATACGTACTTAACGCAGATTTGACTTGCCTTTTTTAGTACACACCTTTGCGTGTAGAAGGACTCTTCTTTCTACGTGTGGATTTTAAACCACAAGACAATAGAGACTCTGCAATATTCATCGCAGTCGAATTGACATTCTTGCGCATTGAGACATTATCACACAAGGAAGGTGGCCTTAGCTCAACGTGTTGCTCTGACTATAAACTGACCTAACGCGAGTGACCAATCAACTTGTCCATCTTTTTAACGCGGTTTCTCTTTACTATGCATTATAAACAAACCGTGATATTCATTCCTTCTGAGCTAAAGCCTTTGTATTCCGCACGTCAGTGGGTTTAATCAGAGCCCAGCATACCTAGGAACAGTCCGGGTGGATCTGAATTATTTGTCCGGCACGACCAGACCCGAATCTCGAGCCGGGCTCTAACCGGGCTGGGCACATTCCGGGCCGAATCGGGCCGGGCACGTTTCGGGTCAAACCGGGCCGGGATCATATTGAAACTATCTTTCATTGAAAATTATTCTTTATTCAACATATTGAAACTATTTCCAAAGAAGTCTACAAAAATCTTGGATATACTATTTATTGTCAGTAAAGATTTCTAAATGACCAAACTTATAACTATATTGTATTATGCATACGTCAGGTAGAAATTAGAATATTCTAGTAATATATGGAACCCTAATATACAGGAATACTCATTCTCGATTGAGAGTGTTAAAAATAAGTTTTAAAAGCTTCTTACACTTAAGAAAGCTTAATTCTAAACGAAATTTGAAAGCTATATATAATTTGATGAAAATTTTATATTTGAAACATTAGAACTTAGAAGAAATTTTGATTTATTACTTTTACACAAGCTCTTTGATTGCAAAGTAGACTATCCTGATCTTAACTACCAAATATGTATCCACGTACCATCCACTAAATTGCGCACCGCTTCGAAAAATACATTTTTTTTGACAGCAAAAACAAACGTCTTAAGCAGATCTCTTATATGGAGAACTAGTGCAACCTACAAGTTAGTTAAAGAAAATTCCAACCTTGATTTACTGGCAATGGGTGTGGGTAGTATTACGAATTCTATTAATTATGTAAGCCGAATGTAATTATTACCAATACTTTTAATATCCTATATAATCTGTATAACGTATATAATAAGTAACGCTGTAATTAGGCCTGTGCGTGATGTCAATAAATCAATAAATCAATTTCTCCGTTCCTGAGCTATATAGCCTGTAGTACTGAAAGCTCTTTCAGTAGACGCACTAGAACAAGGGATGACGAGATCCTGACGAGCAAATTTACACTTTTTTGGTAATGTTTGTTCTGGTTGCTTCCACCACTGCAGTATATCTAGTTCTCTTACACATGATGACATGTACTGATACCAAATGTAAAAAACATAAGAATTTATCAATGATAATCAAGCAATTACTATACTCCCGTTTATATGCAACTAAAAAACTATTTGAGAGTGCTTCCTGCTGAAGAAATCTACTAAGCTCCCATAACGCTCTCATCTTGTTCTTAACCGCGAGCCTCATAAGAACTGTTTAATCCAAAGATTTGTGTTCTTACGGATACAATATTTATAGAAATTCTCCTGTGTGTTAATACTCGAGGCTATCAAGTATCCACTTAATTAGCATCCTTCTGCTTACTTCGGCTTACATACAGAGCTGTGTATGATTCACAAAGTTCCGGTCTATCATTAATAACTTTTTCACGAATGCATAATAATAAAAACTTCATATGGAACCCACTATATTCTAACTTCCGAAGCATCCTTAATTAGGGACTGAGACCGGTGATCTGATAGAAGAGAGAAATATAGAATCGACTTTAGGTTCTTTTGAGAACTTCTCTTAGACTGTTAGGTAAAAAATATTAACGGTAGTCCTGTATTCGCTACTAAATTAGTAACACTGGTCATCACAAGGCAACCAAACTGTGGGCTAATCAAATAATCTCTTCATATAATCTCATTCTATGCTTTGATTAGTAACTAAGTGCCACACACTTCATAGAGAAGAAAAGCTCGTTTATTTCAGATGTCTCTTGATGAAAATTCTCTATTCCCACATCTTCCAGCAGAAGCCCTAAATTTTCTCCCTTAGTAAAGGTGTTCGAGTACTTGCTAGTGTCGGTGCCCAAAGAAAGTAATAAATACTTCTATTAACTTTCGATTAGGCTGAAAGTTAACATGCGTCTATAAAAAATTTCAAGATGTTTTTTGCAACCTTAACTCTATCAAGATGCTATATTTATAACGCAACGTATCTATCACACTAATCTTCAGGCTATAGAACCTTTAAGTCTTTCTGACTCGCACGGTTTATCTTGCACTACAGAAGGCATATCGCACAATGTTAATAAGCTTATTGGAGGATTTGAATTTCTCGATCTTCTAAACATTTTCTCACCGATGAATAAAGTTCTGCTATGTTCCCCTCTGTACCAGATTACTTCACCAACTGATTTAGCTTATTGACACCATTAATATCTGAGACGGAATGATCAACAAGAAGTATTTCTGTAATCTTAATTATTAAATTAACACTAATTATCTCGATGACTTGAATAGAGTTTGCGTGTCCTGTCCTTCGATTCATAGGTATCTTCTCAATGCAGAAAGCTACTCTACAAAATGTACCCGATTAATCGCCAGCAGTTAAGGGTTACGAAGTGATCTTTAACACTGAACCAGACTGTCCATTGGCCTGGTATCTATGCGACAATATCTATGGCCGTTGACTAGAGCCATCCTAGAAATACAAGTAAATTCCTTTGCAAAAATGATTCACCAAATCATCTGTAGAATTCTGCATAGATGATAACTGCATATAGCGGAATAGCATGGCAAACTGCTTAGAGTACATTCCTTCCACAGTCCAGCTAAGAGCCGTTAATATTGGCCAGAAGATAGTCGAAACACAAATATGAGCTTAGATCTATACTTCAGACTGTTTTCAGAGAACATTGTATTACCAAGTTACAGAAACATTCAGATATTTTACTAAGACGATATGTCGAGATACGTGTTGTTCTCTTTTCAAAACGAAGGCAAGCAGTTAGCATGCACTACAACTAACCAGTATTGTAATATTTGAAAAGAAGAGTAGTCAGTATAGGATTTTTCAATTGCAACTTACTCCCTGTAATAAACTAAAATCTGTTGAAAAATTACTTTCATATGGCATATCTACAAGGCTGCCAACTGTGGATTTCCGCAGAAATAATGGTATTACTAATCGTAAATTTCAGTTTGCATGCAGTACAAATGACGAGAGAGTGTGAGTTGAAGTGGGAAAAATACGGGAGAAATATTGTCCTTAGGTCTTGCAAATTAAAAATATTCGAGTTTATAACCAGTGACGTGCTGAACAAGAAGCTTTTAACTGAGTAAGACTGTATATCACGGTGAGCTCAAAAGGTATAGTAAAGAGAAAGCGCGTTAAAATGATGGACAAGTTGATGGGTCACTTGCGATAGAACAAGCAACCCCGAGCTTGTGAAGCTTTTTGTAATATGCATCCACTACGTCAGAAATCGCCTTAAAAAGATAACATTAGCAGAGATGTTACTTGACTTCATTATAATAGTATTCCACAATGTATGAAAAAAAATAATCACAAGAGATTAAATCGATCACTAAGTGATGCGGTGATTAAAGAAATAATTGTGACGATGGAAGGGTATTTTGATTTTTAATTAGTGGTTTAGGGTGCAACAGGTGTGCCAATAATTCGAGGGTTCTATGTCGAGGTGTTCGCTAAAACTAAAAGACTTATGGCGGCTTATGTCTTTCTAGAAATATTTTGAAATTTTGAAATCAGTGGACGTGGCCATGTATTCCTTAATTCCTTTTGGCTAACAGCTATTAAGGTAATTCAACAATGATTCGGAAGACGCAGTATCTTGTGTTGTACACCTAGGTCTTAAAAACGAAGCAGTAATGCTCTTAGAGATACTTAACTCACATTATAGAATGGCTAACAACTTAAAAAACCTTCGACTTACTTCTCCCTTTAATAAGACGAGGATATCAACGGCATATAGTTGTGGGAACGTACAGCGGTTTTTTTTAGGTGGCCACTTGGGACTGAAATATGATGTGATTCCAAATTTAAAAAACATATCATATTTATATTTTATCAATGATATTCAAGCAATGCTATACTTCGCTTTTATATGCAACTACAATACAATTTGAGATTGCTTCCCGCTGAAAAATCTAATTAGCACCCATAACGCCACACCTTGTTCTTGATCGTTAGCTTGATAGTAACTGTTTATTCCAAGTAGTTGTGTTCTTATGGATATATATTTTAAAGAAAGTCTCCTGTGTGTTAACACTGGAGGCTATCAAATATGCATTTAATTATAGTCCTTGCTGCTCACTAAGGCGTACATTCAGAGTAGTGTAGTATTAACTAGGTTCGGGTCTATCATTTATAATATTTTCACGATTGCATACCGAAAAAACTTGTTATGGAACCCATTACATTCCAACCTCCGAAGAAGCGTTACTTTTGGTCTGAGACTGGTGATTTGACCGTTGAAACAAATAAAGAATCGATTTTAGTTTCCTTTGAGATCTTCCCTTAGACGGTTAGTTGGAAAATATTTACGGTATAGTCAGTCCTGTGTTCGCTACCAACTTAATAATACTGTTCATCACAAGGCAACCAAACTGTGGGCTAATCAAATAATCTTTCCATATCATACTAATGATCTATATCCCGTCTGTAATTTCTTCCATTATTCTTGTCCGTATACAGCTACCTTTATCCTTCGAAAACTTCTTGCATAATTTGAAGCCGTGTAGTATTGATCTCCAAGTTTGTCAAGAACCGTGATTGAATTGTCGTTGCTTCAACAGCAGACTTAAATTCCATCGTTGCAATACTTCCCGAATGTTCATTTTTTTTATCTTTCGTCACTTTCCGTGTCTAATTGTAATAATATTCTTAAAATATAAGTTGAAGATAGGGCTTAACATAATTTATATACGTAGTGTACTTAAATCAGATTTTAATTGCCATTTTTCGTCTACATCACTGCGTGTAGAAGAACTCTTCTTTCTACGTGTGAGTTCTAATTCTCAGTACAACAAAGACTCGTTTACTTTGAGCGAAGTCGAAATGACATTCTTGGGCAATGAGATATAATCACACATGGAAGGTGGCATTAGCTCAACGTGCCGCTGAGATGACAAAGTGTCTCCTCAAAAGTTCTTTAGAACTATTGTTATCGTAACAGTTTTTGGAACGATTTATTAATCATGCTAACGTTATGTCTGACGTTGAGTTAATCCTCCAGAAAATTTCGTGGCCTTCATTAAACACTAATCGATTACCATATCAATTGGAACTTCGCTCAAAAAGACATCTTTTTCTGCGAATTATGAAGGTTCCTTGAGTTGTTAATTTTTTGCAATCATCTGATACCGTATTTGCCTCCAGGGCTTCCATCTGTTGAGTATAGTGATGTGCAAATTTTTCATAGAAAAGGAGACCAGCTGCTTGAGAAAACGGAAGCATCAATGTAATAGCCTTTAAATAATGTATCTCCTTTCCTGTTCAATCTAGTCCCTTTGGATGAATTGCAATACGATTATGACCTTCTCTATATGCAATAGCCAAAGATTGCCGGTTCGGATTAGGTCACCGTGTTAATTTTTAGATTACCTAATATGGGTTTTCTCATGGAGTTTCATTTTCTTGTAAATGTTGCATATTAGTTTCCTCATCCAGACATTGTTCAATAAGATCCAAGATCCTAAATTTAGGCATTTCTTCCGAGGATTATAAATGTTTCCATAAACACATGTAAGCGTCGCTGGGCTAAGTCTTGAAGTGAGTTCTCAATGATGTTGAGTAGGCATGGACATTCAGAATTTTCACTAATGTTGTCATAGTGTACAGGATACACGAAAGTTCCTCTATATCATTTCCTGACATAATGTATCGAATCATGCCTAGAAATTACTAAGTGGAAACGTCTTACGGGCGGTACAACTTTCGACAGTTCAAAAATTTCATCAGCTGCAAATACGCTTTGAGACCTTTCCAGTATAATGGCTGATCTTATGTGATTACCCGAGTTAAGTGCTTTGTTCACTTTTCTTGCACATATTTAGTGTATGCGAAACGGTAGAATATACAGTATAAGTACTTGATGTTCAAATACTGAAGAAATAAAGAGGCACTACACTGCTTATCTGAAAAAGAGAGGTGTGTACCTCACCATTACACTAACGTTGATGCGAAACTTTCACAAGATGAATAGCTATCCAAAGGTTGTTTGAGAATAGCAAATCGAGACGGGTGATGAGAGTGAAGATTTGATTAAATTTCCAAATAAGACAGCATTGACACACCAAGAAAATAAGTGTATGTCGTTTGAGGGAATGAGGATGACAGAATGACGAAATGTGATACGATATTCTTATTAAGACATTGCTACACTGATCTCATTCAAGAACTTTGATATGGAGAATTTTCAAGAGACCTGAAATTAATGACTTTTTCTGCTCTATGAAATGTGTGGCACTTAGTTACTAATCAAAGCATACAGTGAGCTTTATGAAACGGTTGCTTAGTGATGACCAGTGTTAGTAAGTTGGTAGCGAACACAGGACTAACTATACCGTGAATATTTTCTACCTAACCGTGCAAGAGAAGATCTCAAAAGAACCTAAAACCAATTTTTTTTTTTTTTTTTTTTTTTTTGCTCATCGATCAGATAACCGGTCTCAGGCCCAAAGTAAGGCTGCTCCTTTGAGGTTAGAATATAATGGGTTTCATAGCAAGTTTTACAGGATACAATCGGGATAATACAATTAATGATAGACCGGAAACTAGTGAATCCTACACAAATTTGTATGTAAACCCTAGTGAGCATCAAGGACGCTAATTAAATACCTATTTAATAGCCTCGATTGTTAACACACAGAAGACTTTCTATAAATAATATATCCTTAAGAACACAATTCGTTGGATTAAACAGTTTTCATCAGGCTAAAGATCAACAACTAGGTGAAAGCGTTATGGGTGTCAGAATAACAATTAAGAAATAGGTGAGTGACATGAGCCCTAAGTAGATTTCTTCAGCTGAAGCACTCTCAAATAATTTTGTAGTTGAATATAGACGGGAAGTATTGCTTGAATATCATTGATAAATTAGTACTTGTTTTTTACATTTGGTATCCTAACATTTTTCAATTCCAAGGGCCCACCTAAAACAAACCGCTGTTCGTTCCCAAAGTTATACGTCTTTGATACCCTCGTCTTAAAGAGGCAGAAGTAAATCCACGGTTTTTTACATGGTATGCCATTGTATAATGTGAGTTAGAGAGCTCTAAAAGCACTATTGCTTCGTTTTAACACCTATGTACACAACACAATATTTTACGGCTTCGGATTCATTGTTGACTTCCTTTACTAGCTTTTAGCCATTACGAATTAACATCCCGATGTCCACTGCTGACATTAAATATCACAGCATTGTAAGAAGGACCTAAGGCGGCATTATCCATTTAGCCTCCAGTAACCTCCATACGAAACCCTCGAATTATTGGCGCGCTTCTTGCACTCTAAACCACTAATTAAATATCGAACATCCCGTTTGTACTCAAAATTATTTCTTTAATCACCGCATCACTTAGAAATCGATTTAATATCTTATCAATATCTCTTTTCACACATTGTAGAATACTTTTACATTGAAGAAAAAGCTTCACAAGCACGGAGATGCTCATCCTATCGCTACTGACCCATCAATTAGTGAATTTTTCAACGCGCTTTCTCTGCACTATACCTTATGAGCTCACAGTGATATCCATTCTTTCTCAGCTAAAGATTTCTTGTTCCGCACGTCACAGGGTTTAAACTCGAATATTTCGAATTAGCAAATCTTAAGAACAATATGAGCTGCTGTACTTATCCCTTTTCAACCCGCCCTCTCACATCGGTTAAACTGCATTCAAACTCATTCCACTCGTTCTAATAAAGTATCATGGCGTATCTGGACATCTGCTGTTTTTATCATTTTACTAAATACATCCTGATATATACAATTAGCAATACCATTATTTCTGCAGAAAGCCACAGTCGGCAGTCTTGTAGATGAAAATTAAATTTTTTGCCATATGAAAGTAATTTTTCATCAGATTTTAGACAATTACAGCGTGTAAGATGCAATTGAAAAATCCTAATCTCACTGCGCTTGTTATCAAATATGTCTGGTTGATTGTAGTGCATGCTAACTGATTGCATTCTTTTTTCATAAGAGAACAACACGTATCTCGACATTTCTTCTTACTATATTATATGAATGTTTCCTTATATTGGAACACAATGTTATCTGAAAACAGTCTGAAGTAAAGATCTATGGAGTTTATCCTTGCCAATGTTACGGCTCTTAGCTGGACTGTGCAACGATTGTACCCTAGCCAGTTCTACAGACGATTTGGTGCCTCTATTTTTGTAAAAAAATTTACTTGAAGATCTCGGATGGCTCTGGTCAACGGCCATGGATATGCTCGCATACATACCAGGCCAAATGACAGTCTGGTTCAGTGTTAGAGATGACTACACTTCGTAAGCCTCAAATTTTGCGATTAATCGGGTACATTTTGTGGTGTACCTTTCTGCTCTTAAAAGGATACCTTTGAGTCCATGGACAACACTCGCATACTCTATTCACGTCTGCTAAATGAGGTAGTGTTCAATTTAATAAATATGATTACAGAAATTCTTCTTGTTAATCATTCCGTCTCAGATATGAAATGTGTCAAAAACCTAATACAGTTGGTTAACAAATCTGCTAAAGAGGGGAAGCTTAGCAGAACTTTCCTCATCGGAGAGAAAGGGTTAAAAGTTCGAGAAATTCAAATCCTCCAATAAAAAGTGACTGCTACATAGGATTGTGAACGAACCACATGTAAGTTTAAAATAGTTCTACATTCTGTTTAGATAGTTCATTTACAAATGGCAGATCGGAAGACCATATGATTTAGATGCTGACGAACAACAGTTGTAGAAAACCAATTTGTTATTGACAACGGCTTAATTGCTGACCCTATCAGTTATGATTATTATTTCGTAAGTACGTCGCCGCCTGATAGACCTAACAAAATGGACACGAAGGTGGTCTTGATGAAACTTTAAATGAGAAGGTAAGGAGTAGTAAAAAAATGATAAAGGTGGTTTATTGTTTAGTTTACATATTTTGGAATCGTTTAACACGAGCTGCTTTTGTACCCGAAGAGAAAACTAAACTGTAGCAGGACACATTTAATTTAATGAGCAAAAGCCAATTAATTAGAAATCACATATGCATACTACAGATCACTCAATTGTACGTTTATAACAATTGTTTAAACAATTGTTATAAACAATTGTTGATTGTTCATATTTTAAGATGTTCAACTCCAGATGATTGAATCCGAGGATTCTGCCATCTGCAAAGACACTTAAAATTATGTAACTGCCGTTTAGTTTTCGACTCTTCTACAAGGAAGTAAATTTTAACACATTAATAAAGAACAAAGATTGGATTTAACGTACATGGAAAGACTCCATGAACATTTTTACCTAAGACTGGGTCGTAAGAATGAAAGCTCTACTACACGTCTTTCACGATTGGATTCAACTTATTGCACTATTATTTATACGACATAAGGATTATCAATCCTTACTTCTAAGCACCATTTTCCTTTGGGACTGTACGAAGCTACTTTTCAGGTGGAAGCCCACGAAGCTAAACAATTTTCCGTAACACTTATACTAGACTTATGGTCGTAAGTTTGTAAAGGATTCAAATGCAGGTTCTTGGCCTGAAAATATAGTAGGGGATTCTTAGGAAAATAGGTGCGTGATTATCTTGTAGAACAAGGCACGCTTCTCTTAGCCTTAGTCCGGCCGATGAATCAATAAAGCTAACGGTGCAAAGCACTGATTCGCGATACAAAGTTCTACAGGATTGGTAGAAGAGGTGTGGATCAGAGACATCAACAAAATTATCAGGTGACAGATTTTTTTGGTACTTAGGTTACATTGGGAGATTTTCAGTCAAGTACTCCCGAAAGATATAAAACTTTCTAGGCTCGCATCCCATATCTTGAGCCACAAGCCCTGAATATCCATCCTTGGGAATAGTGTTCGAGAACTTGCTCGTCTCAGTGGCCAAAATAAGTAGTACACACTGCGATAAATTTTTGATTAGCCTGAAAGATAAACTTGAGTTAATAAAAAATATCGAGGCGTTTTTGCAACCTTGATTTATCAAAATCTTATATGGATAACTCTACGTATCTCTCACACTAATCTTTAGTTTATCGAATCTTAAAGTCTTTCTGGCTCGCATGGTTAATCTTGCACCACAGAACGCCTTATTGCACGGTCTTATTAAGCATATTGGAGGATTTGAATATCTCAATTTTCTCAACGTTTTCTCACCGGTAAGTGAATTCAGTTCGTGTTACTGTTCGGTTCAGAATCTCTTATTGTCGCGAATTCTGTCGAGGAATTTGAAGCTTAAAATCTATAAAACGATATTCATGCCTGTTGTTTTGTATGGCTACGAAACATGGTCACTTACTCTGAGCGAAGAACATAGACTGAAAGTATTTGAGAACAAGATTATGAGACGAATATTCGGACCCAAGAGGAACGGGAATGGGGAATGGCGGAAACTTCATAACGAGGAACTACATAATTTATATGATTTACCCAACATTGTTCTGGTCGTCAAGTCTAGGAGGCTTAGGTGGGCGGGTCATGTAGCTAGAATGGAAGAAAGTAGAAACGCTTTCAAAGTCTTGATTGGAAGACCAATCGGAGAACGACCATTAGGAAGACGTAGACGCAATGAGAGGACAATATTAAAATGGATCTCGCAGAGATTGGAATACAAAGTAGAAACTGGATGCAGTTAGCTAAGGATAGACGTCAGTGGAGAGCTTATGTGTGGTCGGGTTCCATAGGCCACAGAATTTATTAGTTAAGTAAATTCTGGTAAGCTTCCGCTCTGTAGCACACTAGTACACCAACTGGATCAGCTTTTCGACACCTTTCATATCTGAGAGGGAATGATCTACAAGAAAAATTTTTTTAATCTTTTTATTAAATTCAACACTAGCTCATCTCGCGTTTGTGAATAGAGCTTGCGTGTCCATTCACGACTGAAAGTAGTCCTCACAAGAGGAGAAAACTACTCTAGGTTCCGGTCTATCATTAATATTATTTTCACGATTGCATAATGAAGAAACTTGCTATGTAACCCATTAGATTCTAAACTCCGGAGCAGCCTTACTTTGGGTCTGACACCGGTGATTTGATCGATGAGACAAATAAAAAATCGATTTTAGGTGTTTTTGATATCTTTCCGTAGACGGTTAGGTGGAAATCATTGAACGGTCCGGTCGTGTGTTCGCTACCAACTTAATAACACTGGTCATCACAAAGCAACCAAACCTTGAGCTAATCAAATTATCTTTTCATATAATCTCATTGTGTGCTTTGATTAGTAACTAAGTGCCACACATTTCATAGAGAAGAAAAGGACATTTATTTCAGATGTCTGTTGATCAAAATTCTCCATGTCCAAGTTATTGAATGTTTAATTAAACTTATATCACGGTAGCACTGTCTTGATAAGATTATCATGTCACATTTCTTCACTCTTACATCCACTTTATCTCTAATGCTATACACTCATGTTCTTGGTGTGTCAATGCTGTCTTACTCGGAAGATTTAATCAAATCACCACTCGCGTTTCGATTCCTATTCTCAAACAACCTTTCGATAGTTATTCATCTTGTGAGAGCCTCGCCACAACGATTGTGTAATGGTGAGATACACACCTCTGAGTTTGATATATGCAGTGTGGTTCCTCTGAATTTCTTCAATATTTCAACATCAAGTACTAATACTATATATTCTAGCGTTCTGCATCAGTAAAGAAGTGCAAAGAAAATAGATGAAAGCACATGCGTTATGACATTAGATTAGCCATTATACTGGAAAGATGTTCAAATCGTACCACAGCTGAAGAAATTTCTGAACGGTCCATACTTCTAACGCTTTGATGAGGTTTCCAGTTAAGTAATTTCTAAGCAGGATTGGATACCTTAAGTCAGGATATGCTGGAGAAGAACTTTGGTTGACATTGGTTAACTTTGGTTAACTAGAGCCGTTAACATTGGTAAGAATAAAGTCGAAGTACACTGATATGTGCATACAACATTTTTTTACTAAGTTACAAAAAATATTCAAATATTCTATTAAGAGGAGATGTCGAGATACGTGTTGTTCTCTTATCAAAATGAGTGCAATCAGATATCATGCTCTACAATCAACCAGACATAGAAGCGTAGTGTGATTAGGATATTTCAGTAGCATCTTACACGTTATAAATGAATAAAATCTGTTGAAAAATTACATTCATATGGCAAAAGATTTAAGGTTCATCTACAAGGCTGTCGACTGTGGCTTTCTACGGAAATAATGGTATTACTAATTGTAGATATCAGGATGAATTTAGTTAAAAAGATAATAACAGTAGATGTAGAGATCCGCCATGATAGTTGCATTAGAACGAGTGGAGTCAGTTTGGATGCAGTACAACCGAAGTGAGCTTGCGGGTTGAAATGGGAAAAGTACATAAGTCCATATTGTTCTTGACAAGTTGGTGGGTCACTTGCGATAGGATAAGAATCCCCGAGCTTTTGAAGCTTTTTCTAATATGCATCCACTAGGTCAGAAATCGTCTCAAAATGAAACGATAGCAGAGATGTCACTTGACTTCATTGTAATAGTATTCCACAATGTCTGAAAAGAGATATTGATAAGAGATTATATCGATCTCTAAGTGATGCGGTGATTAAAGAAATAATTTTAGGATGCAAGGAGATGTTCGATTTTTAATTAGTTGTTTAGAATGCAACAAGCGCTCCAATAATTCGAGGGTTTCGTTTGGCGGTTATCGGTAAGGCTAAACGGATTATGCCGGCTTATGTCCTTCTTACCACGCTGTGAAATTTAGAAGTCTGCAGTGGACATCGGCAAATATTCCTCAATGGCTTAAAGCTAGTAAAAAAACCAACAATAAATCCGAAGGCGTAAGATATTGTGTTGTGTACCTAGGTCTTAAGACGATGCAATAGTGCTTTTAGAGCTCTTTAACTCACATTGTACAATGGCGTACCATGTAAAAAACCGTGGATTTACTTCTCCCTTTATTAAGACGGGGTATCACACACGCATAGCTTCCGGAACTAACAACGGTTTGTTTTTAGGTCGGCCCTTGGCATTGAAAAATGTTGTAATACCAAACGTAAGAAACATAAGTATTTATTTATCATTGATAATCAAGCAATTGCTATACTTCCCGTTTATAAACACTAGAATACAATTAGAGAGTGCTTCTTGCTGAAGAAATATATTTAACACCCATAGCGCTCTCACATTGTTCTAGATCGTTAGCATGATAGAAACTGTTTAATCCAAGGAGTTGTGTTCTAACTGATATATTAAACAATGTTTCTTGTGTGTTAAAACACGAGACTCTAAAATATGCATTTAATTTTCGTCATTGCTGCTCACTAGAACTTACATAGAGTTGTGTAGGCTTCACTAGGTCCGGCCAATCATTATTGATATTTTCAGGATTGCATAATCTAAAACTTGCTATGAAACCCATTATATCTAACCTCCGAAGCAGCCTTACCGGTGATCTGATCGATGAAAAAATAAAGAATTGATTTTAGGTTATTTTGAGAGCTTCCATTAGACGGTTAGGTAGAAAATATTAAAGTTAGTCTGTCCAGTGTTCGCTACCAACTTAGTAACACTCTACATCAGAAAGCAACCAAACAGTGGGCTAATCAAATAATCTTTTCATATAAGCTCACTGTATGCTTTGATTAGTAATTAAGTGCCACAAATTTCATAGAGCAGAAAAAGTAATTTATTTCACATTCTCTTTTTTTTAAAAAAAATTCTCCATATCCAAGTCCTTGAATGAAAAAGTAATCTTATTTCACGGTAGCATTCTCTTGATAAGAATATCGTATCTCGTTTCTTCATTTTGACATTCACTTTCCCTCTAATGCTATACACTCATTTTCTTGGTGTGTCAATGCTGTCCTCATTCCCACTCGCATCTTGCGTCACGATTTCCTATTCTCAAACAACATTAGTGAAAATTTTGAATGTCCATTCGTACTCAACATCATTGAGAATTAACTTCTAGACTTTGCTCTTGACCCTTACATGTGTTTATGCTAACATTTACAACCCTCGGAGGAGATGACTAAATCTAGGATCTTGGATCTTATTGAACGTTGTCTGGATGAAGAAATCAATATGCAAGATATACAAGAAAATGAAATTGCATGCCAAAAACCATATTATGAAACATCAAAATTAAGACGGTGACCTTATCCGAACGTTAAACTTTGGCTCCAGTATATAGAAAGGGTCATAATTGTATTGCAATTCATCCAAAGGGACTAGATTGAATAAGGGACTTGACACTTTATATGAAAGCAATTAAATTAATGCTTCCGTTTTCTCAAGCAGCTGGTCATCTTTTCTATGAAAAATTTAAACATCTCTATACTCAACAGATGGAAGCCCTTGAGGCTAATACGGTATCAAAAAATTAAAGAAATAAACAACTCAAGGAACCTTCATAATTCGGCCACGAAATTTTCTGGAGGACTAATTCAACGTCAGACACAACGTTAGCAAGACTTAACAATCATTTCAAAATACTGTTACGATAACAGAAGTTCTAAAGATATTTTGTGGAGAGACTTTGTCTTCTCTGGGGCACGTTGAGCTAATGCCATCTTCCTTATGTGATAATATCTCAATGCACAACAATGTCAATTCGATTGCGCTGAATATAGCAGTCTTTGTTGTACCGAGATTTAAAGCCCACACGTAGAACTAAGAGTTCTTCTACACGCAAAGGTGTAGACGAAAAATGGCAAGTAAAATTTGCGTTAAGTACAGTACGTATATAAATTATGTTAAGCGCTATTTTCAACTTATATCTTATGGATATATATTACAATTAGACACGGAAAGTGACGAAAAATTAAGAAAAAAAGACTACACGCTCTACAACTAATCATACATAGTAATAAGCGTAGTGAGATTAGGATTTTTCATTTCCAAATCACATGTAATAGACTAAAATCTGGTGAATTATGCCCTTCGTATAGCGGAAGAACTAACATTTATCTACAAGGTTGCGGACAGTGGGTTTCTGCAGAAGTAAAGGTATTACTAATAATAGATATCACGATGCATTTAGATAAAAAGATAATAACAGTAGGTGTCGAGATCCGCAATGATACTTGCATTAGAACGAGTGGAAACGGTTTGCATGCAGTACAACCGCCGAGAGCGGGCGGGTTGATATGGGAAAAGTACGGCAGCTCATAATGTTCTTAGGACTTAAAAATTTCAAATATATTCGTGTTTAAACCTTGTGACGTGCGGAACAAGAAATCTTTAGCTGAGAAAGAATGAATATCACGGTGAGCTGACAAGTCATAGTAAAGACAAAAAGCGTTAAAATCATGGACAAGTTGATGGGTCACTTGCGATAGGACAAGCAACCACGAGCTTGTGAAGCATTTGTAATTCGTGAAGCATGAGTTACCACCTTACATTGAGTAAAACAGCACAGATGTCACTTGACTTTTTGTAAAACTGTTTGGCAATTTCTGAAAAGAGATATTAAAAAGAGATTAAATCGATCTCAAAGTTATGCGGTGATTAAAGAAATAATTTTGAGGATAGACGTGGATGTTCGATTTTTAATTAGTGGTTTAGAGTGCAACAGGCGCGCCAATAATTCAAGGGTTCCACTATTTGCCGTAACAGTGTCTGGGAATCAAGGATTAATTTTGCTAACGTTGTGTCTGACGTTGAGTTAATCCCCGACAGGATTTCGTGCCCTTAATTAAGTACTGTTCGATAATCATATCAATTATAACTTCGCTCAAAAAAGACTCTTTTTCTGCGAATTGTGAATGTTCCTTGAGTTGTGAATTTCTTGTAATTCTCTGATACCGTACTTGCCTCCACTTGCCTTATCTGAGTATAGTGATGAACAAATTTTTCATAGAAAAGATGACCAGCTGCGTGAGAAAAAGGAAGCATTAATTTAATTACCTTCAAATGAGGTTCTGGTCCCCTGCTCAATCTAGTCACTTTCGATTGCAATACGATTATGACCTTCTCTATATACTGCAGCCAAAAGTAAATGTTCGGAAAATGTCACCGTCCTAATTTTGAGATTTTCAAATATTGTTTTGGTCATGCAGTTTCATTTTCATCTCCTCCGACGGTTGCAAATGTCTTCATAACCACAAGTAGAGAGCGCCGAGCAAAGTCTATAAGTGAGTTCTCAATGATCTTGAGTAGGCATGGCCATTCAGCTTTTTCACTAAAGTTGTAATAGTGTACAGGATACACCAACTTTCTTCTATACCATTTCCTTACAAAGTGCATTCAACCGTGCTAGAAATTAATACACTGCAAACCTCCTAAAAGGGGGTGCACTTAGGACCGGTCAAAAATTCTTCAGCTGAGGTACGATACTAACACCTTGCCAGTATAATGGATGATCTAATATCATAACGCATGTGGATTGTTCACTTTTCTTGCAGTTGTTTACTGTATGCAGAAGAGTAGAATATATAGTATTAGTACATGATGTTGAAATATTAAGAAATGCTCATGCACTACACTGCTTATATCAAATAAAAGGTTCTGTATATCACCATTACACAATCGTTGTGCCGAAGCTTTTACAAAATGAATAGCTATCCAAAGGTTGTTTGAGAACAGGAAATCGAGACGCGACACGCGAGTGAAGACTTGATTAAATCTTGCGAGTAAGACAGCGTTGACACAACAAGAACATGAGTGTATAGCATTAGAGGGAAAATGGATGTCAGAGTGAAGAAATGTGATACGATATTCTTATCATGACAATGCTACCGTGATATAATATTACTTTTACATTCAAGAACTTGGATATGGAGAATTTTCATCAACAGACATCTGAAATAAATGACGTTTTCTTCTCTATGAAGTGTGTGGCACTTAGTTACTAATCAAAGAATACAATGAGATAATATGAAGAGATTAATTGATTAGCCCACAGTTTGGTCGCTTTGTGAAGACCAGTGTTACTAATTTGGTAGCGAACACATTACTACTATAAATATTTTTTACCTAGCCGTCTAAGGGAGGATCTCAAAAGAACCTAAATCGATTCTACATTTGTCTCATCGATCAGATCACCGGTCCCACTCCCAAAGTAATTCTGCTTCGGAAGTTTGATTATAATGGGTTCCATTACAAGTTTTTATTATTATGCAATCGTGAAAATATTATTAATCACAGTCCGCAACCTAGTGAATCCTACACAGCTCTGTATGTAAGCCCTAGTAAGCAGAAGGACGCTAAATAAATCCATAGTTGATAGCCTCGAGTTTTAACACACAGGAGAATTTCTCTAAATATTGTATCCGTAAGAACACACAAACGTTGGATTAAACAGTTTACATCAGGCTAACGATCAAGAAAACAGTGAGACCGTTATGGGAGCTAAGAAGTTTATATTCAGCAGGAAGCACTCTCAAATAGTATTGTAGTTGCATATAAACGGCAAGTATAGCAAATGCTTGATTATAATTGATAAATTATTACTTATGTTTTTTACATCTGGTATCACAACATGTCATCATGTGTAAGAGAACTAGATATACTGGAGTGGTGGAAGAATAAGAACAAACATTACCAAAATTGTGTAAATTAGCACGTCAGTATCTCGTCATCCCTGCTTCTAGTGCGTCTACTGAAAGAGCTTTTAGTACTACAGGCTATATAGCTCAGGAACGTAGAAATTGTTTATTGATTTATTGACATCAGGGACAGGCCTAATTACAGTGTCACTTAGTATATACGTTATTAAGATTATATTGGGTAATAAAACCATTGGTAATAATTACATTCGCCTTACATAAATAATAGAATTCTTAAAACTACTTACTCCCGTTACCAGTACTCCCGGTTTCAACGCACGCTCTCTCGTCGGTTGTACTGCATGCAAACTGATTCTACTCTTTCTAATACAAGTATCATGGCGGATCACGACATCTACTGATATTATCTTTTTATCTAAATGCATCCTGATATCTACAATTAGTAGCATAATTTCTGCAGAAAACCACTGTCAGCAACCTTGTAGATAAACCTTAAATCATTTGCCTCATGAAAGTAATTTTTCAACAAATTTTAGAGTATTACAGCGTGTATGTTAGAATTGAAAAATCCCTATCTCACTACGCTTTTATCAAATATTACTATGTAGGGTTGGTTCTAGTGAATGCTAACTGCTTGCATTCGTTATGATAAGAGAACAACACATATCTTGACATTTCCTCTAAATAAAATATCTGAATCCTTCTATAATTTGGTAATGCAATGTTCTCTGCAGACAGTGTCAAGATAAGATCTAAGCACATATCTTTGTTTTCCGACTTTCTTCTTGCCAATGTTAACTGCTCAAACTGGACTGTGCAAGGGAATGTACTCTAGGATGTATGCCATTATATTTTACTATATGCAGCTATCATCTAAGCAGAATTCTACAGACGATTTGGTGCTTCTATTTTTGTAAAGGAATTTACTTGGTGATCTGGGGTGGCTCTGGTCAACGTCCATGGATATGCACGCATACAACCAGGCCAAGAGACAGTCAGGTACAGTGTTAGATAACAGTACAATTCGTAAGCCTCAACTGTTGGCGATTAATCTGGTACATTTTGTGGACTAGCTTTCTGCTCATGAGAAGATAGCTTTGATTAGATGGACAGAACACGCAAGCTCTATTCATGTCAGCGAGATAAGGTAGCTTTGAATTTAATAAATAAGATTACAGAAATAATTGTTGTTGATCATTCCGTCTAAGATATGAAAGGTGTAAAAACGCTAATACAGATGGTGCACTAATCTGCTACAGAGGAGAAGCTTACCAGAACTTTACTCACCGGTGAGAAAACGTTTAGAAGACGGAGAAATTGAAATCCTTCAGTAAGTTTAATAAGAGTATGCTTTATGGCATTATACAGAACTGAACCGTGCGTGTCAAAGGGACTTTAAGATTGTATAGCTTGAAAATTAGTGTGATATATACGTAGCGTTATCAATATAGCATCTTAACGAAGTGAGTTAAAGTTTCAAAAGACGCATCGAAGTTCTTTTAGTCGCAAGTTTAACTCTCTGGCTAATCGAAAGTTAATAGCAGTATCTATTACTTTCTTTGGCCATCGAGACGAGCAAGTACTCGAACACTATTACTATGGGAGAAAATTCAGGGCTTCTACTCCAAGATGTGGAAAGTGAGCCTAGGAAGTTTTATATCTTTGAGGTGTACAAAGTGAAAATCTCCAAATGTGACCTGACTACAAAAAAAAAAAAAAAAAAAAAAAAAATCTATCAATTGATAATTTTGTTGATGTCTGTTCTACACCTGTTCTAGCAGGCCTGTATAAATTTTTTGTATCGAGAATCACTGCTTTAAACCGCTAGCTTTATAAATTCATCGTCCGGTCTTGTCTCTCAGGCGAAGAGAAGCGGGCCTGCGTCTACAAGGTAATCACGTCCTTAATAACCTAAGAATCTCCTTATAGCTTTTCAGGCCAATAATCTGCCTGTGAATCCTAATAAGCTTACGACTATAACTGTTATATAACAGTTACGGGAAATTGTTAAGCTTTCTAGGCCTTCTGTGTGAAAAGCAGCTTGGAATAGTCGCAAATGAACAAGGTGCTGAGCAGTAAGGATTTATTATCCTTATGTCGTATAAAACCTAGGTCAATAAATATAAACCAACTGGAATCGACGTGTAGTAGAGCTTTCATTCTTACGCCCTGTTGGATAAAAATGTACATGGAGTATTTGCACTATTGGAATATCCAAACATTGTTCTTTATTAAGAGTGTTAAACTTTACTTCCTTGAAGGAGAGTCGAAAACTAAACGCTAGTTACACAATTTAAAGTGTCCTTGCAAATGGCAGAATCCTCGGATCAGTGGTATGCTGTTGAACATCTTAAGATATAAACAATCAAACAATAAACAATTGTTATTAACGTACAATTGAATGATACTTTAGTACGCGAATGTGATATCTAAATGAATTGGCTTTTTGTCGATAACTTAAACGTGTCCTGCTACGATTTTTTTTCTGTTCGGGTACCAAAGCAGCTCGTGTCAAAAGCTTCCAAAATAATTAAACAAAAGAATACATCACCTTCATGTTTTATAGCTTTTCCTTACACCTTCATTTAAAGATTCATCAAGATAGTTTTCATGTCCATTTTTTACGACTATAACGCGGGCACGATATCACAAAATAATTATCATAACTGATTGGATCTGCAGTTAATACGTTGTCAATGACATTGGATTTTTACAGCTTTTGTTCGTTATCATCTATATCAGATTATCTTTTGATCTGTCATTTCTACATAAATTTTTTTGGCAGAATGCACAAAACCCTGAATACTTCGTATCGGCACTTTTATACGAGGATTTGGCTCGTTCACAATCCTATCTTGCAGTCACTTTTTATCTACAGGTAAGTAAGATTATCCGGCTGTAGCGGATGGTAGGTGTGTGGATCAAAAGACCAACCTCTTTCGATTGGGTTTAGGCTTAAACAATTTCGCTTCTGAAGTTGGAAGTAATTCCGAATTGAATCCTGCACAGCTGCTGTGTTAGTAAAGGGAAAAGTGGCCATATTCTAGCTTTGTAAATACTTCCTTTATATATCTGATATTGCTTATACCATGGAGACAATTTTCCGCTTCCAAACAGCTGCATAAAAAAATGTGTAACGTAATCATTTCTCAGAATTCAAATTTAATTGATTGAAGACACTGACTAACTGCAGAGTTCTTATTCTTTTTGAAGGAACTTGAACGCAGCCAACTATTCACTCCTGAGTATAGCTGAGGTCGTGTCAAAGCTTGCAGAATAATGGAAAAAGTTAAAGCAATGTTTTAATGACGCTAAAGTTAATAATTTCGTAGAATTTCCTTTCAGTTCTGCTTGTATGTGACTATAAGAGAATCAGAAACTGCTCTTGAAATCTTCTACCAAGATTCTTAAAGATCTGAATCAGACGAACCAGCAGCAACAGATTTCCCGTTTCTAGTTTCTTCTAATACTCTTGTCCATATACAACTGCCTTTGCTCCTTCGAAACCCGTCTAGTATTGATCTCAAAGTTTCTCAAGAACTGTGACTGAATTGTCGTGGCTTCAATGGTATAATTAAGTACGATTGTAATTTAATTATTATCCATAATTGTAATTTATATCCATAATATATAAGGTGAAAATAGAGTTTAGCATAAATTATATACGTACTTAACGCAGATTTGACTTGCCTTTTTTAGTCCACACCATTGCGTGTAGAAGGAATCTTCTTTCTACGTGAGGGTTTTAAAACACAAGACAATAGAGACTCTGCAATATTCATCGCAGTCGAATTGACATTGTTACGCATTGAGACATTATCACACAAGGAAGGTGGCCTTAGCTCAACGTGTTGCTCTGACTATAAACTGCCCTATCGCGAGTGACCAATCAACTTGTTCATCTTTTTAACGAGGTTTCTCTTTACTATGCATTATAAACAAACCGTGATATTCATTCTTTGTCAGCTAAAGACTTTTTATTCCGCACGTCAGTGGGTTTAAACCAGAGCCCAGCAAACCTAGGCCCAGTCCGGGTGGATCTGAATTCTTTGCCCGGCACGACCAGACCCGAATCTCGAGCCGGGCTCTAACCGGGCTGGGCACATTCCGGGTTGAATCGGGCCGGGCACGTTTCTTGTCAAACCGGGCCGGGATCATATTGAAACTATCTTTCATTGAAAGCTATCCTTTATTCAACATATTGAAACTATTTCCAAAGAAGACTACAAAAATCATGGATATACTATTTTTTGAGTCAGTAAAGATTTCCAAATGACCAAACTTTTAATTATATTGTATTATGCATACGTCAGGTAGAAATTTGAATATTCTAGTAATATATGGAACCCTAATATACAGGAATACTCATTCTTGATTGAGCGTGTTAAAAATAAGTTTTAAAAGCTTCGTACACTTAAGAAAGCAAAATTCTAAACGAAATTTGAAAGTTATATTAAATTTGACGAAAATTTTAAATTTAAGACATTAGAACTTAGAAGAAATATTGATTTATTATTTTTACACAAGCTCTTTCATTGCAAAGTAGACTATCCTAATCTTAACTAACAAATATGTATCCACGTAGCATCCACTAAATTGCGCAGTGCTTCGAAAAATACATTTTTTTTGACAGCAAAAACAAACGTCTTAAGCAGATCTCCTATATGGAGAACTAGTGCAACCTACAAGTTAATTAAAGAAAATTCCAACCTTGATTTACTGGCAATGGGTGTGGGTAGTATTACGAATTCTATTAATTATGTAAACCGAATGTAATTATTACCAATAGTTTTATTATCCTATATGATCTGTATAACGTACATAATAAGTAACGCTGTAATTAGGCCTGTGCGTGATATGTCAATAAATCAATAAATCAATTTCTCCGTTCCTGAGATATATAGCCTGTAGTACTGAAAGCTCTTTCAGTAGACGCACTAGAACAAGGGATGACGAGATACTGACGAGCTAATTTACAAAATTTTGGTAGTTTGTTCTGGTTGCTTCCACCACTGCATTATATCTAGTTCTCTTACACATGATGACATGTAGTGATACCAAATGTAAAAAACATAAGTATTAATTTATCAATGATAATCAAGCAATTACTATACTCCCGTTTATAGGCAACTACAAAATTATTTGAGAGTGCTTCCTGCTGAAGAAATCTACTTAGCTCCCATAACGCTCTCATCTTGTTCTTAACCATGAGCCTCATAGGAACTGTTTAATCCAAAGATTTGTGTTCTTACGGATACAATATTTATAGAAATTCTCCTGTGTGTTAAAACTCTAGGCTATCAAGTATGCATCTAATTTGCTTCCTTCTGCTTACTTCGGCTTACATACAGAGCTGTGTAGGATTCACTAAGTTCCGGTCTATCATTAATAACTTTTTCACGAATGCATAATAATAAAAACTTCATATGGAACCCACTATATTCGAACTTCCGAAGCAGCCTTATTTTGGGACTGAGACCGGTGATCTGATAGAAGAGAGAAATATAGAATCGTCTTTAGGTTCTTTTGAGAACTTCCCTTAGACTGCTAGGTAAAAAATATATACGGTAGTCCTGTATTCGCTACCAAATTAGTAACACTGGTCATCACAAAGCAACCAAACTGTGGGCTAATCAAATAATATCTTCATATAATCTCATTCTATGCTTTGATTAGTAACTAAGTGCCACACACTTCATAGAGAAGAAAAGCTCGTTTATTTCAGATGTCTGTTGATGAAAATTCTCTATATCCAAGTTCTTGAGTGTAAAAATAATGTTATATCACGGTAGCATTGTCTTCAGAAGAATATGGTATCACATTTCTTCACTCTGACATCCACTTTCCCTCTAATGCTATACACTCATGTTCTTGGTGTGTCCATGCTGTCTTACTCGGAAGATACATCAAAGTTCTTCTATACCTTTTCCTGACAAAATGTATCCAATGGAGCCTGGAAAATACTTTACACGAAAACCTCCTAACACCGGTACAACTTTGGAGAGTACAGAAATTTTTTCAGCTGAGGTACGATTTGAACACCTTTGCAGTATAATGGCTGATCTAGTATCATAACGCATGTGGATTGTTTACTTTTCTTACAATTATTTACTTTGTGCTGAAGAGTAGAATATATAGAACTGTATTAGTACTTGATGTTGAAATGTTAAAGAAATACTGATGCACTACACTGCTTATATCAAAAGGAGAGGTGTGTGTCGCACTATTACACAATCGTTGTAACGAAGCTTCAAAAGATAAATAGCTATTCAAAGGTTGTTTGAGATTACGAGTTCAAACCGCAAGACACGATTCGAAGATTTGATAAATCTTCCAACTAAGACAGCATTGACACACCAAGAACATAATAGTATATCAATAGAGGGAAAGATTATGTCAGAATGACGAAATGTGATACGATATTCTTATCAAGACAATGCTACCGTGATATAGTATTACTTTTACCTTATAGGTTATAGAGAATTTTCATCAACAGACATCTGAAATAAATGACCTTTTCATCTCTATGAAATGTGTGGCACTTTGTTACTAATCAAAGCATACAATGAGATTATTTGATTAGCCCACAGTTTGGTTGCTTTGTTATGACCAGTGTTACTAATTTGGTAGCGAACACAGGACTGCCGTAAATATTTTCTAACTAACCGTTTAAGTGAAGATCTCAAAAGAACCTAAAATCGATTCTATATTTGTCTCATCAATCAGATCACTGGACTCAGTCCCAAGGTAGGGCTGCTTCGGGAGTTAGAATATAATGTGTTCCATATCAAGTTTTCATCATTATGCAAGCGTGAAAATATTATTAATGAAAAACCGGAACCCTGTAAATCCTACACAACTCTGTATGTAAGCCCTAGTAAGCAGAAGGACGCTAATTAAATGCCTACTTGATAGCCTCGAGTATTAACACATAACTGAAATTCTATAAATATTGTACCTGTAAGAACACAAAATTTGGGTTAAACGATCACGATAAAGATCGAGCTGAGAGCGTTATGGGAGCTAAGTAGATTTCTTCAGCAGGAAGCACTCTCAAAAAGTATTGTAGTTGCGGGAAGTATAGCAATTTCTTGATTATCATTGACAAATTAATAGTAATGTTTTTTACATTTGATATCAGTTTTTTCAATTCCAAGGGCCCAAGTAAAACAAACCGCTGTACGATTCCAAAGCTATATGATTGTGATACCCTCGTCTTAATAAATTGAAAAGTAAATGCACGGTTTTTTAAATGGTGCGCCATTGTGTAATGATAGTTAAGATGTTCTAAAAGCACTGCTGCTTCGTTTTTAAGACCTAGGTGCGCAACAAAATTCATTGTTGAATTTCTTTATTAGCTCTAAGCCAATAGGAATTAAGTAATACATGGCGACGTCCATTGCTGATTTCTTAATTTTACAAAATTTTTAGACTGACATAGGCCTCCATAAGCCCTTTAGCTTTACCGGACACCTCCGAATAGAACCCTCGAATTATTGGCACTCCTATTGCACCCTGAACCACTAATTAAAAGTCGAACTTCCCCGTCCATCTTCAATATTATTTCTTAAAATCACCGCATCACTTAGAGATCGACTTCAACTCTAATTATTATCTTTTTGATAAACTGTAGAATGCTATTACAATGATGTGAAATTTAGAAGGCAGCAGTGGACATCGGCATCTATTCCTTAATTCCTAATGGCTTAAAGCTAGTAAAGGAAGTCAACAATGAATCCGAAGGCGTAAAATCTTGTGTTGTGTACCTAGGTGTTATGACGAAGCAATAGCGTTTTTAGAGCTCTCTAACACCCATTATACAATGGCATACCATGTAAAAAACCGTGGATTTACTTCTGCCTTTTTAGGAAGAGGGTATCACAGACGTACACCTTTGTAAACGAACAGCGGTTTGTTTTAGGTGGACCCTTGGAATTGAAAAATGGTGGGATACCAAATGTAAAAAACAAGTATTAATTTATCAATGATATTCAAGCAATAGCTATACTTCCCGTCTATATTCAACTACATAGTTATTTGAGAGAGTTTCTGTTGATGAAATATACTTAGTACTCATATCGCTCTCACCTATTTCTTAATTGTTATTCTGACACCCATAACGCTTTCACCTGGTTCTTGAACTTTAGCCTGATGAAAACTTTTTAACCGAACGAATTGTGTTCTTACGGATATATTATTTATAGAAAGTCTCGTGTCTGTTAACACTCGAGGCTATTAAAGAGGTATTTAATTAGCGTCCTTGATATTCACTACGGTTTACATACTTATTTGTGTAGGATTCACTAGTTTCCGGTCTATCATTAATTATATTTTCCCGATTGTATCCTCTAAAACTTGCTATGGAACCCATTATATTCTAACCTCAAAGGAGCAGCCTTCCTTTGGGCCTGAGAACGGTTATCTGATCGATGAGCGAAAAAAAGAATCGATTTTAGGTTCTTTTGAGATCTTCTCTTACACAGTTAGGTAGAAAGTACTTACGGTATACTCAGTCATGTGTTCACTACCAACTTAGTAACACTGTCCATCACAAAGCAACCTTTTCATAAAAATCACTGTATTCTTTGATTAGTAACTAAGTGCCACACTTTTCATAGAACAGAAAAAGTCATTAATTCAGAAGTCTCTTGAAAATACTCCATATCCAAGTTCTTGAATGAGATCAGTGTAGCATTGTCTTGATAAGAATATCGTATCACATTTCGCCATTCTGACTTCCTGCTTCCCTCTAACGTTATACACTCATGTTCTTGGTGTGTCAATGCTTTCTTATTCGGAAGATTTAATCAAATCTTCACTCGCATCTCGCGTCTCGATTTCCTATTCTCAAACAACCTTTAGATAGCTATTCAACTTGTGAAAGTTTCGCCTCAATGAATGTGTAATTGTGAGGTCTTTTTTTCATATAAGCAGTGTAGTGCCTCTTTATTTCTTCAATATTTGAACATCAAGTACTAATACTAGATATTCTTTTCTTTCGCATACAGTAAATATGTGCAAGAAAAGTGAACAAAGCACTTGACTTGTGTAATCACATTAGATCAGCCATTATACTGGAAAGGTATCAAATCGTACCTGCAGCTGAAGAAATTTTTGAACTGTCCAAACTTGTACCGCCCTTAGAAGGTTTCCACTTCAGTAATTTCTAGGCATGATTAGATACATTATGTCAGGAAATCGTATAGAGGAACTTTCTGGTATCCTGTACACTATGACAACATTAGTGAAAATTCTGAATGTCCATGCCTGCTCAACATCATTGAGAATTCACTTCTAGACTTAGCTCGGCGACGCTTACATGTGTTTATGGAAACTTTTACAATCCTCGGAGGAGATGCCTAAATCTAGGATCTTGGATCTTATTGAACAATGTATGGATGAGGAAATCAATATGCAACATTTACAAGAAAATGAAACTGCATGACAAAAACCATATTAGGGAACCTAAAAATTAAGACGGTGACCTTATCCGAACCGGAAAACTTTGGCTAGTATATATAGAGAAGGTCATAATCGTATTGCAATTCATCCAAAGGGACTAGATTGAACAGCAAAATAGAAACTTTATTTGAAGGCTATTAAATTAATGCTTCCATAAATTAATGGAGCTGGTTATCTTTTCTATGAAAAATTTGAACATCACTATACTCAACAGATGGAAGCCCTGGAGGCAAATACGGTATCAGATGATTGCAAATAATTAACAACTCAAGGAACCTTCATAATTCGCAGAAAAAGATGTCTTTTTAATCGAAGTTCCAATTGATATGATAATCGATTAGTGCTTAATGAAGGCCGCGAAATCTCAACGTCAGACATAACTTTAGCAAGATTAATAAATCATTCCAAATTACTGTTACGATAACAAAAGTTCTAAAGTACTTTTGAGGAGACACTTTGTCATCTCAGCGGCACGTTGAGCTAATGTGTGATAATATCTCGTTGCACAAGAATGTCAATTCGACTGCGCTCAATGCAACAAGTTTTTGTTGTACTGAGGATTTAAACTAACACGTAGAAGGAAAAGTTTTTCTACACGCAGTGGTGCAAACGAAAAATGGCAAGTAAAATCTGCTTTAAGTACAGTACGTATATAAATTATGTTAAGCGCAATTTTCAACTTATATCTTAATGATATATCTTACAATTAGACACGGAAGGTGAAGAAAGATTCCAAAAAAAATAGTGGAGTATTCCAACGATTGAATTTAAGTCTGCCATTGAAGCAACGTCAATTCAATCACGGTTCATGAGAAACTTGGAGATTAATACTAGACAGCTTCAAATGATGCAAGAAGTTTTCGAAGGATAAAGGTAGCTGTATATGGACAGAAATAAAGGATGAAATTAGAGATCGGATATAGATCATTAGAGTGTAATAGAAAGGTTATTTGATTAGCCCACAGTTTGGTTGCCTAATGATGAACAGTGTTATTAAGTTGGTAGCGTACACAGGACATACTATACCGTAAAATTTTCCAACTAACCGGCTAAGGGAAGATCTCAAAAGATCTCAAAAGAACAAATAAAGAAGATTCTTTATTTGTCTCAACAATCAGATCACAAGTCTCAGCGCAAAACTAACGAACCTTCGGAGGTTGGAATGTAATGGGTTCAATAACATTTTTTTTTTTTAGTACGCAATCGTGAAAATATTATTAATGATAGACCCGAACCTAGTGAATACTACACTACTCTGTATGTACGCCTTAGTGAGCAGCAAGGACTATAATTAAATGCATATTTGATAGCTTCAAGTGTTAACACACTGGAGACTTTCTTTAAACAACATATCCGTAAGAACACAACCCCTTGGAGTAAACAGCTACTATCAAGCTATCGATCAAGAACATGGTGTGGCGTTGTGGTTGCTAAGTAGATTTTTCAGCAGTAAGCAATCTCAAAAATATTGTAGTTGCATATAAAAGCGAAATATAGCAATTGTTTGAATATCATTGATAAATTAATATGTTTTGTTACATTTGGAATCAAAACATAATTCAGTCCCAAGCCCCCACCTAAAAATCGATTAAAAGAAACATTCGGGAAGTATTCCAACGATCGAAATTAAGTCTGCCAATGAAGCACGACAATTCAATCACGGTTCTTGACAAACTTGGAGATCAATACTAGACGGCTTCAAATGATGCAAGAAGTTTTCGAAGGATAAAGGTAGCTGTATATGGACAGGGATCATTGGTATGATATGGAAAGATTATTTGATTAGCCCAGAGTTTGGTTGCCTTGTGATGAACAGTGTTATTAAGTTGGTAGTGAACACAGGACTGACTTTACCGTATATATTTTCCAACTAACCGCCTAAGGGAAGATCTCAAAAGAACCTAAAATCGATTCTTTATTTGCCTCATAAATCAGATCACCGGTCTCAGACCCAAAGTACGGCTGCTTCGGAAGTTAGAATATAATGGGTTCCATATCAGGTTTTTATCATTATGCAATCGTGAAGATGTTATTAATGATAGACCGGAAACTAGTGAATCCTACACAGCTCTGTATGTAAGACCTAGTAAGCAGCAAAGACGCTAATTAAATGCATATTTGATAGCCTCGAGTTTTAACACACAAGAGAATTTCTATAAATATTTTATCCGTAAAAAAATAACTGTTTGAATTAAACAGTTTCTATCAGGCTAACGATCAAGAACAAGGTGAGAGCGTTATACGTGCTAAATAGATTTCTTCAGCAGGAAGAACTTTCAAATAGTTTAGTAGCTGCATATAAAAGGGAAATATAGCAATTGTTTGATTATCATTGATAAGTTAATACTTATGTTTTTTATATTTGGTATCACAACATTTTTCAATACCAAAAGCCCACCTAAAACAAACCGCTATACGTTCTCAAAGCTATACGACTGTGATTCCCTCGTCTTATTAAAGGGAGAAGTAAATACACGGTTTTGTAAATGGTACGCCATTGTATAATTTGAGTCAAGGAGCTTTAAAAGCACTACTGCTTCGTTTTTCAGACCTAAGTACGCAACACAAAATACTGCGGCCTGCGATTAATTGTTGAAATTCTTTACTAGCTCTAAGTCAATAGAAATTAAAGAATACACGCCGATGTCCACTGACGATTTCAAATTACACAGCACTGTAAGAAGGAGTTAATCCGGCATAAGCCTTTGGTCTTACCGGGCACCTCGAAATAGAACCTTCTAATTATTGGCACGCCTTTTGCAATCCAAATCACTATTTAAAAATCGATCATCCCCGTACATTCTCAAAATTATCTCTTTATTCACCGCAACACTTAAATATCGATTATTATCTCTCGTCGGACATTGTAGAATACTATTACGATGAAGACAAGTATCATCTCGACTTCAATTAGTGTCTCCGGTAATGTTCACCTTATAAGGCGATTACTGTCGTTGTTGATGCAGATTACAAAAAGCCTCACAAGCTCGGGGATGCCTCTCCTTTACCAACTACCATCTTAATAACACTGTTCATCACAATGCAACCAAACTCTGGGCTCATCAAATAACGCGCTTTCTCTTTACTATACCTTATGAGCTCACCTCAATATTCATTTTCTTTCAGCTAAAGACTTTATTTCCGCACCTCATTAAGTTTAAACACGAATATTTTGAATTTGCAAGTCCTAACGACAATATGACCTGCCGTACTTTCCCATTCAATCCGCCCGCTCTCGTCGGTTGTTCTGCATGCTAACTGATTCCACTCGTTCTAATGCAAGTATCATGGCGGATGTAGACTTTTACTGTTATTATCTTTTTATCTAAATGCATCGCGATATCTACAATAACTAATACCATTATTTCTGCAGAAAGCCACAGTCGGCAGCATTATAGATATGTGAAATGAGAGTAATTTTTCAAAAGATTTTAGTGCATTACAGCGTGTAAGTTCAATTAAAAATCCTAATCTGACAACGCTTCTTTTCAAATATTACTATGTCTGGTTAGTTGTAGTGCATGCTAACTGCTTGCATTCGTTTTTATAAAGGAACAGCACGTGTCTCGACTACTCCCCTTAGTATAATATCTGAATGTTTCTGTAACTTGGTAATAACTTGTTCTCTGAAAACAGTCACAAGTATAGATCTAAGCACATATCTGTGTTTCGACTTTCTTATCGCCAAATTTAAAGGCTCTTAGCTGGACTGTGCAACGAATGTACTCTAGGCAGTTTGCCATTATATTCCGCTATTATCAGCGATCATCTATGCAGAATTCTACAGACGATTTAGTGCTTCTATTTTTGTAAAGTAATTTACTTGGTGATCTAGGATTGCTCTGGTCAACGGTTATGGATATGCTCGCATACATACCAGGTGAAGTTATAGTTCTTTCAGTGTTAGAGATCAGTACACTTCGTAAGCCTCAACTGCTGGCCATTAATCGAGTACATTTTGTGGAGTAGCTTTCTGCTCTTGAGAACATAAGTTTGAGTCGATGGACAGGACACGCAATCTCTATTCACGTCAGCGACATAATGTAGTGTTGAAGTTAATAAATAAGATTACAGAAATACTTGTTGATCATTCCGTCTTAGATATGGAAGGTGTCAAAAAGCTAGTACAGTTGGTGCACTCATCTGCAAGAGAGGGGAAGCATAGCAGAACTTTACTCACCAGTGAGAAAACGTTTAGAAAATCTAGAAATTTGAATCCTCCAGTAAGCTTAATAAGAGTGTGCGATATGGCAGTGAAAATATCCCTTAACATAATTTTATACGTACTTAAAGCAGATTTGTGTTGCCATTTTTGTCCACACCATTGCGTGTAGAAGGACTTTTACTTCTACGTGTGTGTTTTAAAACTCAGGACAATAGAGTATGCAATATTCAGAGCAGTCGAAATGAGATTCTTGCGCATTGAGATATTATCACACAAGGAAGGTGGCAATAGCTCAACGAGTCGCTCTGATGAAAAACTGATGCCCCAAAAATTCACTAGAACTTCTGTTATCGTAACAGTATTTGGGAATCAAAGATTAATCTTGTTAACGTTGTGTCTGGCGGTAAGTTACCCCCCAGAAAATTTTGGGGCCTTCGTTAAGCACTGTTCGATAATCATATCACTTGGAACTTTTCTAAAGAAAGCCTCTTTTTCTGCGAATTGTGAATGTACCTTGAGTAGTTATTTCTTGTAAATCTCTGATACCGTATTAGCCTCCATAGAAGATATGACCAGCTGCGTGAGAAAAACGGAAGCATTGATTTAATTGCCTACAAATGAAGTTTCTAGTCCCCTGTTCAATCTACTCCCTTTGGATGAATTGGAATACGATTATGACCTTCTCTACATACTGCCGTCAAAGTTTACAGTTCGGAAAACGTCATCAACTTAATTTTGAGATTTCCTAATATCGTCTTTGAGATGCAGTTTCATTTTCTTGTAAATGTTGCATATTGATTACGTCATCCAGACATTGTTGAATAGGATCGCAGATCCTAATTTTGTCATATTCTCCGACGGTTGTAAATGCCTTCTTAACCACATGTAAAGGTCGCGGAGCAAAGTCTAGATAGAGTTCTCAATGATCTTGATTAGGCGTGGTTCTTCAACATTTTTACTAATGTTGTCATACTGTACAGGACACCCAAAAGTTCTCCTATACCATTTCCTGACATAATGTATCCAATCCTGCCTAGAAATTACTTAACTGGAAGCCTCGTAAAGGCGGTACAACTTTGGACCGCTAAAAAAGTTCATTAGCTGCAGGTCCGATTTGAACACCTTTTCAGTATAATGGCTGATCTAATGTCATAACGCATGTGCTTTGTTCTCTCTTCTTGCACTTATTCACTGTATGCGAAAGATTAGAAAATATAGTATTAGTACATGATGTTGAAATATTGAAGAAATAAAAAGGCAATACACTGCTTATATGAAAAGGGCAGGTGTGTATCTCAGCATTCCACAATCGTTGTTGCGAAGATTCACAAGACGAATAGCTATTCAAAAGTTGTTTGAGAATAGGAAATCGAGACGCGAGTTGCGAGTGAGGATTTGATTAAATCTTCCGAGTAAGACAGCATTCAAACACTAAGAAAATGAGTGTATTCCATTAAAGGGAAGAGGATGTCAGAATGACGATATGTGATACAATATTCTTATCAAGACAATGCTACCGTGATATCAGATTACTTTTTCAATTAAGAACTCAGATATGAAAGTTTTCATCAAGAGACTTCTGAAATGAATGCCTTTTTCCGATCTATCAAATGTGTAGCACTGGAAAGATTATTGGTTAGCCCACTGGACTGACAATACCGTAAATATTTTCCACCTGACCGTCTAAAGGAAGATCTCAAAAAAACCTAAAATCGATTTTTTATTTGTCTCATCGATCAGATCACCGGTCTCAGACCCAAAGTAAGGCTGCTTCGATGGTTAGAATATAATGGGTTTCATAGAAAGTTTGTGATTATGCAATCAGAAAAATATTATTAATGATAGACCGGAACCTTGTGAATCCTAGACAACTCTGTGTGTAAGCCCTAGTGAGCAGCATGGACGCCAAGTGGCCATGGAAAGTGCCGAAACAGAAAAAAGAGCTTTGGCTTAATATCTGCAACGATCAAATTTAATTCTGCCGTTGAAGCCACGACAATTGAATCACAGTCCTTGAGGAACTTGGAGGTCAATACTAGAGGGATCAAAATTTACAAACAGTTTTCGAACGAATAAAGGTAGCTGTATATTGACAACAGTAATAGGAGAAACTAGAAACGGGAAATCTGTAGCTGTTTTTGGATGGATTCAGATTTTTAAGCCACTTGGTAGAAGACTTGATGAGCAGTTGCTGATTGTCTTGTAGCCACATACAAACTGAACTGAAAGGAAATGCTACAAAATTTATAAATTTAAAGAAATTTTTAGCGTCATTAAAAGATTGCTTTAACTTTTTTCATGATGCAACATGCTGTGACACGAACTCTGCTATACTCAGGACTGAATAGTATGAAGCCTTCAAGTTCCTTCAAAAAGAAAGATTCTGAAAGTTAGTTTCAACCAACCAAATGTGAATCCTGACAAAGTGGTACCGTTAGAAATCCTTTATTCGCTTGTATGGAGATGGAAAAATGGCCTCCCTGGTATAAGCGATATCAGATATAACAAGAAAGTAGTAACAAAGCTTCAGTAAGGCCACTTTTCCCAATCCTAACACAGCACCTGTGCAGCATTCAATTCCGAAGTACCTCCAATTCCATGAGCGAAATTGTCTAAATATGAACCCAGTCGAAGGAGGTGGTGTCTTAAAGAGGATATGCGAATTGGAAGGACTTACACAACTACCATCAGCTCCAACCAGATAATCTTACTTCCTTGTAGACAAAAGGGAACTCCAAGATAGGATTGTGAACGAGCCACACGTTAGTGTAAAAGAGCCTATATGAAGTTTTCAGGCGAAACCTGCATTCTGCCAAGGGAGTTCGTGTACGAATGGCAGGTCGGAAGACAATCTGATATAGAAGATAACGAACAACAGCTGTAAATATAAATATGTCATTGACAACGGTTAATTGTTGATCCAATCAGTTATGATTATTATTTTGTGATATCGACCCCGGCTTATAGACCAAAAAAAAATGGAGATGAAGACGATCTTGATAAAACTTTAAATGAAGGTGTAAGGACAATGTAATTTTATTTGGAATCATTTAACACGAGCTGCTTTGGAATCATTTAACACGTGCATATACACGGCCGTTGACCAGAGCCATCGTAGATCACCAAGTAAATTCCTCTTCAAAAATAGAAGCACCAAATCGTCTGTAGAATTCTGCTTAGGTGTTCGCTGCATATAGCGGAAAATCATGGCTAGCCTAGTGTGGATTTTTTTGTAGAGCTGTTAACATTGGCAAGAACGTCGAAATACACAAATATGTGCCTAGATCTATTTTTGAGACTGTTTTCAGAAAACAGTATTACTAAGATACCGAAACGTTCAGATAACATTTTACTAAGAGGAGATGTCGAGATACTTGTTTTTCTCTTATCTTAACGAATGCAAGCAGCACTACTACTAACCATACATAGTAATATTTGATAAGAAGCGTAAAGAGCAAGCAAGCGCCCACAAATCGTCTGTAGAATTCTGCATAGATGATCGCTGCATATAGCGGAATATTATGGCAAACGGCCTAGAGTACATTCCTTGCAAAGTCCAGCTAAGTGCCGTTAACATTGGCAAGAGTTAGATGAAACACTGAGATAGATCATCTAACTTCTTGATCTATACATCAGACTGTTTTCAGAGAACATTGTGTGACGAAGGTACGGAAACAGTCACTTATTTTACTAAGAGCGTAGTGAGATTAGGATTTTTCAATTGCTACTTAAAAGCTAATTTTAAAATTTGTTGGAAATTATTTTCATTTGCCAAAAGATTTAAGATTTATCTACACAGCTGCCGACTGTGGTTTTCTGCAGAAATAATGTATTATTAATTGTAGATAAAATAATAATAAGAGTAGATGTCGAGATCCGCCATGATACTTGCATTAGAATAAGTTTCGAATCAGTTTGCATGCAGTACAACCGACGAGAGCAGGCGGATTGAGATGGGATATTAAGCGGCAGCTCATATTGTTCAAGTTTAAACCCTGTGACGTGCGGAACAAAAAACCTTTGGCTGAGAAAGAATGAATATCACGGTGAGCTCATAAGGTGTAGTAAAGAGAAAGCGCGTTAAAATGATGGTCAAGTTGGTTGGTCTCTTGCGATAGGACAAGCATCGCCGAGCTTTTAAAGATTATTATAAAATGCATTCACTACGTCAGAAATAGTTTTAAAATGAGAACATTAGCAGAGATGTAAATTGACTTCATTGTAATAGTATTCTACAATTTCTGAAAAGAGATATTAATAAGAGATTCTATCGATCCCTAAGTGATGTGCCGATTAAAGAAATAATTTTGAGGATGGACGGAGATGATCTATTTTTAATTAGTGGGTCAGAGTGCAATAGACGCGCCAATAAATCGAAGGGACTATTTCGAGGGTAAGGCTAAACGGCTTATGCCGGCTTATGTTCTTCTTACAATACTGAGAAATTTAGTAGTCAGCAGTGGACATCGGCATCTATTACTTGATCCCTATTGGCTTACAGCTAGTAAAGAAATCCAAAAATGAATCCAAAGCTGTGAGATCTTGTGTTGTGTACCTAGGTCTTAAAAACGAAGCGGTGGTGCTTTTAGAGCTCCTTAACTCACATTACACAATGGCGTAGCATTTATAAAACCTTGGATTAACTTCTCCCTTTAATAAGACGAGGGTATGACAGCTTTGGGAACGATGAGCGGTTTTATTTAGGTGGGCCTTTGGGATTGAAAAATGTTGGGATAATAAATGTAAAATAATAATAATAATAATAATATTAATTTATCAATTATAATCAAGTAATTGCTATACTTCCCGTTAAAATGCATCTTGCAAATTCGAAATATTCGAGTTCAAACTTAGTGACGTGCCGAACAAGAATTATTTAGCTGAGAAAGAATGAATATCGAGGTGAGCTCATAAGGTTTAGTAAAGAGAAAGCGTGTTATTTGATGAACAAGTTGATAGGTCATTCGAGAAAGGACAGGCATCACCGAGATTGTGAAGCTTTTTGTAATCTGCATCCACAACAATTGAAATCGCCTTAAAATAACAACATTAGCAGAGATACTAATTGAAGCAGAGATGATACTTGACTTCATTATAATAGTATTCTAGAAAGTCTGAAGATCTCGATCGATCAATCGATCTCTAAGTGATGCGGTGATTAAAGAAATAATTTTGAGGATGGACGGGGATGTTCGATTTTTAATTAATGGTTTAAAGAGCAACAGGTGTGCCAATAATTCGAGGGTTCTATTTTGATGTGCTTGGTAAGGAGGTGCCGGATTAACTCCTTCTTACAATGCTGTGTAATTTAGAAATTATCAGTGGATATTGGCATGTATTCCTTAATTCCTATCTGCTTAGAGCTAGTAAAGAAATTCAACAATTAATCGGAGGCCGCAGTGTTTTGTGTAATGTACGTAGCTTTAAAAACAAAGTAGTAATGCTTTTAAAGCTGCTTTAATCACATTAAACAATGGCGTACTATTTATAAAACTATTAGGGGATTTACTTCTCTCTATAATTAAACGAAGGTATCAAAGTCATGTAGTATTGAGATAATACAGCGGTTTTATGTGAGCCCTTAGGATTGAAAAATGTTGTGATACCAAATGTAATAACAATAAGTAATAATTTATCAATGATTATCAAGCAATTGCTATACCTCCCGGTTATATGCAACTACAATAGTATTTGAGAGTGCTTCCTACTGAAGAAATCTACCTAGCACGCATAACGCTCTCACCTTGTTCTTGATCGTTAGCCTAACAGAAACTGTTTAATCCAAAGAGTTGTGTCCTTACGGATACAATATATTTATAGAAATTCTCCTGTGTGTTAAAACACAAGGCTATCAAGTATGCATTTAATTAGCGTCCTCTCTGATTACTAGGGCTTACAAACAAAGCTGTGTAGTATTCACTAGGTTTCGGTCTATGATTAATAATATTTTCACGATTGCATAATGATAAAAACTTGATATGGAACCCATTATATCTAACTTCCGAAGCAGCCTTACTTTGGGCCTGAGTCCGGTGATCTGATCCATGAGACAAATATAGAATCGATTTTAAGTTATTTTGAGATCTTCCCTTAGACGGTTAGGTGGAAAATATTAACGGTAGTCCTGTGTTCGCTACCAAATTAGTAACACTGGTCATCACAAAGCAACCAAACTGTGGGCTAATCAAATAATCTTTTCATATAATCTAATTGTATGCTTTGATTAATAATCTCATTGTATGCTTTGATTAGTAGAACCAAGTGAGACCGTTATGGGTGCTAAGTAAATTTCTTCAGCAGGTAACACTCTCAAATAATATTGTAGTTGTATAAAAACGGGAAGTATACGGCTTTCCATGTCTAATTGTAATTTATATCCATAACAAATAAGGTGAAAATAGAGTTTAACATGATTTAATTCGTACCTAACGCAGTATTGAGTTGCCATTTTTAATCCACATCATTGCGTGTGGAAGGACTCTTCCTTCTACGTGTGGGTTTCAAAACACATGACAATACACACTCTGCAATATTTACCTCAGTCGAATTAACATTCTTGCGCATGGAGACATTATCACACAAGGAAGGTGCTTTAGCTCAACGTGTCGCTTTGATGATAAACTAATGCCCACAAAAGTCCTGTAGAACTTTTGTTATCGTACGGTAACAGTATTTGTAAATGAAGGATTAATCTTGCTAACGTTGTGTCTGACGTTGAGTTAATCCCCGTGAATATTTCGTGCACATAATTAAGCACTATTCGATTTTCATATCACTTGGAACTTCGCTCAAGAAGGCCTCTTTTTCTGCGAATTTTAAATTTTCCTTGACTTGTTATTTTCTTGTATACTCTGATAACGTATTTGCCTTCAGGGCTTCCATCTGGTGTGTATAGTAATGTGCAAAATTTTTATAAAATGATGACCAGCTGTGTGAGAAAACGGAAGCAATAATATAATCGCCTTCAAATGAAGGTTGTAGTCCCCTGTACAATCTAGTCCAGTCACGGTTTTTAACTGAACATATTCAATATGTAACTTAAGAAAAAAAATTCTGTCAATTGATAATTTTGTTGATGTCTATGTTCTACTCCTGTTCTACCAGGCCTGCCAACTATACACTGCTGAGTATATCTGATGTCATGTCACAGCCTGTTGCATCATGAGGAAAGTGAAAGCAATCTTTTAATGAGGCTTAAGTTTCTTTAAATTTAATAATTTCGTAGCATTTCTTTACAGTTCTGCTTGTACGTGGCCTTAAAGGAATCAGTAGCTGCTCATGAAGTCTTCTAGTAAGAGTCTTATAAACTCTGAATCGACTCATCAAGAGCTACAGATTTACCGTTTGTAGTTTCTTCCACTATTCTTGTCCATATAAAGCCATTGACACACCAAGAACTTGAGCTTGTAGTATTAGAGGTGAAAAGGATGTCAGAATGTCGAAATGTGATACAATATTCTTATCAAGACAATTCTACCGTGATATCATTTTGGAACTTGGATATGGAGAATTTTCTGAGACTTCTGAAATTATGACATTTTCTGCTCTCTGAAATGTGTCTCAGATACTAATCAAAGGATACAGTAAGTTTATATAAAAAGCTTATTTGACTAACTCACAGTTTCATTGCTTTCTGATGACCAGTGTTACTAAGTTGATAGCGAACACAGGACTGACTATACCGTAAATATTTTCCACCTGAAGCTACAGCTGGCTTTGCTCCTTCGAAAATTATTTGCATCATTGGAAGCCGACTAGTATTGATCTCCAAGTTTCTCAAGAACTGTGATGGAATTGTCGTGCCTTAATGGCAAAATCAAATACGATCGTAATTTAATTTATATCCATAATTGTAATTTATATCCATAAAATATAAGATGAAAATATGTACTTAACGCAGATTTGAGATGCCATTTTTAGTCTACACCATTGCGTGTAGAAGGAATCTTCCTTCTACGTGTGGGTTTTAAACCAGAGGTCAATAGAGACTCTGCAATATTCACCGCAGTCGAATTCACATTCTTGCGCATTGAAATATTATCACACAAAGAAAGTGGCATTAGCTCAACATATCAATCTGATGATAAACTCATAAACACAAAAGTCCTTTAAGACTTCTGTAACAGTATTTTGGAATGAAAAATTAATCTTGGTAACATTGTGTCTTACGTGAAAATATTATTAATGATAG